>NC_137894.1:112555930-113182287 GCF_963455335.1 Martes martes | reverse complement strand
TTAAAAAAAAAAAACCCCAGTTGCCATTAAAATGAATGGCAGCAGTAATGGAAGTTAAAAGGTTGACAAGCCTATGGCAAGATTAAACCCCTAAAAAGAGACCACTCCTTATCCGCTGTAATGGCTGAAATTTAAAAAAAAAAAATTTGGTAATACCTGGTGGGAGGAGGATGAGGACCAACTGGATTTCTCACCCCTGCTGCTGGAGAGCCAATTTTTACTGCCTATTTGAAAAGTGTTTGGCAATATCTACTAAAAGGAGACATAGACCCAACCTATGACCCAATAATTCCATGCCTAGGTATATACCCAAGAGAAACAAATGCATCTGTTCACCAAAATGCACGTAAAAATGTTCATGGCAGGGGCACCTGGGTGGCTCAGTCAGTGAAGCATCTGACTCCTGATCTTAACTCAGGTCTTGATCTCAGGGTTGTGAGTTCAAGCCCCGAGTTGGGCTCCATGTTGAGCCTACTTTAAAAAACAAAAAACAAAAAACAAAACAGTGTTTGTGGCAGCTTTATTCATAGTAGCTCCAAACTGGAAACAAGGCAAAAACCCATCAATAACAGAGTGAATAAATTACTTCGGATATACTTATACAGCCGAATACTACACAGCAAAAGCAGAAGAACAGAAACAAATTAACTACTGATGCAAGCCCCCAGATAACTCTCATAGATATGAAATTGAGTGAAAAATCCAGAAACCAAAGTGTACAGATTGTATGATCCCATTTATATGAAGTTCAGAAACAAATAAGTACAATTATTGGCAGCAGGAAGTCAGAATAACGGTTTCCTATGTTGATTGTGAATATAGATTGGGAGGAGGCACGAGAAACCTGAGGTGCTGAAAATGTTTTATCTTAATGTGGGTGGTAGTTTCATGGGTGTAAACCCAGGAAAAATTTCACTGAGCTGTATGCGGAAGATTAGCCCCCTTGGGGAATGTGTTCTACCCCATTTAAAAAAAAAGATTTTATTTTTTAAAGGAATCTCTATGCCCAGTGTGGGGCTTGAAATCACAACCCCTAGATCAAGAGTCACATGCTCAACCGACTGAGCCAGTCAGGTGTACCTGTATGTTATACCCCAATTGAAAAAAAAGAATGGATATTATAAACATGTGTATACCTTAGTATCCTTAAAAAATTAACATTTTAGTAATTCTGTTCTCTCTATAGAACGTGCTATTGTATGGGACTAGTATCACCAGTGTGAAGGCCACTAGTGAGTCCTGGATGGAAAGACTGGTCAATCCATCACCTTTGGTCCATCCGTTGGGGCCTCCTCCCTATTGAGAAGACTAAGATCATCAGTTATTGCTTCAACCCACTCCCTGACCCTCTTCCCATTCACTGATGGACACCCATGCTCATCCTTGGAACCCTTCCCCCCTCTCAGAGCACCAAGGCCTTTCCTCCTTTTTTTTTTTTTAGATTTTGTTTTTAAATAATCTGTCCACCATACATGGGGCTTGAACTCACAACCCTGAGATCAAGAGTAGCATGCTCTGGTGACTAAGCCACCCCTTTCCTCTTATTGGTCCACCCTTTAGCCTATGTTCTTGAATCACCATGGTCCTGTCTCCTCAAGAACTACTCTGTCTCTCACTTTTCTCTTGCTTGCATTTTCAGTTTTTTCCTCTCAACTGAATCCTTCCTCTCAGACCACAAACAGCTCAAGTTTCTCCTATTAAAAAAATTTTTTTTCCTCTTTTGAACCCCACCAGGAATGCCCTATATATATATATTTTTCCCTTCTATCCCTTCTATGTCCTTCCTTCACTGCCTAGTGTCTCTTAAATTCACAGTTTTGGCCACCCTACTAAAATTCCATAGGCAAAGGACACTACTGAATTTTCAATGATCACATGCAAAGAATGCTGAAAGGCCTTATTTTCCTGATGCCTCTGATGCTGCTGATTCTCCTCACTTTGAAACTTAATACCTTCGAATTTCACGACACCATGTGGTCCAGGCTCTCTGTGTTCCTGCTGACCCCCTCCTCTCTGTCTCCTTTGGGGGATCTTGTTGTTTACACGCCCTTCCAAGTGCTGCTTCTCCCAGCTCCACCCTTGGTCCCCTCCCCAGCCCCACTTAGGCATCCTTCATGGGTGGTCTCATGGTTGTCAATACCGTCTGTAGACCATTCACTCCCAGATCTGTTTACTCTGAGTTCAGGGCCACGTGGCCAACTGATTGCTGGACAACCGAGTCTCAAGATTCTCAGAGCACTTCAAGTTCAATGTGTTCAAGCTCAATCCAGGATTCTACTCCCCAATCTGAAATTCTTTATCTCAGTTGGTTGTACTCTGCCACCATTCGCCAGATCATCCCAACTAGAAACCGGTAGTGAAGGCAGAGGTTCTCGTCTCTAGTACTGTTGATATCTTGGGCTGAATCACTCCTTGTTGTGGGGAGACTGTCCTGTCCCACTTGTAGCTGTTCAGCGGCATCCCTGGCCTCTATCCACTGTATGCCAGTAGTGACCGACCAACTGTGACAACAAAGAAATGTCTCCAGACACTGCCAAATATTCCCTGGCGGGGAGGGTGTCAAGCTATCCCAAGGTTGAGAAACACTGGGTCCAAAGCATGGGTTAAGGAGTCACATATCCGTGTGTAACCTTGCATGAGTTAGCTACCTGCCCGAGCCTTAGCTGTTTTTCTCTGTAAGGTGGAGATAGTTCTCTTCTCATAGGCAGGGCTTACGTAGATCATATAGTAAGTGCATGGTCTGTCCCCAATGGGGCACTGCGTGAGAAGAGCAAAAACTCCTCTCTGTCCTCACACTGAAACTCTGAGTCCTCTCGGTTTTATATTCTGAGTGTTTCTTGTCTACCCACTCTTCTCTGTTTGCAATTGACTGAATGTTCCTGTCCTGCCGATGTTGCTATGTTGCAAAGCCTAACCCCCAGAGTGATGCTGTTAGGAGGGTGAATAGGGCATGAGGGCAGAGTCCCTTCCGCCACATAGGGACACAGGAGATGCCTTCTGGCAACCAGGCCACGGGCTCTCACCAACACCGAATCTAACCTTGGACCTCCCTGCCTCCGGAACAGTGAGAAGTAAGTGTTCTTGTTGAAGCCACCCGATCTTCAGTATTCTGTGACAGTGGCCCAAATGGACCGAGACACCGTTCCTACTTGGCTGACTGCAGCTGCTCTGCAGCTGGCTCTCAGCTTCTGTCCAGCCTTGTTCCCCTCGGATCTGCACTTCCCACCCTGCGCTGGGCCCTGTGGGCTGGCAGCTGCCCACCTCCGCGGCCCTACCTCTTGCTCCTCCTGGCCTTGAATTTCTAGTCTAGCCACGCTGAAATGTTAGGCATTCCTTTTATACCCGTTTCCTGCCCCCGAGTACTCAGACTGATCCTTCTGCCTGGAAGAGCCTCCCACACTTGCATCTTGCCGACTACTTGCTTTGAAGGCCCACTTGAATTTCACCTGCTCCAAAAAGTTACACCTGGAGCCTTCTTTCCCTGGCTGGGCTCAGTGGTTGGAGCTTTCCCCAGTCTGAGTGGCTGGCTCCTTGCGCTGTATTTTTGTTTCTGCGTCTTGTCTCTGCTGGGCTGCATGGGGAAGGCATTGTGTCTTTTCATCTCTGTATACATAACATCTAGCACATTCCCGGACACGCAGATGGGGCTCAGCAAGTATTTATTGAGTGAGCGAACGACTACAGCACCCTATTACCCTCTGTGTTAGGTTTAGAGCCATAGTTTAGAAATGGTTATAAAATACTCCATAAATCTACTCTCTCTGGCTCCAAGGCAGGGCTTCCCCAGCCAGGGGCTGTGGCAGGCAGGGCACCGACCGGTAAACTTGCATAAATGTGAGGTTGACTAATGTCGCGGGCAGCCACACCAGATATCTGCTTACAACAGCATCTGCCAGCGGTTCTGAGAGACAGAGGCACATTCTTCAGCTTTTTCATCTGTGGCCTTTCGAAGTATCCTAATCCATGGTCCTTTCTGGAGATTCACTCTTCTCTTTACTCCTTCACTGGCCTCTGGAGGGACAAGCTGGAGTATCTCCAGTTGGCTCAGCCAGTCCTCGGGGCAGAAATATAAAAGCACTACTGTGTGCATGATCTATCGGAGAACTGTTCTTCGGTCTGGTGTCCCCCAGAGGAGCCCACTAGGAGGTCGCGCCTGCCTCTTCCCAGTATCTGTCACAGCTGGGGCAGTGTGTTAGACTCTCCTGACTAGGCCCAGGGAAGGAAGCCCAGGCAGGCACCAAGAAGTTAGAGGTGTTTGGCCAATCTTGCCCTCCTTCTTCCTCCAGTAACAATAGGGCTTTGTTTGTCAGGCCTGAGGTTACTGGCTTGGCCTTGGAGTCCTGAAAACGTGCTAAAATCCCTTTTCCAACTCAACCCTTTGAGCCTCAGTTTGCCCATCTGGGTGCGTGCTGGGGGCGGGGCGTGGAGTGGGTAGACCACTCAGGGCCCTCCCTTCCAGTTTTCAGGATGCTGCTGGCCTAAGAGGGTAGATCTTGCTTGCCCGCCAGCAGGGACCAGCAGGGGATCCCGGGAAGCCGGGCGACGTAGGCGCCACCGGGAAGCCCTTAGGCAGAGCGGTCCCCAGAGCCGGAGGTCGGGCCAGAAAGGACCCTGCAGCGAGGCGGGAAAGTTCTGCGGCCTCCGAACGCCGTTCGCGGGTCAGACCCGGGTCTCTGGGAGCGCAGGGGTCGGCTGCGTCGCGACGGGCGAGGCCGGGCGGGGGCGGGAGGGACGGAGTCAGGAAATTCCCAGGAAATTCCTTTCCATTCCGGCATTCCCTGCCCCCTTTCCTTGGGTGCTGACTTCTCCGGACCCTAGGAAGCACAAATGAAATACTTTCCGGGTTTGCTCGCGTCCCTTCTCCAGCCTCTGGCCGCCTGGGGCTTGGCGCGCGTGGGGGGCAAATTCAGGCCGGCTCGCCCGAGTTCGCCGCCTTCCCGCGGACGCGGAGCGGGTCCAGCCCCCGGCGCCGACTGGAGCTCCGGGGTGCGCTGCCGCTCGGTCTCACAGCTCGGGGAAGCGTCCCCCGGCTTCGGTCCCGTTCGGCTTAAGCTGGTGTCACATGAGCGGCGGAGGAGTGGGAACCCGGGGAGTGGGCGGGGGCGTGCGCGCCGGGAGGGGGCCCGCCCAGCCACCTATATGCGCCGCGGCCCGGCTGACGGATGCCAGGAATTCCCAATGAAAGGCGATGGGGGGAAGTTTGGGCAACTCGGCCTGGCCAATGGAGAACCTCGGGAGGGCTCTGCCCCTTTCCCCCGCCTCCGCCCGCCTCGGCTCCCGCAGCGCTAGTGTGTCCGCCTCGCTCACTGTGCGTGGAGATTAGGTCCCAAGCAGGCAGTCCGCGAGCTCCAGCCGCAGCCGCCGCCGTTTCCTCCGGCAGCAGCTATCGCGAGCAGCGCCGCGGCGGAACCGGGCGCAGCGGAGCGAGCCCGGCCCCGCCAGCCCAGCCCAGCCCAGCCCGACTCCCTCCCCACGCCGGGGCAGGAGCAGCAGCAGCCGCCGCCGGGAGAGAAGGTGGAGGAAGAAATCCAGCTTGTAGCACGCGCGCACCATCATGGACCATTATGATTCCCAGCAAACCAACGACTACATGCAGCCCGAAGAGGACTGGGATCGGGACCTGCTCCTGGACCCCGCCTGGGAGAAGCAGCAGAGAAAGGTCAGCAGCCTCCCCAGCCCGCCGCAGCCCCCCGGCTCAACCAGATCCACCCGCGGCGCTCCCGGCTCCCGGCTCCGAATGGGCTCCAGGCTCGCACGAGCGGGGGCGGGGGATGCGCGGCCGCTGCGAGGTGGGGTGTTGGGTTACAGGCGCGGGCGGAAGGGGGAGAGCCCCTTTCCCAGAGCCCGCGAACGCAGAGCCCGAGCGCGGGGAGGTGGGGCCGCCGGTGGGCAGGTCGCCTTGGGGTCCGCGATTCAGGCCACCCGGCTGCAGCTGCACCGTCCCCGCGTGGGCAGGGGGTGGGAGGCGGTGCTTGGGAGGCTGGGGCTGAGCCGCTGGCTGCTTGCTCCGGATCGATTTTCCCTTCCCTTCCCCGCCCCCTGGCCGCCTCTCCATATGGCGTGCGGTGGCAGCGCGCTTCCTGGGCAGCCCTGGGCTGGGTACCTGCGGGGGGCGAGGATCGCGGGACTCTGCACCTTCCAAGCCCAGCCCGCAGGCCGGGGGAAAAGCGGGCGCCCGGGGGATTGGCAGCCACCTTTGGGTCTGCCTGGAGGTGTGGACCTGCTGGAATGGGGCCGGAGCCGAGAAAACTAGGGGGCAGAAGCCGGTTCCCCAGCCAGCCCTGTGGGGGCGGGGTCAGGACGGCAAACCGTTTTATTGCTTAACTCAGCTGCGGGCGGACACGGGTTTGCGTTTGCGTCCTGTCCCTCCGACACCGCATATTCCTGGGAGAAGGCGAATTTGGGCAACTTGATCAGAGTTGACGGGTTCCAGGACAAGAGGTTGTTTACTGGGATATTTGGGGTCAATCATTGGGGAATCCCTGCTTAGCCACCATCCCCAGGCATCCCGGACGAGGTGTGCTGGGTGCGCACGCCGCCACAGTGGCTGGCTCGGAGCTGGCGATGGGACCCGGGCACAGTGGCCGGTGGCAGGAAGAGGTCCGAAACCACTCTTGTGGGGCGGGAGAGGAGGGCGCCCCAACCCTGCCTCTGCTTCCTGCCTGTGCTGTGAGCTCTTGCCCCAGGCGGCCACGTACCCTGAACACCCCCCCCCCCCCCGCTGTCCGCTCCCATCCGGTCCCTCCTCGTTTCATCTCCCCCCTTCACCCCCCGCTGATCTGGGAATGGGGGGGGGACAGGATGGCGCGTCCCTTTGGATAGTGCGGTTAGGGCTGGGCTTGAGGGAGAACGCTCATGTCCAAAAATGGTAACATTCATTCCCTTTTTTAAACTTAAAAGGGGGGGAGTTTAGGGAGCCGACTGAAGTTTTTTTTTTTTTTCCAGCCAAAGGCATCCTGTATTAGCTCACTCAGGAATCCTAAGCCCTGAATCGGGGCCCTTTTACTCACTTCATCAGACAAGCAGAGGTAATTTAAAACACACGCACAAAGGGCTTCCTCAAAGCCTGCGACCTGAGACCCAGGAGGAGGCTTCGGCTTGCCCAGCCCTATAGGGCAACGGCAGAAGGTCTCTGGGTTGGAGCTGACTTACTTGCACCGTGACAGTTGCTTAAACATCCTCCCCCTCTTCCTGTTGCCCCCCCCCCCAGGGTCTGGGTGGGTGGATCAGGGGGAGAGGCTGTGACAGCCCCCCACTCACCAGGCTTATTTCCTGGCACAGTTGGGCTGTTGGTGGAGCTGTGAATGGAGTGGGTAATTTGGAGATTCTCATGGGGGCAAGGGTAGGGGCTTTTTAAAATTTCAGGATGAGGCCTTCTTGAGACTAGATTTTAAGTTGGAAAGGGGGAGGTGGGATTAGGGTGGTGGATGTCTTGGGATTTTCCATGGGGAGTAGAGGAGACATCCCTGTTTACGGAGCACCTACTATGTGCCTAGTTGTGACACAAGTGACAGGACTGTGGGATCAAGTTCCTGGGAGGGTAGAAACTCTTGTCTCCCCAGTGTTGGTCACTGGACCCGTGTATAGTATTGTGTATTATCAAATGAATGAATGTATTAAATATAGTTGGGGAGAAAAATTATATTGTTTCTGTCTCTTTCTCTGTATACACATGTATAGACTCATGAAACTCTGACGTGGGTGCTGGTGGGTGTGTCTCGGGCCTCTGCGTAGCCAGGTGGGAACAGGATCCTCTGAGAAATCTGGCGATCTAGGGGGTAAACTTGGTGGTTGCAAGAACTGACATTGGTGGATGTTAGCCTGGCACACCTGAGGCTGAGGAAATGAGCAGAGAGGGAAGTAAGCAGTCCAGAGTCCTGACTGGTGCATGGGGGAAGGGGGCTGGAATGCAGCCATCTTAGGGGCAGGAAGCTTCCCCTCACTTGTCCCTGGGTAATGAGGAAGGCAAGAAAGTTGAGCTTGGCATCCAGAGCCTGTGAGGATCTCTGGACCAAGGGGAGCCAACGTGCTTTGGCAGGGTTGATGGAGGGGGTGGGGGTGTGGGACAGGCTCTGGGCCTGACTTTGAAAATCCAAGGTTTTTTTTTTTTTTTTTCCTGCCGTGAATTCTGTAATCTTACATGGGCCTCGTTTTCTTGTCTGAAAATTTCACCTAGTTCTCAGTGGGGTGGTGGGGATATAAGGAAGTGGTATTACATGGGAGATCAGACCTAAAGTAACTTGTTGCTTTTTTTTTTTTTTTTTTCTTAAAGATGTGTATATTTATTTGTGGGAGAGAATGCCCAAGTGAGAGGGGGAGAGGGATAGGGTGAGAGCATGCTCTCAAGCAGACTGAGCTGAGCACTGCCTGGGCTCCATCTCATGACCCTGAGATCATGACCTGAGCCAGAGCCAAGAGTTGGACGCTTCACCAACTGTGCTACCCCAGGTGCCCCAACCTGGGTGTTGCTTTTGACAGCTTCCCTGCTGAGCTTGGGCGGTGAGGGATGAGGGGGATCAGAGCAGACTAGTGGACAGAGGAGGCCGGCTATTCCGGATGGAGGCAGGAGGGTGAGAGCGGGTGGGTGGGAGGACACAGTGCGGTGGGATACGAAGGCTTCTGGGTGGGAGGCAGAAGGCTCTGTTTTTGGCCGTGGTGCAGTTACAACAATTGGAGAGACTTTGGGCAAGGCGTTTAGTTTCTCTGAGCTACTATTCAGCAAAGATTTTGGGAGCCCCATTCCATGTGCTGGGGCTTCAGCTGGGAAAGCTCCCGACAGGTGCTTCCGATCTGTTTCCTCCTCTGTAAATGGGCCGCATTCCTGTCCCGCCCTGCCCCGCTGCTGCTGAGCCCTCGGGGGCTCTGACAGGCCTCTGATGGAATGATGTGGCAGGAAGTACTTCCCTGGTGACTGGGGAGGCCTAGGCGGAGGCAGGTAGAAGTCTGTGCTTCGGTGGGCTGTGGCTTGGCCCGGCTTCAAAGAATGCTTCTGTGCAGAGTTCACGGGGCTGGCCTCCCTGCCTCTAGACACAAAATGCAGTTGCTTAGGGAGTAGGCTGGCCTTCCCCATCTTCCTGACCTTCGAGGCTGAGCTTTGAAGCCACCTTTTTGCAGGGAGCAGGTCTGAACGCCCCATCTTTGCCAGGTGACGATAGCCTCGGTTTCTTGGCTCACGTGTGTCTCGCGCACACCCTCCTATGTGTGCCCGCCGGACACCAGGCCAGCTGGAGAGAGCATGGACTCTGAGTAGCACCCTGGCTCTCCACTTGACAGGCTTGTGACCTTGGGCGAGTTACTTTAACCGCTCAGCCTCCAATTCCTTACGTATAAAAAGGAGCTAATATCCCCACCTGCTGGGTTGAGGAAGATTTGTAAAATGGCAGTTTCCAGCTGTTAAGTTTTATTCTCTCTGCTCTCTTGTCTTTTGAATCCTGGAGGCTCAGGTTTAATGGGTATTCCCACAGGTGCCAGTCCTGGGGTTTTTAAAAATTTATTTACTTATTTTATTTTTACATAGAGGAGCTTAGTCAATGTTTGTTGAGCTAATGGTGTTGAAATAGGCATTCACCTGGCAGGTGAATGAAGGCCCAGGTCCTGAGTCTGCACCCGCATCGTGCCGGGTCTCAGGAAGATGGGCCCCTTGTTTACACTCCCTGCTGGCCCACAGGACCATTGCAGGAGCTGGCCAAGGCCACCGGTCGAGGGAGAGGCCTGCTGTGGAGGGGTTTAGCTGGAGGCACAGGACATCCGTCTGCCTTCAAGGTTCGGGCTGCAAAAACCAGAGTGATGCTCTGTGGAAGTAAAACGTGCAGGAGGAGAGAACTGACTCAATTCAGTCCTCCTGCCCCTCACTGTTCTGCACTGCTGCCTGCCTCAGCCAGTGCCTGTGGCCATGGCCGGCGGCAGGACCCAGCTTCTTGTGTTCTCTGCTGGATCCCTGGTGCCTAGTACAGGGCAAGGTGTCGGGAAACATAGTACCACGCAGGGCTCCCAACTCCAGGATGGGAGGTGGGGCTGGGGACGGGATACTTTACATTCCAGACAAGTTGCCCCATCTTGGGGCTATATCCTGGCTCCAGCCTCTGCAGATAGACGTGCTCTGGGCACTCTGGGTTCAAATCTTGGCCCCCCTCCATGGACTTCTGTGCGACCTTCAGTGAGTCACCTGCCTGCTCTGTGCCTGATGATGCCAGTGGGGAAATGAGGAAATTAATCATTCCTGCCTGATAAGAGTTGAGTGGAGGTTTAAACCAAGTAATGTGTGTAGGGAATTTAGCATAGCACGTAACAGTGAGTGCTCAGTAAATACATGTTAACTCTTGAGGAGCCAGAGTTTCTGTGGCCTTTCCCACATATTCTTGGAGATAAGGTGTAGCATATAAACCCATCTTAGAAGCAGCCGACTCCTATGGGGCTAGGAGTATGCAGAGCTGCGTCCTCGTTGACCTTGGGCCTTGAAGTGGACTCTGGCTCATTCTGTGTCACTTGACCTTTCTGGTTGCTCTGTCCCTTCACTGTAGAGTGGTGTAGAATCCTTGCCTACCCTTTACCTACCTCTTGGGTATCTAGGATGGAGAGATGAATGTGAAGTTCCCGAAAGCTCTGTCAGTTTGTTAAGGGACAGGTAAAATGACCCCAAAGCATGAATGTCCTCCAGTGGATACGGCCTGGAGTGTCTTCAGGCCCCACGGTCAAGTAGCTGAGGGCATTCTTGAGGCCCCGCCCACACCTCCGGGCAACCTGCCAGCCCCACTTTGCTCTAGGACTGGTTACAGCCGCTTCCCTTCCCAAACTTGTCTCTTGTGGGTGCTCTGAGAACACGTGCCCCATGGTTTGCCAATGATCGCCAAAGCCCGTAAGAAAGCTGGACAGGGGCGTGGAGCCTTGGGGCTGCACGACTGGCTCTGGCTGTCACCTAGGCTTCCCTAGGACAGATGGGAGAAGGCCCAGAGCTCACTGAGAACCACATTGCCTAATTTTGAGGAGTGATGATATCTTGGGGAGCTGTTGTCACTGGAGTCAGGCTTGTAGGAGTGATAGGCCCCCAGGCTCCCACAAGGTCTGTGGTCACCAGTTTCCTGGAGCTGACTTCTTTTTTTTTTTTTTTTTTTTTTTTTAAAGATTTTATTTATTTATTTGATAGACAGAGACCACAAGTAGGCAGAGAGGCAGACAGAGAGAGGGGAAGGGGAGCAGGCTTCCTGCTGAGCAGAGAGCCCGACGTGGGGCTCGATCCCAGGACCCCGGGATCATGACCTGAGCCGAAGGCAGAGGCTTTAACCCACTGAGCCACCCAGGCGCCCCTGGAGCTGACTTCTTGAGGGGGTGCTGCCAAGGCTGTGCTCACTGCAGTGGGGGTGCGGGTGGAGGAGGCCTGGATCCATGGGCCCTTCCTTGCAGGCAGTTCTAGGTGTGAGGAGGTCAAACCAAACGGGCATCCTGTAGTTTGTTGGTGGTGGTTGGGGTTTGAGCCTCTCCTCTCCTTCTCTAGGAAGGCCCAGAGCTGGGCACCTGGCCAGTGGCTCCAAACTGTAAGCCTGGCTTGAGGACTTGTCCCACGAAGCCTGGTGCCTTCTGTGCTTCTAGAACAGCCTGAGCCTGAGACCTGAGATCTGCCGCTGCGTGTTCCTAGAGAAGAGCCAGGGTCTCTCTGCCCCACTACCTTCTAGTCCCTTCTTAGTGTAAGAACATCAACAAACTCCCCTGGCAGAGACCATCAGTGGGCATTGGCTGAATCCGGGTTATGTGTCCCGCGCTCCACCCGCCTGAGGTCTTGCACATCCTGGTTTAGGTGGAGAGGGAAGCAGAAAGCTAGAACATTGCACCAGGCAGCGCCCCAAATGGCCAGAGGTGTGGTGTTGGCTGCTGTGGGGCAGGAGCCAGCCCTGCTCCCTGTCTGCGCTGGTGGAGAAGGGGAAGAGCTGGGGCCATTGAGCTGCTTCCTCAAGGATTGGCAGCGTTTGAAGATTCTGCTGGGAAGCCTCCCCCTTTCTTGGCAGTTGGGCTGTGTGTGTGTGTGTGTGTGTGTGTGTGTAAACGAGGGCAGGGCAGGAGGGAGCCAGAAGTGCCGAAGGGCAGGCCAGAGGCTCACCGGCCAACACCTGCTCCCATTGTTCTCCCTCCTCCTCCTTCGTCCCCACCTGACCTCTCACCTTTCTGAGAGACCAGGCTCTTTGTACCGCTTGCAGATGGGGCTCTTGAGCCCCACATCTGTGCAAGTGTCGTGGGAACTATTCCAGACAGTTCACCTGACCTGAGTTGCCCCTGCATGTAACTCACCCAGGCTTTTTCTAGAAGGGGGTGTGCAGCCAATGGCCTGTGGTCTCAGGGCACCTTCCCCCCCAGCCCTGCTTTTCTCCCCACTGAGTATCCTCGGTGGGCACACATCTCTGCCAGGGCCCGGGGACCTGGGCTCGGTTACTCACCAACGACCCTGGGGAGGCTTCAGAGCCCACTGGCTGGTTTGGACAGATTAGTCCCTGGAGAGGTCATGGCCAAGAGACTGTAGGCAGAGGAAAACCCTTAGCCTGGTTCCTTAGTCCTGGCCACACTGGGTCAGCCCACTCAGACTCCTGATTCAGGCCCAGGGGGGTCTCACTGCTGAGGTGCCAGTGTCCTGCTAAGCACTAATTGCCCAGACCTGGTCCTGCTGGAGGCAAGGGGCTTTGGGAGTGGTGGGGGCAGGAGACCCAGCAAATCAGGGCTCAGAGCCAGCCTGGAAGCCCACCTTCCTCTTTTTTTTTTTCTTTTTTTTAATAGATTTTATTTTTAAGTAATCTCTATACCCAACATGGGGCTTGAACTCACAACCCTGAGATCAAGAGTCACATGCTCCAATAACTGACCCAGCGAGGCATCCCCCCCTTCTTTTTTTTTTTTTTTAAAGATTTTATTTATTTATTTGACAGAGGGAGATCACAAGTAGGCAGAGAAGCAGGCAGAGAGAGAGAGGAGGAAGCAGGCTCCCCGCTGAGCAGAGAGCCCGATACGGGGCTTGATCCCAGGACCCTGGGATCATGACCTGAGCCTAAAGCAGAGGCCTTAACCCACTGAGCCACCCAGGCGCTCCCATCCCCCCCCTTCTTAACACATCAGGATTTCTCACTGGGTCCCAGGCTAGGCATCAAGTCCAAGCTCCCAGAAACCTTCCTTCTCAGTGTGTAGGGGGTACATTTTTACAGAGAGGGCTGGTCAGTTGCTCTCTTCTCTGCCTTACCTGCCCTAGCCCTTGCTCCCATGTCCTGCCTGGGGATTATCTGGCAGGTTCTCAACACATTAGGCACCTTGAGTTTGGTATAGTGATGCATCGGCCCCAAAGCCACATGGGTGACCATCATGACCCCAACATGCCCTCCCAGACAAATAAGCAAAAACAGTGGCAGTCTGCAACAGCCTGAGCATGGTCATCTTCCCAGACCAGAGCTGGAAGTAGAACTGTACTTAAAAAAACAAACCAACCAACCTTTTTCTCATCATATTCATAGCAGCTCCCTCCCGTCTGAGTACAGGCCAAGGATCAGGCTCTGTGTTGGGGACCCTCTGTTGAATTAGCCCATCTGACCCCGTGAGGCGGGTGCTTTATCCCCATGTTACAAGTGAGAGAGCTGGCTCAGAGCAGCAGCGTAATTTTCCAAGATCACACAGCCAGTCAGAGGAGGGCCTGGATCCCAGGCTGGGCAGTGTGGCTCCCCTGTTTGCCTCCTCACCACTTCGCTGCTTATCAAATAAATGCTTGTGTTATCTGGGAACATCTGGCCAGAGACAGACAGATGAAAACATTCTGGAATTAGATAGTGGCGATGGTGGTACAACCTTGTGCATACATGAAAAACCATATACTAAATATACTAAAACTTGCTCAAAATGTGTATACACTAAATATATGTAAATATAGTCTAAATATATATAAATATACTATATAAGCAGAACTTCTAAAACCCGCTCAGATGGGTGACTTGTACGGTATGATTGTATCTTCATTTAAAAAACCCGAGAACATGCTAAGTGATACAGAGGAGAAAATGACGATTGCCTGTCCTCCCACCTCCAGAGCTCAGCGGCCTCTCAGGAGTTTCTGGTGCTCTCTGCCTCCTGGCCCCTCTTCCTCCTTTGTGTCTACCTGTTCTCTGTTGCTCACTGTTTACTCTGAGGTCAGGGATCCAGGTTCATGGTGACTGAGTGGGAGAGCCACAGAAGAGGAAAATAATCAAGAGAGGCATCTTTCATAAAAAGCTTGATGTGACCCTGTGCTTGGAAACTGCTTAAGAATAGATTACACATAAGCACAGGCAAGTAGAAGGCTGGGGTGGGGAGGGTGGGGGTGGCTCTCCTCATTTCCCTAAGGCCAAGTCCCACCGCACCTGCACCTTCTAAACCCTGTTGGTTGGGAGTGCTTCCCACAGGGTTAATAGGGTGGGGTGGGAGCGTCCACGGGGGGCAGCTTTCCCCGGGGCCCAAGTACTGGGAAGGGGGGTGCCCAGGGTCCTCCCCCAGGAGGCAGCTGCACGCTCTCAGGGTTGCTTAGCAATAGTGGGAAGAGGTGACTTAGCCCGCTACAGAGGCGGGAAGAGAATCAAAAGCAGCCGGGGATGGAAATCGGGAGTAGACGCAGAGGATGCTGTTACCCTGGAAACTGCCTCCTTGGTCTTTGGCCGTAGCCGGCTACTTTGGGGCTGGGGTCTGCTCTTCCTTGAGAGGTTGTGGGTCCTCTCCAGGCCTGCAGGGTGGGGGACACAGAGAAACGCCTCTTGCACGTGGCTTGCATGTTAGACATGTTCTCTCCGTTTAGCATCCATGACAGCCTTGGAAGGGACGTGGGATGATCACTCCTGACAGACGAAAATCCCAAGCCGGGAGATAGAAAGTAACATGCTTGCCAGCTGCAGAGCGAGAAGGGCCTGGGAAGGAAGGTGCTGATGCCTTTGGTCTTTATTTTTTATTTTTTTTTTTAAGATTTTATTTATTTATTTGACAGACAGAGATCACAGGTAGGCAGAGAGGCAGGCAGAGAGAGAGAGGGGGGAAGCAGGCTCCCCGCCAAGCAGAGAGCCCGATGCGGGGCTCGATCCCAGGACCCTGGGACCATGACCTGAGCCGAAGGCAGAGGCTTAACCCACTGAGCCACCCAGGCACCCTGCCCTTGGTCTTTAAGGGGAACCTTTTGGTTTAAAGTATTTCCCAAGCCTGAGAACTGGGAGGTGATGTAAACACTGTCTACCTCCTGGGGAAGGAAGAGAACATGAGAGAGGGAAGGCTGGAAAGGAGCATTTTCTGCTTTATACGAGCCCACCAGTATTTATTAAGAACGTCTTGGTTCCCCAAATAAGTAAACTGACTGTTACGCTATTGGAGGGTTGTATGGTTTGAATTACCTCAATCTGTCAACCCTTGGAGGAAGGTACTGTTATTTTCCTTGTTGCAGACAGGGAAACTGAGGCTCAGGGAGGTTCAGTATCTTTTCCAAGTTCAACCAGCCAGTAAGCCAGGTTATGAATGAGCCCAGGCAGATCGACCTCAGAACTCAACTCTTAAACCATAAGTACTGACAAACCTTTCGGTATTCTGTAGTTTATGTTTTGAGAGACAAGGCTTATGTAAATGAAATCGTAAGGAACAGCTAAAGATGGTTTATAATCAAGCACTCATTATAGGATTCATGGTTGGGGTTTTTTTTTTTTTTTTAAGATTTATGTATTTGAGAGACAGAGAGGGTGCAGGAGTGGGAGGAGCTGAGAGAGAGGCAGGGAGAGTAGCAGGCAGACTCCCCAGTGTGTGTGGAGCCAGATGTGGGGCTTGATCTCATGACCCTGACATCATGACCTGAGCTGAAACCAAGTCAGATGCTTAACTGACTGAGCCACGAGAGGCCCCAGGATTCGTGTTTTTTTTTTGTTTTTGTTTTTGTTTTTTTAAAGTAAACTCTGTCCCCAATAGGTGGCTCGAATTCATGACCCTGAGATTAAGAGTTGCACACTCTACTCACTGAACCAGCCAGCGGCCCCGTGATTCATGATTTTTAACATTTACGCTTTCACACGTGGTTTTCTCTTCGTTAATCATGATGAGCAAACTTGTGAGGTCTTACTCCCTTTCTGTACAGAGGGCAAGTAAGGTTCAGAAAGGTTAAACGACTTTGCCAGGGTCTCTCTTTCAGCTTGAACACGGGCGGAGTTGGTTTTGAATCCAAGTCTTTGACTGAAGGGTGTGAGAGGCTAAGTCAGGCGAGCAGGGCTGACCCGAAGTTACTTTTCTTGGTTAAAAAGGTAGGAGAACATTCTTTTTTTTTTTTTTTTAAAGATTTTATTTATTTATTTGGCAGAGATCACAAGTAGGCAGAGAGGCAGGCAGAGAGAGAGGGGGAAGCAGGCTCCCCGCTGAGCAGAGAGCCTGATGTGGGGCTTGATCCAGGATCCTGAGGTCATGACCTGAGCCAAAGGCAGAGGCTTAACCCACTGAGCCACCCAGGCGCCCCTAGGAGAGCATTCCAATTGTATTTCTCCACGCTTCTGAGTAGAAGGAGTAACTGACAGGAATAAGCTGAGGTCCCCTGAGCCTGAAGGGCCCCCTGTGTCCCTGGTGGCCTCTGTAGAGCTGACCCTGGCTTTTGGGAACTGGCTTCCCTGCTTCAGCACTCAACCCTGTCCCTCCTCTGTTGCTGTGCTTCCCTGAGCCTCACCTGGTCCTTGTCTTTCCCTTTGTTTGGTCACCAGGGGAACAGGCTTTGAACCAGGGAGCCCTGGCTCACTGTTTATTTTGATTTTAAATGGAACCCAAAGCTGGAGGTTCTTGTTTAAACTGTGAGATTGCTAAGAAAGCTGGGGAGAGAAAGTTGGGGGGCTCAGGCTAGAGTGAGTTCAGGCTTTTCAGTGCTGTAGGCCAAGGCAGGGGACAACACTGGAGGGGAGGACAGTGCCCTTCGTGACCCCCACTTTCAGCTCAGGGTGTAAATCAGAGGCCCCAAGTGGTTCAGCGGGTGGCGGAAAAGCGGTCGGGGGCGTGGGGGAGGGAGCCAGTGATAAGCTGTCTCCTCTCTGCCTTGGTTTACCTGTTGCATGCTGGTTGGTACCAGGGACCTGGTCAGAGCGCAGACACAGGCCAGGCCAGGGCCCACACGGGAGCATTTTTATGGGCCCGAAGATTTATTTTTTAAAAGCCATCTGTAAAGCTGATTATAAACGGATGGGAACAGAATGGAGGGTGGTGAGCTCTATTTTCAAGTCCTCTGTAGGGGAGACACCAGGAGGGGTGGGTACATTGGGGTGGGTGGCCTCCTTCGTGCAGGCCTCCCAATGGAACTTGGCTTTCCGTCTTGGAGGACAAGCCGTGAGCCCTGCGCGTGGGTGGGTGGGTGGGGTCTTGCTGCCATCGGATTCTGTCTTCTCTCCTTATGTCCTCCGATGTGGGACTCTCCACTGTCACAGCTTTGGGTTTGGGGAGGGAGAGAAGTGAAGTTTTCAATTCTTCTCAGTCCCAACACCAGGAATACAGGATCCCCACTGCCCCCCAGTCTGTGGTCTGCTGTGGGGAGGGGGCACTAGGCCTCCGTGTCTGTCCTGGGCGTGCAGGCCATGCACACGTGTGAATGCAGGTACATGTGTGTGTCTCTCTGGCTCGCAGAAGCCCCTGTGTTGATTTTGGCTGCTGTCTTGACTTTGGCAGAGGAGTGGCTCCCTTGCAAACACCACAGACATCCTCCCGGTCATATATAATGGCAATTTCCAGTGGAGTTCCTGATATTTCGGAAAGGCCTTTCTTTCCAGGAACCTGAAGTACTTTTCCAGACTTGGCTCTGGGAGCTGGGATATGGAGGAGGCGGCCCATGAGTCCTGCTTTCCCGGAGCAGGGGAAGCGGGGCCAGACCCCTGGTTTCCTGCCCTTTTTCCTGGATCCTGGCTGGGTCTGTTTGGAGGCATCTTTGCAGGCATGAAACCCCAAGGCCTCTTCTTAATTTTGACATTTCCCCAAACTTGAGTCTCTGTGAAAGCCACTGTTTTTGCTTCAGTTGAACAGTACTTAATTTAGAGGTTCATTGTACATACCTGAAAAAAAAAAATTAAGGAATGCTGTACTGGGGTGTCAGTCCACTGGGCCTGTGTGGGCTGCTGGCACAAGCAGGAAGGCTGCAGTGGGGCACAGTGGTGCCAGGCTTGGGGACCTGTCCCTGATTCCCCTTCTGTGGGAGCTGCTGGTTCAGGAGGCCCAGGCCCAGGGAATTTGTCTGGGAATGTGGAACTGAGCATTAACCACCCCCCCACCCCCGTGTGCACCAGCCCAGTAGGGAGCTGTGGGCCAGGCATGGTCAAGTGTTTCCCAGATATTAATTCATTTAGTCCTTTTTTTTTTTTAAAGATTTATTTATTTATTTACTTATTTATCTATCTATCTGAGCAGGGAGCCCAATTCAGGGCTTGATCCCAGCACCCTGGGATCATAACCTGAGCCAAAGGCAGATGCTTAACTCATTTGCCAGGCACCCCTCATTTAGTCTTTACAACGCCCTTATGAGATGACTTAGCTGGAGGTAAAGAAATTTAGAAAGGCCTTGAAAGGCTCAGACAGTTCCAGCTGGTATTTCTAGGTTTTTCTAGGCCAGTGCGCATAGACCACGTGTGTTACTGGTAGAGGTGAGGTGCTGGGGTGCCCGTCCCCCATGCTGTTCCCATCCTCCCTGGAAGTACCGCTGTCTGGTGCTCGGTGCTTTCTGCCCTCAGGGTGTGTTGTGCAATCCCTGCCTGTATAGTCGTCTGTATTTTAAGCGGTGGCATGGCCAGCGGCGCCGTGCGTGCACGCTGTGCTTTCTGCTCACACCTTTCCTGTGCCCCGGAGCCATTGAGGTTGGCCAGGCCCCGCTACCCTACCCCGTTTCATGGGGGTGACCACGGCTGAGGCCTGGCGGGTCTGAAGGACCTGAGGGACTTGGCCAGGTGGCACAGGGGCTTCCAGGTGGAGGCAAGACCAGAAGCCGGGTTTCCTGCCTCTGCGGGTTGCTCTCTGTGTTACACCTGCTGCTCCGCCCCCACCCCCACCCCCACCCCCACCCCCCCTGCCCGGGTTCAAAGACTCCCTGGTATTTGAGTAGGAGGCAACAGCAGCCAGCCTCAGTTTCTTCTTTCCTTTTCTCCCACATGTGTTTGGGCACCCCGCTCCCATTTCCGGTGGGGGGGCCGTCTGCACCCTTGCCCGCCGCCCTCCTTTCCCAGGGCCTCCAAGAGTCAGTTTCTTAGGGACTCGCTGCTTTGCCAGTTTTTCTCCTCCCAGAGTAGCAGTTGTGGTTTTTATTGCTTCTTGATGAAGCAGATGCGCAGTGACAGAAAGCTACTGTGGATCTGGGAATGCTTCTAAATGAGTTTGCATTTTATGTCTCACACTGGCATCTTGCAGCATTGGGAAGTTAGTTGTCCTCTGCACGTAGGGTTTGGGAAGAGGCTGAGGTGGGGAACCACAGCTGAGCCCTTCTTGGCCGGGCCCCAGGGATGGCCGGTGGGATTTCAGTTATGTCTCTGTGCCCCTGGCCTGGTTGCCTGGCTCTGGCCTTTTCTTCCTTCTCTGCTGGCTCTTGGCCCCTCAGCACTTGCCTCGCCCACTTAGCCCCTGGGCAGAGGATGGGTGGGGGGTGGGGGGGAGGTGTGGGGGGGTGCTGGAAAGGACAGGCGTGTTGGCAGCCCTCATCACCCTCACTTTGGGCATTGTTGTGAAATGCTTGGCTCTGAGGACATTTGGAGTGTTCTCAGGATGTCACTGATCTATGAATGACTTGGGGCTCCTTGGATGATTGGACGTGGGCCCGGTGGGGGGAGTTTCAGGAGCTCCACCCCCCCAGGAGGGGGTTTGTCATCTGGGCCTCCTGGACGCTGGTGCCTCTGTGATCTAGACAGATTCATGTCACCTCACCCCAGAGCCTGGAAGCCTGGAAGGGTGGCTCTCCAAACGTGACTGGGCATCAGAATCACCCAGAAGGCTTGTTAAAATGCAGATGCTGGATGCCATTGTGAGGGTTTGTGTTTCTCCGGGGTGGGGCCTGAGAATTTGCATTTTTAACAAGTGAGCAGGCACCTCAAATTTACTAGCAAAGGAGCTAGACACAGGCAGGGACAAAGAATGGGGCTACTTTTGTAGTCTGCTGTGGAGGTCTTGACGAAGATGGTGACTTTGCTGATACCACCTAGTGCTTCCTCCCCCTCCCCCTAAAATAAGGAGAAGCTGCATTCTTTCTTGATTTGGGTGGCCCAGGCCTGGGGAGGGAGATGGGCTCCTGCACCCTGAGCAGGGTAACTCCTCGGGAGGCCCCTGCTGGCACAGGGTAGGTGCTCAGCAAATATTAGATGTGCTGAGTGGTGACAGTGGGTACCTTGGGAGGGGGTGTGGCAGGGTGGTGAAAGTCCAGGTCACCAAGGGGCACAGCAGTGGGGGCTGAATCTAGGGTCCAGAGCAGAGCCCTGCTGACTCCCCAGCATCAGAGGTATGTGGCCTGGAGTCTGGAGGAGGCCAGAGGCCAGGGAAGCATCAGCTGGAGATGGGGTCTGAGACTAGGATGACTTCAGGCCCTGCTATGCTGCTCTGCACCCCCTCTCGGGGTGTCTGAATGCTGGGCAGCCTGGAGTCTGTGCCCCCCACCCCCCCGCCCCCCAGCTCCCTCTTAGGCAGTCCAGCTGTGTGTTTTCCTCCTGTGGCCAGCGGCCAACCTCGGTTTCCTCTCCTGAAGTCCTGGCCATGCTGACACGTCCCTCTGCTCCCTGCCCTGGTCACATTTGGCTAGGGCCCCTACTTCAGAAAATCTTAGGGAGTTTCTGGTCCTCTTGTGTGGGTTTGGGGGCCTCCAAGGAAGTAAAACCTGCTTCCAGCCCCAGCACTGAGGGTTCTCTCTCAGGCAGAGGATGTCAGCAGCCTGCTGTCCTTAGCCACAGCAGCCGGGGGGTGGGGGGCGGTGGAACCTGACAGAAGCTTCAAAGCTTCCCGCTCACCAGCATGTGGAGTCCAGCAGGACCTTGGTCTACCTGCCTCCCTTTCTGTGGGGACCCTGGTGGGTGGCGTTTAGGAAAGGAGTAGGTGTGGAAGAACTATCTTCTTTGGACTGTCTGTTCGGAGAGCTTGGGAGTGCGGGGGAGGACCCTGTTCTGTGGCCTGGGAATGAGGAGAACAGGCGTGCAGGACGTACCAGGCCCTGTGGCTGCTGGGTAATGCTGGACAAGCCACGCGGGAACCTCACCTGCAACACGAGGGGGCTGGGTTAGAGCATGGTGGGAGGGCCGTGTTGTAAATGGCTTACCTGTGTCATCACATGGAGGTGATCTCTAAGGTCTGGGCAATGCCAGCATTCCATGTTTCTGCCCTCTTGGTGGGGGTTGCTAGGTAGAGCCAGGCACTTCTGGAGGTGATCTTGAGGTTGATTCCTGGGCTTCCCAGCCTGGCCCTGAACTGAACTATTCTGCCAACACAAAGAGACTCTTATCTTCAGAAGTCTACCGTGTCCTCAGCTTTCAGGAATTTGTTCCCAGCCTCTAGGCAGGGCGTGGGTGGGGCCAGGTGAATGAGTTTCCCTCACGGATCCAGTGGTGCTCTGTGTTTTGGGCCCTGCGTGTACTCTTATTCTGGAAATGCCTGCTTGGGTGTGGCCATGTGGGAAGCCTGGTGCCTGTGGAGGATAGGGAGCCTTATTTGGGATTGGCGAAGGGTCCCTTAGCTCAGCTTTCTGGCCTGGGTGTTCCAGGTGTGGTCTGGGGGTGGGAGAGCCTCTCTGCCCACTGCAAGGTGGACCGTTCATAATCTGTCTTTTGTGTAGGCTTAGCTGCGTCACGGGACTGGTGCGAGGTGGGAGAAACTCCAGCCTGCACCAGGGAGCAAAGATTTCAGCCTGGAATCCGCCCAAGGGACGGGTGTCAATAGGCGGCCTTGTCCTTCGCTTTGTTTACTTCCAGAACCCAGCTCTAGCCCTTCTTTCCCTTGCAGCGGTGGGAAGAAATCAAACCATAGAATGCCAGAGGGGACTGTACTGTCACCTGCCCCCCCCCCCACCCGCCCCCGATGAAGAGACTGAGGTCCATAGTGGTGATCTGACTTGTGCAAGGATGCTCTGCCCTGGGTTCATTCCTCATGGGGCTGGTTTGGGTTAAGGACTGTTTATTCAAGCCCGTATACAGCATCTTCTGAGGTCTTGCTTGTGGGTGGGCTGCAGAACACCTGCAGACAGGCGGGCAGGCAGCCTGAGCTGCTGTGCTCTGAAGGCAGAGGGATGGAGCTGTTGCAGTTCTGGTTAGCGTGTGGGTGGTCGAGTTCAGGTGGATTTCACACATGACGGCAGCTGTGCTCTGCCAGGTTGGAGGTGGTGAAGGACAGGTGGGTCGTTTGAATGACTGTCCTTATACTCAGATGTTCCTGGGACTGCCTCCTGAGTTTGCCGTTGAGGAAGGGAGGGAGGAATGAGCCGAAGGGTCAGGGCTGGCGGCGCGGATGGGGCTAGTGGTCACGGTCCTGATATTTACAGCTCACATGCCCACACACCCAGCCCTGTGGCATCACCAAGTGATGTGCTTTAAACCACGAACCCTCAGAACCACACTGTGCAGTAAAGGTACTCTTCCATTTTCGTCTCCACTTACACAAGAACTTGAGCTTTAGTGAGAGTGAATAATTTGTCCCAGCCCACACAGCTCTTGTGTGGTGTTCTAGCCTTCGAACCAGGGCTGCCTGGCCGGAGCCCGCAGTCCTCACCACTGCCCTGACTGGGGACTGAGAGCCCCTCATTCGGGACAGAACTGGGTCTCCACCCTCCTTGGGCCCCAAATATACACACACTCCTGCACTTTCCTGCAGATCCTGGGGTTGCCTGTGGCTGCTGCGTGATGCTGGACAAGCCACGCCTGCACCTCACCTACAACGTGGGGGGCTTCGTGATAGGATGGGGGGGGTGCTCTGCTGTCAGCGCTGCTGGACACGCCAGGGCCCCGCGCTAGGTCAGGCAGTGGACATGGGGCCAGCTCAGGGCTAGGTGTGGGCTTCTCTTGGCCTCTTCCTTCTTCCCCAGGTCTTTTCTCTTTCCCTCTTGCTGCACGTGGCACCCCAGGCACTGGCCATCCCCAACACTGGTCTTGGGAATGAGGTTCTACTGGGCCTTGCCTCTGGGGAGAGGCGGAACTCCCTGCCTTCCTGGGAGCCCAGGGGTGCTGGCTGTGCCTCTCCTGGCTGCCCTGGCACCTCAAGATCTTGGCCATGTCCGGGTTGGGCTGACCCCATGTCTGTGGAGGTGCTCCAGGTTCTCCCCTCCGACCCAGTCCTGGTGGTTGTAGGCCCTGCGTTTCACATCACGCTCTTGCTTTATCCCCACAACAAGGTACAAGGCATCAAGGCTGTTTACAGGTGAGGGGATCAAAACCCCGAGAAGTCAACTGTGCTGGAGACTCAGATTCGCACCTGAGAGTCAACAGGTCTGTGGGGGCTGAATTGCTCATGCCCCCTAAGGCCCAGAGGGAACAGAAATTGTGGCAGCTGGCTCCAAAAGTCAAAAGCCCAAGCCCCAAATAGCAAGGAAACAGTGCTTGGCCTGGCTATAGCATCCCGGGTCTGGGCAGGCTGGGGAGAAGGAGGCGCTGGCCGGATGGGAAGCTTTCACAGGTTCGCGGGCATCGTTTACCCGTTAGGTTGTGCTGGGGCATCACTCAAGAAAGCTCAGGCAGGCCAGGGTGTTGGTGCAAGGACAACCAGAGCCAGTCTGGGCCTGTCTGGAATCTAGCCTTGCGTCTGGGATTTTGTTCTTTGCCTTTCAAGCTCCATCATCACCAGGGCCTGTTTCTAGGCCAGAGGGGCCTGGTGGATAATACTCATGCAGGAGTCATTGGAAGTGACTCTTCTAATGCCGAGTGCCAGGCGCTGGGCTTGGCTTTTTACCACGAAGCACCAGGACAAGGGCTTTCCATGCGCTGACCCACAAAATCCGCACACCACCACTGCAAGGTGGGCATTAGTATCCCCATCTTACACATGGGAAAATCGAGGCCCAGAGAAGTTTAGTAATTCACCCTGAGTCCTGCAGCTGGTAGTAGGTGGCAGAGCAAGGGTTTGAGTCCAGGGGTTTCCACTCAATAGGACCATGATTCCCTTGAAGTCGGGGACCTCTGTGTGGCCTTTTTTTCAATCTCCCAAGCTGGCCTAGCCTCTGATACTCAGAGGGCTTTAGGAAAGTTGTAATGATAGAATGAAGGGCGTTTGGGTCCTGCCCTTTGAGAGAAAGCTGTCTTTGTTTGGCAGGTATCCTGGCCTGGCTGCCCGTGGGCTTGGGAGATCGGCAGCAGCCCTGCGGCCCACCCTTGGTGTCCCGCAGCCACGTACTAAATGGGGGGCTGCCCCATTTAGTAAGGAGGTAGGGCTGGGGAGACAAGCCCAGGAGACATGGTGCCCAAAAGCCCCTCCTTAGCTCTTCTGCCCTTTGGGGAAATCAGCATTGTCTTCACGTTGCACGTGCCATCAGGTGTTGAATTTTCCAGGAGGGATAAGATAGCAAATAACTTAGGATTTTTTTTTTAAGATTTTAGTTATTTATTTGACAGAGATCACAAGTAGGCAGGCAGGCAGAGAGAGAGGAGGAAGCAGGCTCTCCCCAGGGCAGAGAGCCCAATGTGGGACTCGATCCCAGGACCCCGAGACCATGACCTGAGCCGAAGGCAGAGGCTTAACCCACTGAGCCACCCAGGCGCCCAATAATTTAGAATTTAATCCAGTTTTCAACTCATGGCCAGGGGAGAGGGGGTTGTTTCTTATTTCTCACTTTATCTACAATGCCTGGCTCGTGGTAGGCACTTAGGGAATGTTAGTTGCATCAATAAGTTAAAAACAAAAAACTTACTATGGAAAATTCAGATACAGGAGTAGAGGATGGTATAATGAATCCCAGTGTACCCATGGCCCAGCAGCCAAACTGTTCTGTCACTTTTAGCCCTCTGGGCTAGTTTGCTGTGAGATGCACGTGCTTGCGTGTCGCATGAATGGCTCTTCTCACGTGTACAAAGGACAAACAGAGGTGAGGTGACCTTACAGCCCTAATGCAAACTCACCGTCATGTCACCTCCATTCTGGGCACAGACAGGGCCGTGCTCCTGGCTTGAACTGCTTGGTAACTGGTCACATGGCCCGGCCACAGCCCCAGAGTGGGCAGAAAGTCTCCGAAGGATGAGTTCAGCTGGATATTTGAGGTGGTGAGACATACTCTGGGGCCGAAGGCCTTGTAGCCAATGATCGTCTGCGCACTCATTTACTTATTTCATACTGTGGGTCATTTCATTTTTTAAAATGACGTTTTAAAAGATTTATTTATTTATTTATTTGTCAGAGAGAGAGAGAGAGGAGCGAGAGTGAGCACAAGCAGACAGAATGGCAGGCCGAGGGAGAAGCAGGCTCCCTGCCGAGCAAGGAGCCCGATGCGGGACTCGATCCCAGTACGCTGGGATCATGACCTGAGCCGAAGGCAGCTGCCCAACCAACTGAGCCACCCAGGCGTCCCTAAAATGACGTTTTAAATCCGAGAAAGAGTATGGAGAATAGTACGGCGAGAACCGATGTGCTCACCACCCAGATTTCACAGGTATCAAGCACCTGCGTTTTCCAGGTCAGGGTCACGTGCTTGAGAGGCCAGTGGGCGGCGGGCCTGTAAACTGGCTCTTTCCTTGTCACAGTAAAAGATGTCACATGCAGTTTAGTGAAGGGAGCCCGGGGAAGGCCTCAACCCACCCTGGAGGAGACAGGTGAGAGTTGTAAAGTGAGCTAAAAATCAAATGTGGGGAATGTCCGGGTGAGTCAGGCCAGGGGGGTGGTGGTAAATGGCGGCGACATGGACCAGCAAAGAGCGTGACCAAAGGCATGAGCGATGAGTACCATGCTCTGGGCAGGGCGGGGCAGGGAATGAGCGAGAAGGAGTGGGCTGGGAGCAGCCGGAGAGAAAGAGGCCTGGGGGTGGGTGGCAGTGTACCCGGTGAGTCAGCAGAGGGGCGAGTGCGGCCATATTAGGGGGCAGCCGCGGGCTCTGGGCTTATCCTGAGTCCTGCTCGGCTGTCTGAACTGGACACTGCGTGTCGAGAGAGTGGGAGACCCATGCGGGTCTGGTGGGGAGGATGGGAGCCATGTCAGGAATCATGGAAGGATCCTGGCTGGGTAGAGAAGGCTCCAGGCCATGTAGCAAGGCCCAAGGGAGAGTAGTACTCTACTGGTGGGAGTTGTGTGGGGGAGATGGAGTCTAGCTCAGAATTTCTAATCGTCAGACTTTCCAGGAAGGAATGAACTGTGGGGTCATGCGTTTCTTGGTCTCGGGTGTGCTTGGGTAGACTTGTTGAAGCCCGTGGGGGTGGTGGGGGGAGGAGGGCCCTGCCTTGCCCGGCCCCCAAGGCCCCGGCTCACTCCGTTCTCAGGTTTGAGGCTGGGTAGGGTGGGGGTGGGTGACCCCTGGCACAGGTGGAGGAGGTGCTGGCTGGTTGCCATGGGAACCCTCTCGGCTGTGGGTTTCTAGTTCTGAAGATGCCCTGGAAGGGAATGAGCTCACTCCACCTGTGAGGTGGTGAGTCAGCCTCCTACTTGCTCTCCAGGGCGAGGCTGCGCCTTAGACCACCGGTGCTTCTCCGCCTGATGAGGGCTGTCGTCTCTGGAGAAGAACTGGACACAGTAGAGGAGCCGCCAGCCGTTCTGACTGCTCCAGGGACCCTGACTCCGGTGGAGGCAGGAGGAAGCTTGTAGTCCCCCAAACCTCGGCCCTCAGCAGGGGCTGAACCACCCCATCCACTGGCCTGGGCACCAACTGCAACTGTGCTGGCTTTGGGCTCGCAGTCGCCTGGGCTGGACGGACGCAGAGGATGTGATTGTAGAGGTGCGGGGACGGTGGAGGGAGGCGCGCAGGCCATTTGTGAATGTCTGTCCATCGGGGCTGAGGGTAGTTTCTGGGGGTGGATGAGGGAAGCTTCCTGGAGGGACTGGCATTTGATCCGACGTGGGGAGGCTGAGGGGTCACTCGTTTGCCAGTCAAGTCCTAGGCATTTGGAGGTCAGGGGTCATGGCCAATGGCTGTGGCCGCTCTCCACAGCCGTGTGTCCAGGTGTCCAGGCTGTTGTTCTTATGAGGGTGGGCTCAGTGGATGGCGATGTCGAGGAGCTCCAACAGCTTTCAGGGCACCAGGCGTCTTCCTCGGAACTCTAAGCCATCCAGACCACACCCACTGGGTTCTGGTCCCTAAGGAGCCAATGGCAGCTTGTAGCCTGTCCCCTCTTCCAGTATGACAGCCTTGGGGGGGGGGTGACATGGGAAGGCCAGGGAGCTCTGGCTTCTGCTTGCCTCCTTCCTTCACATGGGCTTCTGTTTCCATTCGAGAAGATAAACAACTTCGGGGGGTGAAAAATGACCATTTAACCTTTTTACCTAAACACACAATTCATGATTTCAGAAATCTGTTTTTGTTTTCACCCCCATACATGCATTATTTTTGATAGTGGTAATCATAGTGTATATGCAGTTTCGTTCTGCTTTTTTATTTCTCCACATGGGATTTTATCAGAGAATTTTTTTTTTTTTTTTTTTTCATATATAGCTGCACAGCCTTTGTGTTCCTTCCCTGGAGAAAATGAGATCCAAGTATAGAGTTTGCTTCAGGAATATTTTTTTATTTGTACCTTTTTTTTTTTTTTTTTTTTTTTTGCCTGTCTCCAGAAAGCGTTGAGGAGAGCACATTAGAAGACTCTTGTATAACAAAGTTTTAAAGTTGCAAGATCTGAGTTTTGTCAGGGTGAGAAGGAGGTAGTTGAGAAAACAGTGTTATAAGAGGTTAGTTTTTGTAAGTTTGCCTTGACCCTAGTTTGGAGCTTCCTGGTAGCCAGAGCAAAAGGGGAAATTTGAATTATCATACGTTTGTTTCTAATAAAAGGAAGTATATCAGTTCATGAGGGAGACACTTTTTTCTAAGTACTGAATACCAGGAACTCTTCCATTTTAGGAGAGTGGTACGCCGGCTGATGCTGTCAGTAGTGGTTTCATGGAACACAGAGATCTTTTTTGCATAGGGGTTCTTCTTCTTTTCTTTTTTCTATTTTTTTAAGATTTTTATTTTTAAGCAATGTCCACACCCAACATGGGGCTTTAACTTACCACCTTGAGATCAAGAGTCACCTGCCCCACCTGAGCCAGCCAGGCGCTCCTGCATATTGGTTCTTAAAGTCACCCCCCAGGAGACATGATGTTAAGTCACAGTTAGATGAAGGCATTTCTCTGAAAAGACGAATAATGAAATGTCATCCTCTGCTTCTAGAGGTTCAGCCTAGGTGAGGCCTTACTCCTTGCAGATGCTTCTTACGGGAGACCCTCACTTGAGGCTGGTTGTCTGGGCCTGGAGCCTTCCGTGTGGATTCCTGGCGCTGTATTTGTTTGAGGTTTTCCGAGAGCTTTACAGAGACGAGAACTGTTTGCTTTAGGTGTGAGGCATGTGAGGACCAAAGCTGCTCTTTTGCTAGGAAAACGAGAGAGTGTGGCCCATCTACCTTTTCAGAAGGAGGGCGGTAGAGGTCAAGGATGTCCTCTAGAAGCTCTTGGATTTGCTCCATGTCTCAGCCAGGTGTTTCTGGCCCAGGCTCCTTGCTGCAGAGCAGGGATGAGGCCCTGCGGGGGGAAATTGGCTTGCCTGTTGAGGCTGTGCCTGGCGTGGCACCTTTACCAGCTGCTTCTCTCCTCACCGAGGTGACAGTTTTCTCCTCTTCCTTCTCCCAGTGGCGGACATTTCCATGCTTTGCAGTTTTTGGCTATCCTAGCTAATGCCTCTGTAAATATTCTTTTCATGTGGACACTTCCCTGCATTTTAGGTGAATATTTGGGATTGGAGTTAATTGGAGATGACCATTTTACATATTCATCAGTCGCCTTTGTAAGATGGACTGACTTAATATGCCACCGGCAATACACAATCTATTTTTTTTTTTTAGCTAATTAAAAAGGAAAGTAATGCTTATTGTGGAAAATACAGCCGAGTATAAGGAAGAGAAGAGAGATGACCTGGAATTTTACCATGCTGAAGAGTATGGAGGTGTTGGTTTTGGGCACTGCTGGAGTGAACCTGCTGCCCCTTGTCAGGCCGGGGTCTGAGCTGGGACAGTCCCCTCTGAATGGCCATCCTAGGTGTCCCCTACCTGGCAGGGGCACCCGATTTTCCCCTGACCCAAAATATCTTAGCCACTAGCCTGCTTGGCTGTGGGCTTACAGTTCTAACCTGAAGGCCTTGCTCACATTTTCATCTAGTGTTAAATTTGTGGAAGGTGACTCAGAAAACTGTCAGGACTTAAAATATTTGGGAGGAAGATGTGAAATATTATCCCCCGGTGACAACTTAGCAGATTCTTCAGGAATCCACCCCCCGCCCCCCCCCCCCCCCCCCGCCAGCGTGCCAGGGTGAGACCTCAGGGACGGGGACACAAGCTGGAGGCGCTTTCAGGGAGAAGTGGAATCCGCGTCCTGGAAGTTTTTGCCCAGACCTGGCTGCTGACCACAGTCTCCAAGTTCCTGTCTCTCTGCGAGGCTTGTCAGAAGGACCAGGGTGTTTGGTAACATTGGAGGGAAGTGGGTTAAGTTGTAGAAGAGAACTAAAGCTGCCGCCTCTCACTTCTCCCCGTTTACTTCGCCGGCCTGGGCGCCGCTCTCCTGTACCCCTATCTGCGGGAGGAAGCCTGGGGGCAGGAGGGCCGGCTTCCTGCGCTGGCCGGGCCCCTGCTGAACTCTTGGCTGGGCTGCTGGGTCTGGGCTGAGGGTGGCCGCACCCCCAACCCGTAGTTTTCCTTCTGTCCCTGGGCGGCTCCGCTCTCACCTGCGTGGTTACGTATCTGACAGAATTTCCCAGATGCTGGGATGGGAAGAGGAAGTTGGACTGTTCATGAAATGACTTGACCTGAGATGGGGAGGAGGCCTCAGTCCCTGGGAGCTCTGAGAGCCAGCTAAAGATTTCTTAGGTGGCCTCAAATGCCCACGTGGGTGCTGCATCGGGAACACTCACGCACCAGTGACATCCCTGGATGTTTGCATCATTTTTGAGACGTGAGAGGCGAGGCACAGAAGCTTCCTTTCTCCTTCAGCTCTGGCCCTCCCGGTTGTTCAGCCTCACTGAGCCCTGGATATGTGGAGTTGGGTGTGCTTTGGTTGGGCACCACATCTGGAGGTCCATGGGTGTTTCTTGGGGGAGGAAGAGGTGGCCCTTCCGTGACGGTGTCGTAGAGTTACCCAAGCCCCTGTGCCCACCTGTGGGTGTCTCAGAGGTGCACCTAGGGGATGCTAATGCTGAGTGTCCCTAACACTGAGTGTCCCACGGCCAGCCCATCCAACATATTGCCCAGCTTTCCGGTGTCCAAGGGCTGTGGATGACCAGACGTTTGGAGCCGTGGGATTCGCCAGAGGGATTCTTGGCATTGGAACATTTCCTCTGGGGCACCGAAGAGGGAAGCCACTGGAATGTCCCAGCTGCTGTTCGGGTTGTCCGGGTGAAGAGCTTCCTGTCAGGGCCTCATGCTGCCCCAGCTTGCGGCCATGTGCGCGGGCCGGGATTGATTTGTTCTGTCTGGCTTGTAGACACGCTACCCTCTTTGCCTCTCCCCACCCAGAAAACCGCAAGGAACTGTAAAGGCTGGTCCAATTAAGGCTCCTGGTAATTGGGAAGGAGAGAAGGACTCCTGAGAAAGCCAGCCGGTTTGTGCTTTGCTCTGAGGAGTGAGGCAGAGGACAATGACGGGCCTCCTGCCTACATTTGATTAATTGAGGACCCACTCCAGGTGACCACAATTTCCCTGTAGTCTTCTGGTTCCAGTGGGCATGTCTGCTCTCTGCCACCCACGGGGAGAGTTTCACTCCGAGGCCATATTTACAAGGGGGGTCCCTGGCCCACCTAGGTTTCATGTACGAACCGTTGCCTCCTGAGCCTTGCCTAGACCTGGCAAACCAAATGCTCTGGGCTCAGAGCCCAGGAATCTGCATTTCTAGCAAGCACCCTACTTAATTTTTGGATAACACTGGAGACTTCTGTGAAGGATTCCCTGGAGGATCTTGTTGCTTCAGTCTGAATGTAGAAGTATCCCCAGAATGTGAACCAAGTGTCTCTTCTGGGTTTTAAACCCACATCAGTTAGTGGGAACGTAAGGAAAGGAAGGAAAATCTGTTCTTGCTTTCCTGGCTGTACATTGTTTGGGGCCAGTTGGCTGTCTGCAAGGCTGTTTTATGTTTAAATTTAATTCAGTTTTTTGGTTTGTTTGTTTGTTTGTTTGTTTTAAGTAGGCTTCGTGCCCATTGTGGGGCTTGAACTTACAACCCTGAGATTAAGAGTCAGCTTGCTCTCCTGACTGAGCCAGCAGGTGCTCCTGCAAGGTGGCTTTAAAGCAGCATTGTGGGGGGCACCTGGGTGGCTCAGTTAGGTACCTGCCTTCGGTGTGGGCTGTGATCCCGGGATCCTGGGATTGAGCCCCGTGGCAGACTGTCTCCTCAGCGGGGAGCCTGCTTCTCTCTCTCTTGTTCCTCCTGCTTGTGCACCCCCCTGCCCTCCCCCCCCTTCCCGGGGTCAAATAAATAAATAAAACCTTTAAAAAAGAAAAAAGGAATCCTGCAGTGCTCATGGTAGAGGCCGTGCTTTTCTCACCCTGGGCTTTTTGAGGGGCCCTCTCTGCCAGACAGGTGACCCTCCCTACTCCCCCAGCACAAACATCTGTGTCCTCCAGTGACCGTCCAGCTCTGTTGTTTGGTTTCCTGTGGAGAGAGGGCTTTTCAAGTTCTGCATCCTGCCTCGCCCTGCACCCTGCCCTGTCCCACCTTAGTGACCTCTGACCCTCTCGTGTCCATGGAGCCAGATGCTGACTGTTGTCTGAATTCTAGCTTTGAGGCAGATGGCGTGACCGTGGGGGTTTGGGTTGGCTCTGGACTGTGGGCGCCTCCTCGTTGTCATGCTCCTGGGTCTGTCTAGCCTGGGCGGCTGCCAGTAGCAGTGTATTTTGTTGGCATAGACTCAGACTGGCCCCTGGAGATGGCCTCAGGCAATGGGAAGCCTACAAGGCCTGTGAGACTCCATTTACCAGGGTGGTTGGACATCCCTGGGCATCATTTTGGGGGCTCTAGGTCAAGGAGCCCTTGGCTGCCTGTCTCTCTCGGGAGTTTCTCAGGGGGGTTGTGTGGTACTGTGGGGCCCACTGTGTGGAAGGTGATCAGGGATCTCAGATGTGGGGGAGATTGAGTTTGGTAGAGCAGGACTCAGGGGAGCCCCAACTTGCTCGTACATCAGAATGGACTAGGGTTAGCAGGGTTGGTATGGAGAAGGTGGGCCTTGGAGCGAAGGCACAAGTTAAAGGACTCGTGGAGCCCTTAATTCTGAAGGCCCAGAGATGATGACATCTTCCAGGCAATACACAGTTAACTGAGAAACAGTTTCGCCAAGAAGAAGCGTCCAGTTGGGCAGGGTTCTAGTTGATTCAACAAGTGGGTCCCCGGCTTTCTGAGGGTGCTCGGGATTGGTGTGGCCGGTGGGTCACTGTCTTGGCTCACTGAGGTAGTGAAAGCTGTGCCAGTGCTCACACCCTTCGGCCAGGTCGTTCTACACCCCCAGCCTCCAGGATTTTGTCCGAAGACAGCTGTCCGGCTGAAATAGAAATGCCTAAGGATATTCTCTGTGCTATCTGGGAAAAAAGCTCCCAAGCTTCCATGTCTAGGGAACATTAGGGGAGGAATTTCACAAACCTTCTGCTACCTGATAGTGTCGGAACATTTCTTCAGCCTTTGAAACGACATTTATAAAGATCATGCAGAAATGAAATACTCAGTGGTATGCTGATTATTACAGAACACTATACGGTATGTGCCTTGTAATCCATTGCAGCCGTCAAAACTGGTATAAACAAAAATAAGCAAAAATGAAAATGTCTCTGTTGAGGTTGTAGGATGAAATAACTTTTTTTTTTTTTAAGATTTTATTTATTTGAGAGAGAGAACACAAGCAGGGGGAGTGGGAGGGAGAGGGAGAAACAGACTCCCCACTGAGCAAGGAGCCCGACTGGGGCTTGATCCCAGGACCCTGAGACCATGACCTGAGCTGAAGGCAGCGGCTTAACCCACTGAGCCACCCAGGTTCCCTGGGATGAAATACTTTTCAAGAAAAAATAGTATTTCAGCTTTATAGCAATTCAGGTAATTTCTACCTGAAGCACCATCCCTCTCCAAATATTTTTTAGAGGTCACATGCCCTTTGCTTGAGTAATGGCGGCTCCATGAGATTTTACCTTATGTTCTTAGCGTGCTCTGTGTGTGCCGCGTACTGTCAGGTGCTGCGGAGTGCACAGAAGGTATACAGCGTGGTTCCCCCGAGCTGAAGGGCAGGGCATGTGTCGCCTGGCTGGGGAGATGGGCCTGCTGATTAGTGCTTGGTGCTGAGGCATGGCCCTGGCACTAATGGGGGGCCTGGGGAGGTGGGGGGAGGATAGGTGGATGGTCTGGGCCTTCAGCTGGGGTGGGAGGGACCTGTTGGACCAGGAGAGCTTTCCAGACAGGGGAGCAACCAGTCTGGCAGCCCAGCGGAGTCCAGTTCTCTTGAGGTGGGCTCTGTCTGGGTCCTCGCAGCCTTGCGTGAGAGCAGAGAGAAAGAAGACGCCTGTTACTCATCTGTAGAGACTGTCAGCTCTAGGCCTAGAAATGGACTCTTCTAGGAATCTCCGGAGTCCTCGAGGGACAGGGCTGGTGCTCCCTGGGAGCTGGCTGCCCTCCCTTTGCAAGCCCTCTCTGCGCTTCCTGGGGGCAAATCCCAGGCACAGGAACCACCTCTGGTAGGCTGCCCTTTGGTCCCTCCTGGGCTAGTGGTAGAAGAGCGCATTTCTTCTCCAGTGACCTTTCCTTTTAAATCTGTCCCTGGCCTGCATGGGTGTCTCTGGCCTGCATGGGTGTCAGGCGCTCCTGGGGGGCCGCCCCATCCACACTTGCCATTTGGGGACTTTGACATTTTGTTTAAGCAGGGATGTGATTGAGAACGTGTGAGGGTGAGAACCGGAGGTGCTGGCTCTTTAAGGCTCGGCCTTCAAGTGAGTTTGGCAGAGGAGACACCGAATGTTTAATTTTAGGGCCAGGAGGGGGTGGGGGAAAGTCCCTACCACATCTGGTTTGTGTTAAGCCCTTCCCTTCAGAAAAGGGCTGTGTTTATGGTTCAGATCCGGCAGAGCTGGGGCGGGAGGGGCGCCCCTTTCCCCTACTAGGCACTGGGGCACTGAGAATGCACAAAGCCCCCTCCTGGTCCTGTGACCCCATCCCGTGCTGAACGGTTCCAACTTTGAGAACTCTCCGACATCCATTTTATCCCTGAAGTTCCAGCAGATGTTCGCCTTCAGACGGCCTCCAGCAGCTGGGATTGCGGGGCTGAGCTCTGTCCCTGGTGCCCCAGAACTCCCCGGAGTTGGCCGCCTGTCAGCTCGGCCTGTCTGGAGTCCACGGGTCCCAGATGGTCAGGGGTCAGCGGTGCTGCTGGGATCCCGGCATCCCAGGGGCATACCAGGCTGTCAGAGCTAGAGGGTCCTGCAGACACCAGCCTCAGACCCCTTTTGACAGATCGGGAAACTGAGGCCCAGAGGGCTGAAGAAGCTAGTCCAAGGTCACACAGAGAATCAGCGGCGGACATGGGATTCAAACCGCACTTTCCTGGCTCTGAGCTGGCTTGGTGCTCTTTTCGGGCCGTATGGCTTCCCCTTCTGCCTGCTGTTTGTATTACTCTTGCAGGCCCTGCTATCTCTGAGGGCTGGCTTGGGGACAGGGCGTGGGGTGGAGACATCCAGGAGGCTGTGAGTGCCTCGAGGCTGGGCAGCTCACTGGTTTCCCAGCTCCGGCAGGGCCCCTGGCATAGGGCGAGAGCTTAGAAAACATGAAGTGAATGAGTGGCGTGGTCTGAGGGTGGGAGTTCTAGTGCTCCTGTTAGAAGCATTGCTTCCTGGGGTGGGGGGGGCAGGGGGGTACCGGGCATGGGTCCCTGTCTCAAGGCTCTCCTTGTTCCAAGGCCGTGTCTTGTCTTCCCCAGCCCTTTCCCAGTTCTGGAATATCACCCAGTGGGTACCCAGCAGATACGGAAGCCCATGGTTTCAGAGCCGAAAAGAGCTGCTGATAGCAAGCGTTCCATCCCTTTCAAGTGACAGAGGAGGAACTTGAGGCAGGGCCACTCACTCAGCTCAGTGGTGGAGCATCAGCACCCGAGCCCCCGTCTGCAGCCCTCCTGTGTGCTGGTGGAGGGAGCGGAGGGTGGAGAGAGGAAAGGCCCGCCTGTCCTTTGCGCCTTCTCCACCCTGTGTCTTCCTCCATCAGTTGAACGTTTTCTCTGTCTCCCTCTTCCTGTGTCCCTGAAGTGGAGGTGGAGGATGGGAGGTGGTTTCCCCAGAGCCCTCCTGTGCAGGGACTGGGCTAAGTCATTCCCTCGTGGCTTCCTAGAAGGGGAACTGGGGCAGACTGGCTCATTTCCTCCCAGAGCTGGAGTCATGTTGGAGTCAGAGCCCAGGGAGGGGCACCCTAGTAGTCCTTCGGCTCTGGCCCTGGGGGCACATCTCTGCTGCAGTTTGCATAATGGGTGGGAGGCCCTGGGCATGATCGCTGGCCCCCACCCCAAGTCCAGTTTTCCTGCCTTCAGGGCGGGGTGTGTTTCTTGGGCAGGCTGGCGCTGGTGGCAAGGGGACAGTCAGGCGATGGCATTGCCCCACTGTATGGAGTGGGCAGCTCCGTGGGTCATGATTTGAAATGTGTTGGGTTGATAAGTCTTTAGTGTCTGTTTTATTATGAGAGTATAACTTGCTTGTGGTTAAAAAAAAAAAAAAAAAATTCCCCACAGGTAATACGATTATTTTTTCTTTCTTTCTTTCTTTTTTTTTTTTTTTTCAAAGATTTTATTTATTTATTTGTTAGAGAGAGAGCAAGCGAGCACAGGCAGGCAGAGTGGCAGGCAGAGGCAGAGAGAGAAGCAGGCTCCCTGCTGAGCAAGGAGCCCGATGTGGGACTCGATCCCAGGATGTTGGGATCATGACCTGAGCCGAAGGCAGCCGCTTAACCGACTGAGCCACCCAGGTGTCCCTGGTTATTTTTTCTATGCCACACATAAGGTTTTGTGTTTAATCTTCATCTCTCTGTATTTATATATATATAGAGAGAGAGAGAGAGAGAGAGTGTGAGTTTATGGTGAAATACACATAAGATTACCATTTTTACTATTTTTAAAAAGATTTTATTTAGAGAGAGAGAGAGATCGCGAGTAGGGGGAGGGGTAGAGGGAGAAGCAGGCTCCCCACTGAGGAAGGAGCCTGACACAAGGCTTGATCCCAGGACCCTGAGATCATGACCTGAGCCAAAGGCAGATGCTTAACCAATTGGCCCACCCAGGTGCCCCTCATTTTACCATTTTCAAGTGTGCAGTTCAATGGCAGTAAGTGCATTCACTTACTGTGAATGTGTCGTGTGACTGTACCGCCATCCAAGCTCCAGAACGCGTGTCATCTGGCAAAACTGAAACTGTCCCCGTTAAACACGAACTCCCCATGGCCCGCTCCTCCTGGTCCAGGACAGTCACCCTTCCATCTTCCCTGTGACTTTGACTGCTTTAGGTACTGGGTTGAAGGGCAATCGTGTACCCTTTGTCCTTTCGGATCTGGCTTCCGCGCTTCACCTCCTGTCCTCCAGGTTCATCTGTGTGGTGGCCTGTGTCAGCACAGCCTTCCTTTTCCTGGACCAGTACTCCCTGGCATGCGTACACCACATGCTGCCGACCCATTCATCTTTCGGCGGACGCTGGGATCGCTTCTACCCTTTGGCTGTGGTGTGTGGTGCTGCTGTGAATACGGGTGTACACATGTTTGTTTGAGTCCTTGCTTTCAGTTCTTTTCTCTATCTACCCAGAAGTGTAGTTGCTGCATTTTATGGATTGGCTGTTTATTTTATTTTTTGTATTTTTTATTATTATTTTTTTGCATTGACTGTTCATGCTTTTTGGCCACATTGAGCCCCCGCGGCAGGATTGGTAGGTCAGCGGAGGGCTCTGGAGACCTGCCTTTTTCCTCATCCCTCAGGGCCAGGTCTCCGATCCGTTGGCCTTGCCCCAGTAGCTGCCCGCATAGGTGGGCAGGCTGGCCAGCTGGGTCACCACGGGGGTACCATGGCTACGGCTGGTTGTAGCACAGAAGTCTGGAGAAGTCTGGGGTCACTGAGCTAGTGAGAAGCTCTGGCATCTTCTGCCGAAGAAGGCCCCCACTCTCCCCATGGTCACCCCCCGGCCCCCTGTCCAGAGCTGATTCTGTGCCAGAGGCTGTCCTGGAGGGTACTTATGAGATAGATTTTTGGCCCGTTACAGAGACTAATGTAAAATTTCCTAGCTTCCTTTGGAGAGCAGTTCTCTTTATCTATTTTTTTAAAGATTTTATTTATTTATTTGACAGAGGGAAACACAGTGAGAAAGGGAACACAAGCAGGAGGAGTGGCAGAGGGAGAAGCAGGCTTCCCGCTGAGCAGGTAGCAGGATGTGGGGCTCGATCCCAGGACTCTGGGATCATGACCAGGGCCAGAGGCAGACACTTAACCACTGAGCCACCCAGGCGCCCATGTCTGTTTCTTGATAACAGAGCAGGATCTCCTCTCCACGTCTGCTGCCCCTGCAGCCGACCGCTGGCTCAAGTTGGGCCCTCAAATATGGCTCCACCCCAGAGCCGCATGTGGAGCAAACCAGTTTCTGCCTGCTGGCTGGTGTAGACCTCCACCACTAACCAGGACCCTGGCACCCTGCAGGGATCTGTGCATCATTCCTTCTTGGGTGCCCCACTTGGCAATGTGTGTAGTGATCCGTCAGCCCTGTGTTGGCTCCCTGAGGCTCAGCGAGGGAGGCACAGGCAGCAGGGGAAGGAACTGTGGAACTGGGTGCTAGGGAACTCCTGGGTTTTGGTTGAGGGCTTGTTCTTTGCCAGCTGGGGTGTTTAACCCTCTGGAGCCTCTGTTTTTCCATCTCTGAAATGGGGGTCAAAAATCTAACTTACAAGGTTGTGGCAAAGAGTCCACGTGATGACCGGTACATAGTGCTTGCTTGGTAAGCAGGTGTCACTAAACGTCAGCTGTGGGCATTGCTGTGCCCTCTAAGTGGGAGGGGAGCCACCAGCCAGCAGGCCTGGGTGAGGACTGGGTGCGAGAAGGCGAGGTCTGGGGACTGCCTGGTGCTTTCCTTTGTTGCTCTGAGCCCCCTGGGAGAGTCTGGATGAGCGGAGGAGGGGTGCGGCAGATCCTCCCCCACCATCACTGTCATGGGGGCACCTGCATCTCGCTTAGCAGGGATTACGTGTTTTGGGAGAAGAAATGGGCCGGGGTACCTTGGGCTTTATTCCAATGCCACGTGTTCTTGGATCCCGGCACCCTCTCCTGCCAGACCCTCTTAGAACCCCTCACGTCAGCACCAGGCATTCTGGCTCAGCACTCTCTCTAAGCTGGGTCACTGTAGGACCGTTTCTTAGGTGGGTCCCTCCTTACCTTCCTACATTGCAGGCTCCAGGACCCTTGTCCCCCTTGTATTTGGGGACAATAGCAGCCTCCCTCTCCAGGCAGTGGGTTCCCCTTTCTCCTGCAGGATAGGATGCTTGCGACCACCTTGGGACCACCCGTGCGTGGGTCCCGTCCAGGCTCAGGGGAGGGAGCAGGGGGTAGTCCTGCTTGCTGCTGTCTTCTCCTTTCTGTCCCACCCCAAGGGACAGTCTGTCTTACAAAGGCTGCAGTGTATTGAGAGGAGCCCAGCTTTGTGTTGCAGTTCTGGGGTAAAGGGAAGCTTTGCCATCTTCTTCCTGTGTCCTGCAGTCTGTCCTGCAGGGTCACTGCCAGGACTAACTGAGAGGAGGGACATCGGCCACCCCGGTGGGTGTCCGGGACCTCGTGGGCTCCCTAAGCGTGGGCGGGGCTTGTTACTTCCTATGTGCCCGCAGAGCGAGGGAGCGCTTTCAGCAAACCCTTCTTTTCCTTCTCTGCACGGGGGAGGTGGTGCAGACTTCCTCTGCGTTTCTCGAGTCTAGAGTTACCCCAGCTTGCTTGATGACAGGATTCACTGGGAGTATTTGTTACTTGTTAAAATGCTGATTCATGGGTCCCACCCCAGAACTCCTGAACCAGAACGGCGGTTGTTGGGGTGGGATCTGCATCTTCAGCATGTTTTATAATGAGGCCAGTTTTGGAAACTCTCGCATTTGCTACTCTTGGATTCCTGTCCCAGCGGCTGTTATCATTTGATTTCACGAGAGCCCACTGAGACAGCTGTGAAGCAGGTATGGCCCCCCATAACATCAAAGACTTTCTAAGTGAGGAGACTTCGAGGCTTCTGGGACAGACTCAGGCCCTGTGTTCCCTTGTGGTGGGAGCGGAATTAGAACTCGGACCTCGCGGTGCCGTGTGTCCATTGTGCCCGCCAGTGTTCTACTGGAGCATGGAAAAGGTGGGGGATGGAGAGAGGTGGAGTGACAGGAAGGAGGTGAGTTTCGTGGCTGTGGTGGTAGCAGAGGGGGAACAGTGGTGACCTGCTGATGCCCCTTGAGGGAGGCCCGTGCAGACCTACAGTGAGTGGGTGGTTGGGCTGCGGGGCAGGCGGAGCTTCCCCAGGTGTGCTTTCTGAAAGTCGGGCCCCAGCTGAGCATGGGGAGCCCTGAGCTTTGTTCCAGGGCCACTGCAGATCCACAGGTGGAAGGAGGGTAGGGAGGCAGGAGGGGCCCGGTGAACAGGGCTTGAACACTGTTTCAGGGCCATTGATGGAATCCTGGAAGTCCTGTGGGAAGCTCGTGTCTACTTCTCCTGTCCTTCCCCCTTGTTATGATGAGGTCTGGGAAGCCTTCTAGAAGTACAGGCAGGGCAGACCCCCCCAGCTCAAGACGGTGGAGGGCAGTGTGTGTGGGAGGTGAGGAATGGGGATTGCCAGGCCCTTCCAGGGGCAGGAGTCTGCTGCCTCCCCTGCTTCCTTATTCCTGAGGTTGGCTTGGTCCATGAAAGGAAAACTCTTTTTGGTTCTTTGTGTGCCCCCCCCCCCCATTTCAGTTTCCCTACAAGAAGGGCTTAATGATTTCAGCCTCCTTGTCTCTGGGTTTTGGTGGAAAGGCTCGGAGAGGGGGGTGGGACTCACTGGACTTGCTCCATTATTTTCTTTGCTCTAAGGCTCAGCTTGTCTGTCCCTTCTGTGCAGTAGGATTGCCTTTCCCTGGGAAGCTTCAGGTGTTCCTGTGTGGGCTCCACACCTGGAGGGTGATCTGCCTGGGTGGGGGGACGTGGGCCAGTGGGCAGTGATGGGGGACGAGCCTCATGCTGGGCTTGTGCACATCACCTGCTGCTGGGCGCTTGGGAGAGTCAGGAGAGAGGAGGTCCAGGCTGACCGAGCCTGTGGTTAGAAGCATGGGCTCTGCAGCCTGAATTCTGGCTCCCCCATGTGCTGTTTGAGGTGACCTTGAGTGACTTTGTGAGCTGTGTATGTGCTGTCTCATCTGTAAAATGGGATTGATGAGCGTATGTACCTCATAGGGAGATTGGGAGGATTAATGGTGCCGATGCTGACCGAGCACTTGACAGTGGTATCCTGGTCTCTCAGGTCCTTTCTCTCTTGACTTTCACATTGGATCATCAGGCTGAGAGCTGCCGAGAACCTCCTTGGTAGCCATGGTGAGCTGCTGGAGGTGTCTGGGTGGGCATGGGTACTGGTGGAAAGCCGGGTTTCGGTGGATGGCGCCTTCATCCATTCATTCCTTCATCTCTTGGCTCAGGTACAAAATCTGAGGGTGACCTCTGATCCCACCCTGACCCCCAGGTGTTCTTGCACCCACCCACTTAATCTGTCTCCACCACCCTCACCCTGGTCGAAGCCACTTTTCTCTCTTGCCCGGGCCTTTGTGTGGTCCTCTGTTCTCTGCTGACATTCTTGTCCACGTCCGATCTGTGCTTCGCACCAAAATTAGGAGTCTCTTTCCAAGATGCAGGTGTAATTATGGGTCAGCCAGCACCTGATTCCAGCAGCTGCCTCATCCTCACCCCCCGACCCTCCGCTGAAGTCAGACCTCTTCAGGGGCTTCCGTTGTTCTTAGGAGAAACCATCCTAACCTCCCGCAAAACCTCAAGTCCCGGTGGCTGGCTGACCTCAGCCTCTGCCCCCCACCTTCCTCCTGCACCATCTTCCAGTGGTTTGAGCAAGTGGTTCCTTGTGCCTGAGCACTGTGATCCTTCGCCCCATCTGTGCGGGCGGCATCGCCTCCTGACCATGCCCAGCCCCACACACCTGCATAGGGTGACCCTGTGGCTTGGTTTGCACCTGTTACCCTGATGTAATTATTATTTTTTAAAATTTAAATTTAATTAGTTAACATATAGTGTCTTATTAGTTGCAGAGGTAGAGATCAGTGATTCATCAGTTACATATCATACCGGTGCTCATTACGACATCATGTGCCCTCCTTAATCCCCATTATCCGTTACCCCATTCCCCCAGCCGCCACCCCTCCAGCAGCCCGAAGTTTGTTTCCTGTGATTAAGAGTCTCTTATGGTTTGTCTCCCTCTTTAATTTTGTCTTGTTTTATTTTTCCCTCCCTTCCTCTATGCTCCTCTGTTCTGTTACTTCAGTTCCACATATGAGTGAGATCATACGATAATTGTGTTTCTCTGGCTTATTTCGCTTAGTGTAATACTCTTTAGTACTACCCGTGTCATTGCAAATGGCAAGATTTCTTTTTGATGGCTGAGTACTATTTCATTGTATATATATATTATACCTTCTTTATCCGTTCATCAATTGATATCCCCAATGTAATTATTAACAGCATCTCCTTTTATTTTGAAGTGCCCCAGTTTGGATGATAAATTACGTGGTTCCCTTTCACGTTCACAGTCTTTTCATCTAATTAAAATTCCTCAGCTTTAAAAATTCATTAAAATTCATTAAAAATGCCCGTTAAATGGCCCACTCTTGGTTTTGGCTCAGGTCATGGTCTCAGGGTGTTGAGGTCCAGCCCCTGGGTTCCACGCTCAGGGCCGAGTCTCCTTGAGAGTCTCTCCCTCTCCCTCTGCCCCTCCCACTTGGCGCTCTCTGGCTCTCTAAAATAAATAAGTAAATCTTAAAAAGAAGAAAATCCACTGACTTCCTCAAGGCAGCAGTCCATATGGGTGTGAATGCACACTCCTACACACACGTGACCAGGTTAAGGCCCTTTTTTAGCCCCAGACCTTCTGGAACTTTCCCTGTATGCATTTAAACTCAGCTTGCAAATATACAGTCATTTATATGAGTCTGTGATTAACATTTGTCATCCCCAGCAGACTGAAGGCTCCTTGATTTAGGAGCCCAGCGTGTGACCCCAGGGCCCATGTGAATCTGGCTCCTGGCTCCCAGGAGGGGGATCCTGGAGCCTGGGCGAGTCAGGGCATCTGCAGTGGACTGCTGTGGGGGAGGCTGCTGACATCAGGCCAGTCCAAGCCCAAACAAGCCAGTTGCCCACACTCTGGCATACACACCCGTGACTTGGCTGCCCCTTTAATTATTCCTGATCTCTGTCAATGGGCTTTGTGTTCAGAAAGCCAAAAGAGACCAGAGTTCAAACCCTCTTTCCACCTCCCTAAAGTTGAGACTTGAAGAAAAACCTGCCTGGCCCATTCTGCATCCCCAGGGAGCCACCAGGTCCAGGACCTTCTCTCGTGGCTGGATGTGTGCTCTGGGGGTGACTCTTAGCCCTGTGTCCTAGGCTGACCTTTAGCTACCCTCCTTGATCCAGGCCCAGGGATGGCCTGAGGACAGCTGCTCAGGTGCCCGTGTGGCTCTAGACAGGTGCAGGACTGATGTAGGATGGTGGGTGAAGCTGGGTGGTTGGGGCAGGTGGTGCTGGCTGATTCCTCCTTTATTTCCCAGCCTGAGTGAATATAGAAGGCTTCCTGGGGCTGAGGCTTTGGTGTCCTATGGACCCCGGTTCAGATTTCAGTTCTGCCTCTCACTAGCTGTGTGCCTGGGAAGATTGTGAGCACCTCTGACCCTTGGTTTCCTCCTCTAGCACAGGATTGTTGAGCAGGTCTGCTGAAGTGTTGGGTGCCTCACAAAGTGGTAAGGATAGCCAACCTCTCTGATCTCATTCCCTCTCTAACCCTCTCCTTGAGGCCAGAGGTCCCCATTGCCTTTAGTGCCCCTTTTGTGGGGGGGCTTGACACTCTATTTTTCTCTGGACTGAGGTTTGGGGAGGCTATGTTGCCCTCTGGCTGCCCCTGCTCTCTGCACAGTTTCTGAGGCTAAGCCCAGTGCTGGGGGACAGAGTGCCTGTGGCTCTTCCTGCTTTGGGGGAGGCTGCGATCACACTCCCCCACAGACAGACACCCCATGTCCTGCCTGGTCCCAGCAGAGTTGGAGGGTCCTGGCCAGACCCACCTGCGGCTACACTTCTCCCCCTCCCCACCCGCCCCGCCAAAAATGTGGACGTTTCTGTGGACACATCCCTGTTCTTCAGCCTCCTGCTTCCTGCTGCTGATCCGTTTGCTGCCCTGTCCCTCGAACTGGGCCAGCCACGTGGCCAACAGGCCCGCCCTGCTGGCTGCCAATGCGCCGTACTCCTGACGGGTCTGGTGGGCAGGCTGGGCGGGCAGTGGTGGCATGGGCTGCATCAACCTGGGCCTGGCTGTGCTCTTCCTTGGCTTACAGGTTGTCTTTGGGGCCTTAATAGGGGGACTTGGGGGTTTCTGTGTTGCTTTATAATGTGCTGATCTGTGTTTGGGTTTTGAGAGAAGAAACTTTGTTTTCCAGGACCTCAGGTGAGGAGAACTGACCTAATTAGGCCCTCAGCTCACAGCCCACTGTCACTGCAGGTCTGCGTCCGGCCACTGTACCCACTATCTTCCTTATAGTGGACCTGCGAATTGTTCCCAACCCCGCCCCTTCCAACACAGCTGATGGGATGATGAACTTTCTCCCTTGGACCCGGTGGTCAGTGCAGGAGGAGGTCTCTGGGAGGGCGACTTCCAGCCCAGAGCATTGCGGGGGGGCCGAGCAGGTGTGCCCGCCGTCGTTCCCGACCTAGTGCTGGGTTGCTCTCCAGCAGGGTGTACAAGTCCCCATTTCCCTTGACCCCAACAACATCCTAATTGTTTACCAGTGTAAAGGGACAATTGTGCGACTCTGGAGGTACTTTGTGTGCCCCGCCTCTCGTTCCCTTTCTCCATTCAGGGCTCCAGGAACCAGAAACTTCCTGCTAGGCATGGGGTAATTGCTGTCCCAGAGGAGACTGATGGAGATCTTCTGCAGAAAGCCCCGTTCCCCGGGGGAGTAGCAGTGAGTCTGTTGTTGTTCAGGAAGTTTGTGCCCTACCCCCAAACCCGCTTGTGCTGCTCCCGCTGCCCTTGGACTCTGAGTTGGCACCGCCACCCCTGCTTTCTGCTTGGGGCATCTCTGGGTTCCCCGGAGCTTGGAGCTTTCCCCTGGGAGGCCACATTTCTACCTGTATTTGGTGGGAGGTCACGTGGACTGGGTGGCAGTCCCCTCCAGAGAGCAGTGAGAGCATCGTGGCATTGACCAGTCTGGGCCAGACGGGTGCCGAGGGCCCATCGGTCATGTGTCCTTGGCTGGGTCAAGGAGGCCAGGGCTGGAGGTGCTGGGCCATGGGGCCTGCTGCAGCATGCTGACCCAGACTCAGGGACACACGTGCACCGAGGGGACCTCCCGCACTCCCGCGTGGTGCCTGCTGACCGTTTCGCACACCATGCGCGTCCTCTTGCAGGCCCGTTTTTGCAGAGTGTGGTCTCATAGATGGGGGCTTCGAGAGGCAAAGTCGAGGGTCACACCTCAGCGACACAGGGAAGTCCAGCTACAGGCGAGTCAGCCAGATCACAGATCCCCATATTTTATGAGTACGAGGCTGGGCCAAATCCTTGTCATTTGGGGAAGCTTTCTGTGGAACCGAGTGGCCCATAGCTGTAAGCGTCAGTGCCAGAAAAACCAAATGACCTCACTTTTGGGTGGCTTTTCCTTCTTTGGAGAAGGAATGTGTGGGCTACTCCTGTGAGCTCCAGCCTCCCGAGGCCTGTGTGCCGGCGGACCTGCGGGCCAGGGCTGGATTCCAGACGTGGGGGAGGCGTCCCAGGCGAGGCCATCTCCGGGTCCACAGTGGGGAGCAGGCTGTCCTCACACTGGTCTCCAGAGCGAGGTGTTGCTCTGCGGCAGGGGTGGCCAGAGGGGCAGATGCTGTGGGCTCTGAGCTGCCCCGTAGAGTAGCTGCTCCTTGGGGAGACATCAAGAAGGCCGGTGGTACCTCCTGTACCTCACGGTTCAGGCCTGGCCCCACCAAAGATGAGACCGGTCCCTGTCACCTTGGAAACCTCCTGCTGGCTTGCTCTTGGGCCACAGTCAGTAGCTGGCTGGTTCAGTCCACACCCTTAGCCCCTGGATGCCTGGACGAGGGGAGGGTCCAGGGCCTACCTTTGTGGCCGGTTTCTTGACAGCGAGACTAACAGGTAAACAACAACAACAAAACCGCAGTAAAAGGCTTAGTGGGGTCCTGGAACAGTTTAGTCTACTTTTGTCTTTTTTGTAACAGCTTTTTTCAGATACAGTTTACATACAGTACACCCATGTCAAGGGTATGGTTGGAAGGCGGTTAGTGTACTCAAAGCTGTGCAACCCTCCTCACCATCAGCTTGAGAATATTTTTTTTCCTGTAAGATTTTACTTATTTATTTGATAGAGTTGGGGGGAGGAGAGCACAAGCAGGGGGAGCGGCAGGTAGAGAGAGATGGAGAAGCAGGTTCCCATCTAAGCAGGGAGCCCCATGTGGGACTCGATCCCAGGACCCAGGAATAATGACCGGAGCTGAAGGAAGATGCTTAATGACTGAGCCACCCAGGCTCCCCTGAGGACATTTGCATCACCTCAGAAAGCAAGCCCGCGCCCCCTTGCTTCACCCTGCTTTTTCCCCGGCTCCCAGCCCTAAGCAACCAGCACTCACTTTGTGTCTCTGTAGATAGCTTTTTGGTTTTTAACATCTAGCGAGCACTCAGTCTGCGTCTGGTCATGGGCTAAGCCCTTTACATTCCCTCCCACAACTCTCCCGCCCAACCACCATGAGGAATAGATGCTCATAGTTGTATTTGTCTTCTTGATGTGACAACTGAGGCCCAGTGGATCCGGATCACAAAGGCCACCGGGATCGGGATCTTTGGCCGACGGTGGCTGATGGCTGCATCGCCACTCTTTGGTCTCTGACTGTGGAAGTGGAGATGGTGGAGGTCGCTGACCCTCGTGGGCCAGGAGCTCAGGGGCTTCCTCACAGGGATCACGGGGCCACCAGTCTTTTAAAACGGTTCCCCATTCTCTCAGGAGCTGGCAAGTTCCACCTACACAGGCGGGAAGGTGCTGAGCTGCCCAGACCCCCCGTCCGCCTTCTGAGGGCCTTTTGGGGAAGGCGGTGCCTGGGCCTGAGGGAGGCGGCACGAGCTCTCCCCAACCCCGGTGTGTTCAGGCCGGACCGCCTGCCGGGTTGAGCCTGTCAGGCCCCTGCTCCTTTGTCTCCCAACCTGGGCTGCAGGTGGACATAAACGAGGGAACAGACGGGCCCTTGCTCCCCTGGCTGGGAGGCTGGTCTTGAGGTTTCCTCATCAGTGGGGGAAAAAACAGCCACAGGACGTCTTTCTTTCCAGCCTGTAGAGCTCTGTGAATGATTAACCTTGATTAAACAGAAGGGGTTGGGAAGTGAAAGCAGGATGACCCCAGATGTGTATGGGCTTCTGCTCTGTTGTGTTTGCTTCCATTGGCCTCATTTTGACAGCAACCTGCAAAGTAGGAATATTTATCATCTGACAAGTGTCCCCATTTGTCAGATGAAGCAATGGAGGCCTGGACAGGTTAATTCAGGTCCCGCAGCCAGTGAGGGACAAAGGCGGGCCGGATTGAGATTTTTTAAGAGTCTGCCGTGGACATAGCACCAGGCCATCTTTGATTAAGTACATAAGCTCTAATTTGGTCCTTTCTGATGCTGTGCTGTATAGGTCTTGTGGTTTTTTTGTTTGTTTGTTTGTTTTTTGTCAGAAAGAGAACATAAGCAGGGGGAGTGGCAGGCAGAGCAGGCCGAGGAAGAAGCAGGGAGCCGGATGCGGACCCATCCCAGGACTCTGAGATCATGACCTGAGCTGAAGGCAGATGGTTGACCTACTGAGCCACCCAGGCATCCTGCTGTGTAGGTCTTGTTATCCCCATTTTATAGGTGGGCATCCTGAGGCCGAGACTAAGAATCCTGCCCAGAGAGAACTGGTGAAAGGTGTAGACTGGGACCGCAGCCCTAGCTCTGCCTGGTTCCGCAGTCCAGCTCCCTTGGGCGCCCCAGCCACCTGCACCCTGAGTCTCCAGGATGCCAGCATTCACGTGGCTTGGGGGGCAAGCTGTGCGAGAGGTACCTTTTCCAAACAGAGGAAGCTGCCCGGCGGTTCTCAACTTTGTCAGCAACCACTCCCAGTTTGGGGGAAAGTACACAGATCTGGGTGGAGATGTTCTTGAGGACTCTGCTTTTCATCTCTGAGCGAGCCAGCTGACAGCTTGCTTTGAAAGGCTGGCAGCAGGCCCTTGATAAGTGAACCAGATACTCCTGTTTATGTTACGAGAGCAGCGGGCATCTGAGATCACTTCTGGGCAGCTCTTGGCCTATACACACACCATCCAGTGCCCACACCCTGACTGGCCTGGCCATGGGTGGGGACCAGAGGGTCTGCAGGGTGGCCCGCGGGAGAGAGAAAACACCCTGGCGGTACCCGCGGATGCTGCGGAGAATTCGACCCTGTGCGCACTTTCTGGCCCAGCCCCCTCGGGGATCCAGGGCCCGATGCCCACCCACTGCGCCAACCGGCAGCTGTGGCGGAGCACCCGCTGGGACGGGGGTTGCAGAACTGATTTTTGACTCCAGGAGCCTAGACCAGGTCCCTGGTTGCTCTGCTCCCGGGATGGAGGGGGCGCCCTGAGAATGAGCAGCCAGGTACCACCTTTAAGAGGCTGAGAAACTAGACTGGGGTTTTCTGGAGCCTCTTGGCTAGGGAGTGCTGCCTTTCCTCTCGCCCCACGATTAGCAGTTTACCAGCTGTTGGGGTGGATATGTGTGTGATTGCTGGCTTATCCTCCTGTCCCTGCCCCCAATTATGACTTTCTCTGGAATATTCTACATGGATAAGGCACTTTAAAGTTTTTCAGAACCCTTTCACTATGTGGTATCTTATTTGATTCTCTTCCTAATTCTTTTAAGTAGATGGGACAGTTTTTCCCCTTTTTGATTACTCTTTTTTTCTTTGGAAACATCTCCCCCAACCCTGATAGTACATGAGCACACATCTCTCGCTCCCCACAGAATTCCCAGAGAAATGGGAAGTTCCCTGTATCCCATCCCAGAGGTCTAACTTAGATAAATGCGTATGTTTGCAGACAGACTTTTCTTATATTTGCATAGCTTTTTTTTTTTTTTTTTAAATAGGTAATGACTGTATCCAGTATAAAATTCAAAAGAAACAGAAGGGTATTCTGTAAAAAACAAATGTCCTTCCGTCCTCTGTCAGGAGGCTCCAGCTCCCCTCCCTTCCAGGAACATTCCAGCATACAGCTTTTGTGGGTGATCCTCTGAGCTCCCAACAGGTGTCTGGTTGTGAGGACGGGAGCTGTCAGTCTCAAGACTGAAATATTGATTATACTTGGAGTTCATGGAGATGAAACATCCCTAATGGAATTTATTGGCCTCTTTTGATAAGAAGCAGAGCCTACCAATCAGAATCAGCCCTACAAGGAACAAAAGATTGCCCCTGGTGCTCTGTGTGGTTGTGCCTTTTTTTTTTATTGTATAGTTGCCACAGCATTCCATTGGTTTTTGGTGTACAATAGTGATTCTGGACAATTCTATACCTTATATATGCTCACCCCAAGTGTTGCTCTCATCTGCGCTTCCGTCTTTGAATTAGGCACGTTATTATGGGAAAAGTTGCTGGATTCCGGCCTGCCAAGTATGAGGGACTTGTTTGGGGTTCCATAGCTAGACGGGGTTGAGGTCACTTATCTGGGATCACACGCACACCAGGTCCTCTGAACAATAGCTCCCCTGGAGTGATCCCAGAGGAGTGGGAGGGTGTGCCTGGGAGAGGTGTGGGCAGCACGTGAGCCCAGAGCCTGGGGCGGCTGGATGAGACGGCGCTGCTGTCTCCCCACCACGGCCAGGCCATCTTATTGGGCTGCAGGTGGGTTATCTTGTTTCCTCTGTCGTGCGACCGACAGAAAAGGCACCTTGGTCAACGGAGGCTTCTCTGGTGAGGTCAGCCAAGAGTGGACGGCCTGGATTGTGTTCCGAGGCGAGTAAACATCCAAAAGGAAAGTGCTAGCAGGGAGAAGGGCGAGGGAGCAGATCGTTAATGCGGGTCGTGTTTGCAGATGCCTGATCCAGGGAAGCAGAGAAAGTCGGGCATTCGCTTCCTGGAGCCCCGGCGTCTTCACGTGTGGATAGGTTTTGTTTCAAGTGCTTTTCACGTTCCTGGGATCACTCACTTAGCTTTGACCCTGCTGCTGTACATACGGTTCTATATCCTGCTTTTTTGTTAATTATATCTAAGGGTTCTTTCCATAATAATACTTAGTTTCAGAACCTCTCATTTTGGCCGTGTAAAGTTCCATTAAGTGGATGAATCATAATTTACGTTACTGATACTTTATTAGTATAATTGGGCCCGTTTCTAATTTTTTCCTCTCAAGTAATGCTGACAAGAACATTTTCTTACTCATGGCCTTAATTTAGCAGTGTTTGCCCAGAATAGTGCCTAGGCATCGGGCTAGGGCTTGCGTGCACTTCAGTTCCCCTTGGTGGGGAGCTTTCCCCAGGAGACATACGGCATCATCCCGCCCGCTGTGATGTCATCCCCACCTGCTGTGACATCTTGCGGGACCTTGTCTCGGTACCCACCCTGCCATGGGAATTAACAGAAACTTACTTTTGCCAAGGTAACAAATGACAATCGATACCCTTTGTTTCAGTTCACCAAGTATGGCAGCGTGAGTGGTACCTTTCACTGTCCTCCCTGGTGACAGGTATCAGTCCTCGATCCAGCCCAAGTGAGGGGAGCCCCCGCTGCCCCGACAGGAAGTCCTGTCAGCTTTTGCTGCCAGATCCCTAGACGGCTGGTGGTCTAGGGATCTAGACCACCCGCTGTGGTGGCTGCAGGGGTGCCTGTGCTAAACACCGTTGCGTGCCTAGTACTTGCGTCAATACCTTGTACGATCCTGTTCCTGTGTGTGCCGTTTTTTTTGTTAGGAGACTTAGAAAGATTTCATGTTCTCCCATTAAGGAGCCAGAGACCCTAGGAGTCTTTTTTTTTTTTTTTTTAAATATTTCTAAGTAATCTCTACACACAGCGTACGGCTCCAGCTCACAACCCCGAGATCAGGAGTCACTCGCTCTGCCAACTGAGCGAGCCAGGTGCCCCAGTCCCGTTTTCCTCACACTTGCCCCTTCTGCTCATTTATTTAACGTCTTTGAGGCTTCGTTTCCTCATCCGTAAAATGAGGACGATAAGAGCACCTGCTTTAGAGTGGTGTTGCGAAGATGTCGGAGTTAAAGAGGGTGAAACACTCAGAAGAGGGTCTAGTCCTCAGACGTGCTTAGTAGAGTTAGCTGCTAATATTGTTATTTAGGGCATGTGTTTGTCTCCTCTGGGTTCTCAAGGGATGGAGACCTTTGGTTGTCACCACTTGAATGGGGAGATGTTAGTGGCATCTCACGGGAGGGCCCAGGGGTGTTCCTGGACATCTGTGATTCATAGGACAGGCCCCCCCCAACCCCTGACAAGAAACCAGCCCCAAGTATCAATAGTACGGAGGTTGAGAAGCTCTGCCCACATGTTTAAGTGTGACTCTTGGTAACTGAGCTCTTTAAACTATCTCTAAAGTAACCTTTTCAAGAACTGCCTTGGTCTCTCAGAGAATCAGCATCGTAAGGGAACATTGCTCAGTGCCCAGGAGTGTGTGGATCCCTTTCCAGCACCCACACCAAGCACATGCTGTTGGCAGGTAGCACACTGGACATTGGACATTTGGTCTGTTCTGACATTGAACTCTAGCCTTCCTGGCACTGTCCTCCATCCTAATACTAGTAGCCTCCGCTCTTTGAACCTCATGCGTGGGAGATCGTGCTCAGCTGTTGCCATGTATTTGCTGCATCGATCCCCTCACCATCCTTTGAGGGAGGTTCTGTTCTTACACCTAGTTTACAGATGGGAGACCCATGAAGTCACTGGCCCACAATCGCTCAGGGGCTGGATTTGAGCTGGGACTGGGCCTGGTCAGTCTTGCTCTCAAATCTGTTTTCCTTACTTTGCCTCCTGTCTTGTCCAGCAGACTTATTTGCTTATCCACGGGAAGGTCTTTTAAATCTTTGAAGTGAGCCGCTGAGTCCTCTCTTATATCCTCTAGTCAGACAGCCCCAGTTCTCAGAGTTCCCTGCAAAGACGTGTTTCTGATCTGCTCGCCGTCCAGAATGCTGTCCCATGCCTGGGTGACCGCCTGCCTGCTTCCTGGCTCTGCTCCTGTCACCTCTCCACCATGCTGCCCCCAGATAGGCTGCCCCTCCCACGCCAGCTCTCCTGATGGGCCGTCAGCTCAGACTCTGTGTCACGGCTGACCCGAGTCACCCAGATTCCATCTGGTTGCTGGTGTCATTTCACAGTGACCCATTTTCAACGATACTCCGTAAGATTCAGCCCACCGTACCTGCAGCCTGAAATCCACAGTGTCCTGGTGGAACTGAAAATGTGTGGCACAGGGAGTCAGGAGGCTGGATTGTGACCATACCCGACTTGGTGGCCTGAGAAGAGCCGCTTGCCTTCTCTGGTCATGTGTCCTCCATTGTAAAGGGAGGCTTTGATGTGGGTGCTGTTAGCATCCCTTCTGGCTCTAACATTCTTCAGCGAAATGCATTGGGAAGCAAGAACTTGTAATAATGGTAGTTCTGATTATTGTGGTAGCAGTGAGGATAGGTAACTATCAGGCAGCCACTCTGTCCTAGGCTCTTTTCAGGGATTTAAATGCCTTGTCTTACGGAATCCCCTGGCCCCATGTGTTCTTACCCTCATCATATTATCCACACTCTACAGGTGAGCGCCTTGAGCAAAGCCACACTGAGTCGCTTGCCCACTGTTACCACCTGACCCGGAAGTGGTGGGACCCGGCGTTTGCATGGTCTTTAGAGTGAATCCTTCCAGTCTCCCAGATGCTTGCTGTCCAGAGTGATCCTCTAGTCAAGTGCCCTGAGTTCCCGTGTTTTAGCATCTCGCGTTTGACCACTCCTTCTCCCACCAAGGTGAAGGCTCTGAACGCTTCTTGACTTTAAAGGTTCAGCCTCTGACTCGTGCTTATGGGGTGATCCTCTGTACCCCAGAACCAAGCTGAATATGATTATACAGATACTCTTTCGGAATCTTAAGATATAGACAATAACGATGATGCTAGTGACTATTTCTTACACATTTACTGTATTTCAGATGTATATTAGTACTATGTTATCATCATTAACATAAATTAGCAATATTAAGGTTAATATTCTCTTTTCTAATTTTTTATTGTCTAATTTTATATCTTATTTAATTTTCATCACAGTTCTGCCTACTAGATGTTATTGTCTGTTCCCATTTTACAGATTTGAAAACAGAGGCTCAAAGAGGCCCGTGTGACCAAAGTCACATTCTGGTGCCTCTGAGCTGGGAGTGGGGGACAGCACGTTCTCAAAAGCCACTTGTTTTCTCAACACGTTTTAAGGGAAATATTTACTTGTTAAAGACATAATGGAAAAGTATAAGAGGATTCTCTGTGACAGCAGGACTTTGAGACCCGTAGAGAAAGAAGGTAGACAAAGGTGCTTCTCCATGGCTAGCTCCATGGGACTCAGCCTGGGCTCAAGCACCCTCCTCCTTCTCCCCTGTCTCCCCTGTCACGACGTGTCCATCTGTCCCCCCACCCCCAACTTGGGGCCTGGCCAGGCCTATTGGCAGCCCTGACTTTCAGCCATTAGATAGGGTTAGATATGCAGATTGGAGGTGGGTAGATAGTGCAAGGTCTGAGAGAGGTTGAACCCGGGTTCTGGTTCTCTGCCAGCCCCTCCCTGACTCCCAGCACCCTCCGAGGTTGCAGCTGGAGGAGGGTGAAATGGGAAAGGAACCTGTGAGCCCTTCCAGCATGGGGCCCCAAGCACATTTCCTGAGATCTCCCAGCATCCCTGAGCCCATTTTTGCTGCAGAGTGCATCCACCAAAGGCCCATCGGCAGCTTCTTTTCTTTTTTTAGGATTTTATTTATTTGTTTGAGAGAGAGTGAGTGAGCACCCACAAGCAAAGGGAGGGGCAGAAGGAGAGGGAGAAGCAGACTCCCTGCTGAGCAGGGAGCCGGACACAGGGCTTGATCCCAGGACCCTAGGATCATGACCTCAGACACTTAACTGACTAAGCCATCAGCAGCTTCTGTCTCTTTAGACTGTGATCTGAAGAAGGACCCAGCGATGGGGCTCTTGGAGCAATAGGAAGGTCCGATAGGGTGAGGCGAGGTTGGGACTAAGGCCATAAGATGGCCCCCTGCCCTTCATTTGAGTGAGGCTGGTCCCTAGCCCAGCTGGGGTAGCACTCCTCACCACACTGGGATGCCTGGGCTGGAGGCCCTGGGCCCTGGGTCTCTAACCATGGGCATCACTTGTAGCTGTTGGCTTTTCCTCCTTGTTGGAGCCCTGGGGCGCTGCCAAGGAGCAGGTGCAGGTGTCCTCCTGTGTCATAATGTTGGAGCGTGAACGTCAAGACCAAGGTCTGTTTGCGCTTCTTCACCAGCAAGTGGGACATCTCCACCCTTTGTTCATCTGGTGGAAATGACTGGAGCTCTGTGCTTTGAATCCAGTCTAGTAAGTCCTTCACTGAGGAGCTCCTGGAGGGCTGCCCTGGTCAGGGAACCATGACTGTTCAATCCAGACACAACAGTGGGGTTGTACGCCAGAGGCGAGCATATGGCTGTGTGGTGCCCACATTGTCCTCCCCACTCCTTTGCCCCATTGGTTTCTTCTCTGGTGAGGATCCACAGAGCCGCTGTCAAAAGTCACGGGCTTCCTGCACCCCACACCACAATGTTAGTCCTTTCCCATAACATGTCAGAGTTCTCAGACACACGGGGTGTCATGTTGGGAGCTCAGGGCAGCACTTCGGGGTGGGACCCGGACAGAGTTTGGTGGCTGAGGGCAGGGAGGAGGCTGCAGGCTGGGGGCACAGAGCAGGTGAGTCCACGGGGAGGGCAGCTTTATCTTTATCTCCTCCTCCTTATCACCGATGGCACGCTTTCGAAGTGACAGGCAATTTACAAGTGTTTTCTAGTTAACCCTCCTGACTTCATAAAGTGCTGTCACTGTCTGGCTTTTACTGGTCAGGGAACTGAAGTTGAGGGAGGGTAATCTCAGAGTCACACAGCTGGAAAAGAGTTGAACCAGATGTGGTGCACCCCGACATGCTTGGTCTCAGCCTGCAAGTGACCTCCACCCCTTCCGTCCCATGGCCTGAGCTGCGTGAGAGGTGCTGCTTATTGGTGGAACTTTGCTTCAGGCGCCCCTTCAAGGCAGTCACCTGTGGGGCCCGGAATGGGAGACTGAGGGTCTCCCAGTGGCACGCAGCTCCAGAGGCCTCAGAACCAGGGCTTTGTGTGGGAGCCGTGAGCAAACACAGGTGCATTTCTGTCTCCCAGAGCTCTGAGCCTGGCTTCCCCAGGAAATGGGGTCGGCTGCTTTCAACAGCATTTTCCTCTTGCAAAAGCAGTATTTTTTTTTTTTTTTTCAAAACCAGCCTCTTCTTCCTCTCATCCCAGCCCCTCTCCACAGCTGAGCGATAAACAGATCTCACAGCCCCCAGCTGTGGCCAGTGCGGGTGATTCCCACCAGGACCTTGGCCACATTGGACCCGAAATTGTCCCCTGCTGGGGGGGGGGCACTTCCCCTGGAGTCTGTAGGAAACCCCGGGCAGAGGCTGAGTGTGGGCCTGGAAGGGAGGTGAGAGTAAGGCTCGGTGGAAATTCCAGATGGTGGTAGATGAGAAGAAGCTGCCCTCCCCCCGCATACCTATCGTGATGACACCCGGGGCGGGAGTATATGGACAGGTCACAGCTGGGAGAGGGTATGGAACCACAAGATAAATTCTCTTCAAGATGAGAAAGTTCTCTAATATGTTTTACAACAAAAAAAGTTTGAACAAAATGAAAAAGGCTCAGTACCCCCTAGTCTCCTGCCAGGTCGCGGTGCCAACACTAGGGGCAGGGCACCCAGTAGACAGACCTCCTCTGAGCGGTCTTACGCTTATGGAGGGTCCCCGAGGGTGCTGTTTGGCCCAACAGCCTGCTGCCTGGATACCTCCCGGCATCATCCACAGGTGCATCTGGGTCTTCTAGAACCGCCTCCCCTCCATCCCCCCAGCTTTGCAAGGCTCCTTCACCACGCTCCTTCACCCAGCTGTCCAGTTTTTACACTGTCTGGAATGTCCGCTGCACAGGGGGTTTTTGCTGAGCAGGGGTTTTTGCTCTTTCGGTCACTGCTGTATCCCTGACCCTGTGCTCTGGAACTCTAGGCAGAGCATTGAGGCCACACCCTCTCCGACAAGTGACCAGGCAATGACCGTGCACTGGGATAAGGGCAATGATGGCGTGGGTGCAGGGTGCTTTGGGCTCTGTGCCCCCAAACCAGGTGTGGCGGTGGGCTGTCAGGGAGGCTTCCAGGAGGAGGTGATCGCTGAGCCTGATCTTGGAAGATGAGTGTGAGCTAGCCAAGCGTGGCGTGGAGGACGTTCCAGGCTGAGGATCAGAATGTATCCCTGCCCAACCTCATCTGTGTGTCAGTCTTTCCAAAGCTTTTGGATAGCACCCACAAGCCTCTTCTCCATCGTGGGAGCCGACTGGCACAGAGTGGAGTAGCGTTTGTAGGGAGAGTGAAGTCGCCTCGTGAGGCGTGATTTAAAGATGAGGCTTGGACTTTGGGGTGTCGTCGCGCTGCCTCCTCCTCCCCACCTGTGTGGACTGACACCGTTCCTTCTTCTTGCTTACTGGCTCTACAGCTCTTGATCATAAACCCGAGCAGAGCAGCCTGTTTCTTTTCTGCTCACGATCACTGGGGTGCCATTCCTCTCTTCGGCCTGTTCCTTGCCACTTCCCTTTGTTCCCCCCCAGGGCAAGAGGAAGTGGTGGGGGAAGGGGGTCATGAGTCTGGTGACCTATCTGAGGAGGAGGGGTGGTTCTGGTGTGCCTGCGACTGGTTGAGTAACACACCGTTCACCATTGCAGTTTTGCAGGGTGGGTGGGAGGGGAGCTGACGGGCTCTGCTGGGGGCGGCTGGGGGCTGGACATGGGCACTTGAGACCCTGTGTTGTCGAGGATGCCGTTTGGTGCATAGAATTCTGGAGTTGCCAAGAAGTAGATTGCATCTGAAGCTGGAGAGCTCTCCTTTCTGTTTCGCCTGGAAAGGGATAGCCGGGGGGAGACCCTGCCCCAGTTTTAGGTGGGCTTGGGAAATGGAAGCCCCTGCTTCTGTCTCTGTTCCTGGGGTCAACCTCAACCTGTTCCTTGTGGGAGCCACAAGGTGGCGCTGTCCTTGCGGGACTGCTTGGTTGGTCCCGGGCTGCTTCAGTATTGCTGCTCGACCCTGCCCCCTGCCCCCTGCCCCCGCCGCAACCCCTGCCCGCAGACTCGAAAATCACAATATAGATGGGCTTTCATTTAGTCTCCTCAGAGTCCCTTCTGGAATTCTTCCTCACACCTTTGCAGCTGGAGGTGCCTCACACCCTGACGCCAGACAGACAGACACACACATACACACATGGGTGCATTGGGGTCCTCACCTTTCTTTCCTTGTCCTGATACCGCCCCTGTGAACTCTGAACCCAACAGGACTCACTAATTCTTTCCCTTAGCCAGCTGCCAAGTGGACAAAGATTTATTTAACTCATTTGCCCTGATACTAATTAAGGCTCACTATGCCTCCCCTGGGGTATTCTGCCTTGTAACTGTGAGGACGGAAACTAAGCCTAAGAACTTAAGAGGTCGGTTGCCAGCCCTTCTAACAGCGGGTGGAGAGGTGGCAAAGGAGGGTCCGAACCAGGGTTGACTTCGCATATCATCCACACGGCACCCAGAGAGGGCGTGGTAGGCGGGGCCTGGGACCCACCAAGGCCCCTGTGAAGGCCTCAGAGACTCTGGGATGTGTGGGGAGCCTGACCACTTGCTCGTCTTCCCTTTGCCCAGACGTTCACGGCATGGTGCAACTCCCACCTCCGCAAGGCGGGGACGCAGATCGAGAACATCGAGGAGGACTTCCGGGACGGACTGAAGCTCATGCTGCTGCTGGAGGTCATCTCAGGTGAGGGGGGCCACCCTGGCCGAGGGTGAGGTGCTTGCCTGCTGGGTTCGGCCACTGGGGGGGATGCTGCCTTGACACATCAGCTTCTGCTCTGCCTTTGCTCGTGGTGAGCCCTGGGTCTCTTGGAAGAAGCTGGGGGCGCCATGTGTGAATTCAGACTAGGAGACTGGGTTTGGTCCTGGCTCTGCTGCCGACCGTCCACGTGTCCTTGGACAAGTCACTGTCTTTCTGCCTCAGCACCCTCATTTACAAAAAAAAGAAGGTCCACCATGGCTGACCATCTCCAAACCTTGGCTCTATTAGTACCTCTCCACCTCTATCCAGATGATCCCACTCCCTTATCTGGCCCCCAGTGAAGAATTTGGATGTCCAGAAATCTGGAGAGACAGCGCCCCTTGAATGTAGTTCTTTGCCTTCTTAGGAATACCCTTTCTCCTCCATGCCTTCGAGGTTGGTGTTTCCAACATTCTCGCCTTGGTTTATACACTGGGTAATCTTAGCTACTCTCTGCACTTTACTTTCTACCTCAATTATCAGTGACGCTCAGACCTGGTTTCGGTCCAGCCTTTTCCCTCAGGCCCCATCTCCACCCAGATGCCCCCCAGCATGCCCAAGACTATGCGGACTACCCTTGGCCCCGACAGACCTCTTTCCTCCTATATTCTCCGTCTTCTTCTCCCAAACCTAATGTAGAGCTCTGAGACAACGTTTCCTTCGCTTCACTTTCCAACTTGGCATTCAAGTTCCATTCATTCTATTTCCTTCTTCTGTTAGCCTTTTAACCTCTGCCCTGTGGTGTCTGTGGGGGCCTCTCCAGCTCTCACCTAGATGATCCACAGAGGCCTTGGACCCCCTCCCAGCTCCTTCCCTGCCGCAGTCCATCCTCCACGTGGCAGCCCAAGGGGCCGGCTTAGGCCCAAATAAGGTCTCGCTGTCCCTTGCTCAGAGCCCTTCAGGGCCTCCCCAGGGCTGGAAGCCTGCAGCCCACATTCCTTCGTGTAGCTCACAGGATCCTTTGTGAGCTGGCACCTGTTTCGTTTTCAACTAACTTCCCAAAAAGGTATCAGACCTCAGACCCTCTGTCACCCCAAGAGACGCGCAGTCCTCACCAGGGACGGGCTCTCTGCCCTCTGTGCTTCTGCACAAGCTCCAGCCGACTCGTTCCCCGGAACTTTTAAATATCCTCCTGCAGGTGAAATTTGTGTGTGGGAGAATGGAGATGGGGAGGGGGGATTGTGTGTGTGCGGTACAACCTACGAAACAGAAAATTGAGTGTTTTGAACATTTTCAATTTCATGGACTATTTTGTACAGTCCCTTTGTTGTGCAGACAGACCAGCGTCCATCTGTAACTTCTCCGTCACCCCGCATGGAGACCCCAAGCCCATCAAACACCGGCCCCCCGTTCCCTTCTCCCTCGAGCCCCGGCCGTCACCCTTGTCTTAGTTTCTATGAGTGTGACTGTTCTCAGAACCTCGTATTAGTGGAATCAGACAGTCTATGTCTTTCTGGGGCTTATTTCATTGTAATGTCTTCGAGGTTCATCCATGTGTCCCGCTCTCCTTCCTTTTTAAGGCTAACGTTGCGCTGTACGTACACACCGCGTTCTGTGTACCCATTCGTCTTCTGGTGCGCCTTGGAACTGCTTCTACCTTTTGGCTCTTGCGACTAGCGCTGCTGTGAACTCGGGTGTACGGATGTCTGTTAGAGCCCCTGCTTTCAGTTCTCTGGGGTAAATACCCGGAAGCGGAATTGCTGGACCGTACGGTAACTCTTGGTTTAATTTCTTTAGGAACCACCATACTGTTTTCCTCCAGCTGCCTTTCTGAGTGTTCTCCCCTGCCTCCTCTTCTAACGTTTCTTAGTTTACACAAACCCGGTGTTCTTTTTCGTTCTTCCCGGCTCAGCTCAGGGTTTTCTTCCAGGAAGACTTTCCCCAAATGAGTGGCTGTCCTCAGGAGTGACAGGAGCTCTGGGTTCCTGTCACACCCTGTTCATTCCTCTTGTCATCCCTCTGTCATGTCCGTTTGCCCACAGTATGATCATTTTTGGCCCAAGGAAAAAAAAAAAGCGAGCTTTTCCTCGCTGCTTGGGGCAGGGATGGTCTCATCACTGTGTCCCAAGTGCTCAGAACGATACTTGGCATGTGTGTGATGGTCGGCAAATATTAGGGTGACCGGATGCCCTGTGCTGGGCTTTTCTGCAGGACTAGCCACATATTCCCCACCAAACAGGCGGGCCTGTGCCCAAGGGGACCTGTGCACGTCTGTGAACTGGGGTTCTCTCTTTCCTTGGGGTGGGGGACATTGAGTCACTGAGACATTGCATTTTCCTCCTTGAGCATCGTGAGGTGAGTAGAAGGACAGAAGGAAGGGGCTGCTGCCCCCAGAGGTCCTCTGAGGAGCGTCCCCAGACCACCCCCACCAGAATCTGCAGGAGTGCTTGTCTGCATGCAAAGTCCTAGGCACACCCCAGACCTCCTAATTTCCAAAATTAGGAGGCAGGGGAAGGGGGCTGGGCATTGGAAGTGCGAGAACTGCTGGCCTCGCTGCCTCCTGTCCCCGATGGAGAAGTCCTTTCCAGCCAGGGTACACAGCTTGGGGGCTGGCTGGGGCGCCCAGGCTTGGCAGGACCTAAGGGCTAGGGCTTCAGCAGGAGAGCTTCAGGGCAGGGGGGGCGGGATGGGGCGCTGCCTCATCCGTCCAATGGGAGGGAGTCCCCGGGGCATTTCGTCTGCCCAAGGGGATGATGGGGTACCTTGCTTCGGAGGCTGAGCAGGGACCACAGCCTTGGGAGAGCTGTAAGTGGAAGGTCTTAATTTAATCATTAAAACCCAGCTGTGCTTCCTTGGGAGCTGCCAGGCCTAATCACATCTGTGGCAGGAAGTCTGTTCTCCAGAAGCTGGGGTGGAGGGGGCCTGGGAGGCCCCCTGGAGAAGTGCTGCTCCCACATTGCCCCCGCCCAGCTCCTTGAGCTCTCTTGGCCAGGCTGCTAATGTCCTGGGTGTGGCGGGGAGGGGATTGCAGCTGGGTGGGGCTGGAGACCATGGCAGGTGCAAGGGTCCTGAGTTTCGGGCTCTGGGACAGTACTCAACCTCCTGGGATCCCTGGCCTTTTAGAGACTCTAAAGCTATGTGTCCTTCCCTGGTATGGGCATGCATGTTGCACATTTTAATTTTGAGTTTTAGTTTAAAGAGGTCCCTGAATGCCTCTGTTCTGAGCTGAAAGTGCTCTTAATGGGGTGTTCAGAGAACCAGCTCTTTCCCTGCAGCTTCTGACCGTGGAACTTGTGTTGGAGGAGGGGGTGGACTGAGGGTGGGGAGTTGGCTTCGAGCTGAGCCAAGGTGCCCACGGGAGGCAGTGGTTCTCAAGCGAGAGAGGAACACCGTGGGAAGCTTTCTTTGAACACTAGGGGACTTTTTCAGAATATTCTGAAGTGCCCACACATCTTCCCAGACCAAGCAGTATAGACTAGAAGGGGTTCGGGGCCTTTGCATGTGCTGTTCTTCTGCTTTGATCATCACTGCCTGCTATCGCAGCGCAGCTGCCCTCCCACTCAGAGGCCTTTCCTGACTATTCCACAACTCCGTCATGCCCCACCTGTCGTCCTCTACATCCTCTTTTTAGCCATTTATCCTTCTTGGTGTTTGTTCATTTGCACGTATTTGTGTCCTCTGTTGAAGGTCTGTCTCCTCCTGGTCCAGAAGTGTACAAAGGCAGGGAAGTGTTTTGTTCACCCCTGTATTCCTAGCGCCTGCCAGGTCCCAGACATAGGGGCTTAATACAGATCAGTTGGGTGGGGGCAAGCACTGAGGTCTGAGAAGTGGCAGGAAAGAGGCAGGGTCGACTCTCCCTGTCGTTCCCTGCGAAGGGGGCCCTCGCTGCTCCTGGGCGAGAGTGTCATGAGAGCAGCCGTGCTCCCAGGAAGCAGCACCTGACCCTTCCTGCCCTCCCTCTTGATCTGCATGTAGGGGAGCGCTTGGCCAAGCCGGAGAGAGGCAAGATGAGAGTGCACAAGATCTCCAACGTCAACAAGGCTCTGGATTTCATAGCCAGCAAGGGGGTCAAGCTTGTGTCTATTGGAGCCGAAGGTGAGTGAGGCCGACCGTCTGGCTGCTCGGTAGAGCCTGATTTTCTGCTCCCTGTTCTCTTGGCCTTTTCTGCTCTGACTCCCAGGTTCCCACGCTGTTGGGTGCATTGGGAAGTGAGGGCAGCCAGCACCAACATGTGGTTGACGTGAGGATTCTTCACGTAACAGCTGCACTTTCCGTCCAGTCTCGGCACCCCCCACATTGGCTCTGCCCCCTGGAAAACCAAGGGCCTGCTCCCTGGTCCTGACCTAGATCCCCCTCACCCCCAGCCGAATCCTGGTGCCTTGAGATCCTGTGAGAGTGGAGTGCCACCTCCCTCACCCAGTGGCCTGCCTGCTCTCTGCTGCCTGAGGCAGAGAATTCTGTTGCCTGGAGAGTGTTAGACACCAGCTGGGTGGAGGTCTTCCCAGGGGTCTGTGGGGAAGACTGATGTCCAGAAGCCTTCAGGAACATTCCTAATAGCATTTCTCTACAGATTAGCTTCTTGACTCTTTTTCTTTCACTTGAAAACAGTTTTTTTTAAAGCTCAGTATACATTGTTATTCATTTGTTCTTAATGGTTTAAAAGAGGCAGTGCAGTTTCGGTGTGCACTGTGGTGTTCTGGAAGGATTTGGGGAGGGTGGAGGAGAACGGAACACCGTAGCCAGGGTATCAGCACTGGATTCATCCAGGACTCCCTGGGCACCTGCTGTGCGGCACCAGAAATCTAAAGCTGGGAAGCATTTCCATCCATTCATTCACCATTTGACATACGCGCATGGCTGTGAATGCCTGAGCACTCGCGCCCTGGCGGGGTCTGTGCGGGAGGCGATCTCTCTGATCCCTCACATGGCCTCCCTGGTGGCTCTCGTCGTTACCCTCATTGGATGAGAAGTAACCAGATGCCTAACGAGATGAAGTAACTTACTGAACGTCCCAGTGTCTATAAGTGGCAAAGCCAGAGTTTAGACCAGGTCTGTGTCGGAGAAATCCCCCCCCCATCCCCCCCCACAGCCCCCTCTTGAAGAGGGTTGGGGGACTTGCTCCAGTAAACCAGAGGAGCGCATCTCTTCTCTGGTGGGAGGAGTCTAAAGCTCTCCCCACCCCTCCCTTCCTTTCTAGAAATGGAGGGATTTTATATTGCTACATCAAAGGCGAATTTTCGCGCAGTATCGGCAAACCACAGTCCGAGGTCTCAAATCCGGCCGACAGGGGTTTTCGTACCTGCTGGAAGCCAGCCACACCTGTCTGTTTACATTTCTCTTTGTCTGCTCTCCTGCTACAGTTGACAGAAGAGTTGTGACAGAGACCGCATGACCTGCAAAGCTGAAAATACTTCCTGTCAGGCTCTTGGAGAACAATTTTGCCAAGCCCGGCCTTACTGGGGACTCGGGCTTACGTTTGAGTGGTTGTGGGTGCCACCCCGTGTGTCCCAGCACACCCTCGGCTGTGAAGCAAAGTCCACGTCTTCTGCGTCTGTGTGGCGCACACAGCAGGTGCTCAGGAGATGTTCAAAGGACTCACACCTAGCGGGGTATTTGTTTTGTGAGTGGAAACATAGTCTCTGCTTCTTGGAAGAGTAGTTTGCTTTATGAGGGAAGATTAAAGACTTGGCAGAAAAAGTGTCCCCGAAGCAGGGCTGGGAAACCGGAAGATGGCGCTCGGCTGGTCTGGTGTAAGCTTACATGCCCCCTGGGGCAGGGCCGTAAAGGATGTGTAAGGGAGAGCTGGGGTGATGGTAGGGATGAGTGGGGATTGTGGAGAACTGGGGAAAGCATGTCCTTCCTTCTAAGCCGGGCAGCTGCCAGGCAGGTCTGATCGTTTGTTGCTATGGGGGGATACAGGTCCATCATGGCAAGACCTTTCCATCTTTTTTCAAAAGAAGCCAGAAATCCAGATTTTTAGAAAGAAAAACAGCTACCTAACAGTCTTTTTTTTGTTTGTTTGTTTCTGTTTTTGTTTTTTAAACTCTGAGCAATATTTCTACCCTTTAAAAAAATAAAAAATAAAAATTTAAAATTAAAAAGAACCCTCTGAGATCCAAAGGGGAGAGGAAAAGGGGAAGATGGGAGAGAAGAGCCCTTGGTCCCAGCTCTTTGGCTAGGATGCTTTGCCTGGGCCCTCCCTTTCTGCCTGTGAGCAGGCCTGTAGGGTGGGTATCATCAGTCACATTGTGTAATCCCGGGAGCTGAGGCTGAGAAGAGTTGCCGGGGTGGAAGCCGGTGCTGCGGCTGAGCACAGGCTGTGGGCTAGACTCCTTCTGTGGGGCAGAACCAGATTGAACCCTGGAGTTCGGGCTCCAGAGCTGAGATCTGAACCTCTTTCCGTCGCTGCAGACACGGCGTGTGGGGGCCGAGGGCAGGACTTTACTGTGTGCTTGTCCTCAGCTACGGAGGGCTAGGTCCGCTTGGCTGTGCATGTTCCAGCAGAGGGCGAGGAGCAAAGACAGACCCGGGCATAAACTCCATCCGGTGTCTTTGACCTTCCAGGAAGTCCACCAAGCTGGCCACGATTTCTGATTTGTTTCACACGGGCCTCGCTTCTCTGAAGATTTTGAAAGCCTCCTTTAAAATGAGATAATCCTGACCTCCTTGCTGCCCTAGGGATTCCTTGCTGTAGGCCGAGCCTTCTACGTTGAAATCACCTCTCCTGTTTCAAACTGAGCACTGAGATCATGTGCTGGGATGTCTGCCCTGCCATGCCAGGAAACTGGATGAGGCCACAAATGGGGTTTGTTTATTTTAATGAAATGCGGTTTATTGCTGTAGGCTAGCATAAAACGCAGAGGAGCAGATCCCCGGAGTCTGACTCGTGGGAGTCTGGGTGGGAGAGACTTTGCCAGGTACACTGAGGGGCATCCTGGGCTGATGGGGGCAGTCCCAGCATGGGCGAGACCCCAGACCTTTAAAGGATTATCATAGGGTGCAGGACTAGACTCTGGTGAGCCCCTGATGGTCAGACCCAGGCCCAGGTGGCCCTCTGGGAATGGAATGGGTGCTCTGGAGGGGCCTGTGGTCCCTGTCCCCGAAGGTGTTTGCACGGAGGCTGAAAGGGATTTCCGTATATCCAGGTTGGATTAGAATAGATCCTTGATTTAGAATACACTTGATTTAGAATGTCTAGACTTCATGGACTTGAGGCTTGACCTAGGTGAGTGGTTGGGATTTAACCCTGTGAGAGGACCAGAAGGATTTTTTTATCTGAAGATCTTTGGGCGGGGAAGGCCTGATGGCTTTGGGTACCAGGAACCTGGGCGTGGTCTTGATGATGGGTCACCTGTGCTGGGGGTGAAGCGTGGGTCTGGGAGCCGGTGACCCCCGGCGGTCTAGTTTCTGTCATGCGGAATGTTTTCATTCTACCATCTGAGTTGTTCATGGGGTGACTGCCTCCATGGGGTGGGGGCAGGGGGTCAGTGCAGGATGTGAATATGTCTTGGTGGGCGTAGACCAGGAACAGCAGAAACATGGCCCCGCTTCTTCCTGTACCCACAGCAGACAGTTTAGTCTGTCATCGTGTTTTGTCCCCAGGGCCCAGTGTGGCCTTGGGACCCTCTTTTGAGACCCAGCTTTCCTGGCAGTCCCCTGACATAAGCTGGTGAGATGGGCATCCGTGATCCAGACACACAGATGCCTGGGAAAAGGATTTGTTCTGGGGACCCTCGGGGCAGGGGTGGGGGGCAGGGGCTACGCTCTGGGGGTGGGACAGGGAGCCACTGGGCCCTGAGGCTGGGGTGCTGTAGGGGGTGTCAACCCACTCTTTTTGCCTGTACTTGGCTCTCCTGTGTCCTGCAGGATCTGGTATGAGTGAGACTTCAGTGAGCAGAAATCCCTGGGGGTTTCTGGGGAAGGGAGGGAGGAATAAGTAGGCAAAAAAGAAGCCACTCTTGTCTCCCTTAGTGCTGGGAGGGCACCGCACTCGAGGCCACAGGAGGCCCAGGTATTTGGCCTTCCCAGGTTGGGTGTGGGGGGAGCCCTGGGACGGGGTAGAGGCAGGGGGCCAGTGCTGCAGCCTCTGCCCTTGGAAAGGTCAAGACCTTGCCACCCGAGCCTCTTCTAGATGTTAAAAAAATAATCCCCTGTATTGGAAACACTGTCCATGGAATTTCACACTTGTTTTTTCCACTTTCCATATTGTAAAGATTTCTCCAGGTTATTAAAAACTCGTGAAGGTAATTCTTAGTGCCTGTGTTCCTGGCTGAGCACAGCGGCGCTCTGTTCCAGACCTGGGTCCTGCCCTGGAGGAGCCCGAGTGTGGTTATGATCTCCCAGCCACGGACCTGAGTAACCTCTGCCTGTTCACCCGCACGTGGGTCGTGCCCTCCAGTGCTCATTCATTCATTCATTCATTCAACAGATGTTGATGGGGGGCTTTCTCTGTGCCTGGGACTCCCTCTGCTGGGCTCTAAGCAGTGATGCAGAATGGAAAAATTGTTCCCCTCATGGAGCTTATGGTCTGGACGGGAGAGAGAGAAAATACACACACACACACACACACACACACAGATGTCAGGTAGAGAAGAATCCAGCAGGAAGTGCAGGTGGGAGGTTTCCAGGAGAAGATGAAGCGGAGATGGAGGGAGGTGCGGGAGAAGTCTCATGGATATCTGGGGAGGAGAGAGCTGTGGGGAGGCCATGTGACCGGAGAGTTGGGGGGGGGGGGCTCTCAGGGCCCCACTGGTCATGGGCGTGGACTCTGAGGCAGGTGGGAAGCCGCGGATCTCCTGAGCAGATGGGTGATGGGCAGGGAGGGCATTTACTCCATCACACCTTGTGCTGGGTGTATTTCTGCTTTCCAACTTGAGGCCATGAGAAATGACCCTACAACAGGCCCTGTCATACAGTAGCCTTATGCTGCGTGTCCAACTGTTGCTAGGCATAGATTCCTAGAGGGAGAGTTCACTGTCAGGAAGTCAAACAGCTTCAGGGTGCTTGCCAAATTATTTTCCAGAAAGTGTGTTTTGTTTTGTTTTGTTTTAAAGATTTATTTATTTGAGGGGCGCCTGGGTGGCTCAGGGGGTTAAAGCCTCTGCCTTTGGCTCGGGTCATGATCTCAGGGTCCTGGGGTTGGGCCCTGCGTCGGGCTCTCTGCTCTGCGGGGAGCCTGCTTACCTCTCTCTCTCTGCCTGCCTCTCTGCCCACTTGTGATCTCTTTCTGTCAAATCGATAAATAAAATCTTTTAAAAAAGAACATTTATTTGAGAGAGAGCGAGCGAGCGAGCCCTGGAGCATGCATGAGTGGGAGGGGCAGAGGGAGAGAGAATCTAGAGCAGACTCTGTGCTGAACATGGAGCCTGACACGGGGCTCGATCTCACGATGCAGAGATCACAACCTGAGCCGAAACCACAAGTCGAATGCTAAACCGCGTATGCCACCCGGGCGCCCCAGAAAGTGTTTCTTCGCACCAGTTTACACTTGCATCCACAGTGTGGTAGGTGTAGGTAGCCTTGTTTACCGTCAACCCACGTGAAGGTGTGTGTTCCTTGTTTTTTAACGTGGCTAATTTAATAGCTAGGAAAATGTTATCTTCTTTCATTACAAGAGAGATTGAACATACGTATAAATTGGTTATATTTTGTGTTTTGTGAAGTATTTATTCAGGTCTTTTGCTTATTGTGAATTTAGACTTTTTTCCTTATCAATTTATATCAACCCTTTAAATGTTATGAAACCTTTGGAAATCACAAGTGAAAGGGCATTTAAAAAAAAAAAAAAATCTGGGGCACCTGGGTGGCTCAGTCATTAAGCATCTGCCTTCGTCTCAGGATCCTGGGAAAGACCCTAGTGGCTGTGGGCTCAGGATATTGGGAGTTCCTGGAAGTTACCCCTTCTCCCGGTTCTGTTTCCTACAGTCTGTTTCCTACAGTCAGTTTTTCAGGTTGGAAAAAAACAAGATATTTCTTGGATGCCAGATGGTTAGCTGAGTACCTTGCCGTGGGGCTGGGTTGCTGTCTCCTGGTTTGGAAGCGAGTGAGGGTAAGGAATCTACATTTGATCGGCATAGGTTCAGCTCCCAAGACTGTAAGTGGCTCCATGTCTTGGGCTCCTTAAAGACAGGTATTTTTTTTTCTGTTTATATTGCCTGCCTCTGGGCCTGGTACAGGAAAAAAAAAATTACTTCATAGAATTTATAGCATTTTTTAAAAGTCTCGAAGTGTTGCTTAGACTGAATTTTTAATGGATTATCTCTTAATTGTGATCTTGAAGTTGTTGTTTGATTTTTTAAAAATATGCATTGGTGCCCGAGTAATGGCATGGGGTTGATTTCTTTCGATCGATTCCTTTCGGTTGTGCCTGCACTGGCTTTTTGGGTGTGGATGGCTCACAGAGTTGCCAGAACATTGGTGATGATTTAGAAACCTGTCCCTCTTCTCTGTCAGTCTCTCTTGCCTTCCCTGATGCATCCACTAGAATTGATCACACCTATCTCGTGTCCCAGTCACCCCCAAGGAGACTTCTCTCCTGGCACCTGTGATAACCTGATGGTACTTTTAAAAGCATAACTTCCTTTCCCCTAGGAGCGGAGCTGTGTGGTCTTTGATTTCCTGTGTGGTCCATGCAGTGATGTGGGCACTCCGGGAGTTTTAACTCTGCCCCAGCTAATAGCCATCCTAACGTGTCCCAATGCCGTTTCTGTAGAAATCGTGGATGGGAACGTGAAAATGACCCTGGGCATGATCTGGACCATTATCCTCCGCTTTGCCATCCAGGACATCTCTGTGGAAGGTGGGTCTCCTGCTTTGCTTTGTTAGTCCCCAAGCCCCCTCCTCTCCCCAACCCTCACCATCACGTCTTCCTCCCTGAGCTCAGCGTGGAGAACCCCCGACCCCCTTCAGTGGGGGCCTAATTATGGGCCGCCTCCTGGGCTTCTCGGCCTTTGGTGGCATCTGCCGTCCCTCTTGGTCTGTAGAGAAACTAGAACTGTTCAGGTGCTGGTTTCCACTGGCACATTGGCCCCAGGGAATCCCACTCACTTGGGGGCTGCCCAGGGGTGCATGGGGAAGTATTGGCTCTTGGGTTGTTAAATCCAAAAGGGCAGAGAAATAGCTTAGCAGCCGGGAGGCCGTGTAGCAGGGCTCCTGGTGGACCCGAGTTCCTCCACTTTGCTCCCATAGCTCCCTCTGGTGGCCACTTTACAGATCTTTAAGAGGCCGCTCTAGGTTGGGGCTGCCATCTCGTTAACTTGGGGTCCCACACTCTGGCATTTCTTGAGCTTTATATCTGATGTGTGTACATTTATTTTGTAATAAATCATATTGATATATTGATATTTGTATCATGAAACACACATACCAAAACAAATTTTAAACAGGTGAGATGGAGAGAATATTTTTAAAGTATTTTTTATTCATGGGACACCTGGCTGGCTCAGTTGGTGGAGCGTGCTGACTTGTGATCTTAGGGTTGTGAGTTCGAGCCCCACACTGGGTGCAGAGATTCCTTAAAAAATAAATAGATACATAAACTTTACAAAATATATTTTTTATTCATTTTCATGGTCCAGGAATCTTAGATTTTTGTTCAAACTAATTCTTTCAATGGAAAGAATGTAGAATAAATTGCTTTCTTAGGGAAATTTTGGCTTGACATGTGATGCTACAACCATGGGAAGGCCTATGTTTAGGGCTGAAGCAGTTGAAAAGGTGTCCACAGTAGTCACTTCAAACTTGGATCTTGTTAGTGATGGTGGCTATAAATCCATTTTCAAATTGCCTTCTTGATGAGCTCATTTGATTCTTTGGGGACTGATTCCTTCTCAGCTCTGGTCAAATTGTCATTGTTTCAATCTTATAAAGTAGCTGGTGAGCTTCAGCTGAGGAGAAGCATTCGCTTTGCTGATTTTTTTATTGTTTGTTTGTGCTTGAAATACTATCTTTGCAGAAATCATTTCATGTCATTTTAAAGTCCATTTTTGTGAATTGAAAGTAAATGAATGCTCTTCGCTGGGTACCATTTCTGCAATTCACACATGCAAGCACAAGGGGGCAGTGTGGTTTGCCGTCTGTGCTGGGAATTCCTGGGGTCCCCTCAGACGTCTACCTGCTTTACCTTACAGACACGGGTCTGCTTCACACAGCAGTGGTGTCGATCCACGCATTAAATATAAGGAAACCTTACTTCTTAGATAATTCTGATGCTTCTGCCCCCCCACACGGCTCTGTGCACTCTGCATGGCCGGAATACCCCTCCCCAGAGATCCTGGGACTTTAGATTCATAGACGGATCAGACATAGACCTGACATAGGTTGCTGATTTACTTCGTAATGCTCCGTGTCTTTGAATTAAAGGGACTAATGGGGGGAGATACTCTGAAAGCTTGGAAGGCCATTATATCAGTATTTAAATGTGTTATGTGGCTAGCTTGTAAAAGCTGCCTCACTTGCTTCTCTGTTTCTCAAATAACTTGTCAAACTTAATTGAGGAAACAGACTTAGTGGCCTAGTAGCCCCAGGGTTGGAATCTAGGGGTCTTTGTATGGACCCCTCATGTGAACGAGCGTGGACCCCGTGGGCATGGTGGGGTTCCCATGGGCCAACACCCTTCCCTCTGCTGAGCCGGCCCACTGACCTCTGCATCCGTCATCCCCCTCCTCACAGAGACTTCTGCAAAGGAAGGGCTGCTCCTGTGGTGTCAGAGAAAGACAGCCCCCTACAAGAACGTCAACATCCAGAACTTCCACATAAGGTCAGTGGCTGGGGGCTGAGGGGCTCTTGCAGAACCTGGACTGTTGTCCCCCAGGACTCCTTGGCCCCCTTTGGCTGGGGGTAGTCTCGGCTCTGGAACAGAGCAGAGGTCCCTGGGGAAGAAGTTATTTTCTGGGGGGGTTGCCACAGACCCTCCAATGCCACCCTCCCTCCCCAAGGAGAGTATCCAGAAAGTTCTGGCCTGGGGTATTGGAGCAGAACGGGGAATGTGGCAGTGCGGGGAGGGGGACAACAGAGACCTGGTTGGAGAGTAGAATTGGATGTGGTAGGTGTCTTAGCTTGCCAGGCCCCACAGAATCTTGACCCCAGGGCCTGGGATTATGGCAGGAAGAAATATTCCTTCCCATCCTGTTTTAAGTCACTCCTGCTCCAAAGCACTGTGTGTTCATCTCTGGAAAAAAGGTGGGCCCCTCCAGTCCTGGTTTAGAGCTTTCCCCTTGGGTGGTGCCTGGCCCCACTCACCGGCTTGCCCCACCTTCTCCCTCCCTCGGGCAGCTGGAAGGACGGCCTTGGCTTCTGTGCCTTGATCCACCGACACCGGCCTGAGCTGATTGACTACGGGAAGCTGCGGAAGGTACGTGAGCCAACCTGACTTCCTGCTGGGTCCCTCCTGGCTAGTGGGGAGGTAGAAGGGCCGGACCGGGGCCCTCTTCTGAGAGCCCATGGCCATGGCCAGGGGTGTCACTCCCCTTAGACTGGCCCCAGAGACAGTCTGTAGAAGTAAGAGGAAAGCCTCTTGCCTGTGAGGGTCCCTTGGCTGCCCTGCGTGCATGGCACCGTGCCCTTGCTGACCTGAACAGCCCATAGCGTATGGGAACCACCGTAGGGCGTTGTTGAGGTCATGGGATCCTCACTGACATTTTCCCCTTCTATTTTCTGGGGTTTATAAAGTGGATGTAGTACTTCCGTAATTGAAGCTGTTGTATGTTAGAGGCGTTTGCTCCCATCCAGGGTCAGGACTTACTGGGCAGTCCCCGCACGTTCCCGCCGGACTCACTGCTGAAGTTTGTCTGGGGGATTTCCTTTAGCTGCTGCTCAGTTTCACTTACGCTCTTGGCTTGAAGCTGCGGGGGGTTTTCCTGAACCTGTGCATGGGTTGAGAGGCAGACTGGGAGGTGGGAGCTATTCTTAATCTCGTGGTGGTTCTGGTGTCCAGGCTGGCCTAGACCTTGGAGAAGTCTGTCTGGGACCACTCTGAACTCACTCACCAGCTTTCCTCTGAGCCCATTCCGGTGCCCAGAGGCCGCCCATGGAGCCCTCCCCCGAACCCCAGCTGATGATCGGGAGCTCAGGTTGGAATGTTATCAGTCCCTGTGTGACTCTCTTGACAAGGCAGCTTCTAGGAATGCCTGTTCTCCACTTTATCTTGACACTTGGAGAACGCAGTGTTCAATGAAGACCCCCACGTGGCTTGTGGCCTCAGAGGCCAGGCTTGATGTCGCCAGTGTGGGAGCTGCCCTGACAACTCCGTGATGGTATCAGGGCCTCAGTTTCCAGGGTGTCGCAGAGGAAAGGAGTAGACTCCCATTTCCTCTGGTCGCTCGAAGCCAGGACAAAGTCTGAGGCTGGGCCCCGGGCCCACTTTCTTTTTTTTTTTTTAATGGTTTCATTTATTTATTAGTGAGTGAGTGACAGAGAAAGAGCAAGCAAGCGAGCGCACAAGCAGTGGGAGGGGCAGAAGGAGAAGCAGACTCCCAGCTGAGCAGGGAGCCTGATACGGGGCTCAATCCCAAGACCCTGGGATCATGACCTGAGCCAAAGGCGGACACTTAACCGACTGAGCCACCCAGGCGCCCCTCACCCACGGCCTGGCCCTGCATATGTCTTTGGTCAGTGGTCCAGCTCTTCCCAAGCCACCATCTTAGTGGGTGGGAGGGTCCCTGTGCTCTAGCTCAGCTGCTTTGTGAGGAAGAAAATCAGATTGAGAACCCCCAGACTTACCTGAAAGCTGTGTGGCCGAATCAGACAGAGCTGAGGTGGGAAACCCTAGAGGTGATGATTTTTTTTTTCAAAGGCATCATCACGTACCTCCTAACTGTTTGCCTGATGCACCTCGGTGATAGGCATGCGTGTGTCTGTCCCTGTGTCTGTGTGCTGAGGGGACAGCCAGTTAGTTAATCCATAGCTGTTTGTCACCCTGTATAAAGTGGGGCCCTGCTAACAGTGGCTGTCCGGTCCCTTCCCCCGTGCCACAGACTATAGGATCTTAGCCCTCCAGGAGGTGAGAATCTAGGGCTCTTTGTTTGCTGCCCGGTCAGCTGCCCACCCCCATATGTCTTGTCTTTTCACTGTTTCACTGTGTCTGTCTCTCCTCTTTTTAATTCAGTGGCATCATTAAAATCCAGCCCAGATCCTAGCACAGACCTGGTTGCACTGAACCGTGGCTGCTTTCCAGAAAGCACAGATTACTGGAGCCAAGCAGTGTTTGGACGCCGGAGAGCTCTGGGGCTCTGGCTGGGAAGCTCTTCCTTCCCATTGTGGTCTTAGCTGGGCATGGGACCCTGGCTATCCCTGGAAATTGAGCATGGCCAGCAGGTGTAGCCTGGTCCCGAGGGCTGCTTAAGGCCCTGGATGGAAGTGATTTCCACTGCTTGGCATTGTTTATGTTTTTGTTTTTTTTTAATCATTCTGGAAGCTCTCAGAAACTTTCCCAGGAGGGCTCTACCTTCTCTTATTTTGAGCAGTTTCTTCCTGAAAGCATCCGGGTGAATGTATTTATTTCTTTGTAGCTTTGTGATTCTCGTCTTAGCACATGGGGACACTGAGTCCTGGGCTGACAAAAGCAGGCTGCTGTAGGTTAGTCTGGGGAACCAGGAAATAGCGTGGGAGGACCAGCAAGGAAATCCCATCACTGTGTGGTGGTTTTTTCCCCCCACATTAAAAAATTCTTTTAATTACGGTAAAACATGCATAACATAAAATGGAATGTGCATAAAAACACAAAACATAGATAATATAAACACTTGAGCCGTGCTGAGGTGTTCAGGGCGGGGGCGGGGACATGTCTCCAGTGCTCTTGGTCCTACACAGCTGAGACCCTGCACCCGTGAAACCGTCACGCCCCGCTCCCTGTTGCCCCCAGCCCCTGGCAGCCACTGTCCTACTTTGTGACTCGGTGAACTTGACTGCTCTGAATGCCTCTTGTAAGTGAGTCATACAGTATTTGTGTCTGGCTTATTTCCCTGAGCGAATGTTTTCAAGGCTGACCCAGGTGGTAGCAGGTGTCGGACTCTCCTTCCTTCGGAAGGCGGGGGACCAGTCCATTATAGGGACACCACATTGGTTTGCCTGCTCATGTGGCAGCCGGCAGTTGTGTCATTTTTGCCTCGCGGCTTTTGTGAACGATGTTGCCGGGGATATGGGTGTATAGATAGCGATTTGAGTCCCCGCTTTCAGTTCTTGGGGCTGTAACCCCAGAAGTGGGGTTGTGAGTCCTGTGGCAGTCTGAGTCCCCCCCACACTGTGTGCCCAGCGGCTGCACGAGTTTGCATTCCCGCCCCCCGTGCCCAGGGGCTCTGCTTTCTCAGTCCCTAGTTCGCGTTCTGGAGATAGTAGCAGACATCAGAATAGTCTCGTTGTGGCTGTTTGAAGGAGCGGCCAGATTTCATGGAACAGGAGCAGCTTGAGGTCTCCTAGTCCAACTCTTGAATAGCAGAGGGGAGGCCGAGGGTGGGCTGCTGAGTGGCAGGGCCGAAACCAGAAGCCTAGAGAGTGGCGCCCAGGCCAGTGATCGGCTCTCGGCATGTGCTTTTTAGCTGTTTTTTTCTCGGGCTGCAGGCCAATACGCTTCACCTTCTTTCTCTGACAAACTGAGGCTCGAGGAGGAAAAATGGCCCTTTAACCCCAGCAAGCTCTAGAGGGAAGCCGGCCTTGTGCACACCAAGAGCTGGGCTCTGGGGATCAAGCCCAGGGGGCCAGAGACATTCTGTCCCGGCCCCCGTCTTTGATCACCCAGACTTCTCGGCACCCCCCCATGCCTTCATCCTCTTCTTCCTCTAGGATGACCCACTCACAAATCTGAACACAGCCTTTGATGTGGCGGAAAAGTACCTGGACATCCCCAAGATGTTGGATGCTGAAGGTAAAAGGTGTTTCTTTCTGTGCCTGTGACTCTTCTCTCACCGGCCTACCAGTGGCCAAGACGGGTGGGGCCCGAGGTGGGAGGGGGGAGGCCTGGTTCTGCGACCTCATCTGGGGACCCCGGTGGGGGTGTGGGAGGACCTGCTTGTGAGGGATTCCTCATTCCCTGTGGCTTGAAGGGGAGGCTAGCTGATCGGCATCAGTTGCCTGAGGATGGTTCTCTGTCTTGGAGCTGGGGTAGTGGGTGCTGGGGTGGAGCAGTGTTCTCTCGTTGTAGGGGAGGGAAAAACTCTTTCCCCCTACCTCCTTAGGTGCTACGGGTGGGATCCTGTATATTAGACTGGCAAAAGACAGATTCACGAGAGAAAAGCATACAGAAGTCTATTAACGTGCATTCACAGAGAGCTCTCAGTGATGAATACGTTGCAGGGGTGGTTAGGAATTTGGGGTCTAAGGCCACACCTGACTTGTAGGGGAAAGGGAGGGGGACAACCAGCATTTATGGAAAATCAAGTGACTTTTTAGAAAGTTGCCTGGGCCCTTAGGAGACTAGGAGGGAGAGGTGATTGTTGGTGACATTGTCTGGGACCATTTTCAAATTGATAAAAACCAGGACCTAGAACAGTCTATGAACTTCCGTATACCCATCCTCCCGAAGACACAATTAGATTTTGCCACTTTTCCCCCCTTTGGTTTTCTTAGTTGAAATATTTTAAACCCCAGACATCACAGCATTTCACCACTACATACTTGAGAATACGTGCCTTAAAAATGTGGCTCTCTTCCTCTGCAGCCATAAAGCAGATTTCATGCCTAGTAAGGTGACTATAATTCCTTGATATATCTCTTGCCCAATTCAAAATCAGATTTCCCTGATTATTTTTCTCGAGGGTTGGTTGGTTTTAATCAGGATCCAAATAAGGTCTGCATGTGGCATTTAGTGGTTCTCTTTCTTCTGTCTTTTCGCATCTGTAGCACCCCCCCCCCCACCCCGTTCCTTTTTATTCCTGTCATTGAACTTGTTGCAGAAGCAGGGCCAGCTGCTCACGGAATGGTCCTTATTCCGGGTTTGTTGTTTGCCTCCTTGGGACACTGTTTCTCTGTCCCTCTACCTGTGCTGTTCCTGTAAGTGGAGGCTGGTGCCGGAAGCGGGTAGGGTTCAGGCTCAGCATTTGGGCATAGGAGACTTAGAGGTTCTGTAAGCTTCTTCCAGCGTCACATCACGAAGGGCGTCATGTGTTCGCCAGCTGGCTTTTAACTCCGGATTTTTCTTGCCAGACATCGTCGGAACCGCCCGCCCGGATGAGAAAGCCATCATGACTTACGTGTCCAGCTTCTACCATGCCTTCTCTGGAGCCCAGAAGGTACCCGGGGCCCCCTGCTCCTTCCTCGCACAGCACACCTCATGCCAGGCCCCAAGCCATGCACCCCCGCCCTGCCCGCCTCTCCCTGGCGGCGGGGCGCGGAGGGTCTGTCTCTCTGGTAGAGTTAGCTCCTGGGGCCAGCGTGGCATGCTCTTCTTGCTCGGCGCCTCCTACCCTGCATCTCTGCTCCTTCTCTCGTCTTCCTCTGCAGTCTTTGAGAAGACTGGGCTAGAGCTTGCCTTCTGGGGCCCAGAGGGCTGGCTTGAGCAGGAAGAGCTGCATGTGTGAAATCAGGCTGGGGGTTCTGGATGCCTGGAAGGCGCAGTGGGCAGCAGCCCCTCTGTGCCCACCTTTGTTGAAGCTACAGGCTTTCATGGAGCTATGGGGCTTCCCCTGGGGAGGCATCTCCTGTCTCTACTGACCTATTTTACAAAGGTGTCACGAAGCCCCCACCTTTCTCCCATTCACGGGCATGATTTAGCAAATCTATCCACAGCTTTTTTGGACCCTGGTGCCTTTTATATCCTTCTTTATCCTGCCTGGGACCCGCATGTGGGGTCACTCTGCGCTCTGTATTCACAAACATAAGCACAACCCCTAGGAGTGGGGTGGGGGAGGAAGGAGGAGGTGGGCATCTGTGAGTCCCTTCAAATGTCCTGGCTCAGTTTTGCTCAGGGAGGCCCGTTTAAAGTCCAGTTGTGCAAGTTCTGCACTGCACAAGGGTACCACAACTAAAGAGCACCATTCATGCCACAGACATTGAAGATTTGAATATTTTCATTACTAGGCTTAGCTCAGGCAGCAGAATCCCCTCTCCTAGACCCCGCTCACAGGCAGGACCCTGAAAACACAACATGCAGGTCGACAAAACTACAGACCATAGGCTGGGCCTTCATCGTTTCAGGCCGTGGACCTGTCCCATCACGTGGATGTGCTCAGGCAAATTTCCCACCCTCCGCGTGGAGTCCGAGTGACCTGTCTCCATATGCATGATGGGGGTGCTCCCCCCACCTCTGCCCAGCCTTCCCCTCTGCTCTCTCTGCCCCTTCCCTGTCTCAGCCTCTGCTCTGTCCCCTCCCTGCCCCTCTCCTCCCACCATCTCATTTCTCCTCTTTCTGCCCATTCCCTCATTTGCCGTCTCTGCAACCATCCTGTGTTCTCTCTGTCCACCACGGCTGTTTGGGTTTATTCTGTGCTGCTGCCGCTCCCCTTTCTCCTCTCAACCTCTTCTCCTTCTCTGTGCAGATGTGTAGGCACGCTAAGGCCGGATGGGAAGGCCATGTGACCTATTGTTTCATGTCACTGCCACGCCTTCTTGGGTGCGCAGAAGGTGAGCTCTCCCTCGGCCTCGCCCGCTCTCCCTGCCGCCCTCCACCCACCTCTTCCCGTCCTCCCGGGATATTCCAGCAGCGGTCTGATGGGCCGTGGCCCCTGCAGTGACAGGAGGGCTAGAGAAGGCCCCTTGCCTCTTGTGCTCTCTGAACCTTGGCCAGGACACCTGAAGGTGCCGGAGAGCCCCAGCCTCTGGCTGGCCCCCTGTATCTCTGTCCACACACGCTGGGCTTAGTGGAGGCCATAGATGGGAAAGGAGCTTGTGGTCTCAGCTTCTTCCCTGGACCCCGAGTCAAGAGCCCTTACCCCAGGCTGTGGAGCTCCTGGCTGTGCTTCCTGACTACTCCCTGAAACATTCAGGAACCCCTTCGTTTTCTCTCCTTCCCACTTAGGCAGAACCATCCTCTCAAGTTACCCAGCAGACAGGGCAGGGAGAAATCTGCCCTGCCTTCCCCCTGGTGTCTAGGCCAGAGGCTCAGCGCCCTGCCTGGCCAAGCCTACCATAGGCGTGCTGCAGTTGCACGCGCCACAGGGGAGACATGGGTGCCCCATAGACTGTGGGGATTTGAATACTTATTGAAGTAATCCTGCAGATGGCAGGAAAAATAGGCTCTAACATACCGGTGTGATAGTTTTCCGCTAGAAGTGCCTTGGGAAGAGGCACCTTTAAGCCATTCCGCAGAGGCACCGTATGGGCGAGCAGCAGCCCTGTTCCCTGGCTGGGTGAGCACCCAGAACCCTCCTTGCCTTCCTTCCGACCTCGCCTTGTTGGCACGGAGACAGGAAAGCTGTCCTGCTTGGAGGCTTCCTCACAGGTGTCCTGGCCCTCCCAGGATCCCCAGCCCCTTCCAGCCTCTTTTCTGGTCTGCCTCTTTCTTCCGATTTCTCTCTGTCCTACCTCCGCCGCTGCTCTCTTGCCAACTTCTTCTGGCCCCTCTGACCCCCCCCACCTTTCAGCCAGGCTGTGAGCAGCATCTGTGTACTTGCTCCGCCCCCCCTCCGCCCTGCCCTGATACCCACAGAGGGCCCACTTGCCTGCATCCATAGCTAGAGGGCGCTCTGCCGCGGGGTTTCCCTCTTTCTAGCTCGTCCCTCTCCCCAGCTCCTCCGAGGGTTCTGTCCTGGGCTTCATGCCTGCTGACACTGGCCTTCCCTGTGTCCTGGCTGATGATGATGCTCGGATGGGAGTGCGTGCATGCGAGAGCGTGTGCGTGTGTGTACGTGCGTGTGCATGTAGCAGCCTGCTCCCCCCCTCCCCGATCTCATGCCACCTCCCCCATGCCCTCCTCCCTCCCTCTCATCCTTGTTGCAACCATTTCACGCTCCTTTTGTCCACATTCAAGGACAAGGTCACCAGTGTGGGGCTGGGAGTGGGGCAAGGGTGGTGGTGTGCCTCTCAAGGCTGGGGTCGAGAGCCTCTCCCAGAGTCATCCCTAAACACTTCCAAGGATTCAGACACCTGCTTAGAGCCAAGCGGGCCAGAGGGAGGGGAAACTTCGTCCTCCCCTATGGAAGAAAGAGGGTTCTTCCAGACCCACACACTCTTCTTGTCTTGACCGTCTCCATGTCTCGTGCCGGTCCAGGGACAGATCCTGAAACCCATGCCCAGTACCCTCCATCCCCTCCACTGTCTTTCTCTTGTCAAGCCTTGGAGGGTGGAACTAGAAAGGCAGCAGAGTGCCTCATGTGCAGGCTCGTGTCTACATGTGTGTGCATGCACGCGTGTCTAGTGGTCCTCCTACCCATACAGGTATGTGGCGTGCAAGTGCACATCACTGGTTTTCCTTGTCGGACGAGGACCAACTTCTGTTGGACATGATGGTTTGGGTTCTGATTCTTTCTCAGTTTTCTTTTCCCCTCCTCTTCCCCCGTGTCGATTTAGCATCAACAGAACACAACAGCTTCTGTTGATGTAGTTGGTGCTTTAAAGTTCATGGTCTGTTGGGAACGACCGTGAGAAATAACCATCTACGGCATAGGCTGGCTCTGCTGTAGGTATTTCTGGGCACTTTGAGGAGTAGATGGTGATGGTTGTATCTGTCTGGCCCTTCGGTTGCTTTTTTTTCACATTGTGAATCTCCTACGGGAAAGAAACACCATCCCTGCCATCAAGGATACACGGTCCCTCTGGGGGAAGCCCTTACACCCAGAAGCCAACAATGGCTACGGTGCAGTCAGTGCCCACTTTGCTGCAGACTTGAGCAGGGGAGGGGCTGGCCAGGGGGCTGCAGGGCTGCATAACACGGACACTTTATTGAACAGGAGGCCCTTGCGCTTGGGGGGTCCTCGGGGTTGGGTAGGGGTCCTCAAGTAAAGATGTGGCAAAGGTGGGGAAGGCAGTCCCAGTGTGGGGGACAGTGCAGCCTGTGAGAGGAGGGTGAGCTCGTCCTGCTGGCCGAGTCTCTCCCACTGCCTGGAGCGAGGCCCCCCAGGGAAGCCAGAGATGGCAGCTGGGGAGCATGCTGAGCCCCTTTGCCTGTGGGCCCTGCTGGTGGGGACACTGGGGCTGGGTGCTGATTAGGTACAGGGAAGGGCTAAGCTGTGGGAGGAAGGAAATGGGCAATTCTAGGTAGATATGGGAAATTTTTGACGAAAAAGATCACAGATGACATTTTGGTGGCATTCATGTGAATCCCTGTGGATTGTGGGTGGCAGAGCCATTGTGCGTCATTTGGCCACATTTGGATGGCAGACGAGACGCCACCTTAATTCACTACCTGGACCAGCGAATTCGATGTTGCTTTTTAGAGCAGCAGTCTGGCCTGGGATAGCTGCATTTCATGTGGGATAGCTAAGTTGTTAAGTACTCCAAGAATAATAGTCCCTCAGTTAAAAAATAAAAAAAAATAAAACACTCATAGGAAACCAAACAGATTGTTCTGCGTTAAGCTGTATAATAATACAACTTAAAGTAAGTCATGAAAAAATAAACCAAGGGAAGGTAGATGCAAATTTCTAGAAGTCTTCCTTTGGCATTTAGAAGTAGTCCTTTTGCCTAGTGTTATAAAATACTTTCTCAGCCCGGTAAAGATATTTGTGCTTATGTCCCTTATCTCTTGCAAATTCTGTTAACATCAGAGAGGCATGGGTGGTCTGGTTCCTCCTCTCCATTCAAAAGTAGGCCATCTCCTCCTGCTGGGAGAGCCCGGGAGAGCCCAAGGCCAGCACTCTTCAGGGCGGTGTTCTGATGGGGCTTCAGTTTCTCTTTCTCTCAGACAATGAATCTTTCCTCCCCTAGAACAAATCTTTCCTCTGAGGCATCTTTATGACTTGGTGGTTCTCGGTACCTCTCCCCTGAATCCCCCATAATGATGGAGTTCTTGTAGCCGCAGGAGAAATCATTTCTAGAAAACTAGAAAGTGGGACAACCAAGGTAGGCCTCGGTCCTACCCTCAAGGGTCTCACTTGCCTTCACCTCAGCGAGTGTGTCCCTCAGGCCTGCCTTCCCTGCGTGGCCTCTGTGGCCTCCTGGGCCGGGGGTGGTGGATGACTGGACCCTTCAAGGGATCGATGTGGAAACAGGTGTCACCTTGTACGCTTCTACAGGGGGAGTTATGCAGTGAGCGAAAGAAATGGGTCAGCGAACTTTCTACCTGTCTGGTTTTTTTTTTTTTCTCCTTAAAATCAAGTCTGGATTCCAGGAGCCTGCTTCTTTCCTAGAGGGAACCGTGGGAGCTGGGAGGAGTTTGCAGACGGGCCGTAGCCATTTCTAAACTCTTTTTTTTTTTTTTAAAGAAATGCTTTTTTCTTTTTTTTTTAAGGATTCCATTTATTTGGCAGAGAGAGATCACAAGTAGGCGGAGAGGCAGGCAGAGAGAGAGGGGGAAGCAGGCTCCCCGCCGAGCAGAGAGCCCGATGCGGGGCTCGATCCCAGGACCCCGAGATCATGACCTGAGCCGAAGGCAGAGGCTTAACCCACTGAGCCACCCAGGCGCCCCCATTTCTAAACTCTTGCTCTGTGACGCCTATGCTTTCTTTCCGAAGGCACATTTCCTGGTTATAATGATCACTTTTCTCAGTCTCCTCAGGTAAAGCCACCTGGGTGTGGGCAGGCTGAGTTGCAGGCTTGGGAAAGAGGTGGGACTCTCTGAAAAATCCCCAGGTGGCCCACTGGGGAACTGGCTCCCCCAGACTTTATCCGAAAGGACCCTCTATTGACCGTGGAGCAGGCAGGCTCTGAAGGGAGGGCAGGGCTCCCAGGGGAGGCTCCCAGGATCTGTCTCCTACCATGCCATGAACACAGGCCTCATTCAGTCTGTTGGTTTGACAAAGTGGCACACAGGTCAAAGCTTAGGACCACTGAGCTCAGAATTTCAAGATGAATCAGGAAGGTAATGAGGCCAAGGAGGGCTTTATCCAGGAAACATGGCAGTGGTAGCTGCTGCCTGCCTGTGATGCGTGGCCGTCTCTGGTTCTTACCCACTTGGTTAACATGCTGGACTGACTTACCTGTGTTACTATGGAGACCACTGCCCCACTCACCTGGCAGTCTCCCTCCCCAGCCTTCAAGGGAAGTGGCCCTGGTGACTTCAGGTAGATTGCTATCCCCAGCCCTCCTCATGGGGCATGTCAGCCTGTTTCCTATGACCTTGCTCTTTCCAGGACCCCACAAGGAAGGAATTTCCTTCCTCATCACCTTTTGGAATTCTTTTTGGTTACCTTTTGGTTCTTAAGAGGAAGGGTGATCCATCAGGGGTTCCACGTGAGAAGGGGCCACAGCATCTCCAGGGCAGAGTTAGGCTGGAGGGCAGAGGGGTGAGGGTCTAAGGATGTGACCCCTTGCCTCGGTGTCTTGAGACCTGGGATCCAAAACACCCATCCTGTCTTGGAGGCCCTGTGGCCATTCCCACAATTGGACCTGGGGGAGGCCTCCTTGCTCCAACACCTTACCCTGGAGGGTGCGGTCTCTTGGCTTGGAGTTCGAAGGACCTTTATGCTGACCTCCTTACACACACACACACACACACACACATACACACACACACGTGTGCATGCGCGCATCCCAGCAACCCCTCCCGGTCACATGATTCAGTGGGGTATGTCCTATTTGAAAAGTTCTGCAAAGAAAAAAACACTTGCATCTTAAATATTTCTTTCCAGTTCAAAGCACCCTCATTCTCTGGAAGTTCTTCCTTATGCCTAGCTTCCGTTTATCTTGCTGCAGTAAAAGCTCATTTTGTGTTATTCATCAACTGGTTGTGAGGTCCCATCTTTCTGTCCCTTAACCCCTTGTCATCTTCAGGGTCACTGTTCTCTAGGGCCCCGGGATGCATATCTGTTTTTTCATTGGCATTATCTGCTCCCATCCGTAGGCTTTCTTTCTATCCCAGGACCCCAAAAAGGCTCTGTGTTCCCCTCCCCTTGGAGGTGGGTCATGATGCGAAAAGATGAGTTTAAAAATCACCGGAGCAACTGGTGACGTAGGGCCGTCTGGCCCTTGCTGGTGTTGGGTCCACAACGCCCTTCATAGCCCAAGAAACTCCAGTGTCCCCTGGAGTTTCTGGGCCTTTGCCTCTGATTTCCCGTCAATCCTCTCTCATTTCTCTTGTCACCAGGACCCAAGGGCTAGCAGAAGCCCAGCTCTTGCTCAGTGCGAGACCTGCACTTAGCTTTCCTGCAGGCGCCTGTGCCCAGCTGCCCGGCCATCCTTCGCATGCTGGGTTGATCCTTAAGTCTTGCCCTTCGTGCCTTAGAGGGTCTCTGAGTCTTCTCTGATATTCTTGGGGCTTTGAGCCAGGAGCAGATTCAGTAGCAATCTCCAGAGGCCCTGTTGCCTCTTAGTCAGCATCTTATTCCAGACTCCCAGCTGTGAATTTCGGCATCTCCCGAGATCCTGACCGATCTCACCTGAGAGCCTGAGCCTTGGGAATCCCAGGGCCTCCACTTGGGATTCTAGGCTGGGTGTGCATTTTCTCACTTCTTTACCTGGGCTGAACGTTTGTTTGTATCAGCCGTTATGTTAGTGTCTTGACAATATGCATGGTTGGCCTCAAACTCAGGTCCTTCTCCAGGGATCCCCAGTTCAGCTACCAAGATCTTTCTCTGGGATCCCTTGACCTATGGGACCCAGCATGGGCTGGTAGAGGCTGGCGAGGAGGATGTGGATTCAGAGCCTTGGGAGCTGCCTTCCTGCCGCGTGGAACTGCTGGGGTGGGAGCTCCTGCTACCCCGGGCTGACCGTGTGCATCCCCCGACCCCCTCTCTTGTTGCCAGGCGGAGACAGCAGCCAATCGCATCTGCAAGGTGTTGGCCGTCAACCAGGAGAATGAGCAGCTCATGGAAGACTATGAGAAGCTGGCCAGCGATGTGGGTACCTTATGGCTTCTCCTGGCCTGGCTCTAGCAAGGCTCTGCTACCCCACCCTGGGGGAAAGAGGGAGCCCCCAGAACCTGTCCCCCTCAAACCCGTCCCTGGGGCACAGCCTGAGGCTGGGCGTAGTCCTTGGTCCCAGCACAGCAGATCCAAGGAAGCTTTGGCTCCTCTCCCCTTCTCCCAGGAGGCAGAGGCGGAGGCGGGGCTAGGCTCCGGACTCCAGAGAGCCGAGTCCCCAGCCTTTTCTCTCATCGACAAACAGTGAGCCTGGCGAACTCTGCACCTCTCTGGGTCTTGGTTTTTTTCACTCGTCGGGTGAGAGCTAAGCCAAGAGATCTCTTTCTAATCTGGTATACTGTTGTGCTGTGAGTGGCTTGGCCTAGAAAAGGAGAACGCCTGGTTCAGAGAGGATGTGAACTGGAGAGGGACCAGCGCTGGCTCCAGCTAGCTTAGCAGCTGGGCCTCCTCAGGGAACAGGAGGAGACAGTGCTGGGTCTGCTCTTCTGCCGTTGACTGTATGTGGGTGAAGGCTCCACTTGCCTCTTCCTTAAAAGAACTCAGCCTTCTGAACCCAACCTCTTGGGGGATCTGCCGTCCAGCGTAGTAGGAACCCAGGCGCCGGGCTTCCTCCCTGCTCGGCCGTGCCAGCTTGCTCACCTTGGCAAGTTACATGACCTCATGGTGCCTCAGTCACTTCTCTGCAACCTGGGGAGGATCACAGCACCTAACCCCATGGGGGGCCCATGATTATGCCAAGGAGTTCGTTTGGGGAACAGGCTGACCCCTCGCCGGCACTCATTCTATTTCCTGTGACCGCCAGCATTCCCTCCCCCCACACCTTCTCCACCATTGTCACCCCATCCAGGCCGTCATTCCCTGCCTGTGCCCCAGAAGCCAGCCCCTTCCTTTTTGAGTCAGAGATCCTCGTTCTAGAATTCTAGGTGGCCAGGTGACAAGGGCCTCGGAAACAACTGGGCACCCCCTCCCCGGTCCGGCTGAGGACACGGAGGCCGGAGCAGGTGGTAGAGCTGGAGCCCGAGCTCAGGTCTCGTCCTAGTCGAGCTGACCTCCCAGCAGGTCTGGCAGAGCAGGGGCTGGAGTTAGCCTCTTCCCGGGGCAGACAGGAGGCTGGTGGCCAGACTGCACGAAGGAACACCCCGGGACCTGGCCTTGTGGCCGGGAGTGGGCGTTGGGACAGAGTGTGCCATCAGGAGGGCCCTCCCGCCGGCCCTCCCAGAGTGGGAAGGACCAAAAGGCCATGAGGAGGAGAGGGAAGCGGCCCCTGCGCCGGCCCCCAGCACCCTCACCCCTTCTGCCCCCCAGCTGCTGGAGTGGATCCGCCGCACGATCCCCTGGCTGGAGAACCGGGCGCCGGAGAACACCATGCATGCCATGCAGCAGAAGCTGGAGGACTTCCGGGACTACCGGCGCCTGCACAAGCCGCCCAAGGTGCAGGAGAAGTGCCAGCTGGAGATCAACTTCAACACGCTGCAGACCAAGCTGCGCCTCAGCAACCGGCCCGCCTTCATGCCCTCCGAGGGCAGGATGGTCTCGGTGAGCACGGGGGAGCCCAGGGCCCCCCGACCGACCGCCGGCTGCTCCCCTACCTTCCCCCACCCCCAGGCTCAGCCCCCTCCTCGCCACTATTCCAGGCCAGACTCGCCCTCCCAGCACCACCTTCTCCCCCACCCCTCAAAAGAACATCTTTGCAAGCAAAATGCCTTTTTACATATTGAGCCAAACAGGGCTCGATCAGTAGCAGTCAGGATAATTTTTTTACTGCTGTGGAATCTTTTTAAGCACTTTATTTTTGTTAAGGTTTTATTTATTTATTTATTTGTCAGAGAGAGAGAGAGAGAGAGAGAGAGAGAACGAGAGTGTGAGCACAAGCAGGGGTAGCAGCAGGCAGACGGAGAAGCAGACTCCCTGCTGAGCAAGGAGCCTGATGCGGGATTCGATCCGAGGACCCCGGGATCATGACCTGAGCTGAAGGCAGGCGCTTAACTGACTGAGCCACCCAAAGTGTATTACCATACAGAAAATGTAATAGCTTTTTTTTTTTTTTTTTTTTGGTAGGCTATTTCAAAGATACAAACAGGCAAAAACCAGAAAATAGAAATTACTCATGATCTTAATTATCAATATCAACTTTAAAAAAATGTTTTTTAGGGGTGCCCGGGTGGCTTAGTCAGTTGGGCATCCAGCTCTTGATCTCAGCTCAGGTCTAGATCTCAGGGTCGTGAGTTCAAGCTGGGCATGGAACCTACTTACGAAAAAAAAAATTCTTTGGAAAAAATTCTTTTAGTCTATGTAAATATAATTTTTAAGGAAATCCTAAAGCATGTGTATTTCATAAGCCGCTTAGGAAAAAAAACTAAAATTATATCGTGAATTGTTTTCCAAGTTGTTAAATTCTCTTCCTGTAGGTTACTTAGGTAATTTCTGCTTCCTTCTTACCCTGTCCTCAGACTTGGGAAGGAACATTATGAGCTAGGGAAACATGCAAAAGAAAATTTAAAAGTTCACCAGGATAAGCTTTTGCCCTTTAAAATGACAAGTCCTGAGACGGTGTGGGGATATAAAGCAGGAAGGGCATGGGACGGGGAAAGCAGGCAAATGGCATTGGAAGGAGGCAGGATCCCCGGGGACCCTGGAGGAGAGGTGTCTCCAATTGCAGTCTTTTTCCAGATTCCAGACTGAAACAGCAGCTTTTAGGTGGCTAGAGCCCCTGCTAACCGGAGGGTGCTGTGTGTGAGTTAGAAGGGTCCTCCCGCCCCTGGGTGGGTGCAGCCTGTTCCCGGGGCCCCCAGGTGGCATCCAGGCTGGTTCTGCCCCTGTCTGCCCAGCGGGCACCCTGTGCTCATTGTAGGAGCGACCCTGCGGGTGGCTTCCTGTTTGAAGGGCTGTGGGTTTGGGCTCAGCATCTGTCACTGTGCTCAGATGCTTGGCCAGCTCAGCCAGACCAAGGTCCCTGCAGGCTCCAGGTGACTGCCCAGAGCTCATGACACATCCAGAGATGTGGGCAGCCTGGGAGGCTCCTATCCCTGCTTCCCTCACTCAGTTGTTGCTCCTTTCCCCGGCTGGCCCTACATCCTGCGATTGGTCGGCATCCTGGGCCGCAGAGGGCCTCGGTTTCTTTCCCCACAGGGCTCACGCCAAAGCCCTATAGCTGGGTGGCCCACGTGGACTTGGGCCTAACGCCCTGCCCGGGAGGCCTGGTGCTCGGGTGCCTGGGAAACACCAAGGTGGGGCTGGGTGGGCATGGCTGACATGGGGAAGGGGCTGGGGTTCTCGGGGGCCAGCAGGGCCTGACCCTGTGCCTCCCATCCCTACAGGACATCAACAATGCCTGGGGCTGCCTAGAGCAGGCGGAGAAGGGCTACGAGGAGTGGCTGCTGAATGAGATCCGGAGGCTGGAGCGGCTCGACCACCTGGCAGAGAAGTTCCGGCAGAAGGCCTCCATCCATGAGGCCTGGACGGATGGTAACGCCAGCCCAGCCTCCTGCCTCCCCCGGGGGTGCCGGCTTCCGTGCTCCACTGGCCGAGCTGCCAGCCCCAGCTCCTTTCTCTCTTGCTGCTTGTTTGTTTTGCTTTGTCTCTACTAGTTTCTCGTCCTTAGACAAATTCATTGGCCTTTGGGGTGACTCCGCTTCCTCGTCTGTAGAGTGGGGATAATCACAGTGCCAACTTCGTAGGTTTAGGGGAACAGAATGAATGAGTATCACAGAAGCACGGAGAAGGATTCCTGGCCTAGGACGATGCTATGTATGTGTGACTCATTGTTGGTTTTGGTCACCGTGATGATGTCTTCTCCCCTGAGGCTGTTAGCTTGGGTTCTCATCCTGACTCTGCCACCTAGAAGCAGAGTAAGTTTGGACCAGCAGCTTAGCCTCCAGATCTCGTTCCCTCATCTGTGACATGCAGGGGAGCAAGCGCCCTCCCCTGTGTCAGCGTCCAGGGCTGCTGGAACCAAGGGCCAGACACAGGGTGGCTTTACATGGCAGAAACATGTTCGCTCCCAGGTCAGGAGGAGTCCGAAGCAGAAGGGTCGGCAGGTTTGGTTCCTTCTGGAGGCTCCAAGGACAAGGCTGTCTATGCTGCTTCCAGGCGTCTGGTGCTCGATGGTCGTCCTTGGTGTCACTGGCTTTGTTCAGTCTCTGCACCATCCCCCACGGCTGCTTCTGTGTTTCTCCTTCTTTTTCTAATAAAGCCTCAAGTCATTGGATTTAGGGCCCTCCCTAGTCTCCTATGACCTCATCTTAACTAATTGCATCTACAAAGACCCTTTTTTCAAATAAGGTCAGATTCTGAAGTTCCGGCTTGACATGAGTTTCGGGGAACACTATTCAACTCGGTATGCGTCCCCCTGGGGTTGCCGTAGCGGTAAGCATCGTCAGGACATTTTATGCTTAGCTGAGTGCCTGGCAGGTAGAGCACACTCCGTAAATGGTAGCCCTGGGGATTCTTCCTCCACTGCATGCCTGTTGCTGTTTCTGGCCTCCAGTGGTAGTGACCTAGAGCCCTTGCTGTGTTAACAGAGGTGAGGTATGTGTCTATTAGTCCAGCTTGGAGACCGTTGGGGCCACACCTGGTGTCTGCCTGTTGGCAGCTGAAGTTAACTCCAAAGAAAGAAGAGTCACACCTGGAGTAGGCTTTTCCTAGAACGGGGGGCCAGGGCTGGAGAGGGGCCCATACTGCCCATCTCCTAGGGTCCAGCCATTTCAGTTGGAACCTCTGGGGTAGCCTCTGTTGGCTGGTGGGGTGGGGTGCAGTGTCTCCACGCTCCCCCATCAGATCTTAGGCTGGAGACGATGAGGGACGGGCTATACTTTGTGGCGTGGTGGGGGATGGGCACGTGCTTGAGTCGGCCTGAGGGGGCCGGGTTAGCTCCATGTTGCAAGTACACAGTGATGCCAGCTTGCTATCTGCAGCCCTCCCCCCCTCCACTGCCAGGTGCACCTGGTGCAGAGTGGAAGTAGAAATCACACCAACTCACTCACGTGTGTTAATCACAGCTTCCCTAGGGCCCGGGCACAGCTCACAGAAAGGTACAGAGCAGGGGCCAGCCCCATCTGCTGGTCCATCACCAGCAGGGACATGAGAACGGCTGGTGTGCGGGCAGCAAATGCGGGCACAACCTCTGGGCAAAGCAGTCTAGCTGGGCACGTCCACCCCTGGCCGTGGTGCCGCCTGCTGACCCAGGAATTCTTGAACCTGACTGAAGCATGAACCCTGAACGTGGGGAAATCACACGTCTAGGGAGATTTGCCGGGAGACCCTCTCTGATATTACAAGCTGGGGGGTCTGGACGCCCCATGGTAGGGGGGCAGGTGGTCACACCAGTGGTGACACAGCCACCAGAGGGGACACGTGTGGAAACTGGAGCCGGAGTAGAGACTCTGAGGATGGGCTGCTGAATGTTCGAAAGCAGGAAACACAGCTTCCATCTCCCTGAGGGTTGTGACACGGCATCCGTATATGGAAAGATGGAAAAAGTAGATAAGTAGGCTCATCGTTAATTTTTTTTCCCCTGGTAAACTTCACATATTATTATTCCGACTTAAAGAATAAGAAGTAGCAGGTCACCTGTCTGGCTCAGTCAGAAAAGTATGTGACTCTTGATCTTGGGGTCGTAAGTTTGAGCCTCACCTTGGGTGTAGAGATGAGTTATAAATAAAATCCTTTTTTTTTTTTTTGGTAAAGATTTTATATATTTATGACAAAGAAAGATAGCGAGAGAGGGAACACAAGCAGGGGGAGCTGGAGAGGGAGAAGCAGGCTCCCTGCTCAGCAGGGAGCCCGATGCAGGGCTCAATTCGGGATGCCAGGATCATGACCAAAGCCAGAGGCAGAAGCTTAATGACTAAGCAGCCCAGGTGCCCCTAAAAATAAAATCTTAAAAAAAAAAAAAAAAAAGAGGGAAGGAAAGAAAGGCCACTTTGGACACGGTCTTCCAGCCTCCACAGCCCGGCCTTCATCTGCTGAGACTGGCTGAGCTTCCCTGACAGGCCCAGACATGGAGGGTGGGGGCGTGCAGGCCAGGCCAGGGCGGCCCCTGTGCTGGACCAGACACTTCACGAAACAGCTGGCAGACGTCGTGTAGCAATAGTCCTGGGGGGTTTGTTTCTCATCCTGTTTCCTCCTGGGAAGCAGAAATCCCAGACGTGCTAGCCTGCCCTGTTCCTAAAGAGAGAACGGCGCCCCTGACAGTCAGAGAAGGTTCTGGCCACTGTTGGATTCTGTGTAGAGTGCCATGGGCATGTGGACCACAGCGAGATAATCAAGGGGAGGGGTCCCTGCAGGGCTGCTGGGGGCCTGCAACAGTAGCTGGAGAAAGATGTGGCGTCCCTGAGGTGCTTGGCTGGTTCTTTCCGGCTGTACCACGGGGCATAGCCCAGCATGGCCTTTGGACATAATCACTCCTCGTGGCCCCATACGCATCCCATGGAAAGTAGCACCTTCCCTGACCCGGCCTTGTGGCAGATGTTCCAGCTGTGCGTTGCTTTCTCAAACTGCTGATGGTTGATCGCTGTATGGTGGGCATCTGGGGACGTGCCCCAGAAGTGGGGCTTTTGGGGCCCTGACGGGTGGACGGGCAGGTCCAAGAAGATGGGGCCTCTGGCTTCTGCTCAGCCTTGTACCCCCCTCCTCCTGAACGCAGGCAAAGAGGCTATGCTACGGCAGAAGGATTACGAGACCGCCACCCTCTCGGAGATCAAGGCCTTGCTCAAGAAGCACGAGGCCTTTGAAAGCGATCTGGCCGCCCACCAGGACCGCGTGGAGCAGATCGCCGCCATTGCACAGGAGCTCAAGTAGGCGCGGCTGGGCGAGGGCTGGGGCTGTGGTGGGAAGGGGGGTGTAGCTGTGCAAAGCGAGGAGGGTGGGTACAGCGGGCACCCAGGTGCGAAGGGCACCAATACAGAAGACTGCGAGCGTCACCCCAGGCGGAGAATGAGCTCCGATCCTTCCCTGTGACTAGTGCAGGATCAGAGCTCTCGCTAAGCCTCAGAGGCTCCCTGCCGTGGGGCATCAGGGTCAAGGCTGGCACCGCCTCCAGCGAGTTGTGGCAGGGGCCCCTGGAGAGAACTGGCCTTCATTTGTCTCCCGGCAGTCTTCTGAAAGCCAAGGAGTTGGGGGGTCTTGGGGCTCCTGGAGGTCTTGGGGAGCACATCTGGCTTCCCTGTACCACTCACATGCCCAGCGTCGGGGAGAGGTGAGCAGACCCTGGAGGAAACCTGGGTCATCAGACTCTTACTGTCCCTCCCCTTGCAGCGAGCTGGACTATTATGACTCGCCCAGTGTCAACGCCCGGTGCCAGAAGATCTGTGACCAGTGGGACAACCTGGGAGCCCTAACCCAGAAGCGGAGGGAAGCTCTGGAGGTGTGGCCCCTGAGGGAGACGGGGGCCTGCCCCTAGCAGCTCTGGGAGCCTCTTGCTGCTTTGCGATTCCCTTTGCCTTGGGCCAAAAGGCCCCACTGGGTTCCCTGGATCCACTGTGGCCTGCGTGTCGAAGGTTTACTCTGGCACTGGTTTGGGCTTTGCCTTGATAGAGATGCGTCCTTTCTGGCCTCCCAGTCTCATGCACTTCACAGCCCAACCCCAGCCATTTGAGCACTTTCCTATTCTGCAGATCAGACTGGGGGTTGGGCTGGGTGATTCCAGTGTGGGAGGGTCTGTAGACCCCACATTAAGAACCAGTGTCCCAGTGTCCACCCTAGACCCCTTGGGGCAGGACAGCAGGACCTTGGAGGCTCAGGGTGGGGGTGGGGGGGCAGAGAGTGGTAATTCTGGATAGAACTCTGCTGAATACCTCCCTGTCCACCCCTTCCTGTCAATTGTCACTCCCAGCGGACAGAGAAGCTGCTGGAAACCATTGACCAACTGTACTTGGAGTATGCCAAGCGGGCCGCACCCTTCAACAACTGGATGGAGGGGGCCATGGAGGATCTGCAGGACACCTTCATCGTGCACACCATCGAGGAGATCCAGGTGTGCTGCAGACCCCTCACCCCCGAAGGCTGGCTCCCCCAGGCCTCTGTGCAAACCTCACCCCTGCAGGACTGCTCTTTGGGGCTAGGGATAGCAGCCAAGGATTTTCTACATTTGAACAAATTGCATTTTATGTATTTTGATTAGGCAACCTAATGCAGGTGGTACAAAATCTAGAAAATAAAAATGATAGGCCATAAATTCTCCCTCCTGCCCTAGAGTCCTCCCCAGAGTGAAGCAGTAGGCCCACGCTGTCTCTGCCTATGCAAGCAAAAATATTTATTTATTAAGATTTTATTTATTTATTTGACAGAGATTACAAGTAGGCAGAGAGGCAGGTTGGGGAGGAGGGGGGAAGCAGGCTCTCCGCTGAGCAGAGAGCCCAATGTGGGGCTCGATCCCACGACCCTGAGATCATGACCTGAGCCGAAGGCAGAGGCTTTAACCCACTGAGCCACCCAGGCACCCCAAAATATTTATTTATTAATGTGTTCTTCCCCATCCCTCTTTTTAACACAAAAAGCCATTCTTACTATATACTGTATTTTGAACCTTTATTTTTAACTTAATATTTTAGAGTTCATTGCATAGCAGTAAATAGCTCTCCTGTTCTTTTATACAGCTGCAGGGGATTGGATTTAAAAGATTTTGCAAAGGAAGCCTGGGTTGGGGAAGGTCACCTGGGGAGCAGACCTTGTCCTTGACCTAACAGTGGGTGGTGTACACTCTAGGGGTGGTCACTCCTGATTTCACCAGTCCTGAGGATGAAGCTCTTATTAGATGGCTCTGCCTTCACCTCCCCGTGGCCACCCCCGCCCACCTGGTTGTCAGCCATGAGCGTCCTTGGTTGATGCCTCTGCGTCTCCCCGCTGGTGTGGAGCCAGGCTTTCAATGGCCCTCCTGCCCCCACCCCCCACTATGGGACCTGTAGGGCTCCCTTAGTTCATCTTGCCCACACGAGGCACCGTCATTCTACTTCTCTTCCATCCAGGGACTGACCACAGCCCATGAGCAGTTCAAGGCCACCCTCCCTGATGCCGACAAGGAGCGCCTGGCCATCCTGGGTATCCACAACGAGGTGTCCAAGATCGTCCAGACCTACCACGTCAACATGGCGGGCACCAACCCCTACACAACCATCACTCCTCAGGAGATCAATGGCAAATGGGACCACGTGAGTCTAAGGGCTGGGTGGGGCATTGGCTGGGCTACAGAAGGTTTTATAAGGGCAGGGATTTTGTCCCCTTTTTTGGTTGACTTTTATTGATTTTCATGGATTTTATTTATTTTTTCATTATCACACAGTAAGCACTCATCTGTCCAGTTAATGAATGATGGAGTTTCTGAAACAGGTTACTCCTGTTCTGTTACTGCCTCACTCCTTCCTTTCATGCCTCCTCCATTTCCTCATCTGAAGTATGGGACACGCGGCTGGCCCGTTACCCACGTCCTGTGATTGTCCCCACCCCAGGTGCGGCAGTTGGTGCCACGGAGGGACCAGGCCCTGACGGAGGAGCATGCCCGCCAGCAGCACAATGAGAGGCTACGTAAGCAGTTCGCAGCCCAGGCCAATGTCATCGGGCCCTGGATTCAGACCAAGATGGAGGTGGGTCCCCTCATGGGAGGCAGGGATGGGCTTCCGCCCCTTCCCAGCACTGTCCCGGCCAGTCAGGCTGCCCTCTCTCCTCCTAGGTAGGATCCCGGGAGGAATGCTGGTCCCAAGCCCACAATGGGTCTGTGGCCCTACAGGGGGTATGGAGCCTGTCAGGGAAGGCCAACGGGTTGATCCCAATGTCTGGTTTGGGCGCAGAGACCCACCCAGGGCTGCCACTAAAGAGCCACACGAGAAAGTGCCGCAGATTTATCGTTGATGAATCACTGATATATCGTTGACTTATTTGGCTGACCAGGTGTCCCTTCCTCCTGAGCAGAGAGCTTTGTCAAAGAGAAGGATCTTAAAAAAAAAAAAAAAAAGAGAAGGATCTTTACAGAGAGAGAACTGGGCCTTGGGCAAGTGTGGAGGTTTTTGCTAAATTATTGGGCCAGATCCTGGGGTGCTGTATGTAGATCAGGGAACGGGCCCTGCTTGGGTTAGAGCATGGTGTTCCCGTGAGCTCCTTGAGGGCAGAGACCATGTCAAGCTCATGGTTGTCTCTCCTGCACCCCACCACCACCTGCTTAATCATGCATTGTGCATAGTAGCTGCTCAGGAAATACTTGCTGGGTCGAATTGAGTTTATAGAAAAGGCTTTTACAAACAAGTTTTGTTTCCATAGATGAAGTAAAGACAGAAAGGGGGCTGAGGCCTGGTCCGTGGGACAGGTGGGATTGAGGCAGGCGGAGGCAGGCAGCCTGGGAACAGAACAGCAGGTGCGTGGCCACCGAGGAGACACGTCAAGGGCTCTGAGGCTGTGGGGAAGCTGGCTCTGTGGGCAGAGAGAGTCCCTGAGGTGGGTGATCTTGGGAAACACAGCTTGGGCTGGGAGTTTGAATGGCAAGCAGAGGAGCGAGCATTTAGGTTAGGAACTGACCTAGCCACCCCCTCCTAAACCTGAGAGGCACCCGAGAGACGGGAGGTATGTCATCTAGTGATGACAGTGCTTCTCATACCCCTTTATGATGCTGTTTCCATACCAAAGTGTGTCCCTGCTGACTGGGTCTTGTTCTCGGTTGACTGATTGTCACTGATGGGTTCCCTGATATGGGGCAGCAGGTGAGGGGAGGTACCAAGAATCATGTGAGGGGCTGACCAATGACCCGGGTGCCCCAGTCCCTACCCCAGGGACAGAGTGGGGCGGTCTGACAAGGGCTTCCTTCGCCGTGAGCAGGAGATCGGGCGGATCTCCATTGAGATGCATGGGACCCTGGAGGACCAGCTCAGCCACCTGCGACAGTATGAGAAGAGCATTGTCAACTACAAGCCCAAGATCGACCAGCTGGAGGGTGACCACCAGCTCATCCAGGAGGCGCTCATCTTCGACAACAAGCACACCAACTACACCATGGAGGTGGGCGGCACCGGTCTTGCTTCTCCAGGACAGGAGCCCCGGATCCCCTTTGGCTTCCCACACTCCCGGGCTGGGGCAGGGGGGCAGTTACCCATCTTTCAAGGAAAGCGCTCATAGTAGGACAAGCTCTCGCTTGGGAGTGAGGGCATACTCGCCACTGCTGTCCTCTGGAGCTCTGGGTCTTCGGGCCCTTCTGAATTTCCCAGGGAGCTTGTCGAGAATGCAGACTTCAAGCCTCCAGCTCCAGGATTTGATGCACTGGGTCTGGGCAGGGGCTGAGGAGTCTGTGTTTTGAACAAGCCCCTGTGATTCGGCTGCTGGTGGTCTCCAGACACTGGCTTAGACACCCGCTTTCCAAGCAGTGAATGGTTTGGACCATGCAGGAGAGTGCGTGTGGCTCTGGAATGGGATATGTAGGGCCCTCCCTCCTGACCTGACTCAGGCCACCAGTTCTGGTCTCTGCTGCCTCAGGTGGAGGCCACCGCCCTCCTGTGCTTCCCCTTTCATCATCTGGGTCCTCTGTCCCAGTGATACTATAAATCGGGCTGGAAGTCTGGATTTGGTGGCTTGGGCCATTTCCACAGTTGGGGGGAGGAGTTGCCGAGAGCAGCCAAGGCCCAGGCCTGGGGCCCCTTCACTGACAGGCTCCTCATCCCCCCAGCACATCCGCGTGGGCTGGGAGCAGCTCCTCACCACCATCGCCAGGACCATCAATGAAGTGGAGAATCAGATCCTCACCCGAGATGCCAAGGGCATCAGCCAGGAGCAGATGAATGAGTTCCGGGCCTCCTTCAACCACTTTGACCGGGTGAGAACCCCACTGCCCACACTTAGAGCAGTCCCCAGCCCCTGCCCCAGGGCCCTGGAAGGCAGTGTGCCCAGGAGGTGGGCAGCCATGCTGGGCCAGTTCCTGGGCAAGGGAGGAAGAGGAAGAGGGAAGCAGGAAGTTAGCTTGCCTTGACTCTGGACCGCACAGCTGGTCTCAGAAAGCCTGTCCTCGTGTGCCGTGAACTTCCCTGCTTTTCTGGACCAAGAGCTCATACAGTGAGTGGAGAGAGGATCACTGGCCCCCAACACTTGTTCTCCTGCCACGAGGAGTCAGTCCTTGGGAGCGAGGCTACCCTAACCTCCGGGGCCGGCCTGCTGTCCCCTGTCTGTGGGGACTGTAGCTTGCCTCTGCCTTAGGACAGAGGAGCAGAGGCCCCCCTCCCCGATCCCACCCCCCAGCAGCCTTTGGGGGACTCTGGGGGCGGCAGCATTGTTTGTCCTGGGTTCTCATCCCAGCTCTGGGACAGGCTGAGCTGTACATGGGCCGTCCCTCCCAGTGCCCTGGGGCTTCTGGGTAGCCACACGGCTGGGAGCTTGGGGTTCGGTGCTGCCCACCACCCCTGCCTGCTTCCCTGTCCTCCAGCCTCCTGGGTGGGTGAAGCCCTCTTGGAAAGCGGCATCAGGGCCTTGGGGCTGGGGTGGGCTGGGCCCTTCTGGGGGAGCTTCTCACCCTCCTGGCTCACCATGGTCCCCTCTGGCCTGCTTCCCGGAGCCGGGCTGCGTGTGCCAGGGAGAGGGCACCCTCTGGGCCACGTCCGTGTGTCTAACTGTGTGCACTTTTTATTTCCCCTCCTCCCCTGCCCCTTCCACCCTCCACCCTCTCCCTCCGCATGCCTTTGTCCCTGTGTCTCCCCACACGCGCCACCCTCCCCCCGGGGCATGGCCCACCCACTCCCCTCACGGCCTCCACCTCCCTGGCACCGCATGGCTCGCTGCCTGACGCACGGCGGCCCCAGGATCACTCCGGCACGCTGGGTCCCGAGGAGTTCAAAGCCTGCCTCATCAGCTTGGGTTATGATATTGGCAACGACCCCCAGGTACTCGCCTCCTGCATGGAGCACACTCAGGGGTGGCATCCGGGGCGAGAAATAACGCGTTTCTCCTTTTTCTTTTCTCTCTCTGTCTGGATCTCCCTGTCTCCCCTTTCCTGTGGGCCTCGGGGGCTCGTCCTCTCCTGCTGTCCCTGCCTGGCCCATGTCGGGCTCCTCTTCCAATTGCTCCGACCTCTGACCTCTGCCCTCGGTCATCTTTTGTGGGAACCTGCCCGGGGCCCATCTTCCTCTCTCCCCATCACTCTCCATCCCATGGACGGACTTTTGCCTCTCCCTGTTCTCTCTCCTCCCCATGGATGTCTCTCCTCCTTTGTTCCTTTTCCCTTCCTAACGCCCCCAATCATACATGTCAACCTCCCCTTCTGGCCATCTGTGCCCTGTCTTCCTGGCCCCGGGCCGGCCCTTCCTCCTCCTGCCTCTGACCCTCCTGTGTCTTGGTGCCACTGGCCCCACAGAAGAAGACAGGCATGATGGACACGGATGATTTCCGCGCCTGCCTTATCTCCATGGGTTACAACATGGTAATGTAAACCCCACCCTCTGTTCTGACGAGGGCCCGCCGTCTGGCCAGGGAAGCGGAGGCCTGGCCAGGGAAGCCGAGGCCTGGCGGGGGCAGGCTAGAAGCCCTCAGGCTAGGGGCTGCCCTCCCTGGAGGGGCCTCACGATTCTGGTCCGTGGGGAAGATGGCACCCTGCAGGTTGGGCCCAGCTTCGTGGACTGCGTGTGTCCCAGAGGTCTGGCGCTCTCACCTCGGTCTCTGTGCTGGTGTATTTTTTTGGTACTTCCTGTGGAGGTGGGCTTTTCCTCTCCCATGGTGGCTGGTGGGGCTGACCCCCAAGGCTAGCAGGAAGGACTGGAGGTTTGGACTTCCGGGTAGGGTTTGGCTCGACTTCATCTTTCAAGAAGCACAGAGATTTCTGCGTCTGCCCTGGGGGTGGCTGCAGCCACGCCCACCACCTATGGCCTTCACGGCCTCCTCCGTGGTGTAACCTCACACACGAGGGCCTGAGCTGGGCCCCCGGGCAGGTGCTGGGCCTCAGTGCAAAGGGCAGAGCTTGTGGGCTACCCCAGGCCGGGCCAGGGCACAGGCTCGGGACACAAGGAACCCAGGAGTAAATCCCAGCTCTGCCATCACCAGCTTAGGGAGCAGGGTGAGGTGAGGGGACTCCTACGGGACTGCGACCAGGGTTCACCGAAGGAACTTTGTGAGTGTGGCTCCTGGTCTGACACACAGGAAGTACAGTGTGGTGGTGGAACCGCAGGTTGTGGATCCAGACCATCCCAGTTCAAATCCCAGCTCTGTTACCTGCTGGCTGTGTGACTCTGAGCAAATTACCGAGCCTGTCTGGGCCTCTGGTTGCTCATCTGGAAACCTGATGGAAGTAATAAGGACCTGCGCCATGCAATGGGGGGGTGTGAGAAAAGGAGTGAAAGGCATCCAGCCGTCAGAAGAGTGCGGCTCTCGGTACATGTCACGACTGGCAGCTGTTAACAGCTGTCGCCAGCATTGTCATCATGTGCTCCGATGGGAGCCTGTGGGGTGTGGGAAGCCTGAACGGAGTCTTCGCTCTTGGGTCTGATGTCCTTGTGATGCCCTTAGGACAGCCCCAGGGGCCGCTGTGTTTCCCCTCTAGCAGCCTCAGGCTGCTCTGAGCCCCCAGGGGCGTAGGTCCGTATGAGACATTCCCGGCAGCCTGTGGTTGAGAGGCTGACAGGCCTGGGGTTGGTTCTTCTCTCCAGGGAGAGGCAGAATTTGCCCGTATCATGAGCATCGTGGATCCCAACCGCCTGGGTGTAGTGACGTTCCAGGCCTTCATTGACTTTATGTCTCGGGAGACGGCCGACACAGACACAGCAGACCAGGTCATGGCCTCCTTCAAGATCCTGGCTGGGGACAAGGTGGGTCTCCGGTGGCGTGGGTGCTGTGCAGGGTGCACCCTGATCTGGAGGGGGGGTCACTTGCACCCTGCGTCCCCTTCTTCCACTGGGCTTCCCCCTGCTGTCCACCTCTACCCATTTCTGTAATGTTTTGGGATCACCTAAGGTGTTCGGGCACAGCGTGAGTCTAAGGGGGTCTCCTTCCGCCGAGCGGGACCCCTTCACACTCGGGTGGGAGTGATGAGTAGCGGAGGCAGGTAGAGTGGGGTGAGGACGTGACCAGGTGACGGAAGGGCCGTCTGAGAACTCAGACTTCACCCTGCTATTGCGCTGCACACAGGCGTGGACCCCCAGCAGGGAGCGGGAGGGAAGCGTGTGTCTGATTGGTCTACCCTGAGCAGCGGTCAGTTTGGGTTTCCAGATTTCCCAAGTTCCCTGCAGTGCCCTGCCTGGCAGTGGAACAGTGGGAGTGCCAGCAGAAACTGGCAGAGCAGGGATGTCTAGAGGTCAGATTTCCTTTCTGCAAAATTCATAGGATAGTCCGTCTGCCGTCCTTCCTTCAGACTGGAGAGATGGAGTTGTAAAAAGCCAAAGCTAGTGGGGAGCATCATTTCTGAAATGTTTCAGTCTGTAAGGGAGAAAGATTGAGCCAAGAAAAGTTCCTAAAGGTCAGTTCCTAAAGTTTAAGGACGCTCTCTTAGAGTTCTGGCACCTGGAGTTGGAATGACCCTTGGAAACCATCTCCTTGAGGTGACTCTGGGTCTCTGAGGTCCAGAAAGGGGCCTGGGTTCCTGGCTTTTGGAGTGACCTAGGGGTGACCCCACTCTCCTCAAAGCTGGTTCGTAGGGGGCTTTGGCAGAGGTAGGGCATGGCGCTGGGGGCCCCACCTCGTGGGTCCAAGTCTCCGAGTGAGCTGTTCTGGAGGCTGAAGCTCCCCGGAGAAGCAACTTCCCAGTGGACCTGTCACGGGCATGCAGAGACCTGGGCTGGGAACCAGGGGAGGCGCGGGCAGGCCCACATCTTGCAAACCTGGTGGAGGTAGCTGTCCCCCACGGTGATGTCACACTTGGATGCTCACTGTATTTGTGGAAATTACATGATCTTCAGAGCGCTTGCTTGAGTGGGTGTGCCTCCCTTGTGTTACCAGAGTCCCTGCTGGTGGCTCCAGCCTGTGATTGCTGCAGACCAGAGTGACACATGAAATTATAGGTGCAGTTAGCATTTGAATTAGCTTGGAAACAGGCCAGAGTAGGTATGGAGATGGCAAACAGGAGATTGAAAACGAACATGTATTTTGTATACACACACGTTTGTATGTATGCACGTGTATGCATTATAAACGCACGCGTGTATATATATGTATACGGGATACATGTGTGGATCTGTGCGTGTGCGCACCTCTCTGTATCCAGAAGCAGGAGTAGGGGACGGGGCGGGGTGCTGTCGCCCATAGTGACATCCGGGTCCCCCTGCCGGCTCTCTCTGCAGAACTACATCACGGTGGACGAGCTGCGCCGAGAGCTGCCACCCGACCAGGCCGAGTACTGCATCGTGCGGATGGCCCCTTACACCGGCCCCGACGCTGTGCCAGGTGCTTTGGACTACATGTCCTTCTCCACGGCGCTGTACGGCGAGAGCGACCTCTAACCCTCCCGCCCAGGCCAGCGCCCTTGCCCTGCCCGCTGTGCGCCCCTGCCCTGCGCCCCCGCTGCCCCCTCTCCCGCCCGGGTGTGGTCTTTGCGCTCTGCCTCGAACTGGGCGAGCTGGGACCCACGTGGCATCGAGCCTCCCTGCCCGCAAAGTGACAGTTTACAAAATTATTTTCTGCAAAAAAGAAAAAAAAAGTTACGTTAAAAAAAGTAAAAAAACAAAAAACCAAAAAACCACATATTTTATTATAGAAAAAGTATTTTTTTCTCCACCAGACTTAAATGGAAAAGAGGAAAAATTAACTGTTTGCACCGAAATGTTTTGTTTTATTGTGACATAGGACAATAACCAAGCACAACGTTCTATTCTATACTTTTTATCAATTTTTTTTTTCTCTCTGTATCATCTGCTGTATTCATTTCTCCAATCTCATGTCCACCTTGCTGTGGGAGTGGAGGGGTGGGGGTAGGGGGGTATCTTGTCAAAAGGCACATTGGTGCATGTGTGTTTGCTAGCTCACTTGTCCATGAAAATATTTTATGATATTAAAGAAAATCTTTTGAAATGGCTGTTTTTAAAGGAAGAGAATTTCTGTGTCTTGTCTTCTCGTTTTTAAGCCCAGAGGTATGGTTAACGCACTTTTTTCCTTTAGTTTTAATATTGCTGATTAAAAATGAACAAGATTGGAGAGTGTGGACGATTTTGATACTACTTGTCACACACCGTATTAAAGCAACAGCGCTACCGTGACCTCTCTTGGCCTGCTCCTTGCTCACTGGTTTCCAGAAGGGTGTGTGGGGTCAAGGATGATGGGGTCCACCTGTACCCAACCTTAATAGATTTTTGACCCTGGCACATTCCATCCTCCTATATTTCGCTATGTTTATTTAATTAAAAAAAAAAAAAGGTGGTTTCTTCAGAAGTCTCTTAAATGAGTTGGAGATAAGGTCATGGATGTGTAAGGAAGGGACTCTGTAATGATAAGTCCTACCTTCGTTTTCCGTGGCTTCAGACAGCTCTGTGATACCTGTGTGCCCCTCCCTTCTGTTTATTTTTTCTGTAAGGGAACACACTGAACTGTCTTAAAGAGTTCTCATGTTTTTCGCTATTCAGAATGTCATCCAGTTGGGGCGCCTGGGTGGCTCAGTCGGTTAAGTGTCTGCCTTCGGCTCGGGTCATGATTCTGGGGTTCTGGGATCAAGCCCCATCTCTGGCTCCCTTGCTCAGCAGGGAGTCTGCTTTTGTGCCCCCCTCTGCCCCTCCCCAACTTGTGCTCGTTCTCTCTCTCAAATAAATAAATAAAATCTTAAAAAAAAAATGTCCTGCAAACAGCAGCCTTCCGGCATCATCTGGGAGCTCACTGGAAATGCAGTCTCGGGCTTCACCCCAGACTTTCAGAATCTGCATTTTAACAAGCTCCCCAGGGCATCTGTGTGCCCCCCTCTAGCTTCTCCAGTTTTCCCTCCTCACCTGTATCTCCTCCCTGAGGCTGTTTTTTATTTACAGGACAGGGAGAGAAGACTATTGGTGGTAATACCAGCGCAATAGATTGCCATTTCCAAAGTGGGGAGACTGCACTGTAGTTCCTTTAGCCATTAAGTGGCAATAACAGTGCTATTGGAAAGCCAATGCATATCCATAGAGCTCCTAGAATCTTAGAACATTCTAGAATACTCACTGCCCAGGGAAAGAGGCAAGCAGACTGTTTAGAAGGAAGGACATGGGGTAGAGGTTGGCATTTGCTTTGGGGACATTCCTGTAGGATTAACCACTAGCCGGTTAAAAGTCCAGTAAATGCTCACTGTTGGTCTGCCGTGGGTGCAGCCCCATGGGGGAAAAACATGGAACAAGCCCAGAGCCTGGCCTCAGAGGCTCAAAGTCCTTTTAAAGAGGCTAATACACAAGATTCCCTGTCTTAGCTATTTACTTGCAAGTCTAACTGAGGGCACAGTGGTAGAGGAGTAGAGGAGGGGGAGATTGTTCCAACCGGAAGGTTTCCTAAACCCAAGGTACAAGCACTTGACCATATCACAGTTTTTAGAGGTACGATCAATCGGCCTTTTCACCACTCAGGTTAAAAAAGAATTCTGTAAGTGTCATTTGGACGAAAGTATGCCTTTACTGAGTTAGTCCACATCCTTTAAAGAAATGCCCTTACTTGATATTCTCAATATTCAAGTGTGCTTGTGTGTGTGCAGGTGGCTGTAGTTACTTAAAATTTTCAGTCTGCTAAAGAGGTAAACATTCTAAAATCTGTTTCTGAAGCTGTTTAGGTCATCACACACATCTTACATGGATAATGTCATTTTTTTCTATAAGAATAAAAACACTCTTGCTTGTCCTGATCATTGATACATGTAACAATTAACCACTCCCCAAACAACCCCGTTTAACTCTCCCAAAATAATTAAGTTCCTGTAAATATTTTAAACATATTTACAGATTTTAATAATTATTCCCGGTACCTTGGACTCCCCACTGAGGCAAATTTAAATTGAGGCCGCAAATTCTTGCTCAGCACAAAGCAACTGAAATACTATAAATGGAAATTGAGTCCTCTGGGGCGGCTCAAAGCTGTTTACTGACAGTTCCCTTCCACCTCTAAAATGAAAATCACATCTAATCTCAATTTCACATTCCAGGTAAAAACCCCAAAGCGAATATATGCCAGATTCTCTTATGACTTCAAGCTCCTTAAATTAATCCACAGGTTGTCATGAGTATAAAACCTCTGAATCTTAATGCTGAGAGTTGGATCTGTTTCATCCTTGTATTTCTTTCTACCTAGGAGATCTCAAGTTCCCCTGCCGTTCGTTGCTGGGTTTTCGGGTTACAGGTTGAGAATTGTGACATGTGTCACGTGGGGAGTCTGAAGCAGGACACAAGATGAGGCGTTCGCCCACTTCCGGGTTTCCCCCAAGGCCCTGGGGAACTCATGGCATCAATTCTAGAGTCGGGTGTTGTTTGCTGGGTCACCAGGGTCCCCGAGCCCAGGCCCCTCCTCGGGCACTTCTGCAGCCTGTCTGTCGCCTTACTCCCTTGATGGTCTTTTGTGTTTCACTGTTGGCCACTTTTCGTCATAAACCATTCCAGCCTACTCTGAATGATTGGGTGCATGGAATTTTCTACCCCGACGAAGGTTGCTTGTTCCTGCGTCGGTGGGATGAACACATTGCATCTTTCCTGCCGAGGTAGGGCATGAATTTCTTCTGTGTTTTTATCTGCCTCTGCCGCATACCTTCGGAGGGATTTTGTTGACAGCCTGTTAAAGGCCAGTCTGTAAATACAGCTGCTCTTTCTTTGGCCTGTCAAGCCTTCCATAAAATCCTGCAAACATTCCAAATCCCAGGCCTGTCTCAGGAATCTGCTGTGTCCTGTCACTGGGCCAACTCAGAACAGTCCCCTGGATACAAGACCGATGCCCGAAGGGTACAGTCAGTAGAGTGAGCGAGTTACCAGAACTGAGAACAAATAAGGTTTCCTTAGGTTGTAAGGAGCTCAGAGGCTTTGTGGGTTCTTTGGCCTGTGCCAAAGGGTAGGGCTGCTCTGCATGGACGGTGTTGAAGGGTGGGGCGAGCCTCTGGGTCGCCTCCCCCTATACCCAGCTCTAGACAGCCCTGCCTTCCTGTCACCGAGGGAAGAAATACAACCTCTTTCGACATCAGTGCCTTTCAGGGGAGACACATGGGCTCGGGTGGGCCCTGCTACTTCCCAGCTGGGCGCATAACCTCCCCACATGTGGCTCAGTCATTAAGCATCTGCCTTTGGCTCAGGTCATGGTCCCAGGGTTCTGGGATCGAGCCCTGCATTGGGCTCCCTGCTCAGCAGAGAGCATGTTTCTCCCTCTTCCCCTGCTTACTGCTCCCCCTGCTTGCATTCCCTCTCTCGCTGTCTTTTTCTCTCTCTCTGTCAAATAAATAAAACAAAATCTTTAAAAAAACAAAAACCTCCCCACGTGGTGTTAACAATGCTGCTTTCTGTTTGAGTTGGACGTGGTGGGCATTTAATTGGTGACAGTAAGTATTAACACAGTTTTGTTTTTTTAATTAGCTGTGCTTTGTTAAGCTATTTTAAATATTCTTAAGGCAAAAAGGCCAGGCCCTAGAAAAATACTAGTAAGGGGAGTCCTCTTCCAGTCTTGGAGCTCCTCAGTGGGCTGAATACTGGCCCTGGTCCCTGGAGCCTGTGATGACGACTTTTACATGGCAGATGGGACTTCGCAGAGGTAATTAAGGGTCTGGATATGGGGAGATTATGCTAGATGGTCTGGGTGGGCCTTCAGAAAGAGTAGGCCAGAGTGTCAAAGTCAGAGAAGGAGAAGTGATGGAGGCAGAGGCTGGAGCGCTGTTGGGCCGCAAGCCGAGGCATGTGGACGGCCTGTAGGAGTTCGAACCGGCGGGGGAACGGATTCTCCCCTAGAACCTCCCGAAGAAGTGCAGCCCTGCTACTGACCTTGGCTTTCTGAACTCCAAAACCATAGGCATAAAGCGTACCCTGTTCTACAGCAATTCGCAGATAATGTGTTGCTTACAGGTTGAAGCTTTTTGGCCACCGTGAGTTGAGTAAGTCTTGGTGCCATTTTTCCAACATTTGATCATTTTATGTCTCTGTGTCAATAAAGTATTTCAAAATTAAGGCATGTGCGTTGTGTTTTTTTTGGACATAATGTTATCGCACACGTACTAGGGCATGGTATAGTGCAAACACCACTTTTACGTGCAGTGGGGGATCAGACATTTCAGCTGGCTGGCTTTATTGCGATGTTTGCTCTGTTGTGGTCCGGAACTAGAATGGAACTTGGAGGAGCTCCGAGCTAGACACAGATAATGAATCTTGTGTCGTTTTAAGTCACTATGTGTGTGGTAATTTGTTATAGCAGCAGTAGGAAACTTAATTCATGCTCTGTTGTCCAGGTCTCTGGGAAGCCTGACTGCCTCCCTGATGTCAGTGGCCTGGGTTAGAGGCTTGAGGCTCTGGAGAAACCAGTCCAGGCTCAAAGGCCTGAGTTGGCAATGTTGGTGCTCAGGAGGCAGCCATAGCCATTGGACAGACCCCCTAACCCTAAACACAGTAGCCCACAGAGGAGGGAGATGGAAGCCACACCCAAAAGGGCCAGAATGGCTGGGCCCGGCAGGAGGTGGGGGAGCTGGTTAGCGGCATGGGGCTGAGGGGCTGAGGGCTGCAAGCAGGACACAGTCTGGACACTAAGTTGTTGGAGAAGATCAGGAGTTGAGGTTTTTGTTTCATTTTCAGTCTCTTTGGATCAGATCTAATGGAGCTGTCCCCTTGTTCTTCTCAGAATTTTCTGGGAGCCCTCCCAGGCTCTACTCACTGCAAAAATTCTTTTTAGTTCCAAATTTGGACCCAGTGGTGAAAGCAGCATTTCAGGAAGAGAGGAAGGAGCCATTACAAGGTAAGAGCATGGGGAGTGCCAAGGGAGGGGTGAGAGATTTCCAGGGAAGCTTAAATGGGCCTCCATGGCGGGCGAACGGTGGGATGAAGGACAAGAATGTGGAATGTTGGTGTCAGAAAACTGTTGAGGTCACGGAGTCCAACCTTGCTTGGATTTGACAGAGGAGAAGATTACAGCCAGAGAGCAATGCCTTGCTTGAGGTCACAGAGGTAGGTGGAGGCAGAGCTGCGGGAGTACCCGGATGACGTCCCCCAGAGGTACGGAACATGGTGGCTTCAGCCAGGGCAATGGGATTTGCTCACTGGTTTCAGCCTGGCCTGTGTGCTCCCCCGGAGTGGAGGGTGCGGCCCCACTCAGGCCACCTGGACTTGGACTGGGTGTGACAGGACTCTTCCTTCCCAGTGACTCACAAGCCTCTGCCTCCCCACAAAACTCCCATAAGGAGTGGGCTCTCCAGAGGTGGACGCTGGCCAGCCAACAAACAGGACACGCTCCACGAAAGTGGGAAGGAATGGATTCCCGGCCCTGATGAGGGGCTGCGGCGGGAGGCCAGGGGAATTGGGGCTGGGACGATGGGTGGCCAGCATCCGAGTCAGAGGCAGCTGCTGTCACTGTCCTACTCGTCGTATCCAGTCAACTTTCACCTCGAGTTCTTGCATCTCTGTGCCTGGGAACTTTGCTCCCAGAGCCACCGAGGGCCACCCTGGCGGAGGACGAGGCGGGCTATGAGGAAGAAGCTTCCAGGAAGAAGGCGTACCAGCTCCCTCCCCCTTGGATGGCATTATTCCGAGTCTCGGGTTTTGCAGTTTCACAGTGTTATCCCAACAGGAGTAAGTCCAGCTGCCCTCTGAGCTTACAGCACAAGCGGCCACCGAGAGATTGCTTTGGGGCTAAGCCAAATGAACACACAGCCCATTCTCAGGGACATGTCTGAGAGCAACTTGACCTGAGAGCTAGACCCTTGAGATGCACTCCAGGGGAGTCTCACGCTCAGTCCAAACACTGTCCTAGAACACTGGGACCTGCTAGTCAGAGAACCTATCCCTGCTGCCAGGTTGAGAAGGAAACATCAAGTGTACAGGGAGGGGGCCGTCTCCTTTCTCTAGGCTGCACCCCGCGTGTTCCCTCACGTGAAGCTGGTGGCTGGAGGCAAGGGTGGTGGGTGGATAGGGAGCCTGCTGTGGGCTTGCAGAGAAGAGGGGAAACCTGGTGTCAGGATGGTGGGCACTCAGAAAACTGTCCCTGGGCATTTGCCGGAGACCCCAGGTTTAGGAGCAAAATTCCTATTTTATAATTAAAGACAACGGGAAAACAGAGTTCTTTCTGCAAAACTTTTCTCTATAGGTTATATTTAGGACACATCTGTCCACTAAGCGCTGCCTGGAGGAGGGTGGGCGTTCGGTAAAACACCTTACCCAGAGTCCAGTAAGCCCCCAATAAGGCTTCCACCCTCCCCCCGCCACACTACTACCTGAAAATGCCATTTGAGAAAGCGGGTCTTAAAATGAGCTGGGTCGATGTTGCCCTCCAGTGGCCAAGTGTGTCCTTACAGCATGTGGCAGGTGGAGAGCCGCAGGGAGGAAAACCGAAGCGCTCACGGGGACATCCTCTCCTGCTTCCATTAGCTCCGCTACCAACAACGTGTCTCGTTGGGTAGTTTCTGGGATGCGGAGGACCCTTGATCTGTGCCACAGAGGGATGGCAGAAGTAACGGTGCACACTTAGCAGGGGAAAAACAATGGCTAACATTTCTTGATGTTAAGAAATTAACATTAACTTTGCTCGGGCCCAAGTCTTAAGTCATTTACATGCATTTAATCTTCACACAGATTATTATTATCCCTTTAAAAACCAGGACACCTGAGCACCTGGGTGGCTCCATTGATTGAGCGTCTGCCTTCAGCTCAGGTCATGATCTCAGGGTCCTGGGATTGAGCCTCGCATCGGGCTCCCTGCTCGGCGGGGAGAATGCTTCTCCCTCTCCCTCCGTTCTGCCTCCGTGCTTGTGCTCTCTCTCTCTCTCCGTGTCAAGTAAATAAATAAATAAATAAATATGTAAGAAAATAAAGATAAAAACCAGGAAACCAAGTCACAGAAATCTTAGGTTAGTGGCAGAACTGGGATTTGAATCCAGGTCCCTCTAATCCCAGAAGTAGAAGCAGGACTTTGTTCAACCTACTAGCGGTTCTCAGACTCTGCTGTGTTCAAGAATTGTTTGGGAAGTTTGTCAAAGATGCAGAGTCTGGGGCTCCCTCTCATGAGAATATGATTGAGTAGGGCCTGAGAGGGGCAAAGACAACTGGGAATCTGTCCTTAGAACTTTCTGGGTAGAATTCAGTAAGTAATCCAACCAGGTTCATGGGACATGCTTTGGGAAGCACCAAAGTAAAATCCCATCATTGCCAGGGGGTGATTTTGTCTGGACACAAGAAAGAACTTTTTTTTCCCCTAAGATTTTATTTATTTATTTGAGAGAGAGAGAATGAGCCAGGGGGGCGGGGCGGGTAGAGGGAAAGGGAGAAGCAGACTCCCCAATGAGCAGGGAGCCAAATGAGCGGCTTGATCCCAGGACCCCGAGATCATAACCTGAGCTTAAGGAAGATGCTTAAGTGACTGAGCCACACAGGTGCCCCAAGAAGAAATTTCTAGTCATATATGCAGATTGAATTCACGTCTGCTTGCCAAGCATTTTGATAGGTACTCTCATGAACACAGTCTCAGTCCCCCTCCTTGGTAACTCCGGGAGCTCAGTGTCCCCAATGTGCAGATGACGATGCCTCCGAGAGAGCGATCCCTCCCTTCCCAGCTTCCTTCTACTCGGAGGTTCCTTTCGTTCAGCATCCCACTCTGGGTTTACAGTGGGTCTCCCATGATGCCCTCCAAAATAGGCCACTTCTATACAGGGATTATTTTGAACTGAAGGTGATTGAGAAGCAGATACAAGAAAGGCTCCCTGTCCTCCTATTGGCTGGAAAGCAGGACCCGCAATTGGGAAAGGGTCCCCTTCTCCCCTCTCTACTAGAAAAGACAGAAGTTGGTCACCAGAGAGAACTCTCTCTGCCCACAATGGCCCCAGAGGAGCCTACATAACAAACCTTGCTAAAAACTAGCCCCTCCTTACCATTCATTTCCCCATTCGCCTTCCCACAATTTGCTGCCCTAGAAACTCAAAGTCTTTTTTCTTTGTCTTTGTCTTTCTCTCATCTTTGCTTCTCTAAAAATGTATTGTTCTTCTGTCGAGATGCTGTTTAAGCCCAAGTTCTAACCACCCTTTTTTTTTTAAGTTAATACAATTCTTTTTTAAAGATTTATTTAAATCAAGAGAGCAAGAGAGCACAAGCAGGGGGAGCAGCAGAGGGAGAGGCAGAAGCAGGCTCCCCGCTGAGCAGGGACCCCCCCCCACCCCGATGTGGCACTCCATCCCAGGACCCTGGGATCATGACCTGAGCTGAAGGCAGACGCTTAACCCACTGAGCCACCCAGGCGCCCTCTAACTACACTTCTAAGTTACCCAGCTCAGCGCTTCTGGCGTCTGTGGGAGGAACGTGTTAATAAACTTCTGGTTTTCTCTTGTTGATCTTTTTTTCATTCAAACTCCAACCTTTGTCATTGACTTACATTTACTTCCTTTGGTACTTCAAAGTGAAGGATAACTTGGTATATTAAAAAGTATATGAAGATTAAAAATTATCTTAATTGTCTACCTTTCAAAGCAGTAAGTGAATTCCTTCTGTTTTGAGGTTTTCCTCTAAAGTATAATGATCATTATTTCAGATTTATGATTTTCAAAGAGAAATATGGCTTGAATCAATAATCATCCATCTGATTGATGGAAGATCTAGCATTTAAAATAGACAGGGGTGACTGGGAGGCTTAAGTCGGTTAAGTGTCTGATATTGGCTCAGGTCTTGATCTCAGGAGCGTGAGTTTGAGCCCCGTGTTGGGCTCCACACTGGGCATAGAGCCCGCTTAGATAGATAGATAGATAGATAGATAGACAGAGAGATTAGAATGGACAAATAACCTGAGTCATTCCAGAAGACCTATCACTTGTTAACCTTGCTTTTTCAAATTCGTGAAGTATTTGTTCATTTGTTTTGGGACTCTGAGTCCAAATACCTATGGAAACAAAACTCAGAAGAAAATTTTTGTTCTAATATTACATTTGCTATTATAGAAATGCTTCTAGAGAAAGTGGAAAATACTTCTGAAATCATCTTTTGTTAGTCTAATTTACAGTGCCCCAGCCAATGAACCTGAGATGGGTAGAGGGAAAAAAAGGTTTCCTTTCCTTCCCCGGACACCCCCGTGGAAATTAAGCACCTTGAGGTTGCTGGGGACATTTGCATTGTCTGGCAAGGGGCCCAGAGTTAAGTGTAGGTAGCTGTATTGTTGAACAGAAATGCCCCAGCTGCCGGGAGCAGGCTTTGCCAGACCTATGGAGCAGCCACCCCAGGTGTCGCGGGGTTGGAGGTTGGGCATCAATCCTGGGATCTGGGGGAGTGGGTGAGAGATGTGAGCTGCAACGGGCCATTTGGGAGCCAAGTCCTGGTCATCGCGGGGCTGCTTTTCATGGGAGCCCACAGAGCGCTATCAGAGCAGGACACGCCGCCTGCAAGGAAGAGGTCCTGTGTGGGAAGCTGAGGAACCAGAGCAGCGGGAAAACTCGCAGCTGGCTGGGAGGAGGGAAGCTAGCTGGCTCACAGCTGGGCATCCCAGCACTGTGGCTCCTTGTGGTCATCTTCCAAATAAACCACTTGTTCTTAAATCCCCGACTGAGGGTCTGTTTTTAGGGAAAACTCAAACCAAGCTGGTGCCTCTCCACCCGGGGCCCAGAGCCCCTGACATGCTGCTGCTTTGTTGGCAAGCTAGACCCCAAAGAATATCCAGCAAATAGGAAAAACTCTGGTTTGCAGAGTTTGCTAATTTCTGGGGTGTGAGTGCTCCCACCAGGGCTGACTTCCATCCACCAAGTTGATGTCCTGCCCATGAGGGAGAGAGGAGGGGCCCAGGCTCTGCACAGCCCCATCCCTGGAACACCCGCCACACGCAGGTGTCTGTGTCTGTCCCTGCTCCGGGTCCCTCTGCGGTGGCCTGTCATCTCAGCCCTCAGCAGTGTCCACTCCATCCTGGGTATGAATATTTGTTGAGCTGATGGGAGTAGCAAAGTCACAGTGGTAGGAGAGTTGAGGTCGGCGAAGGTGTGTATGGGCAGAGGGGAAGGGACCCATGGGCCTGGGAGAGCCATGGGCTGCCTGAAGGTAGTCTTTTGGCTGAGACCTGAGTCCCCGAGCATAAATTTCAAGTCCACCAGGCCTGGCAGGGAGAAACTGAACACCCAGTAGTCAGCAAGAATAAAGCCCAATTGGGGGAGGGGGAGGTAAGGGGCATGTGGGGGAATGTCAAGCCTTTGGGAAGCAGGTGGCTGCAGCATAGAATAGGAGAAAGGAGAGGTGTCCCTCAGTCTCTTGGGGACAGCGACCCTGGTTTGATTTGCTATCCCACCGGCCCTCCTTAAGGCCCCAGGCTGGAAGCCAGGCAGGCCCACCAGCGGCCCCACCAGCTGATTTTGAACCTGGGAGCCCCAACTTGGCCATCCTGCTGGTCAGTTCCAGTCTAACAAGAGAAATTGCAATTCGTGTCTTTCCCCAAACTGCCACCTTTGGGAGCTTCTGCAACCTCTTTCCCCAGGGCCTACAGGGAGCAAGCTGGGTCAGTAAAGACTCAGTGGGCTGGGAAGGCAACAGGGAACCCCCAATGAGAGTCTGGGAGGTAGAGATAGGCCAGAGAGGCCAAGTTCATTGAACAGCTGCAGAACCAGGTGAGCTGGGAGCCATGAACCAGGCCTTCTAGAAGCTTCTGAGCTTGGAGCTGAATATTAAGGATTCAAATAGAGCAGATGAGAATGATCTACTTACCCTGGAGAATTAGCCAGAGCCTGAGGACAGAAATGACAGACTGGCTTTGGTCTTGTTCCCCCCCCACCCCCAAACACTTTATCTAGAACGCAAGAGACTCAGACAACCTATGGGGGAGCATAGGGGCCAGCAAACCTGGGTTTGAATCAATCCTGCTTTGGCTGCTTACTAGCTAGGTGACCTGGGGAAGGCTGTTTACCCTGGGTCTCATTCCTCATCTGCGAGGTCCAGCTGCCGGGGTTGTGCAATCATGAATGCTAGCTGACCGACATGGTGCCAGCAATAATTAGTGTACAATAAATAATACTGAATTTCATCGACTCTAACCTGTCGTCGATTTTTATTTCTCAGTTTATGGAGATACTGTTGAATGCCACCAATTTTAAGAGGCATCTTTTGGGGGAGAATGCCTTTTTTTTTTTTTTTAGATTTTATTTATTTATTTGACAGATAGAGATCACAAGTAGGCAGAGAGGCAGGCAGAGAGAGAGGAGAAAGCAGGCTCCCTGCTGAGCAGAGAGCCCGACGCAGGGCTCGATCCCAGGACCCTGGGACCATGACCCGAGCCAAAGGCAGAGGCTCCAACCCACTGAGCCACCCAGGCGCCCCGGGGGAGAATGCTTTTACCATATGTATCTTGTATACTTTATCTCACCATTTGTCAGTTCTACCTCCTTTAAAAAATAAAATCATCTTTATTTTATGCTGTTCTAAAAAATAAAACAAAGCGACCATATAAACCCATCTGCCATCAATGGTAAGACCCATCCAGATTTCAGAGATAATAAAACGTGAAAAAAATGCGCATCTTAGCGCTGATGACGTGCTGTAGTTCTTTTTTTTTTTTCTTTTCATTTGTGGTTTTTATGCTTCTGGACGTTTCTGCCTCTGGAATATTGTAGAATGTCATAACCCCTCCCCGAGCACCCGGCCCCTGGCTGGACTGAAGACGTGGTTTCCGATCCTCTTGCCCTGTCTTTCCCTTGCGTAGGCTGCTGCCCTCCCACTGCTGGTGCTTGGTGGCTGGGGTATGTGTGTCCTTTTGGTTTCAAGGGAAAGGAAGTCAGGGTCTACAGTGGCTCAGACTGTGTCCAGGACTTTCTGTCCTCCCGGGGATGTGAATGTGGGCCCACATGGGTCTCCCATTTTTTGGGAGGCTGACAGGCCCCTCTGATTTCTCCCAGCTAAGACACGCAGAAGTTTAGGAGACAGTGAAACAAGCGCACGCTCCCTTGGTCTGCAGTGCTCCAGGGGCTGGTCTCTGAGGCTGGTGCCACGAAGACCCATGTCCCTTCAGTTCTCTGTCCTGTCAAATGTTTTCTTTTAATGCCCAATTCAACAACTTGACTTTCCTTTTGCCACACTTTTAAGGTAAGGCTGATGGCAATGAAGCAAAAATTTGTTTCCAAAATTTTTTTGTTGTTGTTTTGAGATACCTTGGTTGAACAGTTGGTAGTTTTGTCTTGTTCTTTTGTATGAAAGTTAAATCTGCACACCAAAACCTACTGACCCATTCACGGAGCTCCTCCTCAGTGTCCTCTGAAACCCTAACCCTGACCTTGGTTTACTCTGGGTATTTGGACACTGAGAAAAGTGGTTTTCTTTGGAAAATGCACAATAGATTTTTTTTTTTTAAATTTAAGAGTATGAGTTTTGGGATTAGATCCCACACTTCCTGGTATGTTGCTGTTATTAATGAGGGTACAGAGAGAAACTCCTGAACATTATCTTTGTACCCATGAATGTGGATGTGTCTGTAAGGTTCATTACCAGGAATGGGATTGCTGTATTGAAGAGTATGTGCTTCTATAATCTGATAGACTGAAAATCACCTCTCATTCGTGTTCCCACCTTAATGTTTAAGAAACTCATTTGTTTGAAGATGAGCTTACGATTGGACACCTGGGTGGTTCAGTCAGTTGAATGTCCTGGGATCAAGTCTCAAATGGGGGCCTTTTGCTCAGCGGGGAAGCTGCTTCTCCCTCTGCCTGCTGCTCCCTCTGCTTGTGTTCTCTGACAAATAAATAAAATCTCAAAATAAATAAATTAATAAAAGACCTTAAGATAATCTAATAGGTTAAAAGCTGCATAACTAATTTGATATGCAAAGTGGTAGGGATCATCATCAGTTAGATGTCAGCATATTTGTATGTGTGTGAATGCAAATACATAATCTTTTCATTGCCAAACGTTTATAAATTGTGTGCCTGGGACTTTTTAAAAACACTGCTTTACCGAGGTCTGATTGATAATTAGAAAGCTGTGGATATTTAATGTATACAAGTTGATGTGCTTGTGTCTGGCACCTTTTAAGTCTCTCCGTCCCTGGAAATCACACAATTAACATACACAATTAACATAATAAATTAGACATCACAGTTGTGACGGGACTTTTAAAACGAGGGAAATCAAGTCCGGCTGGGAGGACTTTGCCGCGATCCTGCTTTAGGCCAGCAGATGGCGCCTGTGCTCCCCAGGGGCCACCCTGCTGTGAAACTGGACTTAATATAGTAACCTGATGTTGCCCTGAACGTATAATTTTCAAACCTCCTATCCCACCACAAGGAAAACCTCGGAGGATTTTCTTCTGGGAAGAGCAATTAGCTTAACCTCTTAGGAGGAGAAATTGCATCCCGGAGCTTGACTGGGAAAGTAAAATATCCTCCCTGAGCGGTCTTAGGGGGTGGAGAGAAACCACCAAAGGCCTTTGGGATGGAGGGGATGCTGGGGAGGGCTGGGAACTGCAGGACCGGGGTTAGGGCTTGGGGTGGGAAGTGCCTCGGATCTGAGGACATCAGTCTCCAACCTGCCAGCCTCTGGGTTTCAGTGGGAGGGTGGTAGAGATACTGAGATTGGAGAGAAGACTGGAGGGAATGATCTGAACCAGAGAGAATGGCCTAGAAAGGCCTGCACAGCTGGAGGAGAGCCAGCTACAACCAACCGATCATTGGGGGACAGTGGGGAGCTTGGAAGAGGGGTTGGGGGGTGGGCCACTTGTCATTAGGGCTGTCACTAGGGCTAGCATCCAGAGGGCCAAGACTGTGTGACCTTGGGCAAATACTTAGCCTCTCTATACCTCAGTTTCCTCATCTGTAAAATGGGAACAATATTAGGATCAACCTCATAGGCCGATTAAAAGGGTTAAACACAAAATAATGCTTGTAAAGCATGTTACACCGTCCCTAACGCCTAATAAGGTCTCAGATGGTTGTCGTTGCTATCATTTCCCATCATCATCACTATGAGTTGTCATCTGCTGGAAGGGGAAGGATGGGGAAAGCCAGGAAACCGATAGGCACAGAGAGGGGCGTCATGGGGCGGGGGAAAGGCAGAGCAAACTGAAAAGTGAGGGAACAGTGGGCGAAGTGAGCGAAGGCCAAGAGGTAAAGTGTCAAACGACAAAGGTAAACAATTTAGTAATGTGTTTGGTGTCTTTTATTTGAGGGAAAACAGTCCATGGATGGGAGAGTACAGAGCCTCACAAACGTGAAGCAGGCTTTCTGAGGGATGTGGGGCAAGAGTTTTTCATGGAAACACGGCGTGACTGGCTTCGAGACCGGGGATTCCCTTAAAGTCAGGCAGGCCCTATTTTCCGGGGTGAGGTCAGCCAGCCACCCCTGAGTTGGAGGATTGTGATTGGTGCGTTAGGTTTCCTGACAGTGACGCACTTCCTGTTCAGTGCCGCCTGACGTAGGTTTAGACTGGTGACATGGGCCCAGGCCCCGGGGTGGGGAGGGGGGCCCGCGGCCATTTTGTGGGGCCCGATGTATGAATTACGTTTATCCGAAGGGAATAGTCTGAAGTCCTCGCCTGAGGGCCGGCCGCTGCAGCGCCTGGAGCTCGTTAGAAATACACACTCTTGGGCCCCAGCCCAGACCTTCTGACTCGGAATGTTCTGTTTATCAGGCCCCGCAGATGGTTTGTTTGCGTGTTGGCATCTGCGAAGCATCCTCTGGGCCACGACTCCTGGGGGAAACCAGTTTGGTGGGGCAGAGAGAAGACGGGAGAGGCAGGTTGGGACCAATCCGCACACTTGCCCCTGAATACTTCCACATGCACGTTGTTAATTAGGACTCAGTATTTGTTTACAGCCACCACCCGCCCCCCCTCCGCCTTTGAGGTAAAACTTACATACCAGGAAATGTGCGTATTAACTGTCACAGGTGCATCTGCCGACCAAACCAGGCTCCAATCAAGATGTATTACCGGCAACCAGCAAGTTCACCCAGGCCTCTTCCCAATCAGTCTCTGGTGTTCTGCTTGCTTTCCCACCAGAGATTTTGCCAGTTTTAAAACCCCATGTAAGTAGAACCACACGGTTGGTTTTGCTGGCAACACTTCTTTGACTCGTCGTAATGTTTCTGACACATCCATGGTCCGTGGCATCGCATGTATCTGTGATCGGTCCCTTTTCCTGGTGCAGCTGTGTTGTCTCGGCTTGCCAGCGTCTGTTTACCCACCAGGTTGTTTCGGATTTGGGGTTCTTAGGAGGAAGGCTGCCAGGAACATTCCTGTACGAGTCTTTTCTTGAGCATATGTCTTCATTTCTCTTGGGTAAATACCTATGAGGTGGAATTGCTAGGTTATGGAGGAGGTGAAGGTTTAGTTTTAAAAGAAACCTCTAGACCTTTTCCAGAGTGCTTGTACCATTTTATGCTTTTACCAACAATGTATGAATGTTCCAGTCAGCATTCTCACGAGCGTTTGGTTTTGTCGGGCTTTTATTATTTTTTTCTTTTTAAAAAGATTTTATTTATTTATTTGAGAGAGAGATAGAGTGTGTGAGAGGGAGCAGAATAGTGGGGAGGGCAGAGGGAGAGGGAGAAGTAGGCTCCCTGGGATCATGACCTGAGGGGAAGGCAGATGCTTAACCAACTGAGCCATCCAGGAGCCCCCAGTCTTTTCATTTTTTGCCATTTTGATGAGTGTGGAAGGGTGTCTTACTATGGTTTTACTTTGTGCTTCCTAATGATGACTAATAATGATGATTATCTTCTTTTATATACTTATTGGCCATTTGCATATCTTCTTTTGAAATCTTTGGTTTAAATCTTTTGCCTCTTTATTATTTTTTTTTAAGATTTTATTTATTTATTTGACAGACAGAGATCACAAGTAGGTAGAGAGGCAGACAGAGAGAGAGGGGGAAGCAGGCTTCCTGCTGAGCAGAGATCCCGAGGCGGGGCTTGATCCCAGGACCCTGAGATCATGACCTGAGCTGAAGGCAGAGGCTTAACCCACTGAGCCATCTAGGTGCCCCCTTTTGCCTCTTTAAAAGTGGGGTTATTTGTCTTTTCAGGACAGAGTAATAGGAGTTATTTCTATATCCTGGATACTAGTCCCTTGTCAGATATGTTTTGCAAATATTTTCTGTGAGTGGATCTTTACAGGAATCTCAGCTATTGGGTTTGGCCCCAGTCTGGGTTTGTGCAGGTGTGCGGCTGGAAGTGGGAGTGGACCGCTTTGGGGTTGCTCACTGTATGGGGCCACGGATCCCTCCCTCACAGGGCTGGTGTGAACAGGGAACAGAGAACACAGGTGAAAGTCCTTTGTAAAGCATAGCAAGATAAGCGAAGGTTTATCATTGACCCTTTAACCACGACAGGAGGAAGGACCATTTCTCTGCCTTTTCCCCAAAAGTGCAGTCTCTCTTGGGAGCTGGAGAGAAAAAGTTACTCCTTGGCAGGAAATGGCCTCTCTGGTTAAGATCTGAGTGGTTATAGTGGAACGCCTAAAACAGTACAAGTTTGGTATCACATGTGGGCTCAAATCCACATTCTGCCAGATGCTATCTGTGTGCTCTTGTGCAAGTCCTCGTTTCATCTGGACACTAGAAATAACACCTACCTCGGCCCGGCCATCGTGAGGATTCAAACAGCTTTTACTGTTGGTGGTATGATTATTTAAAGAATGGTATGCTAAGAGGGCAGCAGATGCTTGCGAGGTCCTCACAGTGACCCTTTGGTGTGAGTCGTATCACTTTCTGGTTTGGTTTGAGGCAGTTGCTGGTTGCTTAGAAGAAGTTCCTGGAGCCACACTGTAGGAAGCTGCCTTGAAGGGGCGTTCCCAGGAGCCCGGTCTGGGGAGCACGGCTCTACGTGCCTGTGCCACAGAAGAGCCACCAGAGGGCGCTCGCCGCCTCCTCGGGGCCTGTGCTGAGACTGGGATTTCCCAGGCCTGCTTCCACTGCTGCCCTGCTCCGTGTCCAGACCGTGCTCTGTGGCATTTTCGAGGGTGGAGTGTAGTCTCCAGAATGTTCCTGTTTGGGGATAGGGAACTAAGTAGCCCAAGGGACCCTGCCCAGGAAGGCCAGGGAGGGCAGTGTTGGCCTCTGTTCCCCTTGAAAGTTTCCTTGGGACAGGGGTTCATGCAGGGCTCGAGGACACAGGGGAGGGAGCCAAGCTGTTGAGCAGCTTTCTGGGCGCCCTCCCTCCACCCTTCACACCCCTGTTACCTCTCTGGACCGCATGTCACATATCCCCACACACACCCCGTTGGGGGTAGGGATAAGAACTCATGGCGGGGCAGGGCTGTGCCTGACTGGGCATGACTCTGGGTCTCCTCTTGGCTTCCTCTGTCTCAAAGCTGAGGAGTATTTGGCACTTTTTCTCCAGAGATCCTTGGGCTCCCACCTTGCTTACTTCAGTCTCCCCCAGAGAGTTGGCTGGGCGTGGCAGTGGGAAGTCCCTCTGTGCACCCTTAAATGCATAGAATAGCCCTTGACTTGGTCCAGTTAATTAACCTTTGTGCTTCATGGAAGGTGTTGGGGGGTGAGTTCATAGACCCCCAGGTGCCCCTCCCTCTAGCTCTAAGATACACAGCCCCACATCAGAGCAGCAACCTCATCCGCACCCCCTTTCTGACACATTATCCCTGTTCCTGGCACCATCTAGCCTGCCCCATCCCCCCGTCCAGAGCCCAAGTGGGGCTTACGTAGGAAAGAGGGGCCCTTGGCTTTCCTTGGCCACAGCAGTGAGACCTTGCTAAGCCAGTTCCACACCAGCTCAAACCCACCCCTTTAGGCAAACAGGTCGGGGCAGTGACCCCAGGGGCCAGGGGCCAGTGGCCAGCAGTGTTGTCCTGGCCAGGCCTACCTGCCTGTACAGGGCAGCGGTGAGGCCTCTTGGCCTCCCACCCCCACTTCCACCTCAGGCAGGGCCAATGGATCTCTTGCTCCTCTTTCCCTCCCAGCAGGGGTGGGCAGGTCGATGGCTCCTGGCCCAGGGCCCTCTTAAGCAATCCAGTTCTCAATGGCCCGTCGATGATTGACCAGGCCAGCCTGTGACTTGGTCATCGAGTGTTCATGTGTCTGGCAGGCAGAACCCCTTGTTCTGGAGACATGCTGTCTAGGGAAGGAGACCTGGGGGGAATTCATGGTGAGCCAGCACGTAATGGGCCACCCAGTTTCTCAGAAGCCACATTCCTTCCTCTCTCCCAGAGGCCATGTGACAGAGCCGCAACTGCTTGTCCCTCCAGCTGAGCCATTAACCATCCAACCACGGGTTTACTCATCCGCTTGTGCACTGCCCCCCTCTCCCAGCCACTGGCCCCCTGACTCAGCCACCTATCCACTTGCTCACTAACGGGGGGCTGTGGGATGTGCGGGCCTGCTTTTCTACTCACTCGCCCTCATGCCTGTCCACTTGTCTCCTTGCTTGTGCACTCCCTGCCTCAGCCAGGGACTGACTGTCTGAACATTTCAGGTGCCGGTCCAGGGCTGGGAAGAGCCAGCAAGGAAGTGCTAAGTGGTAAAGGGCAGAGCCCCCGGGGGGGTCAGAGGGATCAGATGGGAATCCTGATTGTAGGGTTTCCTGGCCACGTGACTATGGGCACATTCTCAAATTTCTGCGTGCCAGTCTCCTCATCTGTGAAACAGAGACCCCACGCACCTTCGTTCTCCCAGGGTGGGTGTGAAGATTGGCTTCAGGATTAATTAAAGTGCTTTCACCAGAGGCCAGGAGCTGTGGTTACTGGGCCTCTCAGTGGTCATGTCCTGGTCTCAGGGACCGCACTTGGCCTATTTCCCCGTGGCTACCCTCTCTCATCCCTGCTTCTTAGCCAGGCTGTGTTCCTTGGGCAGGTGGCCCTCACACCCAGCCCTGAAATGGAAGGCGGTAATCACTGCCTTCCCACGCACCCTTCCCTCTGCCTTCTCGCCCACGGGGCACTCTGGGGTTGCATCAGGTCAGCCAACACACCTGGGAGATCCAGCTTGCTGCTTCCCTTTTTGCAAACAAGTTCTCCATGACAGCTGTGGGGGCAGGGGGGACAGGCCTCGAGCATCAGACCCCTTGAGGGGTCATTTTCCCTTCTGTCTGAGGTCCATGCCTGGCCAGGACCCGGTTAGCTCCCACCCGGTTCCCCTCCCACCCGGTTCCCCTCCTCAGGCCCATGTGGACTGTTCCCTTCAACTGCTCTGGGGGCTCCTCGGGGGCAGAGGATGCTTCTAGGCTGCAGAAGAGCGGGCTGAGCTGGAAGGATCAGCGGGGGCAGGAGAGGGGGGAGGGCCGGCTGAAGGGGCGCTCTGTGGGTGTCTTCACCACCTCCCCTAGACAGCCTGGCCAGGGTTCTGCACAGCACGTGGGGGAGTGTGGCTTGCTAGCCTCAGCCGGGGGAAACCTGCAGAAGTGCGGGCTGTGGACTTCGGAGTGGGAAAGACAAGAATGCAAATCTTCTCCTGGCCCCGTGACACTGAGTAAATCACTGGTAAAAATCTGAGTCGTTCAAGAAATGCCTGCCAGGGGCGCCGGGGTGGCTCAGTTGGTGAAGTGTCTGACTCTTGATTTCAGCCCAGGTCATGATCTTAGGGTTGTGAGATCGAGCCCTGAGGGGGGCTCCTCACTGGGTGTGGAATCTGCTTAAGAATCTCTTTCTCCCTCTGCCCCTCCCCCAGCTCCCTCTCTCCTTCTCTTGGGTCGGGGGTATAAAGACAAAGAAATGTCTGTGTTGTGCTGAGTGGAGAATGAGCCTGGCACCCAGGAGGTGCTCTGGCATGAGGGGATGCCGCTGTGAGCAGTGGCAACGTACCAGCCTGGGTGGCCGTGGGCCACTCGACTCAGCCCAGCGTCCTGACAGCTGCCTCTTGGAGCCCGAGTTGTCCTGTTAGGGCTCGGAGGGATCCTACCCTCCCCTCAGCCAGTCCGCAGGGGCACCTCTAGGGAAGAAGCCTCCTATATTCTGGATGGGGGTATCCGGGGTGGTGGTGAAGGAGCCGAAGCCCTCCGGCCCATGTTTTCAGGCTGATTTACTGAATGGACCGGCCTTGGGCTCAGCTGCGGGACCGACCCAAGCAGATGTGCTCCCACACTTCAGCTGCAGCTGCCCGTGGGGTTGGGGTCCCACCTCTGGACTCCCTGGCCATGAAGTCAATGTTAGTTTGATTAATTCACTCAATTTTTAAGAAGATTTCATTTATTTAATTAGAGCTTGAGTTGGGGGAGGGGCAGAGGGAGAGGGAGCTTCTCAAGCAGACTCCGTGCTGAGCATAGAACCCCATGTGGGGGTGGATCCCATGACGGTGAGACCATGACCTGAGCCAAATCGAGACTCGGTATGCTTCGCCGACTGAGCCACCCAGGCGTCCCTAGTTCACTCAATTCTAAGCTTCTAAAGGACAGGGACCTTTTTTCCTTTAAACCTGTGTTTCCTTGTTGCTTAGTCCAGCGACTGACTCAGGCTGAATGAATGAAATGAATGGCCGTTAGGCAGGTATGAGATCAGAATGAGGTAAAGGGGCAGTGAATACCATGTCTTGCCTGGGTCCTGAAGGTGGGCTCCCCAGGTGGGTGTCCCAGAGTCCTGTGCACTGCCCACCCTGGGCCTTCTGCCTGTGCTGAGCTGGAAAGCCTGGCATGTGTGAGTGAGGTCAGGGGTTTCCTATGCCCTGTTCCTGCATCCTAACACCCATTTCCTACTTGGGGGTTGGCACCCTCTTCAGGACAGGAGTGCTGTGAAGGCGGGGACTGCATGGCACCTGGCATACAATGGGTGCCTAATAAACACCTGCCCAGTGAGGCATCCGCTCGCTCGCTGGATGGGCCTGGCAGCTCAGCCCCGGGGACCGCTGGGGCCAATGCTCAGGACCTGGCCTGCCCAGCAGGCTAGCCCCAGGGCTGAGGCACCACACAGCCTCGTACCCAGTTGAGAGGGAGGGCTTGAACCCCAGGAGGATGGCCAGGAGCTGGAATTTCCCTGGAGGAGGTGGCTTCTTTAACCACCGCTAGTCGGGCCCAGAGCAGGGTGACTGGGAGGCTACCTTACCCCACCAGGGAGCCAGTACTAAGAGGCCAGGTGACAGCTGGGGAAGACAGCTTTTGTCCGCAGCGGCAGACCACCTCTAGAGCAGTGGCAGCCCACCTCTAGAGCAGCATGCCCTCCAGGGAGCCCGCATGCTCACTTGTCACGTTTCCACCATGGGGCTCAGGCTGGGATCACATCCTGCTTGGCCACGGACTGGCTGTGACCTCTGGGTGTTGCTTGTTTGCCCCGAGTCTGTGTCCTCATCTGTGAAATGAAGGTGCTTTCATACAATGGAGCATTATTCAGCCATAAAAAGAAATGGAATACCAAGCCATGCCAAGATGTGGAGGAACCTTGAAAATGTGCTAAGTGAAAGAAGGCAGATGCGAAAGGTCTGGCTATAGGAAATATCAGAACAGGCAATCCAGACAGACAGAAAGCAGATTGGTGATTTCCAGGGGCTGGTGGGGAGGGGGGAATGGCGAGCAACGGCTTCATGGATTTGAGTCTCTTTTTGGGGTGAAAATGTTTCACAACTGGACAGACATTGGTGGGGTTGCACAATGTTGTGCGTGTGCTAAGTGCCGCTGAATTGTTCACTTTAAAAAGGTTCCTTTTCTGTCATGTAAATGTCACCTCCACAAAAACGATGGCGATGGCATTGCTACTGACCTCACTTGTTAGTTGGGAGCCTCCAGGGAGACAGGGCCTGTGAGGCCCTGGCTGGATGGATGAAAAAGCCTCATCTTCCACCCCCACCCCTATCCCCACCCCTTGCTGGCAGCTGGGCCAGTTCCCTTCCTGGCTCTGCCCTAAACTCTGGGGTCCAACACAGAGGCCAAGGTGGGGATGAGGGCATAGGCCAGCAGATCCCCGCAGCCAGGGGACAAGGGGACTTCGCTGGCTGCTTTGCCAGTTGTAGACCCTGGCTCCAGCCTCCAATTTGCCGAGGAGCTTTGGGCTGGCCCTCCAATCCCAGCCCATTTTGTAATCTGCCCATGCCTGCCTCTGCCTGCCTAAGAGAGTGTATGTGACCCCTGCATGCGACACGTCACCCCCATCAAAGCTCTGTGTCCCAACTCCCATCTTCTTCACGGTGCACACCACTGCTGGGCGATGTGTCGGGATTCTCTTGGTTCTTGTGTTTATTACGTGTCTTCCACACAGAATGCAAGTTTCCAGGCGCCTTGGCCGCTCAGTGGGTTAAGCATCCGCCTTCGGCTCAGGTCATGATCCTGGGGTCCTGCTCAGCGGGGAGTCTGTTTCTCCCTCTCCCTTGGCCCCTCCCCCTGCTCCTGCTCTCACTCTCTCTCTCTCTTTCTGAAATAAATAAAATCTTTTTTTAAAAAAAATGCAAGTTCCACAGGAGGAGATATTCGATCTGTTTTGTCCATAACTATTTCCAGTGCCCATTGCTTGGCACACAGTAGGTGCTGAATATATGTTGACTGAACAAATACATGAGTCCTCCTCTCTACACAGTGGCTGCCTGTCCTGAGTGCTGTCAGCAAACAGCTGTGCCGTCCGGGCTGTCATTATGCCCACATGGTTGATGAGGGAGCTGAGGCTCTGGGACCCAGGAGGGCCACCATGGAGCTAGGATTTCTACCCGGCAGCCTGGCATCAGAGTCCTCACCGTGACCCACCCTACCCTGGGCTGTCTCCTGCCCACAGAGCTCCTGGTCTAGAAGGCAGCCTCGGGCCCGGAGCATCCAGCCTCCCTCAGCCAACCGGCACCTCCCACTCTAGGACCTGGGCAGCCCCACACTTACCGCCCTGGAGCCTTTTTCTCAGGCTCACAACTGCCTCAGCCCAGCTACCTTCCCTGAGAATCTCTGTCATAAAGAAGGCGAGGCCGATCTGGCCTGTCTCTCCACCCCCAGGCCTTCCTCACCTGAGGGAACCTCAGTTATAAATACGGGGTCACGCCTTGCGCTTGTATTCAGCACCTTTCATCTGGGGAGCTCCTGGCTGTGGGGAGCCTAATTAGCTGCTCTCTGGGAAGAGTGAGTAAGAGCTGACGTCCCAGTGGGGGAATTGGCTCACGAGGGCTGGAGCTGGCTCTCCCAGGGGAGAAGGGGGCACACCACCACGTGGGCCACTTACCCTTCATGTTTCTGTTTGCCGCAGGACCTCTTTGTAAGGGCCCCCTCTCTCTAGCTGAAAACAAAGGCCACCATTTACTGAGTGCTTACCACGTTCCAGGGGTGGCTGAGCCCCTTCGTCTATGGAATGTAGCCACGTGCTCCAAGCATGGCGACACGAGGGCCGCGGGACTCCCATTATCAAACCTTCCTCCTTGTGTCACGGCAGCTGGTGCTTCATGCAGGACGTCGTGGAATTGTTGAGAAGCCCTTATTAGCACAGTGCTTTGCGTGGAATAAACACTTGGTAAATGGCAGCTGGTACCATTCATCTTTAGAACAATCCTATGAGGCAGGTATTGTATGACCTTCATTTCCCAGAAGAGGAAGCCAAGGCCCAGAGAGGTTAAGCCACTGGCTAGAAATCACACAGTGAGTTGGGAGCAGAGCTAGTACTTGAACCGAATTGGTTTGAGGCTAAAGCTGCATGTAGCTTTTCAGGTGCTCCTTCCTCCCTCCCCTCGAGGCTATTATACCAGGGACCTTACTTGCATCTTTGTAGGGTCACTCAGCAGAGGTGTCTACTCATCCATCCCTCCAACAGTGTGCGGGCAGGCAGGGCTTACACCAAGACGTCTTGGGGCTTGCCTTCTACAGCTCCTCCCCACCCCCCATTTTTCATATGAGAAAACAGGGGAGAGCAGACTGTGCGGGGGGACAGGCCTGATGGGAAGATGCCACCTCCTCACAGCAGGAGGAGTGAAAAGGAGTGTAGAAGGGCCTCAGGTTATCCCTCCTGCTCCCTTTAGCCCACAGACAGCAAGTAACAAGCGTCCTCACAGCCGAATGCCTGGCTTCCGTTCTGTGGGACCCAGTGTGGCCTCCAAACAAGGAGCTGCCCGAGGGACATGTGGGTGGGATGGGAGGTCATGCTTCAGGCTAGGGACTGAGACTGGGGGTGGGGGATGCCCAGCAAGATACTTGGAGCAGCAGGACGGTCCAGGGCAGGCCTCCTCCCTTTTGCGGCGTGGCTGACACATCACCGGAGGGGCTTTAGTTCAGACCCACAGTGGGCACTTAAAAATGCTCATTGGAGCAATGGCTGTGTCCTGGACTCACAGTAGGGACATGAAATGTGGAATGTACAGAGGGGTAGATGATACACCATGTCTTCTCCCCATTGCTGGGCGAACCTGGATCCATCAAATGTGGCTGTCCTTTAGGCCTTGGGAAGGGGCCGAAGCAAATCTGGTTCAGGCAGCAACAAGTCGGTGGGCCACAGGCCATTTACTGAGTGTTTCAGCTGCCATTACCGAGTGTTTATTCCACACGAAGCACTGTGCTAATAAGGGCTGAAGTTCCCACAAGTGGGACACCATTCTTGGGTGCTGAGGGGGTGACTAAACACTCACTATCCACCTTCTCTCCTCTGAGTGTTGACTCTTCTGAAGAGGCAGAGGGAGGGGTCTGTGACCCTCTGCCTGCCCCCCAGCTCTGCCCCTCCAGTTTCTGCACCTCCCTTGGCTTCCACAGCTTCTCCCTGCTCTACCTGCCGCCTCGCCCTCCCTCCTTTCCTCCCCAGGTCTCTCCCCTCCTCCTTCTGGCCTCCGCTCAAGGGTGTCCTCAGAGAGGCCTTCTCCAACAGCCCATCCCAAATTGAAAAGAGTTTCCCATGTACGTCCGTGCTCTTCGAGCACCTTATTCTTTCCCTTCACAGGAACTCGAAAACGTTTTGAATGGAATCTTATCTTTATTTGTGAGATTATTTGTTTAAAACGAGTCCATCTCTTCTGTTACAGAAAGCCCCACAAGGCTGCAAACCTAGTCATGGTTGCTTCTTGTCCTTAGTGCCTGCCAGGTGCCTGATATATTCAAGGGGCGCCGCCAGAATCCCCAGGATAGGGTGAACAAACTGAGCCCCTTGTTCTGTAAATGTGGTCCCAGGACCAGTAGCGGCAGCAGCCCTTGGACACTTCTCAGAAATGCACATTCTCTGCCCTTGAGTGTGGAGGGGCAATGGCGGGCTTGAACCAACTGCCCGGGGCATCGTGGTGCACGGTGAAGTCTGAGAACCACTGGTTAGTCCAGCCCAGGAAGCAAGTCCCCTGCTCTTCCATCGGCGTGCGCGTGGCGAGCAGCGGCAGCGGGGACCGCCTGTGAGCGGTACGGGGCCACGTGTTCAAAGGCCGCCGAGGGGCAGCCCTTGTCGGAGGAGGCGGGCCGCGGGTGGACGCGGGCCCCGCGCGTCGTTCGGCGGGCTGGCCACTGGAGGGCAGTGCGGCCACGTTCACGGCGCCCCCGCGAAGGCTGCCAGCGGGAGTGGGAGCGGCCCTCGGAGGCCAGCCCCAGCCCCGGACCAGCTGAGGGGGCTTCAGCCCGGAGCCGGGAAAGGGGGGGGGGTGCAGCCAGCGGCCTCGCTACCCCCCCACCCCCGGCGTCCTCTCGAGCGAGGGGCGCAGCCGCTTGCCCCCCGACCCCTGTCTCCCCGACGGCCCTCCCTGCCTCGCCGTGCAAGGCCGGCCCGGTGGCCAGTCTGGCTCGCCTTGGAGCTGGAAGGTTCGGCGGGACTGCAGGACGCGCAGGGGAGGAGATACCGTCAGGCCGCCTGGGGCACCGCGCCAGAGAGGGCGGCGGGACCTTGACAGCCTCCCCAAGGCAAAGGGCAGCCTCCCGCGTGACCCCTCCGAAGTGCAAAACAAGTCGGCCATCTTGGCGGCCGCTTAACCCCCTCGTGGCCTGCGGCGGTGGCGGCGGCTCGGCCGGGGTTGGGGGACGGTGTTCAGGGGTTCGGGGCTGGGCAGGGCGGGGGAGGGGGGGACCTGGGGGCCCGGAGGCCCGCGTGCCAGGGGAGGAGGGAGGGAGACCCTGGCAGCTTCCCCAGGGGTGTTTGGGAGTCCCATCCGTTAGCTAGAAGGAAAACCTGAGCTTTTGGAAGTGAACCGGGTTTGTTGCCGGGCACCCCCTTTCTTGCCCCGTGCTCCAAGAGCATAGAGTCGGAGGCTGTAAAGTGGCTCCTCCTGGGCATCGGGCGTTGGTCCGGAGTCAGGATCTGAGACGAGTGTGTATCCAAGTGTGGTATCTTGTTTCTCACAGCATGAAGTGCCACTCCTTCCCAGGCCACACCGGTGTCCAAGCTAAGGGTCAAGGACTGGCAGCCAAGGGCTGCGTCTGAGTGGCAGTTTCCTCTCAGTCCTCTTCACCATGAGGACTTTCAGTGCCATTCTGAATGCCACTTGAGGAGCCACAGGCCCGACAGGCCACACCACGCCTGTTGTAGTCTGTCTGACCTGGTCACATATCCATACTGTCTCTCTGTCATTTGGTACTTTCCAGCTTCTAGAATATTCTTAACATTGCCAGTCCTTCAAGGTCCAGCTTAAATATCACCTCCAGCAGTAAGCCTTCCTCAGTTTCCCTCCTTTTGTTGCCAGCAGACTCTGTCTCTCCCCTCCTCTGCTCACCTATGGTACCACTAGCCTTTGCTAACAGGACTCTCCTGTTTTCCTCCGTGTCTTCCCCGACTGAATCGTGGGCACCCGTAAGGAGAGGGACCATGAGATGGTGGTCTTTATTTTCCCATTGGCGCCTCACACATGTAGGTCATTCAGGAAAGGGTTGTTGAAAGAGAGTCATGAAATTATCGAATGGGTTTTGGTGTTGAAAACAAAATTCCCAAACATTCTGAACCTTGGGCAAAGGGACAACATATAATGGTGTTTTCTTAAGCCCTGTAATGGAATCCTTTTGTGTTTCTAATTGCTTCAAGTTATTTTTAGTAGAAATGTCAGGGTGCCATAAGAATGAACACCATGGGTTCGAGCTTGACCAAGAAGACTAACCACTGATTCCTGGGATGCTGCTCCCTCTGTGTGGTCTTGGGGTGGGAGCCTGTGATGAGGGATGCCAGTCTGCAGGTCAGGTCCTAGGAACCAGCCAAGGAAGGTCTAAGCTGGACTTGAGGTCATGATTTTAGGCTGAGATCTCCAGAGGAGGCAGAAAAGAAAGTGCCTGGAGAGTCTTGGAGGAGGCTGGAGCCAAAGGAAGAATCCTTTTTCCTTTTAGAAAGAATAAACCAAAATGCTTCGTGAAGGGCTCCAGAAAACCCCTTTCATGCCTCACCCACAGATGATTTGCTGAACGCTCATTAAGGGGAAAACAAAGAGGTGGTTTTGTTTATTTATTTAAGAGGAAAAATGAATGAGCTGTGACAAAACAATTTGAAACCAGGCCCCTCCGAGACCTGGGCTTTCACTTCCTTGATGGGAAGTAAAACAGAGAATCGAATCCCCCTCCAAATAAAAGTGAAGTTAATAATCAGACAGCTCGAGCCCTGGCCACATCCTGTGTCAGCTCCCTCCCTCCCTTGGCTCACTGTTGATAGCAGAGCACCCTCCCGAAGCCCCGACTTGGTTTAACTCTTTCCTTCCCATCCCAGGGAAGCCCAACCCTCTGGTGCAGGCCTGGCCTCAGCAAGGCTGGCTCTCCCCAGGCCTGTCCATGGGGGCCTGTCCCCCACGGGGCAGCCAGCCTGCCTCTTGGGCTCTGGCTGATCAATTTAACAATCCCTGCCTCGAGGTGACTGATGTCTTCTGCTTGTCCAGGATGGAAGCCCAAGTGGCCGCAGGAGGTCCGCACCCCCAGGCTGCATTCCTTTCCTTCTCTACCCTTCCAGCACAAGGCTAGGTATCATGTCTACTCCAGCCTCAGGGCCTCTGCTCCCTGCAGCCTCCAGAGTCTGGTGGTCTCCAGGAGGTGCATTCTGATGGAAGGAAGCACAGACATTTAGGGCTTCTGACTGGCGTTGAGAACAGTACTCTGTGCATGTCCCGAGCTGCTTTTTATGAAGACTTCAGGCTTCCTTCAAATACCTTCCCACCTCGTAGCACAGTTATTTCTTCCAGGGGACGTGGGGTTGTTAGTAGTGCCTCCCCAGTGGGCTGAGGAAGAACCCTAGCTAATATTTACTGAGGATGGTTTCTATCTGGTCATCATTGTAAGCCCCAGCTCTGCCCTAGAGACCCACTTGTTATCCTCATTTCACAGAGAAGACTGAGGCCCGGAAGGCTAAGCGTGGTGTCCATTATTACAGCGCTTGTAAGAAGCGGAGCTGGGATTCGAACTAAGGCATTGTGGCTCCGAAGCCTGTGTGCTCTCAGCCCCGGCCCTCGAGGTCTCCCAATGGAGACTGCTCTCTTCTCTGGAGTGGGGGCACCTTCAGAGAGCTTAGAATAATCCCTTGAATGCATTTCAATATTCCCAAAGCCCAACGACCTTTCGAGGGTGTTCAAATTTTGTGTAGAGATGCCTCCCTCTGTTCTGTTCCTTCCTAGGGGAGAAGGGGCAAAGGACATGCAGCTGGTGGACACACGGTGGCGTGAAGGAGAGGCGAGGGCGTAGAGCAGGTTGGGATGGGACAAAGACTTCCATCGCTTGGCAAGAGGCATAGAGCAAGAATCTAAACACTTGGGATGGCTGTTTCTGAGCCACAGGACTGCCTTCTGCTGTGTCCCTGTGAGCCACCGGGCTCTCCTGGGATCCGAGCCTTTGGATGCCTTGTCTACTTAGATTTGTTCTCGGGAAGGGGTCACTCCCCTTGCCCAGCCATTTAGCACCTCATCCCTGTCCCTCTTCACGTGGGAGTGTGTGTTCTGCTGCCCCCTGGGGTCTGGAGGCCTTCATGACCCCTTGCCTATAACTCAGCTGGAGAAGGCTCCAGAAGCTTTGTAGGGGAGTGCTGCTAAGCACAGAGCCTGCTGTCCATCTGTGCACCCTGAACTCCTTGCCCCTGTCCTTGGGAATGAGAGGATCTGTTGAACGTCTGCTTTCTTAGGATGCAGTTTGCCATTCGAAGCCCTGGCCCGAGTGGAGAGTGCCCTATTCCCCATTTTTCAATTCTTTCTTCAACTAGAGAGAAAGTGGGGGCTCCATCCCAAATGGCCTGTTTTTCCCAGAGCAGGGTGGCGCTTCTGGAGAAGGAGAGGACAGCAGTGGCTTCTGTGACACCCAGGAAGATTCCTGGCCCAAAGAGGTCTCAGAGTATGGGTGCCTTGACTTTTATCTAATTTTAATGTTTACGTGAGGCTGCTGCCATTCAAACAGAACACCTAAGTGGGGTGCCCTCACTGTGGCCCCAAGAGCCTAAGGGCTGGTGTTTGCCGACAGCCCCTCAACTCAGACCCATCCTTTATCAGCGCTCACTTGTGCTAAGACTTCACATACCTTAATCTCATTTAGCCTCACGTTCTAGGAAATGGAGCACGTGTGGTTGTCCCCATTTTCCATTTGAGGTTAGAGAGGTTGCCCACTCTGCTATAATCTCTCTCTGCTGGAAAAAATAATTCACTTTACTTCAAAATACACTGGAACCAACTTAAGGATCATTTTCACTGAGTTTAAAAGCAGTGCCAAATGAACACCAGTCTCTTCGACTGTTTCTCCCCAGCCTGCGAGGCCCCGAGGGACGGGATGGCAGCCACTCTTGGTTCTCATGTGTGGGGGAGGAGGGTTTGGGGCACTTTCCTGCCCCCTGGGTGGTGGTCTTCCCGCCTCTTCTCCAGCTCTCCCCACTCCTGGCAGGTGTCCCACAGCCTCATCTCCTGTCCAAGAGCACATGTCCTCAGGAAGTAAATATCATGTTATAAGAACAATAAGATGCAAATCCCCGAGTTAAAAACATTTAAGCTTTTATGAACTTCAGACATTTAATTATGGAAAATTTCAAACATATACAGGAGGAGACAGAGGAGTATGATGAAGCCCCACGTACCCATCACCAACATCACCGACTCTTGGCCAAGCTTGTCCACTGACACCACCAACTGCCTCCCCACCTCCCACATCACATTGAAGTAAATCCTGTATCACAGGGCATACCGTCTCATCTGCAGCATTTCATCATGTATCTCTAAAAAAGGGGGGGAGCTTGTTAAATTTAGCCACACTGTCTTTATTTCACCTAAAAATTAACAATACCCCTTAAATGTTAACAAGATTGAGTGTTCCCATTTCCAGAACGTTTTTGAACTCTTTGCTTTTCTACTTTAAGAAAGAAAATTGGCCCTGAAATAAGAATTTCTCAGCATTTGGTCATATCCTTACACTCTAGCTCCTAAAAGGACAGATCTCTGAACTTGGATGGAAATGCCCGGTTAGTAAGTTTCTGAGGCTCGTGCTCCCCACGTAAGCTTGCTCCCCCTGCCACCCTTGGCCTGGCCAGGGCTGTGCACATAGTGGGTGCCAGGTAACTACGTGCTGGGGTTCACGGAAGGATGAACACATGCAAGGGTGGGGATGCAGCCGAGTTGAGCTAATGCGGGAGGACTGGAGCGCAGCCCCCTGCGTCCTCCCACCCACGCTGTGAGTGGCTGTCCTTGGCTCTCTGCGCAGTGCTCCACCCGCCAGCTGCCTGGGCCTCCTCTGGGACCCTCTCCTCTCTTGCTCAGGATACTTGACTGTGTTCCAGTGACTCCGTGGAACCCCACTTTGTGGGGCCTCCGGCCTTCTTCCTTGGTCTTGCCAATTTGCTGCTGAACACACAGCAACAGTTGACTAGGGGGTGCTTTTAGGGAGGGGGAGCTGTTCACACATGCCAAGCGCCTTGCTCATCTGTCCTCGAGGCCACAGCCCCAGGAGATGGGGGTTGCTGTCACTGCCATTTCCTAGCGGAGGAGACCAGAAGAGACAGGTAAGTCCCATGCTTGCCTAGGCAGTGACAGTGCTGGGATTTGACTGCGGTCAACCTTGAACATGGGCTACTCTTCACTGGTTCCCAAGTGTTAAGACTGGTTTGGCAGACTGCTCAGCTTCGTGGCCCAGGACCAGGCACTTAGCCTTTTGAGGGCAAATCTCAACAGGTTGGGACCTTCAATCACCGTGCACTTTTCCCAGCCATGTTCACATCTTCCAGAGATAGAGCCTGACTTCTTACTATACACACCCTTCTCAGGAGATTAGCTCAGTTGAATGGAATAAATTTTAAAGGCATTCAGCCTCTAGTTTCCTGGTTTGTCTTTTTTCACGGTTAAATAATAGTTTGAGTCATAGATTGTTTGACTGTGGCAGGTTGGAAGATGAAGAGGAATGAGAAGAAATCGGGTTGAGTTTCCAAGGCTATAACCTAGATGTGATCTCTGCTCTATGTGTGGCCACATCTCTCAGTTTTTGATAGAAGAAAAATGTGACTTTTGGAATGTAGAGAAACCGGGGTCAAGTACTTAAGAATTCTTGGGGAGAAGAGCCAGAGTGGGCATAGTTTCCTTTGGCCCAGTCAATCAGAGCTCAGCCAGTGTGGTTTCCCCTTGGCTGAATTTTGGGGGAATCAATTTTAGGTGGCCTGGTGAGCTTGGGGCCCTGTCCACCAGCAGCCCTCTCCACCCACGGCAGACGGCCTGGACATGGCAACGCTGAGCGCTGTACCAAACCTGCGTTTTTACTTCCTTTACTTCTTGATTTTTGCCTTGGTTTGCTTCAGCTCACTCCCTGAGGCCTGCGGCCCTAGGGAAATGGACGCAGGGGCAGTGGTAGGTGTGATTAAGTAAGGGAAATGAACAACCTAGGCAGACACAGAGGAGAGACACTGGCTGAGTCACAGAGAAAAAGAGGGGCAAGAGAAGGCTGAAAGGCCCAGCAGACAAAGGGAGAGGAACCAGCGTCTTCTGCAAGAGTTCCTGGGATTTATAAGGGGAATATAAGGCATTGAAGGTGAACTTCAAGAAACTAAGCGGTTTGCCACCCTAGCAATGAGAAAACTGTAGCTATCTTTAGGTCCTGTTGGGAATGCCTGGAAACAATTTTAAAACATCTAAGTTGTTTCTAAAAGTTGCATTTGCTGGGACTCCTCTGGCTCTGCACAGAGGCCGGCATGCAGGCTTCCAGGCACCCCTGCTGTGTCTGAGGGCTGGGTTAGCCCTGGTCCACAGAGAGGTGTCTGGGAAAAGCCCTCCCTAGGAGAGGAAAAGCTCGTGGCACAGCTGCATCACACCCAGTGCTTCTCCATCACCAGGCTCCTCCTGCTCGGATCCCCCAGTGGGCCCTGCGGAGGGCACCACGATGGAAGCCACCAGACTCGAGTGCGACCTGGAACGGTTTTTGGCCTCACCCCGGGAAGATGAGCTCTCCCCCTGAAAAAGACCAATGGTGGGGGTGAGCTGGGGAATGGTAGGACAAACAAGAGCCTGCAAGAAAGCTTGCTTTTCTGGGACTGTCCTCTGCTCAGTGTTAGAAAGGTCTGAAGTCCACAAAATGCACGAAGACTCAGAGCATTACCGAGTGCAGTTGGTTGAGGGTCGAAGCAGTTTTAAACTCATTGCTGCCTCTCTTTCCCTCCTGAGTCTCTATTTTGTTTTTGTTTTTTTTCTGGTGTTGTTTGCTTTCCCATTCTTCTCTTTTTAGAATATTTATAACTGCCCTTCTCTTCTTTTTCTTTCTCAAGTCCCTTCCCTACTCGACTCTGCCTTCTTAGCATAATTTTTCATTTCTCTTTTGGCCTTCCTTGTTTTACATCTGGATTCCCGGATGGTTGATTTTGTCTGTTTCCTGAGTTCCCCTCCTCTCCTCTTTCTTGTAGCTCTGCCCCTCCTTTTCCTTCAGCGTCCATGCGTTCCCCTCAAGCTTTCCTTGGGCCACACAGGTTTAGGCTTTATTCTTGCTCATTTCTTTCAGCCGAGCTGGCAAGAAGGAGGCCACAGCCGGCAGGCAGAGCCACGGTGGCAGAAGATGACCTGAGCATCAGAAGATTCTCCTGCAGCCCTGGTGTCCCGGGGAGAGGAGCCCCCTTCTGGAGGGGGGCGGGGCTGGAGACAGGGTTCCTCTCCCCCCTGCGAGGGTTCACATGGGCTGCCAGGCTGGAGCTGAGGGTCGGTGCAGATGGTGTTTCCTCCATGGTGTGTGGGCCTGGGCCCCACTGCTCAGGGAGGCGGTGGAATCCATCCGTCTTGGAGTGGATAGGTGGGGGATTCACTGGGATCCCCCTAAAGGTGGGCGCTCTGAGGACGTGCATGGGGAATGCATTTCTAGCAAAGCTCTGTGCTGTGGGTGGGAGGACTTGCAGTATGGGGGGGCTGCCTCTTGGGGGAGTCTGGGTGTCCTTTGATAGTCGCTCTCTGGCTGAAGACACTCCCCCAACACCCCCAGCCCAGCCCAGCCAGCGAGCATTTTCAGGGCTCAGGGAGAACGGAAGTAGTGGCTGATCATCTCAAGGTGTCTTAAAGGCGGCTGGCCACTGAGGAGCAACACAGACCCCACCTGTGGGAGGCCCTGAGGCTCAGCCTCATACTGATAGAAGCAGGTGGCACTTCTCGAAGGGTGCGGTGGCAGAGAAACCCTAGAAGTTGCAGCCGCGCCCCTCCCATGTGGAGTGACAGAGAGGCGCGTCCTTGCTCTGCTCCCCAGCTGTCTGAGGCAGAGCGACTGGAGTCCATCTGGCCGTCCCCCACCCTCCCCACCCCCGACCCATGCTTGCCTCCCACCCTGGGCCCTCCGTGCCACTAGGGCCTGGCTGAGCTCTGGGTGGGCCTGGCTGAGAAACGACTTTGTCAACGCACACCTGAGATGCTGGGGTCCCAGAGCCCCCACTGGATGTCCATCCGGCTGCACCATCCTCTCCTGGGCCCCATGGGGATGGTGGCCACGTGCTGCTCCGCAAGTGCCATCAAGGGCTCCCTTGCCTTCTCTACCCCTGGCTCGCCTGCCAGGCGCCTCTGTGCCTCATCATCTTTATCAATGTCCAACGTTCTGCTACTTTAGACAAATATCATTGATTATATATAGAAGCTGGAGAAAGAACTTTGCTTATTTTATAGTTTGCTTCTGTTTGCTAAGCCTTCAGCCCTAGAGTCCAACTCTGGGGGTCCAGCATCCTCTCAGACTCCTAGAACCAGAAGGTCCAGGAGCCCACAAGTCCTCATGCCTGGGCCCCGCGGCCCCACTTTGTCTCTGGTTGAAGGCAGAGGCTCCCTCACTGCAGAGAGGCCTATCCTAGTCTGGAGGGACGTTCAGGGAACTTAAGGGAAGGATGGGGAACTTGCTTCTAAGTTCTCCTCTCAACTCTGGCAGGAAGGCTGGGGGCAAGGACCGGCCTCTTGGATGTAGGATTTGCCGGGGGGTGGGGGGCGGTGTGCTGGGAGGGGAGCTAGGGGCCTAGCAGCCTCTCGCCCTTCCCACCTGAGCCCCAAGAGCAGGCCCCCACACCCTGCGGTCTCAGTGCCCCTCGTTCCTGCCACCTCCCTCTGCCTTCCCTCTTCCCACATACCACGTTGTATAAATATTTAAACCCCCAGGCTGGCAGGAATCTTTCTCTAGCCGCTTCCACGGTCTCTGGGAGAGCTTGTTCTCTCCCTGAACAGCTGCAGCAGATCTGGTTGCCTTTGGTCAGACGAGGGCAGGCCCTGGTGTGGGGGCCCGTGGCCCCCACAGGGTGGAGGGTTTAGTTGGCAGGAGAAATTCAGCTTGGAAGAAGTCGTGGGCCTGTGGCAGAGATCCATCCTTTCCCCGGCTGCCTATGTGCCGGCTGCCTATGTGCCGACCCTCCAAGAGTTGTCAGCTCCCTGCTCTGGCTGGGGGGTGGGTCCTGCTTCTCTGAGGAACAGCTCCCCAGGGTGGGGCTGGTCCCTTTCCGGGTTGGGCTTTGCAGGAGAGGGCTGGAGGATAATTCCAAAGCAAAGGGGCTGGGGCTAGGACAAAAGAGAAACTTAGTTTACTTGTGAGCACTTCACAGCTTCTAAGCATGCCTGCGTCCTTCATTCTCCCTGAAGCAGCCACCCTAGTTCGGAGCAAGAATCACTTGGAGAATCTTCCCGTCAGGCCTCTCTGGGTCTCCTGCCCCCAGGCCACCCTCCCTCCCACCAGTCCCCGTTCAGTCCTTCTACTCGGGGGCTGAGGAGTGGAGAGAACGATGCTCCTTTTCCTGTCTTCCCTGGTGACCCGGGAAGCAGGAGTTTGCCAAGGAACGAGACTGGTTCTCAGGGGCCAAGCACTGTGTGAGGTACTTCCCCAAATTCTCATGTAATTATTGGAGTCATAAGCCCAGCAGATTTTTTAGCTTCCTTGTGTGTCTCCTCTTTCTGTCCTCAGAGAGCACCAAGTTCCCAGACACAGGGCCCTATCTTTCTCTGGTCCTTTCGGGTTTAGTGGGTACCTCTGAGAGCCAGCCAGTGGACACAGAGCTCACACCCCCTTCCTGTGCCTCAGTTTCTCCCACAGAGAGGCGATTAACCTGTGTTCCATAAAGCGTTCCAAATTCAGCACAAGACCAGGTTTTTAGGAAGCTACACAGTGGTTTCATTTAAACCCTTTTCCTACATATGGGGGTGTGTGTGACACAAGAGACGGTTCCAGTATTAGGCACAGAGAAAAATGTGTGTTCGGTGCTTGGGGGAGGCTGAGGAGAAGGAAGACAGGATTAAAAAGGCCTAGATTTCATATCCAAAAAAACCCCAAATTCAAACAGTAGAGCCACTGATGATAAGGGTATGGGATGCTCATAGGGCAAGGCACAAAGGCACCCACACTTTGTGCTAGAAGGCAAGCAGCCAGGTTCAATCTCTCACTCTCTCGGGTTTGGGGGGGGGGCCTCAGACCCCTTCCGGGAGTGGGACAAGAGCAGAGGTCAAAGGTGCCTGGATGAGACTGCTTGGTGTTCAGTAGGTAGAGAGGCCCCCTAAGGGGCAGTGGGAGGGGGCTGGGTTTGGCCTGCTGCGGAAGACACCAGGAGGAAGGTCGGAGACCACAGCTCAGAAGCTGTGCAGCTACGAGATATTCCTGTTGCTGCCTGCCTGCTTCCCCACCCCCCAAAGGTGAAACAAAACCCAAATAAAAGCCTGACCCAGCAGATATTAATACTCCAGAGACAGGGCTGGTGTGCAAGCAGCCATCCCCCCTGCACCCGCCTTCCCCCTTGTGTTTCTATAAGCGGCTGAAATAAATTTAGCGAAACAACCCCACCCGTCTGAGGGCCCAAGATTTCAGAGCAGTGTGACTCTTTACCCTGAAAGCCCCTGTTTTTCAGAGCTGAGAGCTTTTTGCTTAAGTTTCCTTTGGGAATGGAATGCTCTCAATCTGGAATAATCATGGTCCTGCTGTCACCTAGTTCTCATCAATGACTAGGACTTCCCCACACTAGGGCTTGCTAGAAAGCCGATCTGCACATGGGCTGCAGCTTCAAGTGGTCAAGGTGATGGGGCTGAGAACTCGTTGGATCCACTGGGGTATTTATTGTGAGATTATTCTTCATGATGTCTGAATGTTCAGCCAGGTCCCTCTGCTGTCTGTCATAAGGGCAGCGGTTATGGCTGGCTAAGTCATTAAGTAGAGAATCACTTCCAGAGAGCCTACTGTGTGTTTGGTCCTGTTCTAGGCACTGCAGGGTGAGTTGAGAGCAGACAGACTGCTCTCTCATGGAGCATAATCCTCGTGGGAAGGGAGATGTCCAAAAGGTAAATGACTATTAAAAAAATAAAAACACTTGCAACTAAGGTTGCACTTAATAGTCAAAGACTGAACGCTTTCCCCTAAGATTGGGATCAGGTGAGGGTATCCACTCCCCTTATGCCCATCCAATATTATACCATAAGTTCTGGATGGGGCAATAAGGCAAGAAAAAGAAATGGAATGGATGTGATTGGAGAGGAAGAAATTAAGCTGTTCCTACTTGCGGATAACATAATTGTCTATGTTAAAAAAACAAATAAACACATAGGGGCACCTGGATGGCTCAGTCAGTTGGGTGTCTGACTCTTGATTTCTGCTCAATCATGACCTTAAGCTCTGTGCGGGGTGTGGAGACTGCTTAAGATTCTCTCTATCCCACTCCCTCTGCCCCAGCCCCTGCTCACGTGCATGCTCTTGCTCTCTCTCTCAAAACAAACAAACACATAAAAAACAAAACTCAAGGTATCTACAAAAAAAACCAAAAAACAAAAACCCCACAAAACAACCTTACAACTGAAGTGACTTTTCTAAGATCAAAGCATACAAGGCCAATACACACAAAACTGTCTTCCTGTAAGCTAGTAATGAAGAATTAGAAACTGAAATTAAGAGATATATTATAATAGTTTCTCCAAAGGGGGAAATACTAAGTATAAATCTAACAAAACATGTATAGGACTTATATGTTAAAAACTACAGAACACCAATTAAAGAAATCAAAGACTGCAATAAATAGACATACCATGTATGAGGATTAGAAGACTCTACACAGAACAGACGTCATTTTTTCCTGAATTGATCTATAGATTTAACGCAATTCTGATAAAATTCCCAGCATGACTTTTTTTGTAGATACAGACAAGCTAATTCTGAAACTTATATGAAAAGGCATGCAACTAGAATAGGTAAGACAATTTTGAAAAATGCAAATCAACTGGGAGGAATTACATCACCTGATTTTAGGACTTACCATAAAGCTACAATAACCAAGACAGTGTAACACTGGCAAAGGAATGAACACACAGATCAATGGAACAGAATCAAGAGACCCATATAATCATGGCAAATTGATTTTTGGACAGGCACAAACAATTCAATGGAGAAATGATAGTCTCTTTCATAAACAGTGTTAGGATTGGACATGCAAAGGCAAAAAAATGAATCTCAACCTAAATTTCCCATCGTTTATAAAAATTAACTCCAAATAGATCATAGATCTAAGATCTAAGTGTAAAACATAAAACTATTAAAATTGAGAAGAAGACAGACTCTTAATGATATAGGATCAGGTAATGAGTCTTGGACGGGCCACTAAAAGCATCATCCACAAAAGATAAAACTGAAAAACTAAACTTCATTGAAATGAAAAACTTCTGTTCTCTGAAAGATATTTTGCTCAGAGAATGAAAAGATAAGGTGCAGAATGAAGAACATATTTGCAAATTACCTATCCCACAAAGCAACTGGTGCCAGAATATATAAAGAACTCTCAAAACTCAACAATAAGAAAACAAATGACCCAGTTAGAAAATGGACAAATGGACTTGAATACTTTACCAAAGAGGACATACAGGTGGCAAATAAACACAGGAAAAGATATTTAACATCCTTAGTCAGGAATGAAATGCAAATTAATACCACTACGCACCTATTGGAATGACTGACACCTGGAAGTGTTGGTGAGGATGCAAAGCAATTGGAAACTGTCATGTATTGCTGTTGGAGATGCATAACGTATATCCACTGGCAAACAGTTTGGCAATTGTTTATAAACTTCCACATACACTTACCATTTGGCCCAGCAGTCCCACTCCTACTTATTTACCCTAGAGAAATAGGCACTGTGTTCACACAAAAATCTATACACAAATGTTTCCTGCAGCTCTATTCATAATGGCCCCAAACTGGAAATAATCCAGTGTTCTTCAACAGGTGAATGGATAAACAATGGTGTACCCATACAGTGAAACAGTATTCTTCAATAAAATGAAATGAACTTTTTTTTTTTTAAAGATTTTATTTATTTATTTGACAGGCATAGATCACAAGCAGGCAGAGAGAGAGGGAGAAGCAGGCTCCCCGCTGAGCAGAGAGCCCGATGTGGGGCTTGATCCCAGGACCCTGGGATCATGACCTGAGCTGAAGGCAGACGCTTAACCCACTGAGCCACCCAGGGGCCCCTGGAATGAATTCTTGATACATGTGACAACATGGATAAATCTGGAAGGCATCATGTTGTGTGAAATCGTACATACTATGCGATTGTACTTACATGGCATTCTGGAAGAGATGAAATGACAGTATAGGGAACAGATCAATGGTTGGGGACTAAAGGATGGGGAAGGGCATGACTACAAGGGGATAGCATGAGGGAGGTTTTTGCGGGTGATAGAGCTGTTCTGTTTCCTATCACGGTAGTGTTTCCATGAATCTATTGATGCTATAAGTCTGTACACCAAATATAGGTCAATTTTTCTGAATATTAAAAAGTAAAAAAAATATGTTATAGGAATGATTATATACTCATAAACTGATACAACTACTCTGAAGGAAATGAACATGGCAATGAGGACATAAGAGAGAAGATACCTTGCCTTGTTGAGGGGAGGCAGATGCCAAGAATGGTTGAGGAAGTGATGATTGAGCTGGATTCTAAAGGATGATTTAGAACTTACTTGGGCCTAAGGAAGGTCAATTCAGATAGAAGAAATAGCAAGTGTCAAGGCCCTGGGGCAGAAGGAAGTATCTTTCATTTTCATCTGAAACTGACCAGAACACGGGGGAGTGCCCTGAGGGGTGGGAGAGGCAGTGATGGGGAGGGAGTGGTATGAAAGCCCAGGCTGGAACGGTAAGAGGGTCAGATTCTGCTAGACTGAGGGTACAGTTTTATTTTAAAAGGATGGGCAGCCAAGGGTTTTAGGAAAGTGTAACACAAGATCAGATCTAGGTTTTGAAAAAGATCACCAGGGTGCCCTAAGGAGAGGGGGGTTGGAGGGAGAGCAGGGATAGAGCCTAACTAAGTACACAGGAATCTTGGCATTGAAAAGAACCTCTAAAACTAGCTTTCCCAGTTGGGGTACTATTCACATTTTGGGCCAGATGCATTTTGTTGGGGGGCTACTGTGTGGATGTTTAGCAGGATATCTGAACTTTACCTTCTAGATGCCTTCCTTCCCCCAATAGTGACAACCAAAAATGTATCCAGACACTGCCAAATGTTTACTGGGGTGGGCGAAATCATTCCTGGTTGGGAACTACTGCTCTAAAATAAACAAATTCAGTGTTTCTGGCTTCATAATAGAATCATCAGGGGAGCTTCGAAGATACGGACGCTGCCTCACCCCACAACAACTTAGTGGAATCTTCGGAGCTGGGGTGGGATGGGGTGGGACAGGGCTTCTGTATAGTTTTAAAAGCTCCCCAGATAATTCTGCTCAGAGTGATGTTTGAACACCACCTGTCCAGTCCAACACTCTCCATCTACAGAGCAGAATAGGGAAGCCCAGAGTAGAGAATGACCTACTGAATGAAGCAAAGGAGCTCTAGAATCCGAGAGTCCTGACTCCTAGACCAGTACTCATTCTATTAGACTCTGTCACCTCTAAACAGCTGCACAGAACATTCCCTGGGTGAGCTGCAGAAGCCCAGCCTCCCTGAATGACCAGCTCTGGCCATCAGAGCCTCCCAGTGCTAAGGCTGCCATGTCCCCTTGCGGCGGAGCCCAAGCCCTCCCTTTCTGCCGTTGCTGGAACCTCTGTGATCCTTCTACTCCCACTGCCAAATGTCAATAGCAAGGTTCAGTAACGACTGAAAAATGTATTGTGTACCTACTTAGGATCTACTCCTGAGGCTCAGGTAATAGAGCTGCCCTCATCCTCAAGGAGTTTCTAGTCCAGTGGGAATAAATAGATTAATTCCCATAAAATGCAGCTGAAGTCTGAAGTGGCACCACTGGGAGAGTCACTTTGCCTGCTCAAGGAGCTGCCTGAAGTCCCAGCAGAAGGAACCTCTTGAGCAAAGCCCCAGGGAGGGGTGTGCAGCAACCACCAGCAACTGCCCCAGTTGGAGGACTCGAGGACAAGGGGCTGTCTGAGCTAAGCACTGGCTGGGAGAGTGTAGCCTTCCCCACCATCCCAGAGGCTAAGGGACCTGCTCTTGGTTGTGCAACTGGTGACTGGCCAGCATAGTTGGGCTTCCCATCAAAGTTTAGGTAGCTCAGAACTCATGGGCTTGCTTGTGTCCCCAGGCAGGCCCAGGCAAGAGAGCAGGAGGTGAAGCAGTGGTCAAAGGTGTTAGCTGGCCATTTCATGGATGTTTATACTGAAGAATCCTTTTGCAAAGGGAATACTCCCCCAAATGGGTTTTGTGGTGTAGTGAGGCCCCAAAAATGGTTTAGTTTACATACAATGGCTAGGCATATAAAAGGATTCTGGTAGGCCTGAAACTAAGCACTTTATCTGCCAACTTTAGGCAGTATTATTATCCATATTCTAGAGATGAGAAAACAGAGGATTTGGTCACGGTCTTGAAAAGTCACAGCTAGAAAATGACAGAGCCAAGATTTGGATCCAGATGGCCCAACTTCAAAGTCTTGGACCACTGATTCTCAAACCTTAACGTCTGAGTCACTAGCAGGAAATCACTAAAAATGCAGATTCCTGACCCCACCCCAGAGCATCTGATTCACTGGGCCCGGGGCCAAGCCAAGGAATATGCATTCCACAGGTACTACAGGTGAACTCTAAACCAGGTAACTCTCTGGCCACACTTGGCCATACTCCCTCTCTCTCTATTCCAGAGACCTTGCAACTGTCCCAAGGTCTCAGGCAGCAGAAGCTGGGGGGTGGAGGGTACCCAATCCGATGAATCTGGGGCTTTGTACAAATGACCTGAAGCCGAAGGGCTCTAGGATGGCAGGTTCTGTGTTGCAGCCAGAGCCAGGAGGGGATCCCAGGGAGCGGGGCCTTGAAGGGCGCTGGTGACAGTGACCAAGGCCTGGCCCGCTAGGGGCCCGGTGCCCCACTCTCTCACCTGCTGCGGGGTGCGCCCACGGTCCAGACTGGCCCATGAATATGTCCGTCGCGCTTCCCTCATTCCGAGGACTTTCACTTTTCTCCTTGAACGAAACCTAACACCCCCAAGCCAAAAGTACCTGGCTAGGCCTTCCTCGCGAGGATATCGGCTGCAAGGGAGCCAGGAGGGCCCGGAAGTCGGGCCTGGGACGGAGAACCCGGGCGACCGTCTCCCAGTCGGAAGCGGCAGTGCAGGTGAAGGGGCGGCCTCTCCAGACCAGGCGCGAGTTAGGAACCTGAGCGCCTACTGCCTCGCACAGGAGGCGGGGAGGGCGGCGCAAGGCTCTCGCAGGGCTTCCTGCCGCGGTGGGGGCTGGCGGCCATCCTCGCCGCCTTCGGGCACCTGCAGAGCACGTCCGGCCGGGGCGGGCCGACTCCGGCCCCCGGACTCCCAGCCCACCTCGGCCCGGCTGGACGCGGCTCCCCGGCCCGCCGGGTCAGCGAAGGGTTAAGGAGGCTCGCTCCCTCCCCGCGGCTCCCTCACCCTTGGAAAGTCCCCGAAATGACGTTTCAACCCGACAATTAAAAAAGAGTTTAATTATAGAGACAGGCTCTGGGAGCTGGAACAAACTCGGTGGGTCGGCGGGGCCGGTAAACAACTCCGGAGCGAGCGGGCCAGGCCGCCGCCCCGCCGAGCCCGCGCCCCGGGAGCGGGGGAGGGGAGCGGCGGCCGGGAGTTGGAAAAGCGGAGGAAATTCGAGGAATCGGCGTTCTCTTTGGGGGTGGGGGGAGAAAAAGAAAAAAAAGAATAAAGACTTTTTTGCTAGCTTGCGGCGCCGGGGCCGCGTGACGATACTTCTGGCTGGTCCTGCAGCCGCGGGGGGACAGCGGGTGCGGGCCGGGCCTGCGGCCGGGAAGGCGGCCCCACCCGCTCCGGGGCCCCCTTCTCCCTCGCTTCTCCACCCCTCCTCCGTTCCCCCCAGCAGAGCTTCGCGAAACCTCCAGAGTTAAAGACCAATGGGCCTTTTTTGGTGGTGGGAGGGGGAGGGAGATAAAAAGACGAAATAGCTTCACATCAGGACGCAGACTAACCTTGTGGTTTTAACACGCAGCCTGCTCTGTCCTGAAATCTGGAACTCATTACCTCATCACCAAGAAACTGCACGATGCTCCCCCCCCCCACTTGGAGGGGGAGCATGGGGAAAGGAGCGAGCAAACACCCCTTTAAGAAAGAAACCTACACTTGAATGATTTAAATTAAGGTGGATGGAAGTTATTTCCCTTTCTGGCGCTTGCCAGATTTCAAGAAAAGCTGAAAAATGGGAACGGGGCGGGGGGGGGGGGCGGGGAAGCAACAGGAGGCTGGACAGCAGCAGAAGGAAAGGCAAGGGGCAGCAGCCAGGTTAAAAATGGGGGCCGTCATCAGTTTAAGTCAGAGGGGCCAGATAACAGCAGACCGGGCTGGGATCGCGTAGATTCGTGGCCGCAGCAGAAGTTGTGTGTTTCTGAAAGATGAAAAACAACCGATTCCTTTCGTTGTGATTTGGAAGGTTTCCCTGGGTCTGCTCGGAGGTTGACGAATACATCAGAAATGTAATAAAAATGCGCGTGTGTGTGTGTGGGTGGGTGGTGGTGGTGGTGGTGAGAGCGCGACTCGAGCGCTCTGCTCCGCCCGCCCTGTCCTTTCCAAAGAAACGTGCTCATAATGGGGTGACCTAATTACATCGCAATGGAACCCGCTCTTAGCCACTCAGCGCTCGGGGTTTCATAACAGACCCGGTGGCCTCGAGTGCTGGGAAGAAACGTGCGAGGGCTGAGGAGGCGGCCGGCACGCGGGGAAATAGGAAAGAAACATAGCCCCGCGATTTCCGCCTCGGTCTTCGCTCCAGCACCGGGGCGGGGGCCGTGGGCGACACGTTAACAACTTTGTATTTGGGTGGATGGAGAGGCATGCGAACCTAACAGTAAATATATAACAGTCTTAAAAGGAGTAATCTATTGGGGAGGGGGCTTTCGGTTTCAAGGATCTGCTACCCTCCTCCCCCCACCCCGCCAAAACAGCGCAGCGTGACAAGCCATATGTTCCGTTCCCGTGGGGGCGGGGGAGAAGCAACAAGAAGTTAAAAGTGTCGCCTCCCACATTTCTTTACCTTCATTCTTGCCGAAGTAACTTTTTTTCATTGTTCAAGTGTCTAGGGGTGTGAGTGTATATGTGTGCCCCTAGTTCAGAGCGCGCGTGGAAATTGGTGCGTTAATGATTTTTTTTTTAATTGGGCGGGAGGGGGGCGGACTGGAAAGGGCATTCATGAGGGTTCGGGTTTTCTTTATGAAAAATTTTAAGGTTGGGTGCGTGAAATAAATCCCACTCCCAGGCCTGTTAAACAAACAAGCAATCCTCCCGGGTGGTGGGCTTTTCCGCGGCTCCCCCTCCCGCCGTTCTGTTGCAAAGCGCAGGAGAGTGTAGACGCGTGCGGCGCGCGAAATCTTGCTGCGCTCGACCCGCGGGGCCGGATCCTCCCCCGGGAAAAAGTCTTCTTAGTTTCCCCCACCACTCTACCTCCGCCACGTCCAGCTGAGGGAAAAAAACAACAACACCCCGAAACTCCTAGACCTGAATGCTTTGTGCGTCCCAAATTCCCGATCTCCTGGCCCTGCCCGGTTGGGGAAGACAGCCGAATGAGGACGAGAACTCGGGAAACGAGTAAGTTATGGGGGGCACTTGGAGAAGTTTCGGGGGAGATCTGCTCAAGATGGAAACCGCAGCCTGGGCTCTAAGGACGGCCTTCTGCTCCCGCTTGCAAAAAGAGAAAGTCGAGCCCGCCTTCCTGCCCGACAAAAAAACAACACAACAACAAGAACCCCGAAGAGGGTGGAATGAGTGATGTCACAGAGCCGCGCTCGCAGCCTGACAAAGGGGGGGCGCGCCCCTCCCCCTCGCGCCGCGCGGCCCCAGAGAGGGGCGCCCCAAGCGCCGGGTAGCCGAGCGAGCGGACTCGAAACTTTTCCTCTTTAAGAAAAAAAAGTTGTGTGCGACTCCCAGTCGGTTTTTTTTTTTTTCTTCTTCTTGGGCTTCTTTCCTCGTTTCCCCTCCCCCTTCTTCCTTTTGAAAGTTTTTTTTTTTTTTTCCCCGAGTTTGACCGCATGGCTGATTCAACTTCAGTGTCAATCAACTTTTTTTTCCCTCCTCTTCCTCATTTAAATAAGTTTAAAGCTCCTCCTCCCCCGGCCCACCAAATCTGAACTTTATAAATTGGGCTTCGCGCGCCGCGGCGGGGAGAGTCAGAAAGGCGAGGGGCGCCGGGAGCAGGCGTGTGGGACTCCAGACCGGAGAGCCGGAGGCTGCGCCTTCCCCGCACCGAGACCTTCGCGACACACCAGATCCCCGTCCCTGCCCCGTGCGAGCGCCCAGGATGACCACCACCCTCGTGTCTGCCACCATCTTCGACTTGAGCGAAGTTTTATGCAAGGTAGAGTGGGGCGGAGGATTTGCTTCTCAAAAGTTTTCTTTTTTGTTTAAAGAAAGAGCCCCAAAAAGTTCAGGTCTTGGTAGGCAGGGAAGAGAGGAGGGGAGGCGCGATGGGTCTTTTTTCTGCCTCGTTTTCCTCCCAGTTTAAAGGAATTTGGCTCTCTCCTTTCCACCCTGAGTTTCATCAGGTCTTCGCGGCGACTGCATAGGAATTTGGAGACCAGAGATTTGGGGGGCGAAGTTGAAGTGGCGGGGCTGCCCGGGGGGCGCGGGGCATTGGCGGACTGGGGCAGTCTTGCGGTGCTTCTGTCGTCCCTAATGGGCTGCTTGAACCCGGTTTCGCTGATCTGCTCGGGTCGCGCTCCGGGTCTCGCCGCCGCCGGAAGGGGGTTCGAGTCTCTCCAGCCACACTGTCAGCCTGTGGGGTCAGCAGGGGCGCCCTTTGGGGAAGTTGAGTCTCGGGAGGACGTTTTGCTGGAGATTTCCCCCTCTGATGTGGAAGGGCTGGGAATGTGCGAGAAAAAGGCCAAGAGTTGTGATTGAAAAAGATGTTGCGAAACGGGTTTGCAGTGGGGCTTCAGTTTGCCCCAGCGCGGTCAGGCTTCCTTCTGTGATAGCCTTTGGGGTGAAAATGGGACTGGGGTTGACCCGCTTACCTGTTTTCCGAGGGAGTGGGGGGACTCGACAACAAAATGCCGGCCTGATGAGCTCAAGGGGCTCTGTGAGGAAGGATTTAATGGGGCCTCCTTAAGTGGTATAGCTTGCCAGCTGGTGTGGAAAAAAAAAAAAAAAGCTGGTTTTAAACACTAAATGTTCCAGGAGTGCGGTTTAAGTGTATATAGCAAAAGTCTATGCATGTTACATTATTTTTTGCCCCCTCTCCCCAATTTGAAAGCAGGGAGCTGCTAGGCTACTTTTAATTGCTAAAGTGTTTTGCCTTCTTTTAAACACGTCGGGTCATGTCGCTCTTTTCTCAGCTTGCTTCTCCAGTCGGCCCAGCTGCCAGGGCCCCAGGGCTGCAGGGCTGGGGTGCAGGGACGCCGAGGAGCTGAAGAGCAACATCAAAAAAGTTTGAATTTCAGCTTCCTTCCCTCCTTGCGCTTTCCCAGACTCCAGTTGCCCTGGCGGCTCCCTGAGCTTTCCAGCACTTCCTTCTTTTCCCGGCTTTCTCACTCTTTGATCTGTTTCTTTTTTTTCTCGCCCTCTGCAACCCCCCCACCTCCCCGCAGGACTTTTTAAATGAACCTTATTGTTGGGAACCGGCTCTCAACTTGGTTCCTGTAATCCGCTCCGTGGGGTGGTTGCTGTTACAGATTCCCGATCCCCTGCAGCTGATCCTAAGGGACCAACTTTAGAATTTGCACAATGACACCCACATGGGCTGGGAGCCAACTCCCAGATCCCTGGCTTGCACCCTTTCCAAATTTGGGGTACAGATTGGGCAGGTGACCAGGGGCCCATTGGAACAGAAACCTGTTTGTGGTGGCTCTGCTTCCCTCCCCCCAAATCCACTATTGACTAGGAGGCGGGTGGGGGGATGTGGTGCCTTTTCCTTCCCACCTGCAGCTTTGCGTTAAAGATTAAACACTGGCGCTCTTATCCACGCCTGCCCTTGCAGCCAGAAGACTAACAGCAAAGGCATCTTCCCAGTGGAGGGGGTGGGGTGATCATTGTAGAAGACACCCCTTCCCAACCATGGGGCAGTGAATTTTGTTTTTAGAAAACCCATCGTTCTCCTGGCTGGGACCCCCCCACCCCTGACCTAGGATTTTTCCTGCCCGCTTCCTCTCCCCCTCCTCTCTGCAAGATAAAGCAAAGGCACTCTGGAAACCTGTTGCCAAAGGAAGGGAACACTTCTGAAGAAGGAAGTTGAGAGTCTTAGGCCAGGTCATATGTGTGTGTGTGTGTGTGTGTGTGTGTGTGTGGTGTAGTGTCTAGTGTCAGTGAAGGATTGATTAAAAGGGAGGTACTCCTAGTGTCTTGAGGTTTACCTGTTAGGGGGAAGGGGAATCTAGAGGAGTCTGAGTTGTGTGAGATATTTTGAGCTGAGGAATCTATTTGGGAGGTAAAGAAGTTAGATTTTGTGGATCAACGTGGTACCTTTGGGGACATAATACGGGGGCACGTTCCAGGGGTGTGCAGGGAGTAGGGTGTGTGTGTAACAATTTCATAGTGGTCACGATTTTGTGGTTCCTTCTGTATGGGGCCAAAGTAAAGGTAGGTGGCTGGTCTGTGGGAGGAAGAGTGGGAGGGGCTTGCTAGGACAGAGTTAGCGATGGTTCCTTAGAGACACAAGGGGCATTTCTGCTGGTGGAGGGGGGTGCCCTTAGCGGTCCCTTTCTCGGCCCTGGTGGATGGCCTTTGTCACTGACCACACTCTCTCTCCCCTCTCTTCCCTCCAGGGTAACAAGATGCTCAACTACAGTACTCCCAGTGCAGGGGGCTGCCTGCTGGACAGGAAGGCGGTGGGCACCCCTGCCGGCGGGGGCTTCCCCCGGAGGCACTCGGTCACTCTGCCCAGCTCCAAGTTCCACCAGAACCAGCTCCTCAGCAGCCTCAAGGGCGAGCCGGCCCCAGCTCTGAGCTCTCGGGACAGCCGTTTCCGAGACCGCTCTTTCTCAGAAGGGGGCGAGCGGCTGCTGCCCACCCAGAAGCAGCCGGGGAGTGGCCAGGTCAACTCCAGCCGCTACAAGACGGAGCTGTGCCGTCCCTTCGAGGAGAACGGCGCCTGTAAGTACGGGGACAAGTGCCAGTTCGCTCATGGCATCCACGAGCTCCGAAGTCTGACCCGTCACCCCAAGTACAAGACGGAGCTGTGCCGCACCTTCCACACCATCGGCTTTTGCCCATACGGGCCCCGCTGCCACTTCATCCACAACGCCGAGGAGCGCCGTGCCCTGGCCGGGGCCCGGGACCTCTCCGCTGACCGTCCCCGCCTCCAGCATAGCTTTAGCTTTGCTGGGTTTCCCAGTGCCGCCGCCACCGCCGCTGCCACGGGGCTGCTGGACAGCCCCACGTCCATCACCCCACCCCCCATCCTGAGCGCCGATGACCTCCTGGGCTCACCCACCCTGCCAGATGGCACCAATAACCCCTTTGCTTTCTCCAGCCAGGAGCTGGCGAGCCTCTTTGCCCCTAGCATGGGGATGCCTGGGGGTGGCTCCCCAACCACCTTCCTCTTCCGGCCCATGTCCGAGTCCCCTCACATGTTTGACTCTCCCCCCAGCCCTCAGGATTCTCTCTCGGACCAGGAGGGCTATCAGAGCAGCTCCAGCAGCAGCCACAGTGGCTCTGATTCCCCCACCTTGGACAACTCAAGACGCCTGCCCATTTTCAGCAGACTTTCCATCTCAGATGACTAAACCAGGGTAGGGAGGGACCCCCTGCCTACTCCACCCCGCCCATCCTTCTTCCCCTCACCTCCCTACCCATCTGATTCCCTACAACCCCTGCATTAACAAGGTTAAGCTCAACCCCTTTCCCCTAGAACCTTGGAATGCCCCCTCCCCCACTCCTAACCCTCCCCCCTAACATAAGGACAAGTCAATTTGTCAGTAGCTTCCTCTGGCTTGAAACCCCCCTCTCCTCGATTTTATAGCCCACTTACCACGCATAACAGACAAGTCCCATATTTGTCAGTAGATGCCTTTTTCCCCCTCGGCTTAAGCCTTAAGTGCCAAATCACAAAAGAAAAAGCAGTAACAGTTTACAGAAGCAATTTAGTGCCTTGTAATCTAACTTTGTCACTGTGACTACATTACCTCTTCAGCGCCAGAGGGCACCCGTGGGCCTCCCGGAGCCTCTGCCCATGGGGAGGGGGAGGGGACCCAGAACCAGCAGCTCCCTCCACTGGCGGCCCAACTGCACCTTCCCTTACTTCAGCCTCCCACACACTTCCTCCCTCTCCCCATGACCCCCACACCCCTTTTGGGAGAGTTGTTGCCAGACTCGGGTTTTTGGGGAAACCTATCTTGACATTCAAAACCTTTTTCTTCCCGACCTGAACCTCTGTTGACTAATCTTGCCTGGGTTCGTGTAGGTCTACAGGAAGGAAGACTGAAAAAGTGGATGAAGATTGTGATATAAGTGGGACTTTGTGATTTAATTTTTTTCTTTTTTTTTTTCTTTTTTTTTTTTAAGTGGGGAGGATGGGGAAGCTAGATGGACTATGAGAGACTTGATTTTGGTGCTAAAGTTCCCCAGTTCATATGTGACATCTTTAAACAAAAAAAATAACAAAAAAATGAGAGAAAAGCTAAAAAAACATGTAAGGGGTGAGCAGTTAATGGTATTCATTCCACATACAATATCTGTGTAAAACGATTTCCTGTAGAAGTAGCTTTAATGGTTTTTGCTCTAGAATACCGTAGGTCTATCCTTAGAGCACTCACGCCATGCTTTTTTCCCTGGGTTTTAAACTTCATATAACTTTCAGAAATTGGAGAGCAAAAATTTTGCTTGTCACTGCACATCAATATAAAAAAGCTTATTTAACTTATCAAAACGTATTTATTGCCAAAACTATGCTTTTTTTGTTAATTTTGTTCATATTTATCGGGATGACAAATCCATAGAATATATTCTTTTATGTTAAATTATGATCTTCATATTAATCTTAAAATTTTGTGACGTGTCTTTTTCCTTTTTTTTCCACAGTTTTAATATATTATTCTTCAACGACATTTTTTTGTAACTTTACACTTTTTTTGGTTATTTTATTTTAAAAAAATGAAAAATTAATTTAAAAAAATGCAAAAAACTGTTGGATTATTTATTTTAGAAATTTCCCCCCTTTGTGTTGGACTGCAAATTGAGTTTCTTCTTCTTTAGGCCTTTTCACAGCTAGGACTGAGAATGTATGTCAAAGTTCTGTGACAGTACAGAAGGAAAACAACTTTTAGGTATGGCTTCTAAAAGGGAAAAAAAAAAAAAAAGAAACCCTTTGACTTCCACGTGCCCATCTCAAGACATTCCGACTGCAGATTTGAGGTTCTGGATTCCAGGTTTGGAGTTTTCCAAGGTTAATGCAAACAGAACTGGCACACACATTAAGATGAATGTAATTATTATTCCTCTTGCTGGTCACTACCGTCGCTTTCTATTTCTTTCTTTGTGTGAATTTATTTAAAAGAAAAAAAAACTTTTTGTAACGACTATTTGCAGTTTAAAAATCAATAAACCCCGTTTTTTTTCAAGAAACACGAATGGTGAAGGTGGTGTTACTCTGTGGTTTTACTTTGCCTGTAGGTTTGTCCTATGTGTGGGATGCAGGTGCTAGGGAGGAGGAGGGCCTCTGGTTGCTTGCTTTTTTCCTCCTCAGAACTCAACCTATGCCTGTTGATGCGGGGAGTTTCAGCGGAGAGGGGATGGGATGGAAATTTATTGCAAAGGAGCCCAGATTTCTCTATTAGCTTCCCAGTGTATTGGTTCTTGACAGGGGCCAGCCTTGGAGGGTTGCTTTGGAGGCCTCAGAAAAGCCCGAGGCCCATGCTTCTCCAGTCGTCACCAGTCTGTGGTCTTCATTCCTCAGGTGGTGCCTGGAGTGCCAAAATGGTGCAGGGGGAACCTAGCACCTGGGACTCCAGTCAGTTTGGGTTTGAGTGAGTTCTTTTGAGTGTTTCTAGGCTCATTTCCCCCACATGAAATTGACCTGAAACTCAAGCCTCTCAACACCTATGGGGGCGGGGGCGGGGGCATGAGGAAGCACTGCTGCTTGGAGAGGAGCATCTGGGATGGTCAGGGGCCCAAAGCAGAGGCATGGGGATGGGGGTGGTTCTCCCTGGAGCTGACATGCAATTCTGTATTTGGAGGGGGAAGTGGCTGTTAAACCCATCAGTCATAACAGGAAGTCCTCAGGAGTTCCCACCACCTGAGTCTTGTTATACCCCTGATGCTGTACAGACTAGGTGGCTTGTCATCTTGGGGAGAGCAGGGTCCCCTTGGCTAGAAGCACTGCAGCCAAGGCCAGAGGACCACTTGGAAGGGGATGTTTTGCCTGCCGGCTGGGCTGGATCCTAACGAAGACCCTGAGTCTGGTTCTTAAGAGCAGTTCTTTCTGGAGAGGCAGGGATGGATTTTGCTGTTGGAGGCAGCCTTTGGTTCCTTGCACTGAGTAAGTGGTGGGGGTGGGGGAAAGTAAGTTGAATTTCTACTTTGACCCCACCTGGCCTCTCCCAAAGGCAGCTGGGTCTGCTGCAGACATTGGCTGGGCTGTCCCTGAGTCTTGGGACGACCTACCTTACCTACCCTGTCAACTTTTGCTTTCCTGGCGAGCAGGCTCCTGCTGGGGAGCAGATGCATGAGGGAGAAAAAAGGTCAGTTACCTTTCCTAGGGCCCGGGATGCTGGTGGAGGTAGGGGAAAAGCAGCCCTCCTTGGGATTAGAGTGAATCTACACTGCTTGCCCCTGAAGGAGGGAAGAGGGTGTGTGTGGGGGTGGGGTGGGGGGGGTGATCTTCTCACTGACTAAAGGCAAAAAGATACTTAATTGTTTACCTTGAACTCATTCCCGGGAGGCATAGATGAGCATATGGCAGACATCTTTCTATTTCTTCAGCTCAGGGTGACACTGGTTGGGTTCCTGGGAGCACAGAGTACCCACCAACCTCCCCAGAATGGCTTCTGTTGGAGTCGGTCCCTTGAGTGATACCAGTGGTAGAAGCATTGACTCCTGGAGAGTAAGGATTGCCTGTACAGGAAAGGGGAGGCTCCCAGGGCCTTGGGAAGCTCCCCATTCCCAAGCCTTGACCCTTTACCCCACCTAAGCGTCTCTGTGGGAAACACACAGGCTGGGAGTGCAGCTGCTCAGGTCTATGCATAGTTATCACCACAATATTGGATGTTTTTTGCCATCTAGGTCTTTAAGGTAGAGGAGGAGATAGGTTCAAATCTATGTGGGAAGGGAACTATCAGGAACACTTTGGGCCCTTTCTTCCAGGCCGTTAGAAGATGGAGGGGCCTTGGCAATGAGCCTGTGCTGTAGGCTGGTGGGGGTCCAGGAAGGTGTGAGCCTAGAGCTGGCATGAGACCTCCATCCCTGAGCTCCTCCACAGCGGGGAGGACAGGAGCCAGGCAGGGGTGGCTGGAGGTAAGGCCTTCGCCAAGGGAAGTGGAGTAGGAAAGGCCAGTCTGCCTTTGTCAGCAAAGTTCTTTGAGCACAAGGACTACCTCCCCACCTGCTGTTCCCAACTTTGGGGCATTTCTGGGTTAGGGGCCCACATGAGGGCAGGACCTCCATGGCTGTTGACCTGGCAACCCATGGTCTGATGCTTGGGTACAGGTCTTCCCTTGGAGCAGCAAAAGGACATGAGCTATTTTGGCTGCTGAGCAATGACTTACTTCTCTGGGCTAGGAAGCCTCATTTTCAGGGGGAAGGTTGGGGGATACATGCAGCTCATCAGCATTCTGGTGAGAGGAGGGCCTTTGAGAGAGCAGGGAGCAAACATGAGAGAGGTTTTACAGCCCATTGGATCATGAAGCCCTGGTTGCCAAGGGGGCAGAGAGAGTCACGGCAGGAGGAAGCTTCCATGGCGTGAAGGATGAAGGGAGATGGAAACCTTTGACTTCGGTTCGGATCCCACCTCCCTTGGTGTCAGCTGTGCCTTGGGCGGGTGACTCAACCTTGGATTTCTCATCTGTGCCTCAGAGGTGACTGATAATCAAGTGAACAGGGACAAGTTCGCAGGATCAAGGTAGCAGAGACAGCTCTTCATAAATGTCAGGTAGTCTGAAAATTTTGTGTGTGTGAGCTCAGTAAGTGCTCACAGGACCCCATGGAGGAGGCACGTCTCTCATTTTCCATATGGAGAAGCTGGGGTGCAGAGAAGTTCACCAGTAGGTCACATAGCTCGCAGCGTTGGGATCTGAACACAGGCAGGCCGGCTCCCTGCTTGCCTTTCACCATGTCACCGCCCGCGGTTCCGAGTACGTTTGGCACAGTCCCTGGCACATAGTAACTGCAAATCGACCAGTGTCAGTTCCCATCTCCCCGGGCCCCTGGAGACTTTGTAGGGGCAAAAGAAGCATCCAGTCAGATTAGATGACTCTGCGCACACCCCTTCAGTGTTGTGATCTCATGTCGCACGCGGCCTGGGGTTGGCATGTTTGGAGGACAATGCCTGGGAGGAGGGGCAGGCCACCCCCTTGGACTTTCCCCTTCTCTGCCTGCCATGGGGTGGCTTCTGTTAATGATCAACAGAGCAAAGGGTGCCCCAGGGCCACCTGGGGAGTTGGCCCTGTGCCCTTCTTCCCCTGCGATCTCACTCCCCTGCACGTAGCCAACCATTTAATCACGTCTGGCTGGACTGCCTGAAACAGCACCTGACTTCAGAGGGGGAGGGTGCGGGGGAGACTACCCAGGCTCCTCACCTCCCCGGCTGCCTTGCGGATGGGCCTTCTCAGGCCGGTTTCTGGTCTGCTGGGCACACGCAGGGACCCCGAGAGTTGGGAAACAGGACAAAACCTTGGCCTTTTCTTGAGGTCAAGGAAGCACTAGAAGTCTCTGCATTGACCCATGTTTTGGTGGGTAAAGCTTGAATTACAGAAAATCTTCTGGCCTAAGGGCCTATAATGCTTTTGGAGGAGTCACAAAGGGTGACATCTGAGTTACTGTCGTGGGAACCTAGACTCTGAGCAGCCAGGGCAGGGCTGTCCCCATGCCAGGCCAGGTACCCTTCTCCTGCCCGTGACAGCCAGCTGCTGGTCAGGGGATGAGGATGCTTCCACCACATTTAGCCTGTTTTGTTGGCGAGGACCAGGTCTCAAGGGACAGAGCCGGGAGTGACAACCGTACCTGCACCATCAGCTCGAGGAACAGTGAAAATAAATATTGGCAATGGCCAAATCTGAGGCAATTTTCTCACCACCTGGGGCCAGTCAGGTAGCTGCCCCCTGACTCCCACTTGTACCTCAGGGAGAAGGAGCTCATGACCACATAGGACTGAGTTCAAGTCTACGCACCCCTGTGCTGTAGGGGGATGGGAGGCTCTGCTGCCCACCCCCTCCGTGAGGAGCTGGTTTTGGCGTAAGAGGGCCATGGGTTCAAATCCCTGCTCAGAGTCAACCTCACTCTGTGACTTCTGGCTAAAAACAGAGCAAGCAGCTTAGAGACCCAGCTTCCTCATTTGTAAGATGGGATGAGGACAATGAGATGATGGTAATAACATCCAGTTCAACGGGTGAGCTGCGGTGTAGTCACACAACAGAATACTTTACAGCTGTGTCAAAAACAAACGACTCATAAACACAGCAATAAGCATGAATGACAAAAACATAAAGTTAAGGTGGGGGGCACCTGGGTGGCTCAGTCGATTAAGCATCCAACTCTGGATTTCGGCTTAGGTCACCATCTCAAGGTCGTGGGATCAAGCCCTGTGTCTTAATCTGCTTGTCCCCCTCCCTCTGCTTGCTCTCTCTCTCTCTCTCTCTCTCAAAAATAAATAAATAAATAAATAAAATCTCTTATTTAAAAAAATGTAAAAACCCCTTACGGTTAAGAGAAAGAAGCTAGTCCAAAAGAGGGCATGTGGTGTAAGTCCATTTATATGAAGTCGTAAGCAGGTAAAAGTGATCTACAATGGCGGAGATTCCATTCGAAGGTGGACTGCGTACCTACCAGAGCTCAAGCAGCTGCGTGCTGAAGAGCTACACACTTCACTGTGTGTACGTCACATGTAAATATAAACACCTATAGCATTGCTGTAAGTGTTCCTACCGATTCGGGAAAAGTAAAATTCACCAAAAAAATGGAAAAAAAAGAAATGAAATGAACACCTGGCCTGTTATAGGCACTCAGTCTGTCGTGGCTGGGTTTTGTAATAGCCACGACCTGAGGACGTCGGTCTGATTCCTGTTTCCTTTTCATAGAAGGAGGGAATGGTTTTGGAGCACTTGAGCAACTTGCCTGCGTGAAGTGGGATTTGGACTCGGGCACATGGGCCATTAAGCCCACACACCTGCCCGCTACCCCGGACACCCCTCAGGGCACAGGTATCCCTTCCTGAGAAAAGCTTGATACACAGTCATCCAGACGCAAGCAAGTGAATGAGTAAATTTTAAAACTTCAATTAGTAAATATAATCATCTGCATTTAAGAATGAGTTTCTCACACCGCATATTCAAAATTAATCTCCTGTGGCTAGCTGGTGCCTCCCACACTTGGTGTGAGGAGGAGGGAGACCAAGTTGGAGCCTGGCTGAGCTCTGTCAGAGGGGCTGGAGAGAGGAGAGCAGGGCTGGGCAGGCTAGCATCCCTGTCCTGGGATTCACCCACGTGGCCTGCTTGTCCAGGCCCATCTATCCCTAAGGCTGATGGCAGCTGTTGAGGCCTCTGAGGGGCCTGCCTGGCCCAGCCGGTCCTCCCTGGCCCTCAGGCTCAAGGGTGCATGGAAGCCTCACGTGGCCATCAGGGCACCACCTTTGACCTCTGTTCCATTCCACTCTTTGGGACTTGGTTCCAGTATTAAGCCTTTGGGAGAATGTTCTTGGGTCCTGCCTGAGGGAGCTACCCCGCTCGGCCAACAGATCTGTCCCCCCGGAAGCTCTGGCGGCAGGTTCTCCAAGGGCAGGTTCTCAGTGCTCTGGGAAGGGTCCAAGGCGTGGTGGGCTCAGGCAGCTGGACAGAATGTCAGATGGTCATTCAGGGTGGTCCAAGTGAGCGCCTCCTCAAACTTGGCACTCTTGGTACCTCACTCGCCTTCCTCTCATCGTAGCCCTGTCCGGCAGGGCCTGAATGTGGAGCCCTGCTCAGGCACATACAAATTGTGTGACCTTGGGCAAGTCACAACCTTTCTGGGACTCATTTTCCTCCTCTCAGCATGGGTCTGGAGACACCCTGACCACTTTATGGGGCCACGCTGAGGATCAGATGGGGTGGAGAGGAAGGAGTTTTAGGGAAGCAAGCCCCTGGACAAAGGCAGCATTGAGAGTGTGGCAGTAGCCTGTGGCCCTCTGGAGGGACAAAGCCCCTCCTCCACGGATGTTTTCATGTCATAACTGGGTGCACCTTACAGATGGGGCCCACTTTCCAGAGGTTCTGCCTTGAATTCACGTGCGGTGTGTCTGTTGTAAGTGATTCTTCAGAATGTACATAAAAAACATAAGAACACTGCTCAGGGTTTGTGGAGACGTACTATGCACCCCAGGTGCTGGCTTCGGCCCTCCTGCACGTGGTCTCACCTGACAGTCCGTATGAGCAAGTACCATTACTAGACCCATTTTCCAGATGGGGAAAGCCGGGCTCAGGAAGAAGTCAGCATTCCATACATGACTGAGCTGCAACTGGCCTCCACCCCACCACAAAAGCGCTCAGGCCCCACACTCCAATGCAGAGACAGACGTTAGATATTAGATCTGGGTTCTAATATTCACTGTCCCCTGGGGACCCACAGGCATGGAAGATAATGTCTCCCCTCAGCCTGCCCTTTCTTGAGATGTTGCCCATCCCATCTGGTTACTCTCTCCACAGCCTAGGGAGTCAGGGTGGGGAGCTGAGAGTGGGCTTATTTTCTGCCTCTTCTATAAATGGGGGAACTGAGGTACAATATAGAGGTGGGGGGTGCCCTGGGATCACCCTCAGGCGCAGCAGCTGCCTTGAAAACCAAGTGCCCGTGTCGGCTGTGCTGCAGCCTGCCTGTTGGGGGTGGGAAATATTTCACCGCTCAGAGTGGGGGTGTCGTCCTGCCTAATGAGTGATAGGGGAATGCTGGCTCCTCCTGGAGCCTCCTAAGGGCTAAGGTGATGACTCTAAGCGGCCTCACTGCCTCACTGGGACCTGGGGGGCGTCCTCTAGAAGGCAGTGGCTGGTTGCTGGAGTTCCATTCCGTCTTCTGGTGCTTCCTCTTCTGAGAGCTGCTGCCTGTAATCATGTAGTCGCATTCCAGCATTCCCCATCCACCCAAGAAAGTCGTTTATTCCTGCTAATGCAGGGCTCAGACAGGGAAAACGGTAGGTTCTTGAGCTCCAGCCAGTGCCTGAAGCCGGTGAGGGCAAGGGAAGGAAGCACTGCTCACCAGCTCCCGCGCCCTCCTCCTAACCTCCCCCAGCCGCCGCAAGCTGGGGGCAGGAGGGCAGGGCTCGGGGCTCTTCACGGATTGGCTCCAAAAGGCCTTGTTTCCGCAGGCCGCTTTCTTCCTGTGTTCCTGACCATTTTACTGCCCAGCCTTGAGTGCCCTGAGGCATTGTGGGCAGCCAGGCAGCTGGTTTGGACTCGAGCAAAAGCCAAAATATTTTTGGTTTCTGTGTTGTCCTTGCCTCTGCTTCTTTTCCTTCTCTCCCGCAGCTTTGGGTTTGGTCTGGAGCTGGAGCTGAGTCTCCCTGCACGGTGGACGGCCCTTCGTGAACGGAATGATGCACATCACAGCCGAATAGGGGGCCTGGCCTCTTCGGTGCCTCGTCAGATGTTCATGAGGATTCCTGGACTGCAGGTCCTCATGCGGAGGGGGTTAGGGAACTGGGCTTTTTCTTCTTAAACTCAATGTTTAAAAATCACTGGAGGATTGGAAGTCCACGCCAACGTGAAAGCGAACCTGGGATTGTGTATTAGTACCACTGCCCAATTGTGTCGCGCCTGGCTGGGAGGCTGGAGAGGACAAGTCCCACCCTGGCCATCATTTGCTGATGAACCCAAGTGGCCACTTTTTATTTCCAGCCTTTCATTTCCTTGTCTTTGAAATAAGGGAGTTGGACCATTTGAGTTCTTAGTTTTGTGATTCCGTGAATATCTTAGAAAGCAAAATGCACAGAGCCAAACTTCCTTCGCCTTGCCGAGTGATGGGACAATGGAGCCAGCGCTGTCAGCCCTCAACCCTCAAAAGCCCCAGAGAGAGTTCTAGGCAGAAGGGAGTTGCTGTGGCGTGTGAATGATGTCAGGTGACTCACGTGGACGGGTCTGGCACTCTAGAAGTTGATTGTCTGAACCTCCTTTGAAGTGGTGGTTTGAAGCACTTTTCTGAACTGGAGGTTGAATGAGAACATGTAAGTCATCTCCTTGGTATGTTGTATTTTCCCAAACACACCATTTAAAATCAAAACATTGAAACAACTGTCTTATTTTAGGATTCTGCTTTGCATTTGAACATGCTGCTTAACATCATTAGCTGACCGGTTTGTGCGACACTCGGAGAACGAGTGGCTCCTCCCAGGGAGGTAGATTTCAGCTCATTTCAGGAAAGAGCTTTTTAACAAGCCCAGCTGGCCTTTCAAGGTAGGGAATTTCCCATCATTGGTAATGTTCAAACCAATGCTAGGGGTTTACCAGTCTCCCTCCCAGGCTCTCCATGCTCTCCCACCCACCGGTCAGGGAGATGGCAGAGTGATTCCCTGACACCCTCCCCAAAGCAGCCCCCTCCTCCTTACCCTTTTGCACCATTCTGCTTTACTTTTTAGTACTTATCAATCTCTGAAAGTGTCACGCTCATTCATTATTTTTTTTCTAGGTCACCATCTTGCCAAACTCCAAGGTCAGTCTGGAGAAGCAGGCAGCTGGACCCTTGTTCTCTGTTCTGTCCCCAGTGCTCCTTCTCTTGGCACTTAGCAGACGCCCAGCACATACTGAATGGGTACAATTTTGCTCTTGGTATAGGCTTTCTAGCGTCTGAGGCTCTGAGCCCCTCATCCTCCAAGATTAGGCCCCTCAGGAGTGTGGTTGCAGATGCTGGAAGGAGCTGAGGGAGAGTAGAGCGAGCCCTGGGGATTAGGCGGGCAGAGACGCTCTCGCTCGCCATATGCTTGGGGATGTCACCCAACCATTTTGGGTCTTGGTTGCTTCATCTGAAAAGGAGAGGGCTGGATTCAGTTGTCTCAAGGCTCTTTCCAGCTGGACCACCTTGTGATTTGTGTGTTTGTACTCACTCCTCTGTTCTCAAACTGTTTGTTCAACTTCCTTTTATTGGGGGTTCTAGGGCTATTAAAACAGGAGAAAAAAAACCCCAACCCCAACTAAGTAGCCTTGGGAAGTGAAGGGTAAACACAGTGTAAATGGATTATTTTATTCCACAGGACAAATTACAAGGACCGCAGGTAGTCCCCAAGGTAACTATTAAATTAAATAATCCCCAGGTTAAATATAGATAGTCCAACCCGATCACAGATTAATGACTGAGGATGTTTTCCCTTGATACACTTTAGCCACCTAACAATGCGCTCAGCTTCAACACACCTAATAATCTCTGATTTGAAATATACTTTATAAAGAGGTTTGTACATTCTTCCTTCTCTTTGGTCTCTCTAGGAGATGGTGAGTACACTTGGATGATTCCACTTTACTGGTGAGAAAATTAAAAATAAGCTTTTAAAAGATTTATTTATTTGAGAGAGAGAGACAGAGAGACAGAGATAGTGAAAGAGAGCACAAGCAGGGAGGAGAGGGAGAAGCAGGCTCCTTGCTGAGCAGGAAGCCCCACACAGGGCTTGATCCCACGACCCTGAGATCGTGACCTGAGCTGAAGACAGACACTTCATCGACCGAGCCACCCAGGTACCCCAAAAATAAGATACTCTTTATGACACCATGAAAGCAGCCCCCCTGAGGCTATTTCTGGCTGCTAGCATGTGCTGACAAGCAAGGCCAGAGATGGCTAATTTTTTGTTGGTAGATAAATTTGGGTCTGGCCTCTGTCTATTCCTCTTTCTTCCCTACATAGTCCTCTTTCTTTGTGTTTCTGGCAGAGCTTTCTTCTGTACCCTGAAGTGTTAGCCCACATGCTACCCACAATAGCCACAAATTCAGAATTACATCTGTGCCAAATTTGTCAACACACAGATTAGGTACTGGGTACTAATACAGTGTGAAAGGTGCTCTAATGGTTCGAAAAGACAGAAAGTGTGATCTTTGTTCATAAAGAGTTTGCATTTCATTTGGTTAATGATACTCTGCAGATTGGGGGGGACGTTGAGTGCCAATGGGTCAGAGGAGGGAGGGGCTAGCAAGGACCAGTGTCTGTCTGCACCACACTGGCCTAGCTCTAGGGGTCCTGGAGGAACCCTACAACTTCTCCAAGCCATCTGTCTCAAGGAACTGAGTGTGAATGATGCCCCCTGGAACAATGTATCATCATGGCCCTGTAAGATGAGCAGCTCACACTGCACAGACATAGTCAAAAGATGGAGAGCTCCCCCCACCCCCACCCCCAGCATCAGGCTCTCTGCTCAGTGGGGAGCCTGCTTCCCCCTCTCTCTCTGCCTGCCTCTCTGCCTGCTTGTGATCTGTCTGTCAAATAAATAAATAAAATCTTAAAAAAAAAAAAAAGGAGCGCTCCCAAGGTCCCTGTCCACAGTTCGAGTCAGCCCTTGGGCCGGGAAAATGTACTGTGCCTTATACAATATTTCTAAATATTTTGAACCCACATTTAAAAACCAAGAGATTTAAAAAAATAATGACCCAGTTTTCCAGCATCTCTTGAAACCTTGGTGTATCGATTGACGTGTCAGTCACAGATCTAAGTAGTGTCCTTTAAGACAGGGCCTGTGCTGTCTGGCTTGTCCCTGTCCCCACCCCTCCCCATAAATCCCCATGACCTCCTACACCTTTTTCTCCAATGGTACAGAAATATTTCTCTGCACTCACATCTCTATTAAGAGTAAGAAAAATAAAAGCCCAAGAGGGCTGTGTGGTTAAAAAAAAAAAAAAAAAAAAAAGAATAGGGAAAAGCCCAGTTCTTCATAGAAACGAAGAAACGTGCAAAGGGCAGTGCTGTTGGAGGAATTTAGCCCACCGGGCTCACTCCGGTATGTTCCTGCTGGGCCCTGTGCCAGCGGCGTTTGTGGGAACCACGGCAGATTGTATAACAGAAGGTACCGCCTTGAGAACAGCCCTAATAGCTGAGGTTTATTAAGGGCTTATAGGTGTCGGGGGTTACCTCACTGACCCTTTCCAGCAGTCCTGCGAGATAGGTACTGCCACTACCCCTTTCTCAGAGTGGGGAAACAGAGAGGTTCACCAACGTGCCCAAGGTCACACAGCTACTTGAGGGTGGAGACAGCATCTGGATACAGGTCCGCCTGACCCCAGACCCATTCCTGCTTCTGCTTCCTCTGTGCTATGGGGCTCTAAGACAGATACCACCCCGCCCCTGCCCGCCTGCCCGGGGTGATAGAGACCTGGCATGCACTTGCGTACACGCATGCGCCGTATCTCAGCGCCCAGAGCCGTCTTGGCAGCTAAGGAGGTTCTCGCTAAATATGTTTGAATGTGCGCTGGGCAGACCGCTCCTGAGTACCGGCGACTGGACTTCTTCCTCTGAGTACGACATCCTGCTGGGGGCTCAGCTGGGGCCTTTTGCCAGATCTGGGCAGGGTAAGCCAGGCGGGATAGCCCCGCCTGCTCCACACCTTTCTGTTCCAAGACTGGCTCTTCCTCATCTCTGTCTCTGAGTCTTTCCTCCTCCGCCCACCCTCACCCTGCAGACCACGAGATGAGACAGTTGGTGGCTGGCGGAGTGAAGGGCAGAGCAGCAACTGTTGACAAAGCCAGCTGGTGCAGGAGATGGTTCTTCAAGCCACGAAGGCCCTGTGAGGGGCTGTCCCCTAGTGTGTGTGCACAGGGGCAGTGGGGGTGGGGACGAGGGCAGTGTCTATGCAGCTGGCTCCCGGTCTGGAGTGCGGGAAGCAGTGGGAGCAGAGGTAAGAGACTGAGGGCCCCGGTGAGTCTGTGTGGAAGCCCCAGCTCGGTGCCCACTGGTCTCGGTGGCTTAGTAGTAAACCCCGAGATAAGGATCTGAGTGCTGGTAGTTAATTTGAGAGGTAATCCCAGGAAGTGAGTCGGAGAAGGCAAGGCAGCCAGTAAAGGGTTTGTTTTCAAGTTGGTTAGCACTGGGTGGGCTGGACCTTGATCTTGTTGGGTCAGTCTAGGAACCAGTAAAGGACACAGGCCTTATAGAAGCACCCAAGGGGCAAGGGAGATGGGTCTTCATACACCGATCCCTCAGTCACAAGTTGAGGGTCACTTGGGCCTTCTGGCCTGCTCTGAGGGTGGGCAGGTGGGGTGCTCTAGTGGCCAAAGAGAGCCCCCAGGTGGAGATACAGGTGCTATAGTCGGCTCTTGGACAAGGATGCACTGAAATGGGGAGGGCGGGCGGCAGATGAACCCTCCCCGTCTCCCTCCTGTCCATGTAGGTGGAGCATTATGTCAGGAGCTTGGGATGTTCACAGGGGCCCTACACCTGTCCCCTATCAATTAGCTTTTGCTACATAACAGACCTCCCCCTAACTCAGTGGCTTAAAATAGCAATCATTTATTCAACTCACACCTGGGTGGGTGGGCAATTTGGGCTGGGCTTAGTGGGGTCCTCCTGGTCTCAGCCGTGCTCAGTTGTGTCTCTGTGGCCAGCTGGAGGGTGGGTTGGGGGCTGGCCGGTCCAAGACAGTGTCTCATCCCATGGCAGGCTAGCTGCGGCTTGCTCTCACAGCTGTGGCATCACTCCAAGAGAATGAGCGTAGGCGGGCCAGGGCTCTGGCAGCCCAGGCTTGGAACGGACGCAGCATCACTTCCACCGAATTCTGTGGGCCAGAGCAAGTCATCATGCTTGCCCCGATTCAAGGGATTGAGAAAAAGACTCTGCCTCTCGGTGGGAGGAGCCGCAAAGTCACATTGAGGAGGATAGGAACATTTGTAGCCATTTTTACAAATGATCTATCACATGTCCCATGCCTGTAGGCATCTTGTGGTCTGGTGGACAATCAAAACCAGTGTTTGTTCTACTCTTTTAGACATAGTAGGAGTCAGAAGCTGTCTGGATCAAGTGTGGGAACGTCGCTGTCCTATAATATCTCCTCCACTGATGCTTTCTGTTAAGCGGTGTCCTTTCTTTGGTTATCTTTAAGAAAGCAATGATTTCTGAGGGATGGCACATTAAACCTCTGTTTACAGAGGGAGTGGTGCTGTGTGGGTAAGGAAAGCAGCTGAGTGGCGGTAGAGAACGTAAACCACGTTTGCTTCTCTTTTGGCCAGGGTCTGAAGCTTTCCCCATGTTCGGGTGCGCCTGCCTTCCTAGTCCTACTGGGTGGCAGCAGAGCCCACCCCTTTAGAAAATGGAAGTACCATGTCTTCCCTCTCCTGGGTTCCCTTTGCAGCCAGGCTGTGGGCTAATGACCTGGGCTTTGCCCATCCAACCTGCTTGCCCCTGTGTTCAGCATAGGAGCTGGAGATGTGAAGAAGTGGGGGTCAGTAAAGTCCGCCTGGAAATGGTGGGAGTTCCGGGAGCGACTCTGGCTGTGGGGCTGGGAGCTGGGTACGGTGCCCGTGGCAGCAGTGTCCTCAGTAGACAAGTCCTGGGGTGTGTGTTAGGGGGACAGATTCTGGCTGTCGAGTCTCCAACTTGGTTCTTTAGCTCTTCCACATATTATGTGAGGTATGAAGTATCCTTTTAGTGAATTTCTGTTTTGCTGGAATCAGCCAGATCCTATTTCTGTTGCTTGCAGATAAGAAACTCTAACTTATATGGTGGGGGTCGGGAGAGAAGAATACAGAAAGAGCTGGGGGCGGGGGGGCTTGACGGAAAGAAGAAATGGGTTCTATGTCACAATTTTGCCTGATGAGACCCCATTGGGAACTGAAAAAGAAAACCAGCTAACTGTTTTTGAAAACATATGATAGTTTATTAGCTTAAAAACATTTTTCAGAAGATAAAAGATTTGCCCCTTTAAGAAGCCCCTTGAGGGGCGGGTGCCTGGGTGGCTCAGTTGGTTAAGCATCTGCCTTCGGCTCAGGTCATGGTCCCAGGGTCTTGGGATCAAACCCTGCATCGGGCTCCTTACTCAGCAGGGAGCCTGCTTCTCACTCTCCCTCTGCTACTCCCCCTGCTTGTGCTCATTCGCTCTCTCTCTCTCAAACAAATAAATAAAATCTTTAAAAAAAGAATATATATATATATTTTTAAAAAATTTTATTTATTTATCTGGCAGACAGAGATCACAGGTAGGCAGAGAGGCAGGCAGAGAGAGGAGGGGAAGCAGGCTCCCCACTGAGCAGAGAGCCCGATGCGGGGCTCGATCCCAGGACCCTGGGATCATGACCTGAGCCGAAGGCAGAGGCTTAACCCACCGAGCCACTCAGTCGCCCCAAGAATATGTATTTTTTAAGGCCTGGTACTTGCTTGGCCAAAAAGCAAAATGTTTTCCTTAATAGAAGATGCTTTTATAGAAAAGACATAGGTGAGTGGATCACGTAGGATGTTACTGCTTCTTTTGGTTTACCAGCCCTTAAGGAAAGTTTACTTTTGAGCTTGGGGAAATTTGGCAGCTACTTCAAATGTAGGGGACATCACCAGGTGGTATGAATTCCCCTCCCTATGTAAAATGCAGAAGAAATACAGTTCCGAAAGGCAAGTCAAAGAACATCCAAACAGTGCACAACATGGCTCTGCTGTTTATCTTGAGTGGATGATAGTTCTTGTCCAGACATGGTGGGGTGGGGGTGCAGAGGACAGGTGCCTAACAGGAGTATTTCTTGAGCTACCTGGGGTCGTACCATCACCTTTCGGTGCCCACCTCCCACCGCCGCACAGCTAAAGTGCCTCCCGCAGGCCCCTGGCTGCTTCTCCTCCACCTCACTGCTCTTCCTAAGTTTACCTGAGCTGTCATGTAGAACCCCGTTGTGTTCCTGCAGCACCATCTGGCTCAGGAGAGAGCAAATTCAGGTGTTGTCCCAAGGGCTGGGTCCACAGAACTGAGTGGGCAGGGAGGAGAGAGACCGCAGGCCAACTCTCCTTGAGAAGGAGACGATCCAGCCTGGAGAGCTGTTCACTGGTCGTGGGGGTCTGCTGAAGGGTGTGGAACATCTTCGATATTAAGACATCTGGTCTAGGGCGCCTGGGTGGCTCAGAAGGTTAAGCCTCTGCCTTCAGCTCAGGTCGTGATCTCAGGGTCCTAAGATCGAGCCCCACATCCGACTCTCTGCTCAGCAGGGAGCCTGCTTCCCCCTCTCTCTCTGCCTGCCTCTCTGCCTACTTGTGATCTCTCTCTCTTTCTGTCAAATAAAGAAATAAAATCTTGGGAAAAAAAAAAAGACATCTGATCTGCAGTAGTTCTAGTGGAAGCCCCTCCTTCTGCCCCAGGAAGCAGGACTGTTCTGACAATATCTCTACGAGGAACCAGCCGGGGGTGCTGGGGGTGACCCGAGAATGCTCAGTTCAAATACTCATGGGTCAGGAGAATCTGTGAGTGGTTCTCACCTGCAGTTCTCACTGTGCCTCCTGGAAGGCGAAGAAGACCTTCTTCTTGGCCCTCGGTGCCACTGGCTGGGGATACTCAGTCAACCAGCCCATAGACTTTGCGGACAGTTACGGGGAAACTCTCCGCCTTGACGGGCTCTCCTTCCACTGTTCTTCACCTCAGCCCAAGTTTTACGGAGACTGTAAAACAGGTTTCCAGGGATCAAATGGTTTGCCCAAGTTTACGGAGGTAGTAAGGAGTGGAAATCAAGTCATTTAATTCCAAATACAATGCTCTTAATACCGCTCTATTAATCTTGAATTTGCACTGAAGAGAAAGGCTTTAGAGTAGAGCTTAGTTAGTAGTCTTCCTTCGGATGTAACATACTTTAGGAATGTTCCAGTCACCTTTTTATGGCATCACCTCTGTGAGGATTAATTTTATGTGTCAGCTTGACTGGGCTAAGAGATGCTCACACAGCTGGGAAAACATGATTTCGGAGTGTGTCTATGCGGGTGTTTCTCGAAGAGATTCGTATTTGAATTGGTAGACCCAGGAAAGAAGAGTGCCCTCAGCAGAGCTGGTGCCCATCATGATATTCAGTGAGGGCATGAACAGAACAAAAGGTGGAGGAAGGGAGAATTTGCTCTTTGAGTTGGACTGGCCATTTTCTCTTGCCCTCAGACGTCGGTGCTCCTGCTCTCAGGCCTTCAGACTAGCGCTGGGATTTACACTATTGGCTCCCCAGTCCTCAGGCCTTTGGACTCCAACTGGGACCAGAACTTAGCTATGGGCTCCCCTGGTTCAGACCTTTGGGTTTGGACTAGAACTACACCACTGGCTTTCCTGGTCTTATGCTTGCAGGTGACAGATGGTGGGACTTCTCAGACTCCATAATCCTGTGAGCCAATCCCTGATAATAAATCCCTTTCTATGTGTCTCCATGTATCCTATTGATTCTGTTTCTCTGGAGACCCTCAACAAACCTCAGTTCCCCTTCCCCATATGCTCTGCAAACACACTCTTCTCATTGCCTCCCGCCCACACTGCCTTTCCTTCTCCTGATGGGTACGGCCAGTGTCTCAGTACCTTCCCTCGTCCCATCGCCGGCTCTAGATAGTTGGTACACAGTGGGGTGTCAAAGACCTCGGTAGACCATGGGTCAATAGGCCTGTCTTCCACTGATGTCAACTTTACTGGAAAAGTGTTGGGGGGAGAATAACACTACCACATGTATCTACCTAGTCAGGAGGAAGTATACTTTGAAGACGAGCGTTTTTTATCATTCAAATTAATGCAAAGAAATTCTTGCTTGCAGCAACTGTTTCCAGAGATAGCCCTGGACCTTCTAGAGACAGCTCAGTCTCCTTAGCAGGCCATGGGCGTTATTTGCTGAAATACCACCCTCATTATCTGAAAGGCTTGTTGGGTGTCTACCATATGCTCCAGGACGATGTACTGAGTTCTTGTGTTTCTCATGTGTTATTGGATGACTCTTTTCAGTCCACTTTGAAGCTTTTGTAGTAGTAAGAGCGAGTACCTACCATGTGCAAGAGTAGCGCTGGGACGAGGGAGAGGTGAGCAAGGCACCTAGGGCATAAAACTTAAGGGCACACCTGGTGCCAACCTTGCATTAGCATAACCCCGAGAGAGAAAGAGAGAGAGAGAGAGCGCCTTGTTGAATTTTGCACCATACACTCCTCCCCTCTCCTCGGTCCTGCCCTGGTTCTTCAAATCTGTTTTCTCATATGCTTTGTCACAACAGCCTCATTTAATGGGTGGGGAAAATCCGAAGCCCATGGTGGTTAAGAAACTTGCTCGGGATCCCACAGCTGGTCCCAGCACACTGTTGCCTGACGCTGACGTTACCTCCTTTACTCTTCCCACAGCCCTGAGACGTAATGGGCACGGGTAGTATTGGTTCAAAAGGACCGACTGCTAAATTTCCAGGAATTCTATGAGTCAGCTGTTAAACACAGCCATTATTAAATAACAAACGAGACAACCGTAAGTAATGAAATAAATTCTATCAGAAGCGAGTGTACTAAGTAACCCCAACCCATCACTTTCTAGTTCTGGTTCCCGAAGGTCAGGAGGGACTCCTGCCTCTGTGAAGACGACGGAGTGAGGGGCCCTCCGGAGAGTGGAAGGGGGGCGGGGGAATGAGACCCTCGGATTCAAGTCTCAGCTTCATTCCAGCTCTCGGTGTCCGTTTTCTCATCTGCAGTTTGGAAGCAACGGACAGATGTCACATTGCTGCCGGTGGCGATGTCTGTGGTGTCTGTCACATGCTGTTGAACACAGCTCTTAAATGCTTTCTGACCACTCGGTATGTGCCAAGCATTGTTCTAAGGTCCTTGCTTATATTTTCTTATTAGTGTTCCAGCAACCCACTGAGATAAGGATTGTTTTTCTCCCGTTTTTAGATGGGGAAATAGCCTCGGCACAATGGAGTACCTTTCCCAAGGTCACACAGCTGGTACGTGGCAAAGGCAGGAGTCCCTCTTGGACAATCCCTGGGACCTAGGAGATGCTCAGTGACCCTCACTGATCAGCTCCCGTGGCCCCCCCATCCAGGAGATGTCTTAGCCCCCAGGGTCATTTTCCCTGAGAACTTCCAGGTCAAGTGTCAGAAAGCATAAAGAAAGGCCCATCAACTTTTCAGATGGTGGGTCCCAAAGCTGGCCCAACCCCCGAGCAGGCAGGGGACAGAATCCAGCCCTCTGCACCCAAACCCTCCTGTCCTCCCTGTCCAAGGGCACCTCCAAGGCAGCTGCAGCTGCTGCTTTGGAGCAAAAAAATCCCTTCTCTGTAGGGCGGGAAGAGGCCGGCTCCTCCCTGAGCCAGCCGGATGCCACTTCTTCCGGTCATTCTCCAGGGCGGATCCATTGTAGGAATCAGCTAGGCTGGCCACAAGGAAGAAAAACACCCGTTTCCCATACTCCCAGCACCAGTGGTGGAAAGCTCCAGGCTTGAGCTCCCTGAGACCTCTCCCTGGGTCCCGGGAGAAATCAGCAGCCCCACTGGGGTGACATGCCTCCGTAGCCCACAGGCCCGGAGCGGCTGACAACAGAGGCTGAGGAGGCCGTCGGCCTCAGTGAAGGAGCGTGGCTCTGCGTACCAGGCAAGCCTGGGTTTGAATCTCACCTCTGCCTCTTATAAGCTGGGTGTCCCTGGCTAACTTCTCTGAACTTCAGTTTTTCCTTCTACAGAATGGGAGAATACCCAACTTAGGGCGTCTTACAGAGTTATGGTTTAAAGGTCAAAGAAATGTGTACCGAGTACCTGAGACATGAATGGTAGAAGGAATGGAATAAATGGTAAGTGAGCGAATCCTCACAGCAGTTGTATGTCAGGCGCTGCGCTAGGCAAGGAAGGTCCAGACAGAGAAACCGGGAAAGAAGGTGCCAGGGTGGTGGGGTTGGGGAAGGGCAGGGAACACAGGGTGGGACCTAACTTGCCCGTCCAGGAGCTCCCTGAGTTATTGCTGGGGCCTACTATGTGCCTGGGGGTATCATGGGGAATGCAGCTATGGGTACAACGCAGCCCTTCCCTCTCAGACACAACACTGACATGCACAGAAAATTCAAGGACAGTACAGGCAATAAAAGTCTTAGAGACTGGGGCTCTCGGCTGGCTCAGTCGGAGGAGTGTGCAACTCTTGGTCTTGGAGTCGTGAGTTCGAGCCCCACGTTGGATGTGGAGATTACTTATGAAAATTAAATAAATGAGAAAAGCCTGAGAGACCAAGGTGCGAGGAATCATAGAGTGAGAAATGCGGTGCACCTGAGAGGGATGAAGGACCCTTGTTCAGCCTTGCAGAAGAGGCCTGCAGGTGAGGGGAGGCCTGAGTTCTACCCTATCTTGTTTAACAAGGTACAGGACAGAGGAGGGCCCTGGCCAGAGCTTGCTTTCCTCCGCTCCAGCAATCCTTCCCCCTCTCTGCCTCCACTGCTTGGGCCCAGGGCTGAAACACCACAGGACCTGTCTCTATGGGACCTCAAAGCCAAGCTGGGAGACTGACTCGATAGCCTGTCCCCACTCACATCCTGTAGGAGTGCTGGTGCCACGCAGGGAGAGGGAGTGTGGAGCTCAGGAAACAAAGCCACTTGCAAGTCCCTTGTGGGCTGGGGAAATTGGGATCGGAGCTGGCCCCTTGTCCCGGATCTGTTTCTCCCTCTTCGTCTCCCTCTTGTACGACTTGGTCTCGGCCGAGTCCGGTGGACCTTCCTGGGTTGAAGAGACAGTTCCAGAAAGAGTATGGAGGTCAAGCGAGGGAGGCAAGTTGGAAGATGAGGCCCTCCCCAAACTTCCCCGCCTGGCCCCTGCCAGGCCCCAGCAGGCGTGGCCTCCTCCCTTCCCTGGAGGCCTGAGTGTGCTCCTGCAACTCCCTGCCCTCCTTTTGTTAGAGGTGAGTTTTCTCTTACAGCACACTGTCTTTGCGACAGCATGCTGGTGTCTGGGGACACAGCCTCCTAGTACGTGCGTGCCCTTATGTTTTACCAAGAGGCTGCCTTTCTCCCCATCCAGTAACAGTGAACCCTTAATAAGCACTAAAGGAGACAGAGTGGTGATAGCCCACTCCGTGCTCCATGCCCACATGACATTAAAAAGGGATCTGTTTTTAAAATTAGGAGAGCAGATGAAATGCCCAGTCCACTTAATCGTGTGGGGCGCGGGGCTGCCCAGTGTCTGTGCTAGCCGAGCTCGCAACTGTGTCAGCGGCAGCACTGTCCTGTGACGCCTGCCAGGGTGTGTGTGTTTCCCCCAAGTGCATTTTCGTGTTCCAGATCACATTACTCTCAGAGAAGGTGACTCTTTTTGGAAGAAATAGGCTGTCTTTCTGCTCCTTATGTGGGGGATGGGAAGGGAGGCCGTAAGGATCCCTGATTACAAGAGTGGGCTCTGGGGGCTCCTAGGTGGCTCTGTCGGTTCAGAGTTTGCCTTTGGCTCAGGTCATGATCCCTGGGTCCTGGATAGGGTTAGGGAATCCAGCCCCTGCCCAGGGGGGAGCCTGCCTCTCCCTCTTCCCCACTTCCTGCTCCTGCTTTCTTTTGCTATCTCACTCTTTCTCAAAAAATAAAATCTTTCAAAAACAAAACGAACAAACAAAAACCACAAGTGGGCTCGGAAGCTGGAAAGCCAGGGGTTCGGTCCTGACTTTGCTCTCTTGCTACTTGTGTAACCTTAGGGAAGGCGCTTGATCTCTTGGAGCCTCAGTATCCTCATCAGTGCAGAGCCCAAGAGTGAATGCCCTCACAGAGAGCTCGGGTGCGTTAGGTGGGGTCCTGTGGGAGCGACAGGGCAGGAGGTCCATGTCAGGGCTTTGGGGCCACTTCTTGCTGTGTGATTCCGGGAAGAGCACCAGCCTCCTGAGGTTTGCTCACATCTGCAGTGGGGGCTACGTGTCTGACCCGTTTTATACAGTTGCTGTGAGTTAGGGGAGGGTCAGATGAGGTCTCTACACCGTGAGGAGCATGTGGTAAGTGCTCAGTAAACAATGGCCTGTGACAGGCTGGTGTGAGGGGCTGGGAAAGGACAGGAAGATGACATCCTTTCCCACTTGGCTCTTTCTGTGTTTCTCTTCGGAAGCCCGGTCCTGGGCCGTGGGGCAGTAAGCAGCCAGCCCCTGCCCGGCAGGGGGGAGGGGCACCCTCCCTGCTCCTCTGCTTGCCCCGTACTGGCCTTCGGTGGCTCTGGGTAGGTCCACGTCCCCAGCCACGACAAGAACCACGCTCATTTGCAGCGTCCTTACTGTGGAGGCTTAAATTCAATGGCTCTGGGACCGCGGGGCCGCCATCTCCTCCTACGACTGGGCCATGTTTTCATTCCTAACCATCCTCCCTCACCCAGAACACTTGGGATTCTCTTGTCTCCAGCAGAACCCCAAACACCTCCCACCCTCTCGTTGGGATAGCGGTTAATTAAGTGTCTGTCAGTCACACAACCCGGAGGCAGATATCAGATGACTGTTCCCTCAGCCTTTTCCCGAAAGGCCCACGTGGGCTGGTTTCCTCAGCTCAGCAACATCGGCGCTCCTTGACCGCCAGTCTTCTCAGCCACTAAGGGCGACGGCCCTGGGGCTGGTGAGCAGCTGTTGTCCATCTCCTGGAGCCAAGCGGGGAGCTTAGCCTGCAGTAGACAGCCATATCTGGTAGGGGCCGAAAGGAAAACAGCCTGCTGGTTATTGGGCTGCCGTGAAAACTTCAGCCCTGGAGATCTCTCACAAACAGGATAGAGTTTCATCTCTCTGGAATGTGTTAGGGCAGCAAGGCCTACCCGTCCTCTCTGCCCAGATGAAATCCATCTTCCATGAAGGACTGGGCCCCACGTCTGAGCTGCACAGAACTACACAGATCTCCACAAATAGAACGTAGAGCTCCACTCATGGCCGCCAAGGCCTTGAATGACTATCTTTCTCCAGGTAACGTATTTATTTCTTTAACTCCCTTGAAGGTGAGGATTCCATCCCGCGTGATCACCACACATCACTTAGCATGGCGCTGGATACTTCTAAGCATCCACTGAGGCCCCGTGTAGTTAGGTGGCTGCTGCTGAGAAGGGAGCAGAGCTCAAGAGGATCAGTAGGTTTGGGGGAAGCCAATGAAGGGCTGGAGTTTGGGGAGCTGCCTGAGGAAAGTGGGCTCCACAGGGCAGGAGCTCAGTGCTGGGGACAGCCAGAGAAGGTAGTAACCTGGGGAGAAGGGGCTGGGGACCTAAAGACAAGGAAGACCGTTGACGGCCTTCAGAGCCTTCAGAGCTTTGTTGAGAACCATGCCCGGAATCCCCCACATGGCACCCCGCTTTGTGTCAGCACGGGGTTCAGACCTGACTGCTGACCTCCAGCTGACCTCTAGCTGGACGGGGTGCAGGAGAAGTGTGAATGAGATGTGGTTTCAGGAGAAATGGGGACTTGGGTGGGCAGAACCGAAGGATGAGCCTCCTGGCCAGGAGTGATACAGGGAGGCAAGGACTCAGAATGGCCCAGACCACAGGGCTCCCTGCAAGCCTGGGGATGTGGCCGCACCCTGTGTCCTTAGGGAGGGATGGAGCCCTGGGGTTGACCCACCTGACTGACCTGGGGTAAGAGGGAGAATGACCAACAATGGTGGCCATGGCAATGTTTCACACGTGTGGGGTTTCACAGTTTACAGAGGGCTTTCGTACCTGTTAGCTCAGGAACAGGGAGGGGGTGGAGACATTTAGTTGCCTCTACCGCATCTGCTTCCTGGAGGGCCTTAACCCTGACCCTCCCATTTCCCCTCCCTCTTTCCGGGACTGAGCACTTGTGCTGGGCTGTGCTGCCTCGAGCAGATCTAGAGCGGGGTGACAGCAGGGACAGGCTCTGGAAGCGTGCTCCTCGGAGCAGCTCTGCCTCCTCTCCCTTAATCCTGCCCCCCTCCCTCCCAGAGGCGTGGTCCTACACCCGGTTTACCTGGGTTCCCAGGAAGGCCAGGGAGGCGGAACCCCTCTTTCTGTGTCTCCCAGAAGGGAGGAGCTCTGGGCTAGGAGGAGAGCTGAGCTGCTGGTACCTATTGGCATCACAATAATCTGCTTCTTTCCTCACCTGTTCTACCTGCTGGCCACACCCCCAGCTTTTCCATCTTGCTCTGCCAAGGGCGCTGTGGGTCCACCAGCCCCGAAGGTCAGAACCTGTTTCCCACACTGAGTCAGATCGCCGCCTCCTTCCTGACGAATGGCACACGGGGCAACACCAGTCCTGGCCTCCGATGTTCCTCCACCAGCCCGTGAGAATCTTTCCAACTTGGGGATTCTAGCTGCAGAAACTTGCACCCAGCCTCTGCAGCCTGCCCTGGGCTGGCCAGGGATGTGACAGAGGCAGAGGCAAAGTATGTGGAAGTCCAGAAGACCATGTTTTTGACAAGAAATAGGGGCATGTATCAAAGATCAGGAGCGGTGGGCCACAGGGGAGAACTGCCTCTCGTGGAGAGATGGGACAAAGGGGCCAATAGGAGACACCGTGGACTTCAAGTGTAGGGTGAGGAAGGGGAAAGTCAGCTGGGCCCAGGTGTGCGGATCTGGTCTGGCTACCTGGAAAGCACAAATAAGTTTGATGTATGTGATTCTGAACTGATGAGACTGGCAGATCAGGACACGGACGTAGCTTTTGTATGTTGGGTGGCCTCACCTAGAATTTTCAGGCTAGGACATAAAAGTGTGAGTTAGGTGGTCCCACCTAATTGAAACAATGTCCTATTACAACCCAGACCCACAAGACATTGTCCCTTAGGAGTCACAGAAAGAAGTATGGGGTACTGTGAGAGTAACAGTCCAGCATCATGAGAAGTCTGTCTTTAATTAATTAATTAATTAAGAGAGCATGAGGGGGAGGAAGGATGGAGAGGGAGGGAGACAAGAGAATCTTAAGCAGTTTCCACGCTCAGGACGGAGCCTGACACGGAGCCTAACGTGGGGCTCGATGTGGGTTGGGGGTCTCGATTTCATGACCCTGAGATCATGACCTGAGTCAAAATCAAGAGTCGGACACTTAACTGACCGAGCCCCGCGGGCACCCCACGCAAAATGAGGAGTGTTATGGGGAGGGCTGCACGGTACAGGAGGAGTGGTAGAAGGTACTGCAGTCTGGAGAATTTGATGTCATCCCCTGGCATCAGGTGACCGTTTGCCTGGAGAGTCAGTGGGGAACTAGAAGAAAAACATATAGTCAGCTTGGCTGGGGCACATCCAGGGTGCAGAAACGAAGTCAGGGTAGGTGTGGTTATGCTGTGGTAATAACCACAAAATCTTGGTGGCTCACGATAACAGAGGTTATTTTTCATTTATACCACGTGTCTGTTGTGTTGGCTATAGGTCTGCTCAGCGGTTTTCGCTCCTGGGCTGATGGACAAATGCTGGGACTTTTTGATCTGGGACTCTGACGGTGTCATAGCAGAGGGAAAAGAGACGCCATGACTCACTCACTGATCCTCAGCACTTCTGTCTGGAAGTGACACCTGTCACTTCTGCTCACATGTCATTGGCCAATGCGAGTCCTCTGGCTGAGCCTAAAATCTCCTGGGAGAGCAAAGGATAATTCTCCCCTGATGACCAAAAATAAAGTTTACCACAGAAAAGGTCCTAAAAGTCAGTTTCTGCTTTAAGCCATAATCTAGCCATGAAGCTGGGGGGGTGTCCTTTTCAGGACCATGTTTGAGGCATAAATATTTCCCTTGTCTCCATAAAATAAAGTGCCACAAAATTGTAGTTTTGAAACGTCCTGTTGTCTGGTTGGGGGTGTTTAGGGCTGTGGTTTATTTTTGTCCAGGGAGCAGGTCCATCCCCAAACACCCTGACCTGGCCAGGTTTTGGCTCTCACTGTGCTGTACTAAATCCCATTTTCTCCCCTCCATCGGTATCCGCATCTGCCTTGCTTTTGGGGTGTGTACCCACTCCCCCTGTTTGACTTGCTTCAGGGACCCCCGGACTGCTATGGGGGGAAGGGAAGGGCACATGCCTGGCTGGGGAAGAGGACCTCACCCCTCTCCTCACAGTTCAGTTGGTCTGAGAATTATAGAAATCTGTTTTCTTTGGGATGTGGCTCAGATATTTTCATTTCATGGAACCTGATGCCTCCAAGTCCCAGATTTTTTTTTTTTTTTTCTTTCCAGGCTGGAGTGCCTCTGGTATGAGGTGACAGTCTGGAGAGTATTAGCAGCCACCCCTTCTTTCTGGGTCAGGATCAGGCTTATGTAATTAGAAGTCTGAAGAGGAGATGGGGAGACAGTCAGACTCACCCCGGCCAACAGCCTTCCCCTGCAGCCTTCTGGCTGGTTGTCACAGAATTCTAGAGCAGGAAGAGACCTTGTACCTAATGACTTCTCCTCCATCTCCTTCCAATTGGACATTTGAACATCATGAGGACCAAAATGCAACCCACTTGTCCTCAGTGTCAAAGGCGGGGCTTCACATGACCCCATGGGCACCCCATATCCTATCCTTCAACTAACTTCCAGATTGCTTCCCTCCACCCCTCCCCATCTCCTCCAACAAGATAAACACATCTGTGACCCCATCCTGAGGGGACCTGGGGGAAGGAAGGAGGGAGGAGGGATCCTCCCTAGTGCAGACAATCAGGGACTCGGCCTTGACTTGGGTTGTTATGATAGGACTTGCCTCTCTTCTCCAGCTGGTGGGAGTACTGACCCCAGGGAGCTCAAGTCCTGGGGGAGGGAGAAGCTGGCCAGGGAGAAAAGATAAGAGAGAGAAGGGGAGGAGTCTGGCCGGCTCCCACCTCCTGGTTGCTGTTCCAGCCAAGTGGCTGAGCTGGAGAAAGAAAACTGATAACAGATAAGGATGCTTGCTTTCCTGTGGCCTTGTTTACCTAAGCTAGAGGTCTTGCTGGTCCCTGGGGGTGGCGTGAAGGAGCTTTGTGGGTAGAAGGCAGTGTGGGGTTCCTGGACTGAAACTTGCTTTCAGCCGCCTGAGGTCTGAATGGCTCAAGGATCTTCTCTTACCTCCCAGCCGCCCCCCGCAGACTTCCTGTGCGAAGCCAGCTAGACAATGGCTCAAGTTGAAATACGAGGCTTCCCACACTTGGAGTAGGGCCTTTCACCCCAAAGGTGAAAAGCAGTGGAATTGGTGACTCTGCCTCTCACCTGGCCTCCTGGGTGTCTGGGCCCCTGGGTAAAGATCTCCAGCCCCAACAAGCCTTATGGTAACCTCCTTGAGCTCATCTAAATATTCTCTGCCTTGCTTTTTTTGCATGGCATTCCTCAGGCTCCCTGAAAGAAATGGAGTCTGAACTATTATGTGAGGAGCTGAAAACCATCAAAGGGCCGTCACTATGTGCTGGGGAATGGGCACAGAGTAATGAAAAAAAAAGACAAACAAACAAAAAACAGACCCCGTCCATGCCGGCATGGAGATTCAAAGCACTTGAATGATTCTGTGAAACATGGGCCAAGGCAGGATGTGCTGTGGAAGCACCTAGAAGACACCTCACCTTCCTGATGGTCGGGAAAGACTTTCTGAAGGATGAGCAGGATTGTCTCGACAACTGAGAGAGAGACAGGGAAAGGGATCCCAGGCAGATGGAAGCCCTGGGGAGGAGAAAGAAAGTGGGGTATGCGAGGGTTGGGGGGAAGAAAGTAGTGGTGTTTCGTGAGACCCAGAGTGGGAAGGAAGCAGTAGTGAGAGATGAGGCTGCAGAGGCAGGCAAGGGTGAGTAATGGCAGGCAGGGAGAAGGGAGACCTGGGGAGGAGAAGAATGGGAGCGATGGCGGACTGGTTGGGGTGGGAGATGGAAAGACTCTAGGAGACTTTCCTCGACAGAGAAATGATAACCACAGTCATTTCTGAGATACTCTTAGCTGGTAACTCTTGGGACAGAGCCCTTGCCAGGCTCAGCTGGTGGCCTTCCAGCGTCAATGCTCCCCAAACACTTGTGGGTTTGGGGCTGCCTCCCGTGGATTCCTCTTGGCCTCAGCCTCACTGTGGTAGGCATCTTTCTGGTTCCTCAGCCCCGCCCTGGGTGGTGTGACATGACACCAGACTGGTGATGTTGTCCTGAGCGGTCAGCATCCCTGAAGCAGCTCACCCAGGTAGGAACCAATTCCTTTGAAGCTGTCTGCATCCGCCTACCATCCCCATCTTGCCCTCATAGGGCAGCAGTTAGAAGGATCCAGAATACCTTTCTAATTGAGCTGAAATTCGAGGCTTGAGTCACCCCCAAGACCCGTCAGCAACTCATTCATTTGCCCCCTACTCATCCCTCCCTTCCTTCCCTTCCCTTCAATGGTTATTGAGGGCTTATCGACTCTCTGCAAAGAGCACACACTAGGTACCTTCATTGGCTCGAGCTCTATTTTCAATCCAGGAAGTCCCAGAGCTGGTAACACTTAGTGGGTCAGGGTACAGGTTCCAACATCACATCATGGGGGTTCAAATTTTCTAACCTCCTCAGTGACCTGGAGGAAGTCTCTTTCACACCTCAGTTTCCTGATCTGTAAAACAGGTAACAATAGGACCTATTGTGTAGGCTTTTGGTAGATTAAAGGAGAGATTCCTGTATAAGGTTTTGTGTACAGTAAGTCACTGAATATTAGTTACTATTTATATATGTCAGCTGCTTATTTTGGAACAGGAAATTGTTAGGAGGGAATCTTTTTGGAGTTTTGTACTGAGATGGTAACACAACAAAGTTAAAGCTATCTGTGCTAACAGCAACTATTTTTGTATTCACTTCCAGTATTTATTATGATGTTCATGATAATAAAAATCCAGAAGTGCATAGAACTTTAGGCTTTCTTTTCATCTACTCCAGCAAACCTGCTATACATAGATTCAGGAAATGACCGTGGTGTATGCAATCCTCGCCCATACCCACGCGGAGATGTGAGAATGCTGGATTTACATTCCGTTCCAGCCCTCCCATCTTGTGTGATTGTGGATAACATCTTGGAAGCCGTTTCTCCTCATCTGTTTGACGGAGATGATAATATCCTTTCTGGGTTAGGGGAAGTAGCACTAATATGGGCCAAGGCCCAACACATAACAGAGAATTAGTAAATGCTAATTCCTGTCCCTCCCGGATGTAGTGTGGGGTTCGGAAAATGGGAGGTACCAAGGGTGTTTTGTCCCCAGGCTGGCCCAAGCCCCCTCCAGCCTTCCCATAGGAAGCCCCCGACCTACCTGAGAGGACCAGAAACTCTGCTTTAAAGAAGTAGAGGGGCTCAGCCACCCTCTTGTTCTCTCTCTGACGCCAGTGCAGGGAAGGGTCGGGGCCATGTCAGCTTCCCCAGCTGGCCCAGTGGAAGGGACCTGGGAGTGGGAGAAAGCAAGGAGGAAGCCTGGGAGCCCTCTTGGGGGCTCTGTCCTCTGTGGCCTGACAGCAGCTGGGAAGAAGACCTGTGGCCCGGGCTGATGGGTGAGCTGGGGATCGTGGTGTTCCTGAAGAGCTGATGGAACAAACCAGACACAATGAGAGAAGTTTCGATGACTGGGGTTTTACGGCTCATTAAATCAGGCTGATGGGAGCAACCTGGCTGAGTTGCCTAAATCCCCCTCCTCTTCCCCCACAAAGGGACTTTCTCAGACAATAGGAGAATATTATGTTAATAATGAATGATTTTATGGGGTGCCAGGGTGGCTCGGTTTGTTAAGTGTCCGACTCTTGATTTTGGTTTTGGTCACGATCTCAGGGTTGTGAGATCGAGCCCCTGTTGGGCTCCGTTTCCGTGATGTGTGCGGGGCCTGCTTAAGATTCTCTCTCTCTCCCTCTGCCCTTGCTCTCCTCTAAAAAAAAAAAAAAGAATTTTTTGTTTGTACAACATTTTAGAAATCACAGCATTTTTATATCTGTTTTCTAATTTCTTTTTTTAAAAAGATTTTATTTATTTATTTAAGAGAGAGAGAGAAAGAGAGACTGAGAGAGAGCATAAAAGGGGAGAAGGTCAGAGCGAGAGGCAGACTCCGGGATTGTGACCTGAGCCGAAGGCTGTTGCTTAACCAACTGAACCACCTAGGCACCCTGTTTTCTCATTTCAATCTCACAAAGAAGCAGAAAGGAAGGTAATATTCCTATTTGACAGGTGAGAAAACTGAGGCTCAAGGGGGCTAAGCCGCCTGACCAAGAGCACACCATTCCTGAGCTGGGATGGCAAGCCAGGCCTTCTAGTGCCAACGTACTCACAACTGGACAATGAGTAGGAGTTCTACAGGCAACTAGTGATTGGCCACTCAAATGATGCAGAACTTTCTTCATTAAAATTTTTAAAAGATGAAAGTACTATCTGGCTCTTAGTCCTTTTCAGATTCATCGACTTCTTCTGGGCTTGGGAACTGTGTGCCCATGGGAAACGCTCTCCCAGGACAGAGAGACATACAGCACTGCACAGCTGGAGAGATTTGTGGCAGCTCGCCCCGTGGAGGGATTTTCAGAGCTGCTTGTTAATAGGTGACTAATTGAGGTTACAAAATCATGCTGTCTGGACATCAGCTGTCACCAACAGGATTAGGAGCCTCTCATCCATTTAGTCTGTCTCTAAGAGATGACACAAACAGTGAGAATGTGGGGCCTTGGGAAGCGCCATTTTCCTCTCTGGGCCTCAGTGTCCCCATCTGTAAGTGGCTAAACCTTGTTCTCCACTCACCCCTTCCCGCCACCTGCCATTCCAATTACCTTAATTTGATTTTTTGTGTGCAGGTTGGTGGAACAAACATTTCTTGAATTCCTGGAAACCAGTCTGGCTCTGCTATTACCAAAAAGTGGCTCTGGACCCATCACTTAGCCTCTCTGCACTTGATCTTAGCCAAAAGGCCGAGAAGCGATTCACTTAGCCTCTCTGGGTCATGGTTTCCACATACAGGAAAGACCGATGGTGGCTCTTTGGGGTCCTTCCAGTCCTAGTGTTCTCTACGGAAGCCAACCACCAGGGGTGGGCTGGGAAGCCCAAGAGGAAAGTGAGGCCTAGGGGTTGTCTGGATGGGCCCGAATGAGAGGACCGAGTGGCTGGGCAGGGGCTCATAGAAGCCAGTGGAAGGAAAGGAGGCTGGGGAGAGGGCCTGGACAGGCAGAGTTAGGACCTGGGGCTGGGAAGAGGGGCTCGGAATAGTTGGCTACCTCCTCAGGCCTCGCTCGTCCTGCCAGGCTGTCTCAAAGGAGGTTCCAAGGCCCAGACACAGGCTGGGGAGATCCTGTAAGGAGGCTGGAGCCAGTTACAGTGAGACAGGCCTCTCTACCTTGCAGGCCTGTCTTCCCGGCTGAGCCGGTCTGTCTGAGGCAGGCAAGGAGCAGAGAAATCCCTCAGCTGGAGCTTGCTGGGAAGGCCAGCACCGCCAGGCAAGCACAGGGTTAAAACCAGGCTCTCTAAGAAACAGCGTCTTTGCTATCTGGCCTTTGGATCCCAGCATGGAGGAAAGGCAGAGTCCACAGGACTACCCCCCCCACCCCCCACCCCGTTATTATCTGGAGGCAGGGCGGTTAAGAGGGAGGGGGGAGGCAGGAGGAGGGCTTACAGGATCATGGCCCAGTGGTTCCCTCCAGCTCTCTGACCTCTTTCCCATGAGGGCCAACTGCCCTTCTTTAAAAAAGGGCCCTGGAACCACGTCGAATCCAGCTGCTTTGAGAGACCTAGAAACTCTATCAGGGCGCAGAGCAGAGTGGTCTGGGGGCTATATCCTCTTTCTTCCCAGCTAACGGGACCTGAGTTTCAGCTGTCGCTACTCCCTCCTAGCAAACTCGATCTCACCTCTGTGACGCAGTGCCTTCATCTTCTAAAGAAGGAGAAGCGTCTCTTTGGCCACTGCTCTCCCTCTGGCTCATATCATGGGAATACACGAGGTCCTGTGGGTCTTCGTGAGGCCCTAGGAAACTATGGAGGTTTGAGGCTCAAGAAGAGCCCAATGGTGTTATCAGGACTCCTTGGGTCCTGGCCACCATGCTGGTCCCAGGTGGGACTTGGTTAGCCGGGCTCAGGCTGAGCAGGAAGCCAAGTGGACTTCCTTTTCCTCTTAGTACAACTTCAGAAACCTGGGGCCCTCAGCGCTTGGAGTCAGCTGATTCTCCTTGCCCAGCAGCTGGGAGAGAGTGAGGGTCTTGGTTTCCGCACGGGAGCCCCTGAGTCTTCTTGGAAAATGACACATGTCTAAATCAGCCTCGCAGGCCATGAGCAGCTGAAAGAATGTGACTGCAGGGCCATTGGCCCTGAGAGGTCAGCACCCTCTGTGATGAGAGGGGAAAAGTTAGGGGGCTTGTGTAAGATGCCTCCTATGAGCTGGAGATAGGTGTCCGAACCCCAGGGTCTGAAGGCTGATCCCAGGGGGCTGCACCCCAGCCATGTGACCTTTGTCACACAAAAGCTCTCTGCCTCAGGTTTCACATCTGTAAAACCAGCGCTATAGTAATAATACGTGCTTGCAGGATTGTTGCAAGAACTAAACACGATCTAGAATGTTAGTGGTCCCGGTGGAAGCTTTAGCAAGTTGAAAAAGCTCGATCACTGTTGGAGAAGAGAGAGAAGACAGAGCGGAGGGCAAGAGGGGTGGGCAGTTGAACCTTCCTAACCTTGAGATGATGTGAACTTGGGTAGAAGTCCAGGGGAGACCCAAAGACACTAGTCTTAGGGTGCGGGTCTGGCCCAGGCAACAGCATTCTTTGGATAAATTTGTTTGGATTAAAGGGATGGAGCTTGTAGAATAAGCAGGTTCTCCCAGGCATCCACCCTCCTTCCTTCAGCCTGCGAACAGCTCATCACTGAAATGCTCAGAGCCCAAAGGCCTTTGGAGGCAAGTATGGAGAGAGGGCAGGTTCTGTGGTCAGAGCCTAACGCCGAGCACGGGGACTTCTGTTCTCCTGGAAGCTGCTTGTTACATTAACTGGAACAAATTTCTTAACCAGTCATCCCTAGGCAAAGGGTGAGGCAAATAGGTCTTGCTGCTTCTGAGCTGGGTCACCTTGAGCATGTCATTTGACCTCTCAGCCAGGGTTGCTCATCTGTGACAAGGATCATAATCAAGCCTCCTGAGGAATGCTGGTGAGGACGGAAATGAGATCACCGTGTGCTTTGGTCCTGCCTGGTGACGGGAAGGAGTGGTTGAGAGCGGCAGCCTCCACTCGCTCATGTCAAGGGGCAGGCCTGGCCACCACCTGGAGTGAGCAGAGGGAGATTCTAGGATCTTCTCCATCTCAAACATGCCCACGGGGAGCTTCAGTTCAAGGTACGTAGGGCCACCAGTTCAGAGGGCAAGGCTGAACAACAGGGAGGAATGTTCTCCGTCCAAGTGTCCGATAACTTTGTGGTGCCACCTTAAGAGAAATCGGTTTGGAGCCTCAGTTCTGTAAACTGTGCAAGCCCTACCCCCTTCCGAACAGAAGGAACAAATGAGAATTAATTAGTAAACGTGGCTGTCAAACGTGGTCGGTGTTGTTATTAACTTAATGTGTTTGTTTAAAAGGGGAGCGGGCCTGCCCCCGCCTGGGTATGGGAGCTGCCAGCCAGCCAGGTTTGATGGGAAACCCTGTAGATTGTTTCCACATGCGACTTTACAGCACAGATAATTAGTTGCAGCGGTGGAAGGCCTTGGAGGCAAGGACCGAGGGGCTCGGATGATGGATTTTGCAGCCCTTCATATAAAGCGCAGAGGCAGTCCCTCAGGGAAGTCTGGTACCAGGGAGAGGGTGCCCTAGGCTGGGCACCGCTGTCTGGGCCAGCAGGCTGGGAGAAGGAAGGTGTGGGGTGGGTGGGGGTAGGAGAAGATGATGCCGAGAGGCTTGTTTGTAATGAACAACCTGAGTTTTCTAGAATGGGTTGGCGTGTGAGGGTCGGCAGATGGCATCTCTGCTGCTTTAGTTGACTCTGGCTTTGGCTTTCTTTGGCTTTATTCACTGCTCCTTCTTTCTGTGTGCTGGGCTCCCGAGTATCTTGGTCCTGTCTCCCAAGGCAGAATGGAGTAGTGGCCGAAAGAAAGGGCTCTGGAATCAGACTGCTTGGATTTAAATCCTGGCTCCATGACTTCCTAGCCGTGTGACTTTGGGCAAGTTACGTAACCTCTCTGTGCCTAGGTTTCTTTCATCTGCAGAGTGGGCGTGATGATATTTTATAGACTTGATTGCAGGGGTTGAATAAGTTAACATTTGTGAAGCTTTTAGACAGATGCCTCCCTAGCACATGGTAAATGCTAGGTAAAGGCTGGTTAAATGAATGAACGGGTTCTCATTGCCCTGATCTAGTGGCAGACTGGGCTGCTTGGGTTGCCCGTATATATTTATACGATTTCCTCTGCCCCACACCATTTCAACACACCGTCTAAAAACAGTTTTCCGTGCTTTTGACATTTCATTGCGTGGCTCTTTCTGACCCCTTGGTGGCTTGCAAGCTACCTACCCTGAGCCCATCATGACTCTGTGCACCGATTGTCTTCCTCGGGATCCCCAGATCTTGCCAGCTGCTGTGTTCTTTGTTCTTTGCAAGGTGATTTCTCATCAGGGAGGGTGAACCGGGCCTCTCTCTACACCACCCTCACTGTGCATCTGCCTTGAGTGCTGGGCATTGCCTGGACCCCAGCAGAGCACTGTTCTTGGGACGTGTGAGCCACAGGTGTGCTGGGGCACTGCAGCGCGGCCAGTGCCTGGGATCCTTAGAGTACCACGGATATCTGCTGTGATGGTTTGTCATGGGGCCGAGCCACAGTCTTGTGCGCCTTCATGAAGGGTATTTTATGGATCATCTGCTCAGTTTTTGCCTACTTTGGTGTGACCTAACTCAATCTTTTCAATAGCAAAGATAGAACGCTATTGAAAAGAAAGCTGGAAAATAAAAGCCAGTGTAAACCACAAATATAGATAAGTAATCAGCAACTATTTCACCCGGAAACCTGGGCAGACTGTGTGGTTGGTTAAAGGTGTGTATAGGCGTGTTGTGCGTCTATCAAGAACCTTTAAAATGTTCATGTCTTGGCCACCTGGGTGGCTCAGTTGGTTGAGGGACAGCCTTTGGCTCAGGTCATGATCCTGGAATCCAGGGATCAAGTCCCGCATCGGGCTCCCAGCTCCATGGGAGTCTGCTTTTCACTCTGACCTTCTCCCCTCTCATGCTCGCTCTCACTCTTTCTCTCTCAAATAAACAAATAAAATCTTTAAACAAAATGTTCACATCTTTCAAAATAATATCACCTCTGGGAAGCCATCCTCAGGAAACGCTATGAAATTTACAAAATGCTTTCTGCACAAAGATGTTCTTCGTGTAGCTATTTATAAAAGGAAAAATTGCAAATAACCAAAACATCCAGCGTTTGGGGTAAGGTGATGGGAAGCTATGGCTACACCAGTTCCAGTGGTTTTCAAATTTTTGTAGCTTTATGAGTTGCCTGAGAAACCTGCTAGGGTGAGGATTCCCAGCCTCCACCCCTGAAGGTTGATTGAATGGGTCTGGGATAAGATCCAGAAATCTGCATTTTGAACATACCCCGTATAATTCCAATGAGATGTTCTGCAGTTCACATTTGAGAAAAGTGATCGACGTAATGGGATATTTTGCAGTTATTTATAATGATGTTTATAGAGAGATTGTAATAACACAGAGGAATGTTTTAAAATAAAAAAAGTATGTAAGATTGTATATATAACTCTGCATCCAATTATGAAATAACACTATGTGAAACAAAGCAAAAATGTATAAAAATGTAAACAGAGGCAGAACCTCAGGGTGGCTGGGTTATGGAGATGTTCTTTTCTTTTTTGTTTTTTATATTTTCCAAAATTTCTGAAACTGAGTATTATTTTTATGATAAACACCATAAACGTATATGTTTAAAACAGAAATCGTTCTTTTCACAGCAAATTAAGAGGCTCCCTGTTTTGGGGAACTCATACTCTGAGGGGTTTCATTTTGTCCGTAAACAGACTAGGACCCTGAGGCAAAGCAATGCTGGGTTCTTCATCTTCTGAGAGGCCCGGACCCTTCTTGGAAGCTCTCACTGCCAGGCTTCCCCTACGGTTAATAAACTTCTAGAGTTATCCAGCACACAGTTGTCCCCTCCCCCCAACCCCAGTCATTGTTAACAGCTTCCGCCTAAAGAATTCTTAGCATGGGATGGGATGGTGGGTTATTTTGTGGAACTGGACCATTTCAATGCAGGTCTCTTGAGAATATTTTCACTGAGATCACGATTTGTGCAGGATGGCGAAGTCCTTTCTCAGGGAGTTGGAGATGGAGGGAGCACAGCTGTTTTCTGACAGACTCGTGCGTGAGTGTGCTAGCGCGCCGTAAGAAGCACCGCCGACCACGTGGCTGAAACCATAGAAGTTTCTTGTCTCTGTCCTGGAGGTTGGAAGTTTGAGATTGAGGGTCAGTAGAGTTGCTTCCTTCTGAGCGGCCCGAGGCAAGGGTCTGTTCTGGGCCTTTCTCCTGGGCTCATAGACATCTTCTTTCTCGCCCCTGTCTTCACATCATCTTTCTTCTGTCCAGGTTTGTGTTCAAATTCCCTCTTCTTAGAAGGACACCAATCATATTGTATTAGAATCCACTCTCATGACCTCATTTTAACGTAATCAACCTCTTTAAAGATCCTCTCTCCAAATGTGATCACATTCTGAGGTGGGGGGAGGTGGGTCAGAACTTCAGTCTATGAGTTCGGGGCTGGGGAGACACACAGCTCAGCCCAGAGGAAAGCTTTACTGAGCAGAAGATGGTAGAAGGCAGACCTCATTTCGGGAGTCCAGTGGGTCCCCGACAAGTCAGATTGAACTGTTGGGATATGTCCTGTAGCTTGAAAATGGAAGGTTCGAGGCAACGTGAGCTGTTTTTCACTGAGCCCAGGCCGGAGAGAGCGTGCTCAGGCCTGGCTTGCTACATGTCTGGTGCTGCTGGTAGGTATGTGCCCCTGCCATGGAGACAGAACCTCAGCTTAACCCGCTTCTCTCCCCGTCCGGTTGTTGGACTTTCCAATCACGTGACCGGGGTTGGGGGGTGTTGGGGCAGGAACCTGTCCAAACCTCCCCTGCAGAAATGGGGATAAAAATTCCTGTCCTGTCTATCTCACAGGCTGTTGGAGATAAGGTAAGGAAGGTGCTGTGTCAACTCCAGAGCTCTTTCTGACCCACCAGTTAGGCAGTGCAGAGAACATCCTGTCTCACCGGGAGCCAGTGGGCATGAGCCTCTGAAGACTTTCGGTTCACTCCTGCTCAGAAACCGCTTTCGAGAAGGTGAGGCAGCGTTGCTTCTGATCGTGCCATATGTTTGTTGATAAAGAACCATCATAAGGCCCCTTGCCAAAGGCCTCCGGACATTGTTAAAAAAAATAATAAAACCACCTTATTGTGAAAGTCACATGTGTTCCTTATATGAACATTTAAAAATGGGATATAAAAAAAAACAACAAATAAAAATTCCCCATTCCCTACCCTTCTACCTCCTTCCTACCATCTGAAGACACCCCCTCAGCCCCTGCCCTCATGACTTAGTATCTTCCTGTGTTTCCTATGCTTATACAGATCTGTATGTACATACTTTAAAAAAACGATAATTTGGTTCATACTGTTTGAAAACTTGTGTTTTTAACCTAATGAGTACCTGTAGCCTTCTTTTCCACATCATTTCATGTAGATGGATCATGAACCTTATTTTTTTAAGTACTGTATAGCATTCCATAAAACAGATATACTAATGTGTTATTTAACCGTTCCTTCTCTAATGGACTTTTAAATTATTTCCAGTTTTAAAAAACATGATGAAAATGACTGTGGTGAATATCTGTGAGCACTTTTGTGAATGGCCCTCTGTAGGATGAAAACTCTAGACTTGAAGTAACTGACTCAAGGGGGATATTGACACATTAAAAATGTCCATAGGTTTTATAAATTGTTCTCCAAAAAAAAAAAAAAGATTGTATCAATTTACACTTTCTCCAACAGTTTCTGAGAATCTGTCTTTCCTGATATCCTTGCCAGCAATGGACGTTATGCTCTTTTTTTGCCACGCATTCACTAGAATGTCAAGGCTGCCTATTTTTTTGAGATTATGTTCTTTCAGTATCTTCCCAGAGGTACTCAAAATCATGATCACAAGGCCTATTGGAGAGAAGCAGCAGGGTCTAAGACCATAAGGACTTGTCAACAATTTATTTCTCAAGGAGTCCTTTGAGCACTGGGAGCTTATGCAAGGGGGACCGGAATTTTCAGCCTGAACCGGGTTATTGCACGGACCCACAGAGAAGCTCCTGTCTATCTTTCTTTTCCTGTGAGAGAGGAAAAAAGAAATGAAGGCGAGTTTGAGCATCCAACTGGACCCACTGACCTTGAAACAGTTCTCTAGCTATCTGTCTCTCATCTGATTGTTTTTTCTGCTTCTTTAAATAGTGCTTATAAGGGGGGGGTGCCCCTATGAAATGCTTAGAGTCAATCAACCCCTTATCAGTAGGGAAGGCTGGCCTTGCCTAAGCTCATTCACCCCTGATCTTGTGAGGACACAGCGGACACTGGCCGCTGCCCAACCCGGGGTGGGGGGGGCAGGCCAAGGATACCTTAGGATACCAGTCAGCCTGGTGCCCCACAGCAATGAGGAAAAAAAAATGCAGTTCTGATAAAGTTATCCAGAATATTGTGTTTGGAAACACATAGAAAGAAGCAGTTTTTATAACTGAATAGATGCAGATTTTTCATAGTGTTTTTCTCTTGAATCCCACCGCAGATGGTGCCATATGTCTGGGGCTTAGGAGTCGGTCTGAATCGGCTCCTCTGGTATTTTCTCCCAGCCCCAAGTCATGGCAGATTAAGTGTGCTCGGAGGCTCTGGGATTTTCCAGTCTTTCATGGAGGCCCTGCCCGCTGGGATCCTTGAAATGGGGCTTCGTTGTTTCAGTGATTGGTTCCGAATAACTACATCAACAGGGCGGTGGTGGGGATTTCACTGAAAAGCATGTGAAGGCACCTGACAGTGTCGGTGCTCAGGCAATGTTAATTTCCTCCCCTCTTAGAAGCTTGTTCCGTCTGAATCATGGGATTGACAGGGCAGGACTTTGAAGACTTTCAGAAGTCCTTTATTGCTTTAGATGCAAAGTTCTAGAAAAACAAAAACGGAGAGGTGTGAAATTGGCATTTTACTACCTTCCCTTGAGGCCGTAGCCTGTACAGTGCCCACCACCAGGTCCTCATAAGCAGTTTTTCATTGAGTTGAGCTGAATCAAATCAAATCACGCTTGTCTTCACTCTGTCCAAGGTGAAATATGTGTGATTCATGAGGCAAAAGATTTCCTCCTTCCTGGAGCTTCTGAACTTCTGCATTTTCACAACCTACGGAAACTTGCATTCCATGTTGGAGGGAGGGAAGTCAGACTGTGCATCTGTCTCCACAATGGGCTAAGCTCGGGGCTGCGTGTTATCTTCCCAACAGCGCTAGGAGTATGTTACTTTCTGATTGAAGAGCCAGAGTTCCAAGCATTTCTTCCCAGGGTCACACAGGTGGTCGGGGCAGAGTGGGGACTCAGTGGCAGGTCTGCCTGACGACATTCTGCTCACCACCTCCCTGGCCTCGGGCTGGCCGGAGGGAGTCCACGTCAGGAATAGCAGCTGATTTTGGAGTTTAAGGTCCAAGTAGACAGAGAACCCCCAGCTCCCACACCTTCCTGGTTAGCTGGAATGTCAGGCGGCTCAGAAGCACCACTGCTGTGGGATAAAGCTGTGTCATCCCGGGCCCAGGAATCGGACAGTGAGGGACAGAGAGGGCTCTGTAGGGGTCTCAGTGAGGCGAGTTTGCAGCCTTCTCCACGGCCCAGGCCTTTCGGTGTGTCCTGATCAAGACCCTTCCATTGCAACTTTCTTAGGAGAGGCCCACCCTTTCACTCAGCCCCAAGGGACCACAGTGGCCACTTTAGAAGCATCCATTCATGGGTTCTGTCATTCACTCCTTCACCTAGTGACTGTTCATTGGAGCCCCATGTGTGGGCCTCCCCCCATCACTCTGGGTGCTGTGTATAAAGCAGTAACAAAGGAGGACACTGTCCTTGCTCTCCAGAGGCTAGCTGGGCAGCAGAGGGATAGCTAAAGTCAACAGTCACAGAGGAAAGGCACGGATCACACTTTCTTAAGTGTGACAGGGAGAAGAAGGTGCCCAGAAATCTAGAAATAACATTTACACTGAGACCTAAAGGGCGAGCTGAATTTGGCCAGGCAGAGAGGTAGACAGAACATTTACATAAACCCACCAGGCTTGTTTTAGTGCTTTACAAATACTAACTCACTTAATCCTCCTAACAACCCTATGAATAGGTGCTATTATCATCCCCATTTTACAGATGAAGAGCCTCAGGCTCAGAGAGGTTCAATGACTTGTCCAAGGTCACCTACCTAGGGGAAGATCCAAGCCAGGATGGACCCTCATCAGCATATGGGTGGTTCTCAAAACAGGGTCAGGATGGGGTCTTGCTGAGTGTGAGCACAGCCCTAGAGCAATAGAACCCTCAGATGGAGCCTGGAGTTAAGGAAGAGCTGGCCCAGGGGACTGAAAACAGGAGGGTGGAATCAGAGGCAGGCAAGGTGGGGGGGCTTGGAAGGAACTATTTCTAGAAGGAAGGAGCTTCACCTGGCCAAGTGCTGCCGACAGGTGGGGGGGATGAGGACTGAGAAGTGACTGGTAGGTACCCTTGTAACCCTTGGCAAGAGGCGAATGGTGAGAGCAAAGGCCAATGGTAAAGGGTTCAAGAAAAAAAAAAGGGGAGGAGAGGAATTTAAAATTTTGAGGAATTTTACTCTAAAAGGAAGAAGACAAATATGGTGGTGCCTGAAGAGTGAACTAGTCCCAAAGGATTTTTTTTTTCTTTTTCCAAGATGGAGGTAGTACAATGCGTGTGCACATGGGGCAGGGCTAGCGCACCCAGCACCCAGCGACACCCCTGGAGAACACGAGGGGTTGGAGTCCAGGGGGAGCACACAGCTGGCCTTGGGACGGGCTGCTTCGCAGGGGTCTCTGCAGGTGGGCTGACGGCCCCTGCCCCCTGCAGGCTTCCTGAGAGTCTACAGCGGCAGCCCTCGGAGCAGCAGGGCTCCCTCCCCGGCTGTCACCAGCCTTTTGCTGATGGTGCAGGCTGAGGGGAGAGGAACTGACAGTGGGGGTGAGGTTCAGCCTTGGCTGCATCCTTGCAGAGCTGCGAGCTGAGTGAGTCGGAGAGGGTTAGCTGCACCAACCAAAGGGAGTTTTCTAGACTTGGGCAGCCCTTGCTTTTCAGGGGCGCTGGGAATCCCTGCTGTCACGTAATAGACTTGGGAGCCACATAGCATCAGCTCATTGGCCCAACAAGATAGCCGTGAACCCTATTCCAGCAAGTTTACTTAAACTTACTGTAGAGTTTCTAATGCATAAAATTGGCCAGTCGGTGCCCTGGGGTGATGGACTCCTCTTCAGGGTCTGAACGGATGAAATGCCCAGCCCACAGGAAGCGCTGCAGGTTCCAGCCCAGCACCCCCCGCCCCCTCCACCCGCCCCCAGTGGGTACCTTCTTAGCCTGGCTGCGTCTGACAGAGAAATACACAAGACAAAGAGAGGGGAGGAACTACATTGGGAGAGCTTTGAATGCAAAATCAGGGGATTCCCCATTAGGGGAAAATTCCTCTGGTTAAAAAAAAAAAAAAGAATTGAGTAAATGAGGCAGAAACGCGGCGCTGTAAGACACCCGGCACACCACAGGCCTGCTCACTTCATTAACCACTTTCTCATGTAAAAAAAAAAAAAAAGAAAAAGTCTCAAAAATAATACATAGGTAGATAGCCCCCACCCTCCACCCAGGAGAACGTGTGTCGATTTCTCTTTGCCCCAATTTATTGTAGGTTGTATTGTAAGTCGTCTTCCTACAAAGTAATAAAATGTAAATGTGGGTTTTAGGTATGCTAATGTTTCCGGCTGGCTGAGCTTGAATTCCCAGCCGGTTACGGGCGAGGGGCCTACGAGGAAGCTGTGGGAACTGAGTGGGGGGTGGGTAGTAGAAGAGAAAACAGAAGTTCCCCATTGTTTCAGTTTGAGAAAACCGGGATTTGGGAAACCGTGTGATTTGATGTGAGCAGGAGACCTCAGAAGGGAATGTATCCATTAACTGTCCAGAGGCAAGTGGGCTTTCAAAGAGCTGAGAGCTCTTCGGGTAGTCTGTCCAGCCACACAGTATGAGAAGAGGAAAGACCTGCTTCACCTCCAGGCAGGGGCTGGTGCTCTGCCTCTGGGAGGCTGAGCTTGATTCCTCTTGAAGCACCCCCGGCCCCGGAAATGGGGCCCGAAAGGGGCCCTCCAGGTCACTGGGAGAAGGTCCCATGGTTGCCCCAGCTGAAGGCTGGGAGGCCTTCTGTGAGCTCATTTATTTTTTCTTCCTTCCTTCCTTCCTTCCTTCCTTTCTTTCATTCTTTCTTTTTCTTTTTGTAAGTTTCATTTTTAATTCCAGTTAACATCCAGGATTCTGTGAGTTTCAGGTGTACATTGGAGTGATCGTGAGCTCATGTTTTCTCAAATCAGTCTTCCAGTTTATAATGGAAATGGGTGGCGAGGGAGGATTCATGTACAGAAATTGGTTAAATTCAAGTTGATTTGGTAAAATAGGAAGTCCGTGTCACTCCAGAGTGGAATCCATCTGGAAAGATGTCACAAAAGCACTTGACTTGGGTTTCTCATTTCTGGATGGAAAATCCAACGTTTGCTATACTTTGAGGGCAGGCTGGGCCCCACAGGGACACTCCAGGGCAGCTGGGGAGACCCCAGGGTGGAGGCATGGAGGGCCAGCGAGGGGAGTATGAGGGTGCTTGGGTGTGCTTAGGGGGCCAGACAGTAAAGAGAAGCTGGAAATCTACGATTGGCCAGTTGACGTTTAATAACAGATTTCGAGAGCTTCAGGGAAAGTGATTTGATTCAAAGAGGTCTTGAGGCAGATAAAGAGGGTGGAGCAGGGGAAGTCTGAAAAGGAGCTTTGAACTCTCAGAGACGCTGGGCAAGAGCAACCGATGTGGGGGAAGGGTCATCCAGTTGGTGGAGAGCCGAAGAGGGGACCAGAAGGGGTTACCAGGTGAGGAGAATTAAATGCAGTTATAGGCTGGGTGGCAACGTGTGCATTTGTAACTGTTGCCAGTCCCTGGGGACCTACTATGTGCTGCCAGACTGTGGCCTCCCTATGTATTGCCGGAACCTAGCACGGTGCCCGCACCTAAATGACACTCTTCCGTTGTGTGTCTGATGAATGAATGGATGAAGAAATACTAATAACTAAAATGTCTTGAAGCCACTGTAGAAAACAGAGTGGTGGTTCTTCAAAAAAATTAAACATATGGTCCAGCAATTCCACCCCAGGGTATGTACCCCAAGACTTGAAGTGGGGATTTGAGCAGATCTTGATATCCTTACACCACGTCCTCTCTTCTAGTGCCAAGACAAGACCAGAATGAGAATCAGAGTAATCAGCAGAGTTCATGCAGGCACATGTATTAAGCACCAGCTGTATACTCAACTCTGTACTCATTACTAAGAAGATCAGATAAGTAGAAACACTATTCCTGCCCTCAAAGAGATGACTTAGTTATGTGGGACTATGCAGCAGATATTGATCTCAAAGGATCTCAGACTGGACAGGACCAACCCCGTGGGCTATGAGATACAGAGGGAGCAACTCAGGGTCGGGGTGAGATAGTGAAAGACTTCTGGAGCCAGGGTTTCCTGGGAAGGAGTCATCCGCACATACTACATTATGACAGAAAAACCCAAAGGTGTAAATATAAACAATATTTATACAAAGTCACAATCCCTAAACTGCAAGGCTGAGATTCAAAGATCTCAAAGAAAAAAGTTGTGGGTTTTTTTTTTTTTTAAGATTTTATTTATTTATTTGACAGAGAGAGATCACAAGTAGGCAGAGAGGCCGGCAGAGAGAGGAGGAAGCAGGCTCCCTGCTGAGAAGAGAGAGCCCAATTTGGGGCTGGATCCCAGGACCCTGGGATCATGACCTGAGCCAAAGGCAGAAGCTTTAACCCACTGAGCCACCCAGGCGCCCCAGTTGTGTTTTTTTTTTTGAAGATTTTATTTATTTATTTGAGAGGGAAGGCGCGCACGCGAGGCTCACGCGAGCTCAGGTTGGGGGAGGAGCAGAGGGAGAGGGAGAAGCAGACTCCCCTGCGAGCCGGGCTCCATTCCAGGACCACTGACTGAATCATGACATGAGCCAAAGGCAGATGCTTAACAGACTGAGCCACCCACGCACACCCACCCTCAAAAATTTGACTTTTTTTTTTGCTGTTATTATTTTGGGCCAAATCTTATCTGGCAGCAGAACTTGACCTGAACTGGAGAGGCTCTTTACTGTTCTTACTTAAGCCCCTCTGAGTGAAGATTGGTGGGTTCACTGCAGAATACTGAGTGCATCCTGACGGTGGGGCACTGCCCCGGGGCCCACTGAGGGTGGTATGTTAGAGATGGTTATGGATCATGACTTCCTAAAATAAGAAAAAAATAAGTGAGGGGTACCTGGGTAGCTCAGTCATTGGCTCAGGTCATGATCCCAGGGTCCTGGGACCGAGCCCCTCATTGGGCTCCCTGCTTGGCGGGAAGCCTGCTTCTCCCTCTCCCACCCCCGCCCCCCCGCTTGTGTTCCCTCTCTCACCATCTCTCTCTCTCTGTCAAATAAATAAACAAAATCTTAAAAAAAAAAAAAAAGAAAAAATAAGTGAACTAAGTGAGACAAGGAAAGACAAATACTGTATGATCTTACACGTGGAATCTAAGAAAACCAAACACAGAAAAACCAACCAAATTCATAGATGCAGAGAAGAGACTTGTGGTTGCCAGAGGTATGGGTTCAGGCAGAATGGGGGAAGGTGGTCAAAAGATACAAACTTCCAGTTATAAGATAAACAAATCCTGGGGCTATAAGGCACAGCAAGGCAACTATAGTTAAAGATAATATGCTGTACATTTGAAAGTTGCCAAGGGGTACCTGGGTGGCTAAGTGGGTTAAGCCTCTGCCTTTGGCTCAGGTCATGACCTCAGGGTCCTAGAATTGAGCCCTGCATCAGGCCTTCTGTTCAGTGGGGAGCCTGATTCCCCCTCTCCCTCTCCCTGCCTCTGCCTACTTGTGATCTCTCCCTGTCAAATAAATTAAAAAAAAAAAAAAAAAAAAGTTGCCAAGAGAGCAGATCTTGAAAGCTCTCAACACAAGAAAAAAAAGCTGTAATTATGTGTGGAGATGGATGTTCACTGAACTTTACTGTAGCAATCATTTCACAATATATACATCTATCAAATGATGAAATTGTATACCTGAAACTAATACAATGTTATATGTCAATTATATTTTAACTAAAAAAAAAAAAAAAGAAAAATGATCTTTGGACCAAGAGTTTGGATGAAGGATTGATAACCTATATTCATCACAGGTCCGATCATGCAACTCAGGCGTTTCGCCAAATGATTTCCCCACATTACCTCACTTTATCCTGATAGCAGCCCTATGAGACAGGTCCTATTATTATTGCCATTTTGCAGATGAGAAAACTGAAACCAGAGAAAGTAAATAGCTTGCTCAAGGTCACAGATTTGTGAGGGATGGGTCCTGGTTGGAAGCGAAGGTTGTTAGTTTCCAGTAGCCTCTCAGTATGGCCCTGGTGGGAACAGGTTCAGAGTCAAAGTGAAGATGGACCAGATTATGGAGGCCCAAGGAGGAAAAAGCTGGAGGGGAAAGGGAACCCCAGATCTGGGCTATCCATCTGGGTGTTGATAAGGAGGGGAGCACAGGTGAGGGTCTGAAGTGACCCCCAGATCAGGTAGGACAGCCGGACCTCTTAGGGGAGTCTGGGCTCCCTGTGGCTAAGGCTGCCATTTGGAGAGCACAGGACCCCAGAAAGCCCGGGTCCCCAACCTTGGCTTTAACTCCCAGACATAAAGGGCCCCCTTAGGCCTGCAGCCATTCCACTTTCTGTTGAAAGAGGAAGCAGCCCTAGAAGATCCCCATCATCCACTCTCTGTGGTGTGAAGAAGAGGAACCTGGATCTGATTTGGATTTTTTGAAGAAATCTTGCTTTAATGTAGACCAGTCCAACTTCTTCATTTGCTGTCCCAACAAGGACCGTGGTAGCTGTGCCTCCTCAGGGACTGGCCAAGGGGACTCTCTCAGCCAGGGACCCCTGAGGGTGGAGTTTCCCAGCCCTGGCTCTGTGACTCCTTGGGATGCCTCTAGTTATCTCTGGGGCTACTGGAAGATTCTTAAGGCAAAACTAAATATTGAAATAAATTGACTGCAAAAATAGACCTATGATAAGAAATAAGCCTATTCCAACCAGTATTTCCTTGAAGAGGAAAGGGGAGAGAGACTTATAATATTTTTTAAAAGATGCCAGTATTCTAGGGATGCGTGGCTGGCTCAGTCGGTGGAGCATGCAACTCTTGATCTCAGAGTTGTGAGTTCGAGCCCCACATTGGGCATGGAGCCTACTTTAAAGAAAAAAAAAAAGAGAAGAAGATGCCAGTATTCTAAAAACGGTCATCCATCCATTCTTCTTTTTCTTTTTTAAAAAATTGTATTTATTTATGTATTTGAAAGAGAGGGAGTGAGAGAGCACACAGGAACAGGGAGGGAGGAGCAGAGGAGGAGGAGGGGAGAGAATCTCGTGCAGACTCCATGATGAGCTCAGAGCCTGAGGCAGGTCTCCATCTTGCAACCCTGAGATCATGACCTGAGCCGAAACAAAGAGTTGGATGCTTAACAGACTGAGCCACCCAGGCATGCCAAAAACTACCATTTGTTTGAAAAAATGACTCCAACAATTTCCTCACTGTATGACTTTGGCCATGTCTCTTAAAGTCCTAATGAGGTATGGCTAAAGATGGTCCTGCCAAGGTTGCTGGGAGGATTAAGCGAGATGGGGTTCATGAATGTGCTTTGTCAATTATAAGGCATTACACAAAGGCAAGAGATGAATGCCGCTGGGTCATCCCCCAGAGCAGAAAATCCTACCATCTTACCTGTACTGATTCTCCTTTCCTGATGGAGGAGGGATCTGATAGGTATCATTTGGAGTTATTCAATCCATACTTCCTTTCTCTAGTCCTCAATTTCCATATTAGGGTAAGCCAGGCCATGCGGCAGTGACAAAGAAACATCCATGTTTCAATGTCTTACCACAATCAAACTTTATTTCTTGCTTTGATGAGCATGGGTAGGACCTCTTCCATCTTGTCGCCATGCTGGCAGAGCCTATGGGCTGTAAGTTCACAATGGCAGGGAGAGAGAGGGATGGGAGAGAACACCATCTCTTAACTGTTTGGATTCAGAAGGGACACATGTCACATACAGACTATTGGCTATAATGAATCACACGATGCCTACCTCCCTGCGAGGAAGACTGAGAAATGCAGGGGAGCACAAGGATAGTCAGTGAACGCAAATGGGCTTTGTCATGGTTTCCTCAGCTCTCAGGTAGGAGGCTTGGACCACAGGACCTCAGAGCAGCCATCACCCATCTCTGGCCTTCTGGGATTATGGGAGCCAGACCCCTAGAAGTTGATGACCTATGATGAGTGTTGGTGTCCCAGGCTACCACACACAAGCTTCCACAGGAAGAACTATAGACCACCCTCCAAAAAGTCAATTTCACTGTCTCCCAGACCCATCTCTGCTGCTTCTCCATGCAGTCCCAGATTTTCCAGCCTGTGTGGTAAGAAGGCCTACAAGTGGCTCCACACCAGTGCATGCGTTTCGCTTTCTGAAAAAGTGGGACCCGCCTTGAAGCAGGACATTGATGAAGAGCTGACTGCCCGGCTGCTGGCTGGTCGGGACCCCCTGGAAGCCCTGGGCCCTGGAATCCACTTTCTCTCTAATGTCTCTAGAGGAACTTAGCCATAACTCTAAAGACCTCCTCCATTCGCTCCCTCCTATTTCCCTCTTGATCTGTGTCCTTTCCACTCCTCTTCCCTCCCAGTCTGGTGGGATCTGAACTGCTCTTAGCAGAGATGATTAAAAATGGTCTACGTGCATTTAAAAGGCATGGTGAGGGGGCACCTGGCTGACTCAGTCAGTGAAGATTGTGACTCTTGATCTTGGGGTTGTGAGTTCGAGCCCCACACTGGGTGCAGAGATTAGTTTTTAAAAAATCTTTAAAAGGCACGGCAATCACTAGGAGCCTGCATGGGTTCACCAGGAACAAACTTTGGCTCCCTTCCTTTTTTTCATGCAATGTTTGGATTGGACAAAGATCAGGAATGGGCCATAGATATATTTTTAAGTTTCAGCACAGGCACGCCATAAACTCCCATGCACTCTCAGGAGAGGAACTGAAGGTGCTCAGCTGAACCCATGTGATAGCATCATGTCACATGCTGCTGGTCTGACTCTGTGCACGTCCCAGCTGTGATAACTGGGATTCTCCCTCTTCCAGGAGACTCAGTATCCACCTTGGATCTCTGCTCTATTATAGGGTTCTTATCATGGTAGCCTGGCCTATGTTCCTCTCGGCAGGAATGTCAGAGGTCTTAGAATATTGCTTTTCCTCCATCACTTATCACCATTGAGTAGCCTGCTGGCTAGAATGTGGGCCCTGACTTGGCAAGAGAGTACTGACTCTAAGTACTTCTGCAGCTGGGTGTAGGCTTCCGTACTGCTGTGTCTGTGCTAAAGTTCTTTGACATTTCTTCCATCCAGAGGTATGATCTCTGTTCCTCCCCTTGAATCTGATAGTCTTGTGAGGGCTTTGATCAGTAGAGTATGGAGAAAGTGATACTCTGTAACTTCTAAGGCTAGTTCATAAAAGGTCCTACAGCTTCTGCTTCTCTTAGAATACTTGTTCTTGGAGATCAGCTGCCATGCTATGAGACACCCCAGCCACATGGAGAAGCCACAGGGAGGTCTACATGAGTCCAGCCTGTGGGTCATCCCAACACTGGTACAAGACGTGTGAACAAAGACACCTGCCTTCGTTCCTTGGTATACAGATCACTTTGATTTTTTTTTTTTAAGGTTTTATTTATTTATTTGACAGAGAGAGAGATCACAAGTAGGCAGGGAGGCAGTCAGATAAAGAGGGGGAAGCAGGCTCCCCACTGAGCAGAGAGCCCGATGCGGGGCTCGATCCCAGGACACTTAGATCATGACCCGAGCTGAAGGCAGAGACCCAACCCACTGAGCCACCTAGGCGCCCCCACTTTGATTTTTTTGTTGATATTTTGTTTATTGTAATTTATTAAAAACATTTAAAAATTTTATATTAATTTTTAAAAAATATTTTATTTATTTAATTGACAGAGAGATAGAGAGAGAGCACAAGTAAGCAGAGTGGTAGGCAGAAGGAGAGAGAGAAGCAGGCTCTCCGCTAAGCAGGGAGCCTGAAGTGGGGCTCGATCCCAGGACCCCGGAATCATGGCCTGAGCTGAAGGCAGCCGCTCAACCAACTGAGCCACCCAGGCACCCCAAACGTTAAAAAATTTTAATTTAAGTATCGTTGACATATGGTATATTAGTTTCAGGTGTACAACATAGTGATTTGACCATTATATACATTATGAAATGCTCGCCATGATAAGTGTAGTTACCATAAAAGGTTATTATGATATTACTGACTATATTCTCTATGCTGTACTTTCTTCCACGTGACTTACTTGTTTCATAACTAGTTTATACCTTTTAATTCCCTTCACCTATTTCGCTTATCCCCCTTCTCTCCCAAAGAAGCCTTTAGATAACTCCAGCCCCAACTCTTCGGGTCCTTCTGCCTCCCCCTATAGCTGACTTTTCCAGCTGGAGCCCTCAACATGGAGCAGAGAAAAGCCACCTCTGGGGGCTCCTGGGTGGCTCAGTGGGTTAAAGCCTCTGCCTTCGGCTCAGGTCATGATCCCAGGGTCCTGGGATCGAGCACCGCATCAGGCTCTCTGCTCGGCAGGGAGCCTGCTTCCCCTCCTCTCTCTATGCCTGCCTCTCTGCCAACTTGTGATCTCTGTCTGTCAAACAAATAAAATCTTAAAAAAAAAAAAAGCCATCTCTGATACGTTCTGTCCAAATTCCTGACTCACAGGATTTGTGAGCCTGATAAAACGGATGGTGTTTCAGGGCGCATGGGTGGCTCAGTGGGTTAAGCCTCTGCCTTCGGCTCAGGTCATGATCTCAGGGTCCTGGGATCAAGCCCCGCATCGGGTTCTCTGCTCAGCATGGAGCCTGCTTCCCCCTCTCTCTCTTCCTGCCTCTCTGCCTACCTGTGATCTCTCTCTGTCAAATAAATTAAAACAACAACAACAAAAACGGATGGTGTTTTATATCACCGAGTTTGAGGTGCTTTGCTCCTTAGCAAACAGGAAAACCACTATGTCCCTCTGCCCTTAACATGAAGATGAGTGGATCACTGTCAGCTTCTAAGAAGGAAGTCTCCAGCAGCGGGCCGCAGGACCCCTTCCTATCCAATCTCTTTAATGATGACTTATAGGGAGTCCCCACAGCACCCGTGGTAAAAACAACAGAAGAATCATTTGAAACTTGTGGGCATCACGCATTGTGGTATTTAGGCAGGACTCTGGGGGCTGCGTCAGTATCCTGAAAGATCTCCACTGGCTATAATGAACCTGAACCCTGCACTTAGGTTTTAAAATCCAGATGTATTTGTACAGCGTGGATTAGGGGTTAACCAGGTGAAGGGAGGGTTGATGATCCCAGGTAAGATGGACACCTGGAGCAGCTGAGTGGGGCCTGTGGGTAGAGCACAGGAAGGAGTGACTCGAGATGACACTGGTATGCATGTAGGGTTGTGTCAGAGAAGGTCTCAAGGGCCCTGGTAGGAAAGCTATGAAAGGTCCTGGACCCCGGGGTGGGTTTACCCTGCACCTTTGCCCTTGCGAGCTCAGGCATCTAATGGATCTAACCAGTTACCCCCTTGTGTTACCAATCTTCCTTTCAGATCCTAAAATGGTACACAATTGGTTAAGCTAACTTTTAAATATACAAGTAGGAACCCAAGGACAGAAAGGGCTGGGCTTCACAAGAATTTATTCTGTTTGATTCTCTGGGGTCCCCCCGACCATCCAGTCCACTCACAGCACTGAACACATAGCACCTTGGTGTAACCCCTTGGGGAGATGCCTAGACCGGGGGTGGTCCTGATTCCTCCCCTTGGCAAACCCTGGCAGTGCTCATCCAATGGTTTGTGGTGGGTCCTCATCTCACCTCCAGATGTTGCTGGAAAGGCTGGGGTAGGGAGGACCCCGGGTGGGGATGAATTCCTGGGGCCACTGTGTCTAAGTGTGGTGGGTTATGAGCCCTGTGGCACATCTTTTTAGGCAGACCCTGGTCTGGGTGCAGGGCCTGGGCAGGGTGAGGACCCTGCCAGCATATGACCTCTGGATGGCTCAGTGGAGGAGGGATGGCACGGGGGCCGGTGGGGCATGGCCTCTGGCTCCCTGTTTATTAAGAGGCCATGTCATAGTCAGGCCTGCATGTCAGGGCTGTAGAAAAAACTAGGTGGCCGTGTATGGAAGGAGAGGCCCCCCTAAACTGCCTTCTGAGCCTTGTGGGTTTGGATAGTGAACATGCCTTTGGAGACTCCAAGTAAGGAGCAGAAGGGCCTTTTCTGTTCCTTGAAATTTAGGATGGAGAGGCCCATCCCGAGATGGCCAGCTTGCCTGGCCACCTGATGCTCTCCTTCACCTGCAGCTGCCACCGTGCGAGGTTCTTCAAAGCCAGCCTGCGCCCACTGCCAGGGGCTCTCCTGTCACCAGTGCTTGGGGGCTGGGCTCCTCAGAGCAGGCAGAAGAGAGGTGACTGTGACTGCTCTCTGAGCAGGTGAATGTACCAGACTGACTTTTCATAGAACCACCCTTGTTTAATTCTCCCTTGTTTAATTCAGTGATCCTTTGAAACAGGTATTTTTCCCATTTTGTAGATAAGGAAACTCATACCCTTCGAGGTTAACAGGCAGGTCATATTCTTTGTTAGGGGCAGAGTCAGGATGCAAACCCACGGTCACGTCCACCTGACCCTAAACCCAGGGCTCATAGCCACCTTTGAAAGGTCACCTTTCAAAATGTTGTTTCAAGGAGAGTCATGCACCAGCAGGTGGAGATCCCCTGAGAACAAGAAGCAGTTGAGGGGTGGTCCTGAGGAGTATGGGCCTGGGAATAACCACTTGGGAGACGTGAGCTGCTGCATGATGGCCCAGCAGAGTTCTCCCTCGCCTTCCCTACTTCCCACCCAGGCCCTGCTGAGGGGCACAGGCTCTGTGGACACCATCTGACCAGCTCTCAGGCCTCACCTGATTGGGACTGGGCAGAGCCTCCAGATCCCCGAGACCGTATCCTTTGGGCTCAGCTTCCAGGCTGGCCGGGTCTGGAGGAGGGCAAGCTCTTGGTCTGGGACGTCAGGCATGGGAAGAGGACAGTCGGGTCTGACAGGACTGAGGTGGGCCCTGAGGAAACACTGAGGTAGAGAGACAGCCTGGGGGGTTTCCTCATGATGAGCGCGGCCCTGGGCACTGGCTTTTGTGGGACAGAGCCCCACAGTGAGGGGCCACCTGAAGCTTGTGTCTCGCAGCAGAGGGTGCCATCCTGGTGGCCAAGGTCCCAGGGCTCTCTAGGACACGGAGGCCTGACAGGTCTCTCTTCGCAATGTCATTTTCTTCTCTGTCAAACAGACTGTTTCAAGTTTTATAGGAAGCTTGCTGGATATGGCGCCTGAGTGCAAAACCTCCGGGAGTGGACAGATGGGTTGAGGGAGACTTGAGGCAGGCGGAGGATTTCGAAATAACTCTGGATTTGGGTGAAAATTCTAGGTATGGACTTGGATGGGAGAGAAACATGGAAGCTGGCTGGGAAGAAACTCTGAGGCATTCCAGTCAGAAACACCTCAGGGCTCTTACTCTCTCTCCCTGTGCAGAAAGGCATCAGAAAACTCTCTACCTGCTGATAGGGTAAGAATTCTGGAATACTTTGTTGGGTGAAAAAGCCTGGGGCACAATATCATGTATATATGCTGTTATGCTACCTGAATGGGGAAAAAAAAAAAGAATGTAAAGGGCAATGATCTGTAATCATATTTGCTTGTAACTACACAAGTGAAATATGTAAGAAATGAATAAAGATAGGGATATGGGCTTAAGAACTGGACAGATGGGGGACGAGATAGGATTGAGCCATGACCTATCACCTTCTATGCTTTCACTTCTTTTTTTCTTTTCTTTTCTTTTTCTAGAGAGGGGGCTGGGGAAGGGCAGAGGGAGAGAGAGAATCTTAAGCAGGCACCACACCCAATGCAGAGCCAGCCAGTGAGGCTCCACCATCTCATGATCCTGAGATCATGACCTGAGCCAAAATCAAGAGCCAGGAGCTTAATTGACTGAGACACCCAGGTGCCCCTCTATGTTTTTATTTCTGACCATGTGATTATATTACCTATCTGAAAAATAAAATAAAATGTCCTTTTTAAATTTTGACCCAAAACCCAAAAAACCCTGACCAACCAAAACCCAAAAATCAACCACCAAACAAACCCTCTAACTCTTAGGTGCTCTCTGGGTCATTGCCTGCTATCTCCTCCCCCTCCTCCCCACTCCAGTTTTGCTAACATTCTCACTGCCTCCTTTCCCTGATTTTTTAATTTGAATGCAATTCCATGTCTCCTTCTTTAAAGTAGAACAAAGCTTTCCAAGCCTAAAATCTCTGTGGGATTGTCCTTGACTAGATGTAAACGTTGATGGTAGTTGGTCCCCTTCAACCCATCAAGACTCAGCCTCTGAAATCCGATTGTCCGACTCTCCAGGAGAAGGTGAGGCGGTCCCTGGCCTTGGTAATCTGCCCCGCACTCCAGTCATCTCCAGTATGTTCTTGAACATTCCACGTGGACACTCCCGTCTGGGCCTGTGCACCTGCGCTCAGAAACGCACCTCTGCCATTGTCTGTCAGGCGACCTGGGCTGGCCAACATTATACTTCCCCAGTAATCTCTTGGTTCGTTCCTTGCCAGGCTAAATAAGCTCGATCCTCATAACTAATCTTACCACCCAGTTGTCACGCTTCTTTCGAAATCACTCTGAGCATCTCTCAGTTTCTCGAGCCTCTGTCATGTAACAGGAGGCTAAGCCCTAAGTATGTGGAGAACAGTGAGAATAGCGCCACGTGGCTTCTCTGCTTCCTTGCTTGGGTCCCTGTTGGACACTCAGGCAAGTCTCTTAGATGTTATTTTTTGCAGTTTACCGAGCACTGCTAGCCCCTGGACCTCAGTCCATCAGGTCTCCTTACTGTCTTACTATTTCCACTGATTCAGAGTAAGCTTGGCCCACTGTGGTCTTTATTTAGATCATCTCTATTATACCTGTGGGTAGATCTTATAAGCAGGCCTTGGCACGGCTTTATTTGTGGGTTTCCTTTTAAAAGGTCTCTGTGAAACAGGAAATGTGACTAAGAAAATCTTCTTCTTCCATGAAACCCTCTTCATTAACTGGAAAAAGGCACCCGTCCCCTCTCCCCCAATACTTACTCATGGCCCAAACAGACACGTTTCAAAAGAACACATAGTTCCCCAAACACTGAAAAGTGCACTGTAAGGCTCACGTGTGAGGCGAGTGGTTCTTTGTCAGGTTGGTGCTGTCTGGGGCCATCCTCGCGCCGACACGTGCTGCCTGTCACTGTTCTTCCTAGCATTTGAGGGTGGGTGGGAGCCTTGGAGGGCTGGGAGGCTTTGTGGCTGACCAAGGATGGGTGTGCAGCTTAAGAGCTAGAAGCAGGGAGGGTACTCCTATGGATAAAGGCCGAGGTGGATGGGACCCCGGGTCTCCTGGCTCCCCAGCCTCATTTGTCTGGTTAAACCACACACCCATCTCCTTCAGCTTCTGGAGGGGCCCCATGCATCTTTCTCCTGTAGAGAAGCCTGGTGACAGGTGCAGCAGGGACACAGGCTTGCTGGGAGGGACCCTGGGCACAGAGCTCAGGCTTCCTGATGGGGCTTTCTTGAGGAGGCAGTAGTGGCTGTACTTGGGATCACCTGCTTTGCAACCATGCTTTGCTCTCAATAGGAAAACAATAATATAGGGTTATCATGAGATGAAAATAAGTTAAAACACAGAAAGCATCCAGGACAGTCTTGGTGTGCCACCCCTCTGTACATGTTAGTTATGATTATTCTGATGAGTTGGTTAGGTTTCCTCCTTTCTATTCAATTCGAGAATTTGGCACCAACCATGGGCTTTGTTGCAAATATGGCTGCATTGAGGTTTTATCCTTGGTCAGCCCCTCAACGGCCAGTAGTTTGTCTTTTTTTTTTTTCTTAAAGATTTTATTTATTCATTTGACAGAGAGAAACACAGCAAGAGAGGGAACACAAGCAGGGGGAGTGGAAGAGGGAAAAGCAGGCTTCCCTCTGAGTGGGGAGCCCTATGCAGGGCTCGATCCCAGGACCGTGGGATCATGATCTGAGCCAAAGACAGACGCCCAACGACCAAGCCACCCAGATGCCCCAGTCAGTAGTTTGTCTTAAGAAGAGATGAAAAAAAAAATATATATATATAGATGGTCCAAATGCACAGTTAGTACTGCTGGGGTCTAGGGGGCCTTTCCAGACAGGCTGTGTAGACCAGGAGCCTGAGATGACCTGGTTCGGGCTTACAAGCAGTGCCCGCCCCTCAAAAACATTGAGTGAGGGGTGTAGTTGGCCCTGTGGCTACGGATATTGTTATGGAGAATACAGATTAAGGTGCAGAATCTTTGGGCTCCATAGACGTGGGCCTGATGCAGACAGGGAGTATGGGAGGGTGTGAGGGGAGTCTGGGCCAGGCTTAGGGGCACAGGGTCTCCACTTGACTCACCCCTTCAACTGCTGCTCTCACTCCCAAGGCCTTTGTCTGGATGCTGGGAAATTCCTGGGGGATGGTTAAACCCCACCTCTATCAGGCATGACACTCTCTTCCTGAGCTGTGAGTTGCCTCATTCTGCCTTCCTGAAAATGTGGTCTTGCTACACCAGAGGAAGGCTAGGTCACTGACAGCGTGGGACCCTGAGTCAGCAAGACTGAACAGGGGGAAGCCAGAGCCACAGCCACCATGTGTGAAGTTAGCGAGATCCAAGTTTTCATAAAATTGTTATTTCCATGGCATGTGTCTGCGCATGAGGCACCGATCTGCATTCCTCCCACATCAGCACCAACCTTTTGGCTTCGTTCGCTTCCCCAGCTGCAGACACAGCAGGGTCAGGGTCCCTCTGTCAGGGAGTGAAGCAGGTTTGCCCAGGTACAGGGACACTCTTCGCCGGCCTCTCCACTGCGTCTAGCCAACACTTAGGCCTCGCTTGTGTTCTGCTTGCAACCACAGCATTTTCTTTTCTCAGCTACTTTTGGTGGCTGGAGGAGCTGTGCCTGCTGGGATGTATGGGGATGGGTCATAGTTGGCTTGCTGTGAGTGGAGGGGGTGGAGGGTTTCTTAGAAATTTGTTCTGATGTCAGTTATATCTCAATAAAACAGGGACCCCCCCTCATGTGGCACAAAGCTGGTATTCAACAAATACAAATAATTATGACCCCGTCCCTAAGAAAAAGAAAAAAAAAGTGCTCTATTTCTCAAGGGGATCAAAATGAGCCTTAAATTCTTTTATGGATCCCTCCTTGGGATCCATTCCATATTAACACAAAATGACAATGGGCCAAATTTTCATTGATTTGGATTTGCCATGAAACTAAATTCCTGAGTAAAAAGAATTTTTGGTAAACTTCAAAGTGGGACTGCTAGGTGTTCCCCATTGATGAACCTGGCATTTAAAAGCATCGTGTCCTGATTTTTCTTTTTTTTCTGCTTTCTCCAGGGTCCCTCACTTTCCTTCCTGGAGTTTCATATGCCAATCTGGGGAGAGACAGCAGAGAGAAAAGTGGGAGTTGGGTTGGGGGTTTGAAATGGGAATGAGTATACATTTTTAGTTCCCAATACCCCTCTATCCTGAACTGTCTTCTGAGTTCAAAAACAAGGCTCTTGGCTGCTTCCATGGCCTTGAAGTGGGGCTTGCTTCTGCCCTAGCCCCTGGGCCTGGGTCTCTGCACCCCCTCTCCCAGCCTCCAGGGCATGGGCTGGGGGGACCATGTGCATGCAGGGGTGGGAGCCTCACACCCTAATGGGGCTGAGCTGGCCATAATGCCTGTCTCTCCCAATTAGGTCCCCAAAGGGAACAAAGCCTTATTTCTTTCCTCTCTCAGTTCCCAGGCACTGACTGGGGAAAAACAATCCTTGGCAGCTCAGGGGTTAAAAATAAAACACAGCAAGGGGGAAAACAAGCCGGGCAGCTGCAGCGGCTCCTCAGAGCCCACTCCAGGCTAAACAGAGGCCCCAGCAACTCCTTGGAGACTTGAACCCTGGGCGATGGAATTTTCCCTTGCATGGAGGCTATTGTCCTCTGGAAAGGGCCAGGGCCAGAGGAGGGCCTGGGGAGCACTGATCTCCCCCGAGCTCGCAGCCAGGAAGCTCCTGAGAGCCCAAGGGCTCTGTCCCACCCAGCTGGGGTTGGGTGAAAAGGCACTGGGGGTGCAGTCCACCCCTCCCCCCTTGAGAAAAAGGGGGGTCCACTGGGGGGCTTCCAAAGGCCTGGGCACCAGTTGTTACCCCACTCCTCAGCCTCAACCAGCCAGTCACTGGGATGGAATAAAAGGCTTGGTTCCCTTGGCAACGGCAGGGTCTTTGGTCTTTCACAGAGTACAAGATGGGCTTGGGGGAGGGGGTTGGGGGGGCAGCCTGGGAGGAGGTGAGGGGAAGGGGGGGATGGGCAGCCTGTTTACTAACGTTGTTTGAGGGAGGCTTTTGTAGGTTCTGGCCTGGGAAATGCAGGAAACCCTAAGTGTGGGGGATGCTCTTTACTGCTTCCCAGTTTCAAGCCACAGTTGGTGGTCCGTGGTGGGAACAGGACTGTGTAGGCCTCACGTTGACTTCCTGGATGGCTCAGGAGAGTCAAGCGGAGCCTACCTTTATAGGTACCAAGGCCTGGCCCTGTTTTATGACTGGAGACCCCTGGAAGTGTTGATAGATGCTTGAGCCCATAGAGAGCTATTTGTGAAGCCGAGATTAGAATAGCAGGCGCCTGTCTCCTGGGTCTGATCTCGATGGACCAGACAAAGCTATTTTTAATATCAAGCAAGAGAGTTGTTGAAATAATGACAAAGTGCAGAGCCTGGGCTGACTTTGTCTCAAGAACTAGACTTTGTGAAAGGAGTTAAAAAATCTCTTCACATACCAAACAGATGCGTTTAGCGTCCGTGAAAACAAGTGATAAGGGACAGGAGACCTTGACCCAGGGTTTTGGGATTAGAGGTCCCAGCGTGTTGTCACTAGCACAGAGGTGTAAGGGACTCTGGGGGGTTTTAGATGGTGAGGGCTTAAAACCCGGCACTGACAGAGAAAGTACCTTTTGCGACGCTTTTCAAAGGGTGGGGGGGGGGTGCGCATAGAGCAAACAGAACAAGAGAATCAGCGACTTGATATGGTGGCTTAAGAAGAGAGATGACCAGTGTAGATCAGCACACTCTTCAGGAGTCTTTTAATATGATTTTCTTTCAAAAAATGAAAAATAAAACAACAAGAAAAAAATCCCACCCAGATTCCTATCTGGTGTAGCCAGGCAGGTCTTAGAGACAATGAAAACTAGGTTAATGGTTGCTTCTAGCAGACATTTTGCTGAATTCTTTTGCTGCTGCCTGAGGATTTGGGGGTGAGGAGGAGTCAGGGGAGAGGTGACTGAGTTTCCCACAAAGTGACCAAGGCCATCATCGGTGAAGTACTTCCTCACGCACACCGCGGTCAGTTCCTTCAAAGCTCAGCTCTGGTGGGTGGGTCTTCCCTGAAAGACACAATTTGAGGAAACCTAGAGGGTGGGTCCTGAGATGAGGAAACACCTGGGTGGCAGGTTCTTGATAAGGAAACAACCCTGAGATACCACTGCGACTGCTTTTGCTTGCAGGACCTGTGGCCCATCAGACGGCCGCCTGCTTTAATCATCATCATCAAAATGATAATAATAATAAAAAAGGAATCACTTATCACCTAATTAATTTACTTACCAGCTGGTGGCTTGGCAGAGACTGAGTCTGAGCAATGTAGAATAATAACCCATTTAGGAAATATGCAGAGAATGGGAACCCAAAGAAGACAAACTAGCATGGGCTCACCCCATCTGTGGGATCGTTCAGGTATGTATGGTCATTTCAGCTTAAGGACAATTCAGTGAAGTTGGTGTGATTATTAGTCCCATTTTGTAGATGAGAAGACGGAGGCCTGGGTAGGTTCATTCACTTGAGCAAGATCCCATAGCTGCAGGTAGAGAGAACTGGGTTTTGAATCCTATCTGATGATCTTAGATCCACATAACAGCCACTTTCAGATACGAAATCTCACTTGATTCTTGAAACCTCTTATTAAGGCGGGAGATTATTTCTGTTTATAGCCTCAGAAGCTGAAGGTCATGGAGTTTAAGTGACTTGACCTAATCACAAGACCAGTATGTGGTAAAGCTGTGACTGCTCTGGGGCTTTTCCCACGGCGGCATGTGGCCCGGTCTCAAGTTCCATTCTTCATGCGTCTAAGAAGATTTCAACGTCTGCTATTTGCTTGTTCATTGATTCATGCAGTCATTCAGCTAGTATCTGCTAAGCACCTGCCATAGACAAGGCATCGAGGGGAGCAGAGAATGAATTAGATTTTTAAAAACTCCCTGGGAGTAAACGGATTCTGTGACCTTGCCGTCCTATGTCTGTAGTTGTGGCTGTCAGTGGAAATCTTCCCACATCAATGGACTAACTGGTGTGTCTCATTCAATAAGCTGATAAATTTACAACGGGAGAACAAAAACAGTAGGAATTCCTGAATCACAAACAATCCGGGGACACCTTGCTCCTTCAAATGGACAGTTATTCAACAAGCTTTGGCCGGACTCACGGGGACACGGGAGTGGAGGTAGAGGGAAATTAATTGTGGCCAAGTCTCCCGGGGGCCCCACGTTTGCACAGGTCCCCCAGCCTCAGGAGCATTCCTGTCTCCCTGGGTCCCTGGACTCCGTGGTGAGGGGCCCCTCTCAGGGTCAAACTTGCTCCCCCATCTGATTTCACAGGCCAGCTCCCTCCTGGACAGAAAATCGGCCCGAGTCAGGCTGTATACTGGACATGTTCCCTACTCATCCATCGGCACAGGATTCCTTTTTAAAGATGATTTCTCCCACGTGACTACCACGGGGAAAACCCGCCTCCCCAAGTGACAGAAGTCACCATAATATGCGACGAGATATCAGAAGCTCTTAAAGGCAAGCGGTTCATGGTTGTTGCTTTTGAAGAGTACGCAGTTTTAGGCGGGCCCGTGAACAAAATTTCATCCTGTCCCCGTGGACCAACATTTATTCATTTATCTGGGTCAAGGTGCAGGTCTAATTAGAGCACGAGGTACAGGGAAGCGAAGGTGATTTTATAAGGAAGACAGAGACCTAAAGCAATGAGGGTGGAGGGCAGGATGGGCCTTTGAAGAGAAAGAGTTGATTTAGGTATTCATTCAACAACTTACATATATCCAGTGCTTTCCCTGGGTCCTGGTCCTGCTCATGTTTTCCTCGTACCCCATGCTTAATAGGATCTTGTGAATTGAGGGCAGGACCAGGTTGTACAGGCTCCCTCAGAATTAGGGGTTGACCTCTGAGAAGGTAGAGATGGGGCAGGGAGGAACATTAACAACAGCGTTCCAGTGCTGACCTCCACCCCCGTCTGCGAGGCCTGGGTTTTCTTGCTGAAAAGTTCCCCGGGAGACTCTGATGGGGAGACACAGTTGCCCTTCATGACAGGAAATAGTCTAAATTTTAGAGGCTCGATTGGGACACCCTTCACATTCTTTTAGTAAACATTGATGGCTCTGCTATTCATAACGGAGACCCAAACTTTTTTTTTTTAATCTTTCACATTTTGCTATCATTTTACTTAATTTTATTCCTCAGAACCTCTGCCTCTTTTTCCTTCTACCTAGCTTTCCCTTCTGAAATAGGACTGCTGGATTTAGCAAATCAAAATATAGGACACCCAGTTAAGTTGTAATTTCAGATAAGCCACAAATACATGTTTAGTATAAGTATGTCCCAAAGAATACATGGGATATACTTACACTGAATAACTATTTGTGGTTTATCTGACATTAAAATCTAACTTAGGTGGCTTGTATTTTATCAGATGACACCGCCACTGGCCTTCCATGCTTGAACCTCTTTGGATTTATATTTAGATTTTTATCACCTGTCAGCATTTAGCCCATCTCAGGGCAAAGAGTTTCCAGGTTTGTTATCTTCTGTGTGAAGCAGTGTCAGGAGAGGTCGTCACCTTTTTTCACTAACTATCCTCTTCCCTGATATTTCAGAAAAATGGTGTATTTCTGTGGAGTTTATTTTCCTTTAATTCTGTCGGGGTCCACGTTCACATTTGGCTTTCCAAACAGGAAAGTAGTAGGCACATCCGATGTTTTCCCATGACCAACTTATATATTCCTCCCATTTGGTGGGGAGGGTCACCTTTCCTCGGGTCTTTGGTAGAGACTGAATGGATAACATTTAATGGTACCATGAATCCAGATGTAAAGACCCAAGGGGGTTAAATATCAGCAGGGAGAGAGTCAAGATTCTCTGAGGTTTCCCCGGTTTCCTTCCTGATAATGTCCACCACATTCACCAAAAACCAGTTGTTTCTTGAGCACACAGAAGGTTTATAAGGGCTATAAAGCAGTGTAGGTCCATTTGATAGAATCCTTGAAGTCTATACATTTTGCCTTTTTCTGCCATGTATGTTGTATGTGTTATATGTGTTTGTGTATTGTGTGTGCGTATGAGTCTGATAACAACCCAGTAAAACAGCAGAGAGTATGGAGAAGGAAATAGAGGTAAGAAAGCTGATACTGTGGTCCCGACAGTGCTTTCAACACAAGAGACTCCACAATGGAGATGGTGACTGTGTTCAGAGGCTTAAATTATGAATCTTCTTCTCTCTCTTCTGCTTTCCAAACCATGCAATATAGTTCTCTAATTTTTTTTTTTTTAAGATTTTATTTTTGGGGCCCCTGGGTGGCTCATTTGGTTGAGAGCTGACTCTTGGATTCAGCTCAAGCCATGATCTCAGGGTTGGGGAATCGAGCCCCGTGTTGGGCTCTGCACTCATCCGGGAGTCTGCTTCAGATTCTCTCACTCCCTCTCCCTCTGCCCCTCTCCACTTCCTGCTCACATGCTCCCTCTCTCTCAGATACTTAAGTAAATAAATACACAAATAAGAATTTATTTTTAAGTAATTTCCACACCCAACATGGGGCTTGAACTCACCAACCTGAGATCAAGAACCATGTGCTCTACTGATTGAATCAACCAGGTGCCCCTGTAGTTCTCTAATTTAAAAATAAAACTGGACACCTGGTCGGCTCAGTTAGTGGAGCATGTGACTTTTGATCTCAGGGTTGTGAGTTCGGGCCCCATGTTGGGTGTAGAGAGTATTTAGAAAAATAAAGTCTTTTAAAAAATAAAAATAAAACCCCAAATTTGAAACTGCTTCTATTTTCTATTTTTTTAAGTGCAAGGTCTTGCTATTAAAATACCATTGACTATAAAAAGAAAACATGGCATTATAAAACTGTCAAAACATGTAAATGCTTTATCAACTTTACATATCATTTTCGGAGTAACTTTTCCATGATCCCATGATGAAAGGGCAATGCTGCTGTAAGTGCAGACTCGTGTCTGCCTGGCTGAAAACCCAGGCCCTTCCGTTGTTTTGTAGTAGAGAACTACTAGCTGGACCTTGCAGGAGAGTGTCTGTTCAGAATCTCAGGGGTAAATTGCCAATAAAATAGACACGGCTCAAAAAAAAAAATTAATCTCAGGGGTAAAAATCGGATGGATTTCCTGACTTTATTACTAAATTATTTTTCTATCGTCTGAAAGCTTACACGGCCTCCCTGTACAATAATTGATTTTCGTTATTGATTCTCCCACACAAAATTCATAGGGCTTATGAATGAGTCAGCCATGACAAGGCAATTATTATAATAACTCCTGTTTCCTGGATGCCAGGTACCAGGTGCTGCGATGACATTTTAATTTCACTGATTTAATCCTTGCCGTCATTCGGAGGTCAGTCTAGCCCTATTTAAAGGTGAGGAAATGGAGATTCAGAGAGTAAGATCCGACTGCAGTCATTCTGGAGGCTGAGATTCAGAATGAAGAGCCTGGTTAGGTGCAGTGGGGTTTCACTGTATGCTAATCTTTAAAAATTCCATCACCCCTACGGAGGGTAGTAACTGTATGAATCAGAAAAGGAGAGTACTTTCCTCCCATCCTCCTTCTCTAAGCTGCGGGTAAACAGTTCCCCTCTTAATAAGATCCTTAGAAGAAGAGAATGAGAGAGAACAGCTCAAATGGAGTCACAGTTCACCCAGGCGACTTAACCCTTTGGATGCCTGTGAGTAAGTTCAGGCACTCACTTTCTGAAGGAGCCACAACTCTGATGCGCCCTGTTAAACGGTCCCTTCCCTTGGAGTTTGTGTTGTAAGGGTTGCGGAGTAAATGGCGGAGTAAATCTGTGTCTTCATTTCTTCCCAGGCCGCGGGAGGCTCATCTTCCATATTAAACAAAGCATCACGCATTCCTGAGAACGCCTCTCCCACTGACTTGTTTTGACAACCAGGAGGGAAGATGGGAGGCCGGTAGAATGGGCTGCATGAGGACCCGACAGGATCTAGGAGAGCCCTTTCCAAAACACTGGTTGATTATTTCCAGCTCCCTGTCAAGCTGGGCTTCTCAGAGAACAGCGTTTATCAAAGGGGAGACTCCCGGTTCTCTAATTACCAACCCCCCAGAGGGTGTTCTGAGCCTTTATCACCCTGATGGTGACCTTGTTCATGTCCATGATTCTGGCCAAAGGTTTGTTTGTGTTTCCCTGAATAGGTTGAGCATTTATCAACCATTATTGGTATTTCATAACTCTTCCTCATGGTGTTGTAATTAGAATTCTTTTGCATTCTCGAATTTTAACATATGATTGTTTTTGTATGGGATCCTTTGGTTTCAAAACCACAGTTTTCCCCTTGTGTGTTTGTATGGGCATGCAAAAAGGAGCTCAGGAGACAGGATTCTCCTAGGACTTTCAATTACAGAGCTTTCTTTCCAGAAAGCCCCATTTGGCACTATTTTGGTAATGGATTTTATCATTCAGTTATGGGTTTCCCTGCCTTTATATTTCCGTGGCAGGTATTACTTCCCATTTTATACAGGCAAGGAGAGATTATTGCCTAAAATCTTAGTGATTTTGCTTCCTCCCAGAATAGCACTTTTATCATTATGTAGCAAGAATATCTACACAGATTTATTTGGTAAAGATTCTATTCAAAGGTCTAGGTACTGATTAACGCTGCTTGGCCTACTGAACAATGGGTGTAACCTGGGTTTGATAAACCAAATAAGACCTTTGTCTTGTTTTGCTGGCTGGCAAAATTGCCTGTACCATAAAATCCTTCAGCCTCCAAGGAGAGGCCAGGATCCTTCTGTTATGACCTGGTTTTTATTTCCTGTCCCTGATGGGCAGCTGAATCAAGGGAGGCACGTGCTGATAGGAAGGGCCTTGAAGATGTGTGTGTGTGTGTGTGTGTGTGCGCGCGTGCGCGCGCGCTTGTGGATGTAGGTGCCTATAACACACTTGCACACATGCTCACAAACATACCACCCGCTGGGATTCTGGTTGTGGGGGATGGGATGGTGAAGCAGTCAGTTGAACATGGAACAATCTTTGTATCCAACTCTTGCTCCAAAGTGTCCACATCCTTTTCCTCACCTGCACTGGTCTGGGTCACTTTGCTCAGGTGGATGAAACAAAGGACTAAGGAAATTCCAGCTCCAGTAGTTTCCTGAAAGATCTCCTCTGGTATCCTCTTTGATGTCTGGAGGATAGCGAGTTTGAGTATGAGACTGGACTAGCACAAATCCACCCCTCTCTTGGGAAAACTGCTTGGGCTTGTTCCAGAATGGGGTCAACGGTGTCATGCTTATTTCCTAAAAATAGCCCAACTTGCTAAAAACTTAAAAAAAAAAAAAAATGGAATCCCACTATACCACAGTGTAAGTCTCACAGCTCTCAGAATCCTCCCTCTACCTTTGGGTGAATCCCCAAAAGTGGGTTCCTTGCCCCATTTCCTAACACGGATCTGGTGGTCTTCAAGATGAGAGAAAGAAACTTTAGGAAAGCCCCACTCCAGTGAATTTGATGCCTGTACATGGCTATGTTTTAGAATGCATTTTTTGGAGGAACTGAGGATGCTTAGCCTGGGGGTGGGAAGTACTCTCAAAGGAGATCAGGCTTATAGCTTTAAAATGACTTATTTAAGGGTAGAAGGGTGGAAGTTTCTGGAAGGACTATTTTGGTTCTGTGTAAGAACAATTGTCTAACAGTTATCCAGCAAGGAATGGAAAGCTTCCTTTGAAGGTACAGAGAAAGGGCCCAGTCTCAGGACCCTGCATGCAGAGGACAGCAGGGATGTTGTAATGTGAATTCCAGAAGTACTCGAGTTCAACTGATGACCTCCAACGTTCCTGCCAGCTCTAAGATTATATGATTCTATATCTGTAATTTTCCATTTCCCTATTAAGAAGAAATTTTCCACATTCAAATTTGTTTTAATATTTGATAAAGGTTGTCGGATGACTTTGGCTGTCTTTGCTCTAACATGCAGCTTACCCCTTTGCCCCATGGCTTAACACATCACATCGCAACACAAAAACATCAGTGCTCTTTGTTGGACAGAGGAGATGGGAGTTTACTGACTGCTTGGTAGGAAGGTGCTGGTTACATGGGACCTGGAGTGGAGACGTTGGGAACTCTGTATCTTGCCTCCTACCCAGTCTCTGAAATTCTTCAAAAGAGATCTTACCTCAGTCTTGGGTGGTGGACACAGCAGAAGTGGTCTGGAGCCTGACTGCTCCTTATACCTACTACACCAGCAGTTCCTCCAGCATTCTTCCAATCCCCCCCCACAATTCCATATCCTTCTCATGGACCCTGTATAATACGGATATCCTCAGGAATCCTCAGAAACTCTTAGCTAGGACAGAGTGAACTTTCCTTGAAAACTGTCTTTCAATTGCTCCCTCCACTGAGCTATTGCACAGAATAAAAACCTTCTATTAAAAAAACAAAAACCAAAACCAAAGAGAAACACTAGTCTAAACACCCATTAAATACTAGATTATAACTTTGACTTTAACTTTTAAGTAGCATGTTCTTTTGTTTAAACAACGTTAAATCGTTGCCTTGAAGCAAAGATTGACTGGTTGATTCTTTTTTCTTTCAGTTACTTTAAGAACACCCTTTTTCTCTCTCTCTTGGGTTAAGTTTATGTTGCAAGGAGAGTTCTAGGAGTTGGAAGTAAAATCTGATCATTCGAAAATGAATAAACACATATTAACTGATTTTATATCAGTGTTCACTTCAATTAGTAGAGTGTGTCAAGGATCTGAGAGATAAAGACCTCACCCTGGATGGAATCACTCGCTGGGGGACCCAATGTTCGGCAATTCCAGCAATCAGCAAGGAGAGGTAAGCATTAGCTCTCAGATTCCTTTAGCTAAATTTCAGACTAAAGGCCATGAACAAAGGTGTTCAAAGCTGTTCGAAGGGGTTCAATTAGTCACCAGAGGGGTATGAATTTAAGAGACCCCGAGATACCATTACGTGTCTATCAGAAAGTTCAAGAACAGGAAAACGAGTCTATGATGATGCAGAACTCTGCGGACTGTGGCAGGGGGTGGGAAAGGGGAGGTGGGATGAAGGAGATGATCTGGAGCTCAGTTTGGGTGGTGATTTCATAGGCGTGTGCATTTGCAAAAATCCATCAGGCTGATAATTTAAGATGAGTGCAGTTCAAACCGCAGCGAGATACCACTTTGTGCACTACCACGAGAACGAAAAGACAGTAACAAATGTTTTGTTGACAGATGAATGGATAAACAAAACGAGAATGAGAAAATCTCATTCTCAGAGCATTTCTAGCACAGTGAAATATTCTCCAGCAATAAAGAGGAATGAAGTACTGAGACCTGCTCCAGCATGGATGAACCCTGGAAACGTGCGACGGGCAAGAGGTTGGTCACCGAGGGCCATGTATGTTGAATGATTCTGTTCCTGTGAGATCCCCGAGCTGGTAGACAGAAGGGAGGTTAATGGGTGCTAGGGACCGGGAGAGGATATAAGGAGGGACTGCTAATGGGTCCAGGGTTTCTTTCTGGGGGAATGAAAATGTGCTTAAATAGTGGTGATGGTTGCACAGTTCTGTGAATATGGTAGAAACCACTGAACCGAACACGTTAGAAGGGTGGCCAGTTGGTTGGGCGTCTGATTCTTGGTTTCCCCTCTGGTCATGATCTAGGGGTCCTGAGATGGAGCCTATGTCAGGCTATCAGGCTCTGCGCTCAGTGGGGGAGCCTGCTGGAGGTTCTCTCACCCTCTCTGTCTGCCCCTCTCCCTGCTCGCTCACGCTCTCTCATTCTCAGATGAATAAATAAATCTTTGAAGAAAAGGGTGAATTTGATGGTATGTGAATTACACGTCAATAAAGCTGTTTTTTAAAAAAACGTTGAGTGTGCTTTGTGTGTATTTACACTTGGGAGAGAGAGAGAGAGTGAAGAGTGAAGATGAGTTCTTCAACTGAAAACAACCACCACAGGGAAAGAAATGTGAGTTAAGGAAAGAGAGAAGAGAACTGATTTGCTTGAACATCTCCCCAAAGTGTCAAGTACTTTACGTATGGCATTTCGTTTAGTTGTCACAGGAGTCCTGTTACACGGGCATTTCCACATGAAAGGTGAGGAATTGTCTTCTTCAGTAACTTGCTAAGGTTTCCAAACCCAGGAGCTGGGGTCCATGGCTGTTTCTCTTCCCCTCCTCTGCCCCTCAGGTGCCTTCCTCCAAGGACTAGCGTTGGCCTGGGAGCTGATTTTGTCTGGAATACTCACGTGGCTGAAGAGGAGAGGACCCTGAGACTAGGCACATGATGTGGCTTGTACGAGATCCCACACCAGCCTGAGTTAAACCCTGAGGTACCCATGTAGGATTCTGGTACCTAGCAGAGCTGAGTTAAACCCTGAGGTACCCATGTAGGAATCTTTCGTTAATAGTCAATAAAATTAGTAGCACTGTACTAAGCCCCTCATTAAATAGCTCTGTTTGGTCCAGTCATCTCAGAGAGCAATCTGGAAGGGCTCGGTGCAGTGAAGATGTGTCTGCCTGGAGCCTAGAACTCCCTCCTGGGATTCTCACTCAGAGCATTTCTGGCACAGGGAATCCAAGCATTCGCTTCTACCTTGTTTGTGGCAAGTTAGTGGTTCATTCCCAAGGGAATAGATAAAGTTAACTGTGGTGGACAAATACTATGGACTATTTCCAGCTCTTAGAAGCAGGAACTACAGGCACATTCCAGAATATGACAATTTTCTTACAGCTGGGGAAAAAAAAAAAAAGCAGGCAACTGAATGTTCTTTAGCACATACTGTTCATAAATTAAAAACACAACTTCCCACAAAATAAAACTATATACTTAATGAGGATATATACATAACAAAGACCATCTAGAAACATATTTGTGTAGTGACCTCTGGGGTGAGGCAATGCAGTGGGCGTGGTGTCGCCATGAGCAGAATAGCGTGATTAAGTCAATTCTTTATCCCTTGAGGCCTCTGAATTCTTTTTTTTTCTTTTTAGCAGCATCAGATATTTTATGGAGACAGAAATTTATCTCCTTTATTTAAATGACAGAGGCCTGAGTTCACCTGAAAGTGTCTAAATCAAAATCTACAAACAAAGGAAGGAGAAATTCCTGTTGAGAGAGTGTTCCCTGGCTGGGTACGTTCTTCTGCCCATGCTGCTGGCCTTTCAAGCACAGCTCTTCCAGGGGCTCTTTCCTCCTTTCCACTCTGACATTCATGACACAGATCTTCTTGAAGGCAGACAACTACGCCGCTTTTCTCAGAAAGCCCACTGGCCTGGAAATGGGTTCCAGGTGAGGAAAATTAAGGCACAGGATGGGAACATGATTTGGCTAAGGCGGGTATTGGGGGGCGGAGTATATCTACATTGTGTATGTAGAAGTCCGAATCTCTCCGTACCTCAGAATGTGACTGTATTTGGAGGTAGGGCCTTGAAAAATGTAATTAAGTTAAAATGAGGCCATTAGGGAGGGCCCTAATCCAATCTGACTGGTGTCTTTTTTTTTTTTCTGACGGGTGTCTTTATAGGAAAAGGAAATTTGGACCCACAGACCCAGGGCGTGGGGGTGGGGGACAGGTATAGACAAAAGGGCTTGTGAGGACACAGTGAGAAGATGGCCATTTGCAAACCAAAGAGACAGTGCTCAGAAGAGATAAAACCTACCACACCTTGACCTTGGACTTCTAGCTCCCAAACTGTGAGACAATAAATTTCCATTGTTTAAGCCGCTCACATCATTGTCAACTGCCAATAATTTTTTTAGAGGTGCCACAGGCTTGAGTAAATATGTAAATATGTTTCATTCTGTGAGATTTTATGGCAGCTCTAGCCAATGAATACAGCAGGAATCGACAGAGCTGAGATGTAACCTCAAGAGGTTAAAAACAAGTCTCGGTCCATTAGGTAAGTTGTCCTGTAGGTCTTGTTTTAGTGAGCAAAACTCTGGGGAAATCTTCCTAATAAAGACCTCCCCAGAGATGTGTCTACCTGGAGCCCAGAACCCCCTCCTGGGATTCTCGCTGACCCTGGGTGCCTCAGTTGATCTCAGCACAGGTCTTGATCTCAGGGTTGTGAGTTCAAGCCCCACGTTGGGCTGAATGCTGGGCATAGAGCCTACTTTATTTAAAAAAAAAAAAAGCCCATCTCTTGGTTGGAAGAACTGACCAAGGTGGATCTCTGGGAAGAACAAGAGGAATTCAATGAACTCACCCAGTCCCAGCACCCTACAGTTAGGGAAGCCCTGAGCAGTTGGCTGACTGACAGGACACCTGGCAGTTATGGAGCCCCAGGTGAGGGGGAGTCACCATACTTGGGGAGAGACATTCAGCTGGCAGTGCCTCTCAACTGCCAATAATTCCTTTACAAGTGCCACGGGCCTGAGTAAATATGTACTTCTCATGAGCTTTTTTTAAAGACTGCTCACTCAAACAGTCCATTGTAGGTTTTTAAAAAGCCCGAGTTCCTTCTGATAGCAGACCAGAGATTATTGTTCCTATATCAAAGGACCAGCGAAGGTTAACAAAGTTCAGGAATGGCGGGGCTGAGTCTGGGTCAATCCACAGGGCTGAGGAGGTATGCCGGTACCTAGGAAAATGTCCCAGCAGGGAGTGGAGAATAAAGGTTACTTCCTGTACTCTTGAGTTTTGGTGATGTCGAAGCAAAGCACCACCCGTTTTTCTTGATAGAATTCATGGTGCCCATGTTCTCGCTTGTGTCAGTGTCACTGGGCTTCTAGGAGTCCAGGAGTTTTACTGGTAAAGGACAAATTAGACACTATGTGTCTGTGTATTTGGGGAGGGGGCACCTTGTAGGGGTGATTTGGGGTAGGGATTTAGTGGGAAGGCAGGGATAAAAATAGGCAGAAAAAAAGGGGAGGAGGGACAGGTCAAGTTCCACTGGCTCCCCGGAAAGGTTTGAGAACCTCTGAAAACTTGGGCTGTTTTTCAACCAACAACGGGCAGCCTTGGGGCCTGCCTTAGAATCTCGTTAATGCTAATAGGCAACACCATTCCCACACTATTATGCTATTGGTCCATGGCAGACCAAGCCAAGTCCTATAGGATTTAAGGCAGCCCAAGCTCGTCTGGGCCATATGAACTTGTTTGCTTGGCTGGTCCGGTTGAAATACCTGTTGAAGAAGGTGTCTCAGTTTATCTTGGCTCAAGGCAGTTGCCAACTTCCCATGCCCATATTTAAGGTATTGTGGTTCCCAGTGGAACCCAGCTCAATAGTTCTGGGGACTTTACATTCTACATCTACCACTTACATGGCATGAGACCTTGGCACGCTACATAATACGTGAGCCTCAGTTAGCCCAGCCATAAAATGGGAGAATCATTTTGACTCCATAGGGTTGCTGAGAGGAATAAGTGCACTTGATCTTTGCCAAAAGGCCAAGAAGCGATGCTGAGAGGAATAAGTGAAATAAAAATATAAAATGCTCCTGGCACAGGGTGGGCATTTAAAAATATTAATTTCCTTCCTTTCACTCAAAGAAAGTTTGTGCCATTCATTCATCTATTCAACAAAATCTTATTTATTTAAAAATAAATAATAAAAATAAATAAATAATAATTAATAATAATACCTAGGCTCCACACCCAACATGAGGTGCCAACTCACAACCCTGAAATCAAGAGTCACACGCTCTACCAACTGAGCCAGTCAGCACCCCCATTCAACAAATTTTATGGAGTGCCAAGTAGAAGCTAGCAAATGATGCCCCCTGTGCTTCCGCAACACGGTGACCCAGATATCTCAGCCCTTATGAAACGTTTAGTCTAGTGGGTAAAAAGCAAGGTGGAATCAGGCGTCAGGGAAATTGTGGCGTCACGTTTTCTCAGCCTCGTTCTTCGATATCTTGTCACTTGGCCATGGGGCTAGACATGAACATGATGCTCAAGGGGAATTCTGTGAACCAACCTTGAGAACAAGACAGCCGTGACTCACAACAGGTTAGTTTCCGTCAGCAGCAAACGAAGGGCTGGGGACGAGGTCAGGGAGCCCAGCAGCTGTCACAACAATCACCACCATCTCCTACTTATGTGGGACTCTTCTCCCCGTGCAAGCTAAGTGCTTTCCGGGCATTACTCAGTGAATTCTCACAGCCTCCTCAGGTGGCAGGAGGGGCGGAGATTATTAAAGATGAAGCATGCACGGCGAGAAAATAAGTGCTTTGCCTGCAGTCACACAGCCGGCAGAGGCGCCTGATCCAGGATCAGGTTGCCCAATTTGGAGCCCATTGGCTCACATTCTGACCTTCAGGGCCGGAGGTCAGGATGCTGTGTGAGGCTGTGGGAGGCGGGGCCGATGGTGGTGGGCGGGGCCGATGGTGGTAGGACAGCCTTTCTGCTCGTTCCTACAGTCTTGAAATAAGGGTTCTAATGCCGCGCTATATTCTGTTCAGGTGGCCCTGAGCGTTCCATCTGTGGATACCCCAGTGTCTGACTCTTCCTTGTCCCTCGATACTGTCCATAGGATGTTAATGCCGTGGGACCCTAGAGGGAACCTAGCCCAATCCCTTTGTGTTACATATGAGGAAACTGAGGCCCAGAGAGATGAGATGACTTACCCAGGGCTGCACAGATGGGACGTGGCTGATCTAGGTCTGGAGCTCAGCTCCCAGCCACCACAGCTGTCCTCCCCGCTCCACCACCGGGAAGGCTCCCAACAGTGGTCTGGGTTTATAATCCCAGCCCTCCCTGTTCTCATCTGCTGCTCCTGACATCCCACCTTGGCGTTTCTCCCAGCAGAGTGCCTCTTTGGGATTTCTCCTGGAGCCCTGCCTGCTGTGAGTGCTGTCGTGGGCACTAGCTGCAGGATGGATGCCTGGAACTCGCAGGGCGTCCTGGAGCGTCCAAGCAGGGGAGCCACGGCTGCCGCCATCCTTGCTCTCGTCTGCAGCACCCGCTCTTCTGAATCACCTTTCTCGCTTGAGTGCCGAGTGCACTTAGCACATGTGGGAATATTTTCCGATGACAGTAACTTCTTCTCCGCCAGAGATAACATCTGTGTTAGTAAACTCTTTTACCTACCAAGCTTGCCACTTTCTTCCACCACGCGGTCACACACTTCCGGGGCCTCCCGTGCTTCAGTCAGGGGTCGCCATCTCGGACAAGGCTGTCTGCGGCCTCTGTCCGCTGACCATCCCGCCTCTCTCATCGTTTGCCTTCTGGAGCCTGGTGGGCCAGCGGGAAATTGCACTCTGCCTCTCCCTGTGGGTCCCCACGCTTGAAGCCTTCTGGTACAAATGTGGGTAGATGGCCGTAGGTGGGAATGATCTACTTTTTATGCTTGTATTTTGAGGTCAACTTAGCAATTTTTGGGTTTTTCGATCTTCTCTCTCTCAGGGTCCTGGGAGCAGGGAGGCTTAAACTTTGTAGATTCCCCAAGGCCTCCTTCCTGGGAACATTCTCACGGACCTCACAGACACTGCTGCCGCTGGGATGCTGCTGCTGAAGACTGCTGCAGACGGACCTCTCCGCCTGCCCATTTCCCCCCAGCACAGGTGGCCTGGTCCCTGCCGTCCCATAGGAGCTTGCTGTGGGGGCCCCAGCCTGGTTCACAGGAAGGAAGGAAGGGAGAGAGGAAAGGTCCAGGTGCAGTGAGAGGTGAGAGATCACTGATTCTGCTATGAAATGGGCCCCCTGTGGCCCAAAGGTGACGCTGTCTAGGGACACAGCTCTAGGATTCCGCAAGCACCGATGGGAGGCCTTCCCATGGAGCTGCGATTTAGCCGTCGGGTGGTGTGACGGTATCAGCACTGGGGGCGTCAGAGAGTGGATGTGCTCAGCCTGTCCTTTTCGGTCAAGAGAAATCTGCTTTGGGTGCCTGCTGCGTGGACAACCTGCCCCCGTGGAGCTACCTAGCGCCTCTCTTGCCGATGCTGCAAGCATTGTGCATTCATCTCATCCATCTGCACGCTCTGAGAGGTGGTGTTATTATCGCCGTCTTGCAGATGGGGAATGTGGGGCGCAGAGCAGGCCTGGCGCATGAGTGGAGTGAGGCTGAGAACACGGGTCTGACCCCAGTGGGCAGGTCATACTGCATCCTGTCCTGTCCACATTCACACCTAAACCCAAATGGAAGGAAAAAATGGCTTCAGAAGGAAAATAGTGTTAGTCATTTCTCTGACAGATAACATAATATATGTTGACTGTAAAAAAAAATTCCGATGGTCACCAAATTTGGGATGTAGATTCCTTAGATGGGGAGGAAGGGGGAAGGTGAGTGGCTTCAGTTGTAATAGTAAGGCCTTCTGGTTTGGGTTTTTTGTTTTTTTGTTTTTTTTTGTTTTTTTTTGGCTTGGTGAGTGCGTGGATGTTATAGTTTTCTTGATTTCCTTACTGTATATCTTAAATATTGCACACTAAACTCAAATCACTCAGACCATCTCCAGAGCATAAGATTATTGAAGACCATTGAAAATGAAGGAATTTAAACTATTATTGTTAATACCTGGGGCATTAAGGACTGAAGGACTGTTTAAGGAGCCAGAAAGGGCAGCACTGCCCGTGAGAATAGAGGAAAGCGCTTGGGCAGAGAAACAATCATGGAATTCGTTATTATGAAATCAAAAATTATATCAGGCATTCTGCAGATAGTTAATGGGGGTCTATATGTGTCAAGCACTGGATTAGGCCCTAAAAAATAAAACACATTCCTGTTCTGGAGTTTTTGTTCTAATGAGAAACAAAGGTAAACATAGGCCAGTAGTCAGCAAAATCATTGTACAAACTGGGCTGACAGCAGTAAGAAGGGGTTTAAGTAGAGCTAACATCATAAGGGAGAAGGCCCCTTGGAAGGGAGGAGCCTCCAGTGGACTCATCTCTTGGTCCCCAAAGTTTCCTCTGTCATCTCCCACTGCAGATTTGGGGAGCAGCACAGCAAACTCGGGGAATGAGGCGAGGGAAGAGACAGAACCACTCTGAGGCACGCCAAGGAGGCCTAGAAGCCCCAAACGCGACCAGTCTGGGGCTGGTTCCACCCTGGGTGTGCCCAGAGCCTGTGCATTATACTCTAATGAGGGGTTGGGCCAACGGTGGTGTGTTTCTTTCTTTTTTTTAATGAGGTGCTGCTTTGCATAGATAAATACTATGATTGTGATGTGGGAACTAAATGGCAGATCATTATGCAAAAAGCACTGGCAGAGGTGAGATTATGAAACCAGTTCTGCTTGAGGCCTCCTGCCTGAGCGTGGGAACCAGGAGGTGCCTGACTGTCTGCGCCTCCACCTGGGCCAACTGGCTGGAGGCTGCTGTCCCAGCGCATCTCATGACAGCTGGTCCTGGACAGGAAACACTCCCCTTCACTGTGTATCCCAGATTCAGAATCCCAGGAGAGGGGAACAGAAAGGGGAAGGCAGGTGGCTCCTTCACCCACTGTCGTCCCTGCTCTTGCAGTTGGTGGGACCAAAACTCTGCCTTTAACGGATTCCTGATTGTGGTCAAACAAGAGTGGGGGCATCGGGTGTCCCGCAGGAGACTCCAAGAAATCCTAGGCCTGGGAGGAGGCAAGAGAACAGGGAAAGGAAGAATGACTTTGGTTCTGAGTGTCCAAGTGGTTTCACAGCGGGGGCAGCTGGGTCTCAGAAGAGAAGGTGAAGACCTGCAGGGAGATGCAGGGCAGTCAGAGAGGAAGACTCCAGCAGCCTGGAGAGAGGCAGAGAAGACGGCCGAGGAGGGAGTCCGGGGCTCCAGCATCCAGGCCGTGGGTGCTCCCGTGATGCCTCATGAAAGGGGGACTGAGAAGCTGCTGGAGTAGTCAACCAGCTACGAAAGGCAGTACACACAGTTTGTGCTTTGATGCGCCCACCCATCTGCCTTTCGTCAGGCTCCGAAAACCTGCTGAGGGTGAGCATTGTTGACAGCTTCCAAGAGGTCAGATCCAGGAGATATATAAAGCCAAGGTCAGCACTGCCAGGGAGGAAGACCCAGCCGCCTGCATCCCAGGTGTTTGGTGCCCTGAAGGCTGCAGTGAGAGCGCCCCCTACAGAGCACATCAGGGAGAGGCAGACTGGGGAACAGGAAGCCGGAGAGTTTATCAGGCAGGGCAAAAGCCATCAATTCTTTTACTCAACCAACTATTTGTTGGGTAACTCATTTTTTCTTGGAAGTGAAATCAGAACAACCTCCTTATGTTACACATCTGGAGAACAACCAGACTTTTCCTCCTGGTTTTCCTTGGTTCCTCAGCACGCTGTTACAACATCAGCTCCAAAGAGGAAGTGAGACTGGCTCATGGTCTTCATTACGTCCAGATCCCCCTTCCTACTTCTACTGGCAGGGCAGCTGGAGAGAGGGCAGCATGGGAATTGGGGGAGGTGGTTCCACCTTTCCCAAGCTCTTGGGACTCAGTGGGACGTCTCTGGATATTCCCTAGACATGTTGGGTGATGTGGCAAGGAGCGTTAATGATGCAATTCAATTACGCCAGGCTGTTAATGAGCTAAGTGCTGTATCTTCGTTATGCATCAAATACTGGAAGATATTAAATGCTTACAGTGTCCCAGGCCTTCCCGATACAGAGCATCATGATTCTGTAAGAAGCTGGGAATCCCTACTTGTCCAGCTTCTTCAATGACCTGATCTTAAATTGATCTGGAACACTAACTGTGACTCTTACTACTAGGACTCTAAGAGAGCGTATTCATGGATGATTACAATATTCATGTTTCATGCCATCCCGGGAATGGTCTTTAGACCTCGTTCTACTCTGTTGTCATTGTCAATGTCCACCACAGCACTGATTCCAATCCTGGGAATTACTCAACAGAAGCAAAAAACTGCATGTTCCAAGATCTTGCTGCTGTTAAAAATGGGAAACAACTTAGCACGGAGGAGATACGAAATGTTAGAAAGCTAGTTGAGAAGATGATAGCAAATCTGTACATGGTACCTTATACAACCACTAGAAATGGGAATAATAATGCCTTTGCAGAATGGTGGAATATATTTCTTATTTGGCAGCAAATGGAAAAGGTAGAATACAAACAAGTATATATATTTTGGCAACCTGTAAGGTATGCATTGATTTTAAGGCTGTTTGCACAAGAGATAATTGTATTAGCATGGTGGAATGCTGGGCATTTTATTATTTTACAAAATTAGTGTTAATGTTAAATATAATTTAAAAGCACTCTAAAAGAAGAAAAAAATGCTACTTTAAAATATCATAGAAACCCTTCATGATTAGCTGTTTTCCCTATGACCCTGAACTTGATTCTCAAAGTGAGGCGTAGGGTGACCTTGACATTATTTTCAACATGCTGATTTGGCCCAGCCTCACCTGGGACCAGAACCTCCTACGACAGTAATCCAAGAATCAGAAGTTCAGCCAGGCTGTGAAATTATTCTAACACACATTCATGATTGAGAACCACTGTTCTAGAAGTTCTCAGAATCAAATTGTAAGCAAATGACAAGAGGGAGAAATTGATTTTCTCTCCTGAGAAGCAGACCGATTCTCTGAAAACTAGTATGTTCAGGAATCAGTTCATCAATCCTTGAATTTACCAAAGTTTTCAATTTAGCAGACTTACCTTAAACTTGTTTTAAACAGTAATCTTCCAAAATATGTTCAATGAATATATTCTCCACGAACATCTGATTGCATTCTGCCCGAATATGTTGGTAACTATCCATTAAGAATATGTTCTTATATGATTCAATATATTCCTCAGGAATATATTTCTTGCAAAATATTTTCATTAAATAACATATTTAAAAGAAAATATATTCATAAGAAGTATATACTTATATGAAAATAAAGTCATTCTATGTCTCTGAGCTTTTGACAAGTGGAAAATTCCTTAAATCGCTGTTAAGAAAAAAAATTTCATTGAGAATATTCAAGAAGTTTTTGTGAAATTAGTGAATTTAGTGAATTCAGAGTTGTCATTCAGGAGATTGATCCTTTGAGGGATTCCTTTTGTTGAATTGACCTAGAGTCCTCTCAAAAAGCCCAAGGGACTCTGGGTGGGCTATGCTGAGGTTCAGGAGCAAGTGAAGATCCAGGGGGCTAAGATTGGGTCAGCAGGCTGAGTAAGGATCTGGGTGTGGGAGGTGTCTCCTAAGAGGTCCCGATACTCACCCTGAGAGTCCTGAGGAGGCCAGTGGTAGCCCTTCCTCTTTCCACAACCAGTGGGGGCTAGAGCCTGCCAACTCTTTCATCACAGGGGAGAAAGCAGCCTTTACCACTGTTAGAGACGTTAAGACCCATTCTATGGAGTTTCGAAAAGGGAGGTAATGGTTTGCAACAGAACTGGAGAAGTGGGGACAGATTGCCCTGTTGGAGGGAGCCACCGTATGTCTTACAACCTAAGGGGTGTACTTACCTAAGGGGGTACTTCCCCACCGAAATCTCCTTTCTCCCCGGGTGACCTTCCTCTGTGACTCTGCCGTAGCTTTGTTGCTTACGCAAATTCGTACATGACCGCCATTTTGGGCTTCACCCTGACAGTTTGGCAGCTACTGAAAGAGCCCTCAGAAGGAGACTGTGTTGATGCCAATGCCCACAGAGAGTCTTAGATAATCCCTGACAACCTCAGGTCACATCTACTGAGTGTTTTCCATATGCGAGTCAATGTCTTGCCAGCTTCCAGGCATGGTCTCATTTAAACCTCACTACACTGAGACCTAGAGATGCTAACTCGTTGCTCCCGGCCTCATAGGCCCTGTGCAGTTGACCTGAACTTTGACACCAGGTAGGTCGGCTCCAGAGCTTCTGCCTCCTTTGATTAGAGAGAAACTCTCAGTTTTATCACCCGAAACCCATCTGCTGCCAGTGTAGTCTTGAGGACAGATATTTAAAGAGAAAATCAGGAAGTGAAGGAAGACGTATTCTCATAGGTGGCCTGCTGTGAGCTTGCTACAGATTTTCAGACTGGGCCAAATGGACTCTGGTTCTTGAGACCATCAGCAGATGAAACCTGGTGATTCCCTATTCAATAAAAAAGGAATCAATCAGCAATACATGTCCTGAGGAACTCCTCTGAGTGTCATATCCCAAGGGAGATGCAAACCAACTGACTTAAGCTTGTTTTTGTTGGGTTGCTTGAGAAAATACGAGATGTCCAGTTAAATTTGGATTTCAGATAAACAACAAATAAATTTTTAGTGTAGGTATGTTCCAAATATTAGGGGGGATATACTTATACTAGCAAATTTTGTTGTTTATTTAAAATTCAAACTTCACTGGGAATTTTGTATTTCTATTCGCTAAATATGGCAACCCAATTTCTTCGGGGAGATAGCTCACGACTCAGGAAGTGTGTTAATAAAGACAGATCGAGAAGGACAGATAATGGGGCCTTTGGAGAAGGGAGAGTTCTGGATGTAAATCCAAGGAGGTAACTCGGTCTCTGAGTAACAGACTCAGTGGAAGGAGCTTTGTGATGGGAAGGGTTCTTGGCAGAGCTGGTTCCTAAGGATAGGAGGGAAGGATCCAGAGGGGTAGAGAGGAGGGAAGCTTCCAAGGCAATGTAGGGACAAGGAAATGTCTAAAGGAGCTTTGTGTTGGGGAGGACCAGAAGTGAACGATGGGTTTGTGGAGCATCTTGAGTGTCCTGCTAGGGATTTTGGACAATGTATTTTGGAGAAGGACGGGTGGCCAGTTGAAGTAGGATTTTAGGTTAGGAAGGTTAAACTGGTGATGGCACAGAGGATTGGTGGGAATGGTGAGTGGGGCTGGGAGCTGAGCACGAGGTGGTGAGGGTCTGTGGGAGAAGGTGACCAAAAGGACATTCCAAAGCAATGGCCTCAACTTTCAGGTACAATATCCAGGTGCCCATCGGGAAGATAGGCAGCCCAATGTGACTGTCTTCTATCAAGTGGGAGATCTGGGCCCTGCTGGGTACAGAGGAGGAGAAAGCAGCCATGGTTGCAGAATCTTACAGGGAAGAGACTCATGTCCTTGGCAGCCTCTGAAGTCTCTCACCACAGAAGATGAAGGAAGGCAGAGTGAGTGTTGTATCTTGTTCTGTTCTACCCACTCTCCCTGCGCACACACACACACACACACACACACCCCACTGTTGCTTTTTCAGTTTATTAGGTTTCCACAGAAAGCAAACTCCTGTTCTAATCTCAGAGAATACTTATCCGGGATGCAATTTCAGCCTTGCATTCTATTGCTTTGCCTACCTTGGAGCCGGTCTTTCAAAGATCTATTCCCCGCCAAAGCTGACCCTTCTTCTGTGGGTCCTCCTGCAGCTAAGACAACCCCTACTGCTTGCAAAGGGTTTTGAGATCCTCTAAGGAAAAGTACTTCGGTGGCACATAGGATTACTGCTACACGGCCAGCTCATCCCTTGCTCTGGCCCTGGCAGCATGCCAATCCTGAAAAGCCCACTCAGCTGTTCTAGGTTTTCCCAGAAGAGCTACCTGGGCAAGAAAGGAGAGGCCCAGACATGTCGGAGATGGCAACGGGTCCAGCCCTTTCCTGGGACTGGGTGGGACGGGGCAGATCCACAGGGGCAGGGCACGAGGGAGGAGGCTGCTCCAGCAGGGGCAGAGCCCTGGGTACCCTGGCTCTATCTGATCTTCTCCCTACCCTGGGGCAATTGAGGGCTGGGCTTACAGCACGGGTGACTTTCCAGAATGGCCTGGAGGACAGGTGTGGCCCCAGTGAAGAGGGAGAACATTACCTCCCCCCACCCCCCACCCCCCCCCAGCGTGTGATCACTATTCAGTGAATGCAAGGTGTTCAAACCCTAACTCAAACACCTCATTTCCTGCCTGCTGCTGACAGGTCTTAGGCTGGGTGACTGCTACTTGTTCCTCCCACTGGGCAGAGTGGACGTGTGTCTGTCTTGGTGTCTTCCCTGTGCAACTGACCAAGGCCAAGGTGTGCTTGAGCTTATGTCTCTTGCAGGAACACGGCTAGCTTGCTCATGTGAGGACAGCTTGGCCTTGGCATCAAGGTGACCCGAACTTCAGGGGTGAGAATGGGGTGGGGGGAGGCAATGTGCAAACTGCCCATTCATCCTCACCGTGCCAGCCACTTTCCCATGGGGAAGACTCACAGGCTCACCTTAGCTTCACACACCATTGCCCAAAAGCTAAACCATGCAGCCCATTGGGGGTCCTATCCCAGCCCCACAGACGTGCAGCCTTTCCTGTTCTTTCGGCAGCCCTGGCCTATGCATGGACTGTGTACCCTTTCCCTGAGTGTCCTTTTTCCATCAACTTCTCTGCTTGGGGAACTCCTTAGGGGACAAAACTTGCCCCAAAGTCATCTCTCCCATGAAGCCTGCCAGTTTCCTCCTTTGACACTTTCTTCTTAGGGCTCTCTTCTGTCCCTTTGCTGGAGAGCGCACTTAGAAAACCTCTTGCTCTGGAAGCTTTGCGTCCCCAGCTTTCAGCCCTGTGCAAGTCTCCGTGATTGCTTCCTGACCCAGCCTGGGTCCACTGAATGTTTGGGGTCTAGCCTGGCTGGACTTGGAGGTTCTCTGGGAGACGATGCCTACAACCCGGGCTTTGACTTCCCTTTCCTCTTCCAATGGCCTCCCCAGAGGTGGGCTGCTGACCCAGCAGGAAGTCCCCAGGTCAGTGCCCATGCACACCACCTGTGGCTTGTCTCAGCCTCACACCCGCCTTCTCTGGCTCATCTCTGAGGCACCAGATTCCTCCTTTATCCCCCAGACTCCTCCACTGACCGCTCCCTGGCCTTTCTTGCTGAGTCAGCCCTCCGCTAATTGCCACCAGCTGGCCAGGCTGCCTTCCCGAGATGCAGCGGGCTGCCTGTGCAGGGAGGCCGACCCTGGGTAGCTCTCGTGCTGGGGGAATTGGCACTGCTTCCTCTGGAGAATGTTGGGGGGAGCTATCCTAGCCAAGCCCGGTGTGGGGTGAGCTGGGGAGAAAGACCCAGGAGAATGTAGGGAGATGGGGAGTGGGCCTGGGGGAGACCAAGGGTCCACCTTCTACTGTTCGCAGACTTTCTTTACAGCAGTGGTTCTCAAAGAGGCAGGGTGATTCCCTTTTCCAACCTTCACCTGCCTGGGGCATTTGGCAACGTCTGGAGGTGTTTTTGGTTGTCACAACTGGCAGGGGGAGCGAGAGCTGCTGGCATTCAGTATGTAGAGGTTGGGGATGCTGCTAAGCGTTCCACAATGCGCAGGACAGCCCCACGACAAAGTATTACTTGACCCACAGTGTCCACAGTGCCAAAGTTGAAAACCCTCCTTTAGAGAAAAGAGGCTGGGGCTGGCTGGGATAGAGGCCTCATGTCTGAGAGGAGGGCTGGAGTGGGTTTTCATTTGTCTGGGGATGACTTGTTCTTAGGGCACATGTGCAGCCTAACCTGCCCCTCGGGCCCCACAGGGAGCCACCAGCATCTCCCTGCACTCGCCCTGCTCCTCACCGCCCTCCCCCATCCCCACCCCACAATTCAGGTGGGGAAGGAGGGGCCCATTTCTGCAGCCAGCAGGCATTAGATGTGGAGAAAACCTCTTACCTTCCTTTATTTTGCTCCGTATCAGCCCATGGTTTAAGGAGGGCAAGGAAGCAAGGACTTTCTTCCCATTTTTCCAAAAACGCTATATATGAAGGAACATTTTTTTTTCTTTCATCCTCTATATGATAATATTATTCGCCACCATGCACTGATTGCTTGCTTTGTACCTGGAACTTTCACACACATGATATGATATCATTGTCACAACAACAACGCTCTGAAATAGCTACCGTTATTCCTTGAAAAAAAACCCCAGCTGAGGTCCACACTAGTTGTGGAACTTGACCAAATCACAGAGGTAGAAGGGGTGTTGCTGAGATTGGCAGCAAGCCCTTCCTCCCAATCGGTGAATGGAACACCCCCAGAGATTTCTCCTGTAGGAAGTCAGTGTCATAGAGGAACTTTTCTTTCTTTCTTTCTTTTCTTTTAAACACTATACTAAACCAATAGAAGAACTTTCTAAGTGAAAAGGACCACAGGGGCTCTCATGTCTTCCAGAACCATATGGGTATGAGCAAGGGGGGACCAGGAGAGAGGCTGCAGGCCACCAGGCAAGAGGAGGCTGCCCGTGGACGTGACTGATTCCCGGTAAGGGTGACTAATGCTGTCATGAGTCAGCCTGGGCCCCGGAAAGGTCCTCTTCCTCTTCCAGGCCCCATGTTCCCCAGCCCTGGGGGTGATCAGGTGCCTGGAAGGACCAGGTGCCCCTCCCAGAGAGTATGGTCTGACCGTCTTCTGCTCAGGCGTCCATCCGTCCATCCATCCATCCGGGGAGCTCTTGCTGGGCTGCTGAGGGCCTCTGGAGCTTAGAGGCTGCAGGAGGCAGGCAGTAAACAGGAAATGGTTAAGTAAGAGCAGGTGGGGCATGCCGGGTGCTGGAGCAGGGCAGGAAATAGCTAAGCGGCTGAATGGACTCAAAAGAATGTTCTGCCCTCCTCCCCGAGGCTTTGGCCAAGGGCTGTCCACCCACCCCTCCCTGCCCTGCACTGAGAGGCACCCAGCCCAGCAGCCTGCTGACCCCCTGCTGCCCTCCTCGGTTCTGCTGGGGCTGGGAGGTGCTGGGAGGAGAGGGAAGCCCAGCCAGGAGAGATGGGGCAAGAAGGAGGGGGTTCCTTCCAGGGCTGTGAGCCAGGCCCATCTCCAGTGGCCCAGGAGTGAGGGGTTGGGGGGTGGGGTGTGAGCAGCCTCTCCAGGCCCCAGAGGTTGTTTTCCTCCTCTTGGTTCTTTGTTCCCTAGAGGGCCCTTTGTGTTGACTGGGGCTCCTACCCTGGGCTAAGCCCAAGGCTGAACAGTGGCCTGGGATCTGGACAGAAAAGGCTGGAAGCCCCAGGGGGCTCCCCTGCTCTCCCCTTTGCTCCTCATAGCAGCAGGTGTCCCGGCAGAGGGGTGGCACTCTCTTATAAGGTGAGATGAGGAGCCCGAGGTCAGGGAAGTGGCGTGACTCGCACGAGGAAAGGGTGCTGGGGCTTGAACCGCCCCCCTTTTGCCTCCCTGCCCTTGTGCTGTTGTACCTCTGCTCCTTGGTGCCTCTCCTGTGCAGAGAATTTTCTTCGCTCTACCCTGGAGTAAAATTAGTGGTGCTCTGGGTACTCTCCTGATCCCATTCTCAGGGGACCCACCCTTGTGGGCAAGCAGGGCTCTGCTTCCCAGGGTCCTCTTGCAAGTAGGCTGCTTCTCTGCTGAGCAAAGGGTCCCATAGCTCTGGTCTTGCAATGTCACTGACACATTACTGTCTGGGGACTCTGGGGCAGCCAGGTATGAATACCCAGCCCAGGCCTCAGCAGGCACGATTCCCTGGGTGCCTGAGGGGTCCACAGGGACACTGAGGCAGGTGTAGCCTGTTCCTGGTGCTGGTTGTTTCTTGTTCCCCAGCTCATGGCTCCTGAGTGTGGCAGTCTTGCAATGGGGAGTTGAAGGCCTTAGCCCCTGAGTAGGGGGAGAAGCGTGCTCAGGTGTTTTCCTGATAGCAGTGGACATAAAGGGTATCTCAGCCCCCAAAGAATGAGAACAACCAAGTTGATTGGGTATCATGTTCTATTTGTTTATAGTAAGTATATATTTAAGTATGTGCATGTATGGATTTACATGCATGTTGATGCATGTAATCCCTACGGCAACCCAAAGAAGTGGTACTCGGATTATTCCCATTTTCCAGATGAGGCCTAGAGAAGGGAACTGACCTGCAGTGGTGGGTCAGGTACTCTGACTTCAGCCCCAGGCAGCTGGCTCTGGCCCACACTCTGGCAGCTTTGCCTGGGTGGGAGTCTTTGAGGAGGCCCCATCTGTTCTCCTCGAGGTCCCTCGTAAGATCCCTGTTCTGTAGGAAAATTTCCTTGTCTCTGAGGAGCCAGAATTTCCTGGGCATCCACCAATATATCCGAGGCTCTTGGGGTCTCTGATTGAGAATGCCAGAAAAGAGGAGGAGAGGAGGAGAAAACAACTGGAGAGCTCGTCAGTTCTCCAGGCTGGGCCATGAGCATGGTGTCTTCCCTGTGCCACTGTTATGGGGCCCTGGGGAAATTCTGCCATCAATTCTGTTCATTCAAGAGCCATGGGTTGGCACTAACTTTGTGCCAGTCCCTGGGCTGGGCGCTGGGAGGAGCCAGCTAGAGCAGACCCGTCTCGTGTGCCCTGGGGTGTTGTTGGAAGCAGAGGAGTATTTTTGTGCATCTTTTGATTCAGCGTGGTGGATGCTCAGAGGTGAGTGTGTGGGTGGGGAGCTCAGAAGCAGGGACTTGGTACTCAGCAGAGCCTGGGAAGTCAGGGGAGGTGTCCTGCAGGTGAACGGGATTGGCTGAGCCTTGAAGGAGGATCCCACTTAACCAGGAGGAAGGAAAGGGGTGGGCATGGGGAGCAGAGGTGACAGTGCAGGCAAAGGCTTGGAGGCCTGCTGTGCTGGTGAAAGCAGAGCACAGAAGAACCTCAGCATTGCTGGAGGCCTCGAGCCGGAGAGGACCTGGCGGGGTTGGCATCATAGGGCCAGGGAGGCCATGTCATGGTCAGGGCCCTGGAGCTTTGTCAGCCTCCTTCTTCTGGCCTGAAAGACCCTCTGCAGAGAGAAGGGCCTTGGGGGAGGACAGTGCAAGAGGTGGACCCCTCCCCCGCCCCCTGATTCAAGAGTTACGATGAAGCTACAGTGACAGAGACAGTAGAAGGGACGGAAGGATGGACGTTTATGATCATGGACATGGTAAACAGTGCGCGAAATCCGCCCCTCACCCCCCACACGCAGCTGCATTTTGAAAAGTGCAAAGGGAATTCAATGGGGGAGGGCAGAGATAATCTTTTTAAACAAGAAATGGTGCTGGAAAATTTGGACGTCCATAATGAAAAAAAAAAAAAAAAGCCTTGGCTTCTAACTCAAATAATATCAAAGACAAAAACATAAGAGAAGGAACAAAAGGAAAAAACCCTAAAACTATGAAAGAAGAAAACATGGGAGAAGAGCTCTGTGACTTGAGTTAGGCCAAGTTTCTTATTAAGACTCTAGAAGCATGATCCATGGAAGAAAAATGGACAAGGTGGACGGACCAAAATTAAAAACTTCCGGTTTTCAAAAGACACCTAAGAAAATGTAAAGAAAAACCACAGACGTGGGAAAAAAATGTTTGTAGAATCTGTATCTGACCGAGAGGACTTAAATTTAGACTATATTTAAAAATTCCCTGAAGTCAGTAATAAGAAAACAAACACTTCGGTTTGAAAATGGGCAAAATATTTGAACACACACTTCATCGCAGGAGAGAGACAGATGGCAAATAAACCCATGAAAAGATGTTCAACATCATTAATTACTAAATTAAAAGTCATAATGAGAATCCACTCTAAGAATAGCTAAGATTAAAAAAAACATTTTTGTAAACCTCCAAAGCTGACAATACCAAGTACTGGGGACGATGAGGAGAAAATGAGACTCTCATTTGCTGCTGGTGGGAATGCAAAATGGCGCAGCCCCTGTGGAAGACAGTCTGGTGGTCTAGGTTACAGTTCAGCATCTGCTTACCCAATGACCCCGCAATCCCACCATTAGGTACTTACCAAGAAAGGTGAAACCTTACATCCACAAAAATGTGTATGCAAATATTTACAATGTCATATTTCATGGTGTCTGGAAACAAGGTACAACCAGTGCAACAGAAATACCCTTCCATTAAGGAAAAAATGAAACAAGATGGGATCGGGAGGGAGACAAACCATAAGAGATTCTTCATCTCACAAAACAAACTGAAGGTTGCCAGGGGGTGGGGGACAGGGAGAGGGTGGTGGGGTTATGGACATCGGGGAGGGTATGTGCTATGAGTGCTGTGAAGTGTGTAAACTGGTGATTCACAGACCTGTACCCCTGGTGCTAATAATACATTATATGTTAATAAAAAATAAAAAATAAAAAAAAGGAAATATCCTTCCCTTGTATACCTTGCATACATCTTTCCCTTGCATATGTGCATTGAATGGATAGACACACTGTTATGCCATCCACTGAATGGGACATGGCTCAGAGGTGAAAACAAACTGCTGATTCAAGTCATACCATGCACGAATCTCAAGTACACCAGGCTACATGGAAGGAGCCGGACTCTGTGTGCAAACCCTGTGTACAAACTCTGTGTACAAACCCTGTGGCTTTGTACCACAGGATTCCATTAGCAGACATACCTCGGAGCTATCTTGGGTTCAGGTCCGGACCCCTGCAAGAATGTGACTATCTCAGTAAAGGGAGTCAGATGAATTTTTTGGTTTCCCAGTGCATACAAAGTTACGTTTGCACGGTACAGTAGGCTATTGGGTGTGCGATAGCATTATGTCTACAAAAACAGTATAGCCCTTCATTAAACATGCTAACCATCATCTGAGCTTTCAGTGAGTTGTAATCTCAGATCACGGATCACCGTACCAAATACAACAATAATGAAAAAGTTTGAAATACGGTAAGGATTACCAAAATGTGACCCAGACACACTGTAGGGAAAGCCGAGCCGATGGACCTCCGCCATATACAGTGGCCACAAACCTCCAAGTTGTGGAAAAAAGAAACACAATATTGAGAAGTTCAGTAACGTGAAGGGCAGTAAAGGAGGTATGCTTGTACACGACATTTTGGAAAAGGCAAAACTACAGGAACAAAAAACCTAGTAGTTTTCTGGGCTAGGGCCAGGGGCAGGGGTGGAGCGGGAACACTGGAGAGTTTAGGGGGTGATAGAAACTATTCCATACCTTAATCGCAATGGTTACATGACTGCATGCATTTGTCAAAATTCCAAGAATTGGATTTTAAAATGGATGAATTTTACCATATGTAAATTATATCTCAATAAACTTGACTTTAAAAAAAACACAGTGCACTAGGTTATACAACCTCATGTTATAACTAGGCTCTAGGCCTGGGAGTTGGGAAGACTCATTTCTGCTTCCGCTCTAGTTCCTGACGGCCATTCTGCCCCTTCGGACCCCACCCACCCACCAACGGAAGCCTTGCTCTTTGCAATGCCAGGGAACCGGAAGGGGAACCATTAACGAGCCCCTCCTCTGGGGTGTTGTCGTCCCTGCTTTTATTAAATGCAAGTGCCCCTGGGAGGCTCTGGCAGAATGAGAGAGGGGGATGGAAGCAAGGGAAGGGAAACAGTTTCTATGAGGCTGGAGAAGGGTGGGGGTGGTGTGGGAGGTAAGCCTTCAGTTTGGTTGGGGGGTACTGGGCTGTACCAGTGCCCTGTGAGTGTGTTAGGGGCGCGAGATTAGGAGCAACATGGAGGGCAGGCGCCCTCATTGCTTTGGCTTAGTATGCAATATCCTCTTTGCTCACCTGGCAACCATAGCCCCTGCTTGGGCTTCCTTCCCCAGCACCTTCCTCCTCCGCCTCCCAATTATCCAATCCCAATTATGGGTTGCCCAGACAGATTGGGGATTTTTTTTTTTTTTTAGATTTTTATGTATTTATTTGTCAGAGAGAGAGCACAAGCAGGGGGAGCATTAGGCAGAGAGAGAAGCAGGCTCCCTGCTGAGCAAGGAGCCCAATGTGGGACTTGATCCCAGGACCTGAGATCATGACCTGAGCCGAAGGCAGACGCTTAACCAACTGAGCCACCCAGGTGCTTCTCTTATTCCCATCTTCTAAGTGAAGACATTGGCTTCCGGATGGCCAAAGTCATGTTTATGACCACAGCATCATCCCACCTTCTACCCCATGCGGAGGAAAGCCACCATCCTATTCCAGCTCCAACCTGGCAGGTCTTCAAGTTTATCTGCCGTAGAAGGACTGAGAAACAGAGAAGACACTGGTCTCTCCCACGGGATGCAGGCTGGAACTGGAGATGCCTGTCCAAGACTGGGCGAAGGCGGCTGGGCAGGGATGCAGCACCTTTCCTGCAGGACCCTTCCCACTCACTGCATTCACTGGGGATATTTTCCAAGGTGTGAAACACAGGACCGCCTGCTCAGGGGGCCCAGAGGCTTTGGGAAGGTACCCTGAGGATGAGCCTCCCTGACTCCATGCTATTGAGCTCCGTATTTTGGACAGAGGGAAGGCACGCGCTTGATGTTGAGTCCACGGCAGACCAGTAAGTCAGAGTCCCGGTTGGGCTCTGCTGTCTAGTAAAGCAAAGACGATCATTCATGAATAATGTGGGTGTGATATTGTGGAACAGGGCTGGTGGATGGGCTGGGGGGGGTGGTGGTGACTCATTTCTGGAGGCCTTGAATCAGACCATTGTTATTTCCTTTGGCTTCCAGTGGACCTAACCCAGGCTCCCCTAAACACCTACCTGCCTCAGTCCCTGAATCAGCTCTGGTAGGCCTTAATGCAGGCTGCGGCCCCTTAGAGAAAGAGGCTTCTAGGAGGAGGTGATGTTCTAGGCTTTACAGAAGGGCTGTGGGACAAAGCGGGGAGAGGGGCCTTGGTCGAAGTGAGGTGATACTGAGACCACAGAGAGGGGAGTGCAGTATTTTCCTTGAAGCCAAGAAAGCTCACAGGGAAAAGAGACAAAGTCTGATCCTTGAGAAAGATTAGACTGTCCTTTCTCTCCCTCTCTACCCTGTCTCGAGAGCTGCAGAGAGGAGAGGCAGAACTAGGAAGAGTCTGCTGATAAAAGCAGGCTTTGGGGGTGGCTGGGTGGTTCAGTGGGTTAAAGCCGCTGCCTTCGGCTTGGGTCATGATCCCGGCGTCCTGGGATCGAGCCCCGCATCGGGCTCTCTGCTCAGCAGGGAGCCTGCTTCCTCCCTTCTCTCTCCGCCTGCCTCTCTGCCTACTTGTGATCTGTCTGTCAAATAAATAAATAAAATCTTAAAAAAAAAAAAATAAAAGCAGGCTTTGGCACAGCCGTGGCTTGGTGCCTGTATTGCAGCTGTCTCGAAAATATCCCTGAGGGAGAGGCTAGAGCTCGGACTGCCTGTGTGGGGCTGTCAGGCAACCAGCAAGCGGGGACTCCCATGGCCCCAGGGCTTCCGGACACCCCCAGAGGAGCAAAGCAGGGAGACCCTCCTCCTGGGGTAGCTCCCTGAAGGCAGGGTGGAGTCTTCTCTTCTCAGTGCCCTGCCCCCTCCCCCCTTTCTTTCTCCCTCCTCCTTCCTCCCTCCCTCCCTCCCTTCTCCCTCCCTCCATACCATGGGTGCATCCAGAACTTTGGACAGGGTGAGCAAAAGCTCATCAAGGAAAAGAGGCCCAAAGAGGGTGTGCAGGAAGATACTGGGAGGTGATTCTGGGGCAGTCACCGTGGGCAGTCGTTCCCGTGCCCATGGAGCCAAGGGGGGGGGCAGGCCAATGGGGACATTTGACAAACTGTTCAGGTCCAAGTGGGAGGTGCCGGGCCACAATGAGTCAGGGCTCCCCTTATGATTCGGAATGGTGCCCGGCTTTCGGCAGACCCAAGATACATGGCAGTTATCCAAATTATCTTCGTCGCGTGAAAAACACAGTACACAGATCGATCCCCTCCTGAGACATCTAAAATTATTACTTGAATTGCACCATTTTAGCCCCCAGACAGATTCAGGGAACACATCCATTGCACGAAGCCTTTTGTTTTTGTGGGGAATGTGCGAATGGCAGGTTATTGAACTCCTGGGTCTTTGATTTGTTACCCTTCTCCTCTGTGACCCCAGAAGCCCCATGCACAGGCCAGTTTGCTTCACAGATAGCCCGGACTCCTTCTAGATGAGGACATGGGCAGCAGAAATGGGGGGTGTGCTGCTTAGGGTTTGCTGGGCCGGTGAGGCCCGGGGCTTGCAGGTCTACAAGCCTCGACAGGAGGAAGCTGAAACACGGGCAGGGTGGGCTTCCTTGCTTTGGGACACCAGCCCAGGCGTTACCAGATGTGAGCTCTGCAAGGGGCTCAGAGACCCTAGTCCCACCCTGTCCTTCCTGGGAGTTCTTCCTAGAAGATTCCAAAGGTTGCTTGCTCTATGTGGGCACAGATAGCAGGGTCGCTCATGCTGTTCCCGCTCCTGCCCACCCCTGTCTACGTACATTGCCAGGCCCTGTGTACTCTGTCCCAGACTTTACCGTGTCTCTCACCTCTCTCCTGGGAGAGAGACGGTTCCACGCCTGGGTTGCTCATGATGCTCAGCGAATCCAAGGGGTTTGGAGCCATGGGTATGTTCTGAGCGAGGCTTCTGGGAGAAGAGCCTATCTGACTCAGTGCTTCCGGCAAGTGGGGTGAACAAAGGCACGGTCTGAGCACGGGCTGCCAAACAAAGAAGCTCGTGGTGAGGGTTTACAGGAAGCCGTGGGCTAGAACACAGCGTTCTACTCACTTTCCCTGCCTTCTTCCCTACCGTCCTCAGCCCCTCTTGCCACGCGTCCTCTGAAACTCAGCCATGAACTCCCAGGCTCCTTGGCGCGTGTGGCATTCACAACCTCGCCCCCTGACCTCCCAGCCCCCCGACCCCCCACATTTCCCTCCCCATTCTCACATCTCACATGCTGGCCACACTCATCCACCAAACGTGGGTGCCAGCGGTGGGCTTGGGGGCTTCTGGGCCTTTGCACCTGCTGTTCCCTAGGCCTAAAACACACTTGTTTCTCTGCGAAGATCCTCATCTTTCAAACCCAAATCAAAATATCCCTGCCTGGAAGCTTCCCTGGGTCCCCACAGAGACTAGGGCCGTGTCAGGGAGAGTTGCCAGTCTCACTGAGGGAAGGTTGACCTCGGTGCACTGTAATTAATCCTTGGCCCTCCTGTCTGATTCCCCTGCCCGAGTGACCCCCTCAGGAGCTCCCGTGGCACCCCGCAGTACTACGCACTCAATAAACGGTCATGTGAGTGAAGAAACGAAGTGCAAGTGGCTGCTTGAGAAAAGGAAACGGAGATGCATCCTTCATGGGGAAACCGGCCTCTGACACCTTATTTGGGGTGTCCTCTCCTGAAGTCGGCTTCAGGCGCTGCTTCTCCCCTTTCTGCCCTCAGTGCCGAGAGTTCCTCCAGAGGCTGGACCACCTGTTTCTTCCTCGATGCTCGCTTGTGGCTTTTCTGGTCCGTCCAAGTGCAGGTCTTGCACATGTGTTGGGGACTCATTGCCTGAGAAAGCCCGGGGATCTGGTGTGGGTTAAATCAGGGGAAGGACTTACTCTGGGCAGAGAGACTAGAGAGAATGCCCAGGGGCTGCAGCAAGAATTGACAGGAAGGTGGGGCTCCCCCCAGGTTTAGGGAGGATTCCTTTTTGGGGTGGGGAAATCACAAGAACAATTGGTTGAGTTGAGCTTGAGCAGGAGGGGGGCTTGGGGCCCGAGGCAGGGATGGGGAGGGAGGGGGCGAATGTATGGGGTTGGTGGTGGGAAGGGAAGGTGTGGGCGAGGTTTCACTGGAAGGAAAGAAGGGAACGGGAATGTGGGGTGCTCAGAGGTCCAGCTCAGCAGCAGCTGAATCTTCAGTCCCTGCGAGGATCTGCAAGGAGAGCTGAGAAAAGAAAATGAATCAAGGAAGGGCAGGGGCGGGGATCTTGGTGGAGGGCAGAGCAGCTTGGAAGTGCTAACTGGCCCGGAGGTTGCTGGGAGCACAGGCGGAGAAGCAGGAAATGGACTTTAGGACAGGGCCCACGCCGGGAATGGTTCTGGACTTTCCCGCTCTTCCTCACAATCAGCCTTCGGGGAACCCGAGGGATCTGGGGCCCAGGCTAGGTCCCTGAGGGACCCTGGTCCCACACAGCTAGCCTGTTTCCCCACCAGCCCGCACCCCGCCCCTGGCAGTTTGGACACTAATAGCCCACGGCACCCCAGGAGGGGGTGAATGGGGACCCATTTGTTTTTCCAGAGTTTGACCTCTGGGTAAAACTCTTTCCCCAAAATGTGCCGGTTTAAGTGAAAGCGATAAATCAGCCCCTTTGAAATGCAGAAGCAGCGTGGGGAAGCCCTCTTTGATATGCAGCTTGGAAACGGGGCACTTAAAACCTGGGTTAATTCTCCGTCCGGCTTTATTGGAGGCCGAGAAAGGAAAGAGGAGGAAACCCAGGGCCACTCATTAAGTCTGGGGCACTTGAAAGGCCTGGGGCCGGGGCCGAGCGGCCGCTAAGAGATCACGAAGGCACGGCGGCCCTGGGAAAAGCATCCCTGTCCCCGACCAACTCTAATCCCGGTTCCCACCCAGACAGATGAGACGCGGGGGGTGGAGGGCGGTGGAGCGGGGTTGTGGAGCGGGGGGGAGCGGCCGGGGAGAGGCTCCTGAGGTTGGGGAGGCGGTTGCTGTGGAAACGGAGTCGGGGCGCCGCAGAGGAGAAAGCCAAGGGCCAACCACGCAATTTCCTGAAAGAAGCTGAGAATTCAAGAGACTGTGGGTCTCCCTCCCAGGGCAGCTCCTGCTCTCAGAGGCCTGGAGCTGCAGCCCTTCCTTGGGAGCCGGGTGGGGTGGCTTGCCTGCAGTGGCCTCCAGGGCCCTGGTCTGGGCCTTTCATTAGAAACATCTGCTCTTCATGGCCCTCGGTGTCACAGGGCCGGCTAAGGGCTCCGCGCAATTTTCAGGCAGGGGTGGGGCTCTGGGGATATGCGCCTTCCACCGTCCCATTCCAGAAGGGAGGAAAGGCTGAGTACGGGGACACAAGGCCCTAAGGCCACTTGGTGCCGCTGAGGTGACCCTGAGTCCTGGATTTCAGGATGGTTCCCACTGCTCTCCCCACAGGTGACAAGTCCGTGTCTTGCTCGGATCGGTCAGGCAGAAGGCTCCGATCTGAAGCTGGGACAAGCCGCCGGGTAACTCTACAGTGGGATTCCCTAGAACTTCTGGAGCCTAGCACCCACAGCTGATGGCCAGTCCTGCCTCCTCCAAGGGGCCGCTGGCCCTGGGCTGTGGGTGGGGATGCACGGGAGACTGCTTGGTTGCTGCCTTCCCAGCCCTGCTCCGCCGGCTCTGTTTTCTCTTGCGTGTTGTTTTGCGCCGGGAGGTAGGCGGTTAGTGGAGGATGGGGGCCGAGAAATTAAGAACCTGACCCTTTAGAGCTTGGTGCCCCCATTTCAGACAGGCCAGGGTGGACAACAGCTGACAGGCTCTTGTCACCCTCTTTCCCCCTCTGACCTTGGGGTGCTGAATTCTGGGGAACGCATTCATCATGCAGCTGGACGGACCACTGCCCCACACAGATCCTGCCTCACACAGATCCTGCCTCAGTGGGCTGGGGGTGGGGGGGTTGCCTGCAGAGATGCTCAGGGTGAGCTTAGCAGCCAGGGACAGAGGCCTTTTCAGAGCCCTCAACCCACCTCCCCAGTCCCTCCCTCATCACGGGAATGTAGAACCCATGTCCATTTGGAGGAATCTCACCTCCCACTCAGGCGCCAGCCCACCTTGGGCCACGTAGGGCCTCCGAGGGTGGCCAGGATCTCCCAAAGCCTTTCCCTGTGTTAGAACAACATGCTTACAATTGCAGATCTACGCTAGGTCTCAGACAAGGAGTCAACGAAATAAATCACAGAAATGACTCACTTTAAGCTCTTTTAACTCAGGGCAAGCTGAAAGCCCCTGGAAGGCAGGCGCAAAGCGGGGATTTTTCTCTCTGCCACTCCCTACCCCTGAGAGATGGGAGGGAGGAGGGGCAAAGGACCAGGCCCAGCTCCCAGGGAGCTTCTGCCCACCTCCAAGTTCCTGTCCTGCCCTTGGGGGTGGCCAAGAGGAGGAAGTCTTCCCTGTATTGCTTTGTCATGCCTCTCTCTGCAGTAATCACCTTTAGTCTCCAGATTAAAAGAAATGAAATGACTGGAGCATTTCAGCAGGGCTGAAGCAGCAGGAGCTGAAATACCCAAGCTAGCTTCCACAGTCTTCTAGAAGCCCAGGGCGGAGGCACCATGTTGTTCTTGCCTCCTTCCCAGCTGCAGGGAAGGAGGGGCTTGGGAAAAGGGGGGGTGGGGAGTCAGGCTCACAAAATGCCTGCTTGGTTGCAGAGCCAAGGGGGATTAAGAAATTCGGGCAGGCCAACTGGAGATACAGTCCACTGAAGGCTCCACAGACAAAGGGAAAGATGAGGGAAAAAGAGGGGGTAGGTGGGTCTGGAGAGAGGAAGGCAGGCGAGAAAAAGCTGACCACAGTGGCTGGGGGAAATGTCAGAACGATTCCCTGGTCAAAGGCCAAATTTGTGTTGTCTGAGGTGTTGCTGGGAGAAAGATCTGTGGTGGCAGTGGTGATGGTGGGTGGATGAGTGTGCCTGCATTTGTGTGGGCAGGAGCCTGTGTACTTACACACACACACACACACACACAGAGCTATTGGGTAGGCCTGTGCCAGAAGCTGCTGCATTCCTCCTAACCCCAAAGCCAGCCCCCTTTCCAAAATGCTTTCTCATTATTCGCAGGCACATTTTTCTCCACCACACTCGGCTCTTGTTTCTGTATTTCTACATGCTCGCTGCCGTGGGGACTCTTCCCTGCTCTGTACGGCAACTGTGAAAACACCTGCATTCTATTAATGCTGCCTGGAGCCGGGCTGGGCCGGGCCCCTCCGCGCTCGGCCCCTGCTCTCCTTCTCCACCATGCTCAGTGAAGCACGGCATCCATGTTAACCCTGTGTGGCTGGGTCTCTGTCCCGGAGCCCTGGGTCCCCCGAGGGGTGCAGACCCTGCCAAGGAGCTGGAGATGCCCTACGTCGACGAGGCAGGCGCTTGCGGGACTTGCCCTGGCTCTACGCTTTCCTTGCCCTGGATTTTTGATCCCTTTCTCTTATCACTGCTCCTCAGTTTCTCTCTCCAGAATGTGAGAGCACCATTTTGTCTTGAAAGGAATCCTGGCAAACTTCTAAGACAAACTCCTTAAGGAGCCTGGCCCTTTAAGTATCTACTCCGTCCTCTTGCCTCCAGGAGCCATTGGGACGAAACCATTACAGAAAAGTAACTGCTTTCCTCTTTAAAATATTTTAAATAAGGAAAGCATAAAGAAGAAAACACCCCGTAATCCTATCACCCTGAGAGTCGTGTTAACATTTCTTCTAATGCAATATGTGCATATGACTTTAAAAAAAAAAAAGCATGGATGGTATCACATGAAACTTCAGTTTTTCTTCCCTCAAACCGCAGTTGTTCCTCCCGAAGGTAATAATTCTTAACAGTTTGTGTATCCTTCCAGGGAAAGAATTTGGGTATACACTGACATCTTTTTTTTTTTTTTAATTAAAAATAAGTCTGGAATTCTTGCAGTATCAGCACAGGGAGACCCCCTTCCATCTTTTTAATGGTTGCATATTAATTTGTGGTATGGCTGAACCACGGTTTATTTAACCAGGCTCCTCGTAATGGGCTCAAGGCTGCTTCCAGTTTAGAATCTTACAAACACTGCCATAGCGAGGGTCTTTGGATATCTTCCTTGGGTGGACATGTATGAAGATATGTGCTGGGAAATTCCGAGGAGCAAAGTTGCTGGATCAAAGGACATGTTCATTTAGCATTTGTCTACTCTTTTTTATTTTTTATTATTTTTTTTTTAAAGATTTTATTTATTTATTTGACAGAGAGAGAGGTCACAAGTAGGCGGACAGAGATAGAGAGGGGAAGCAGGCTCCCTGCTGAGCAGAGAGCCCGATGTGCGCCTTGCTCCCAGGACCCTGAGATCATGACCTGAGCTGAAGGCAGAGGCTTAACCCACTGAGCCACCCAGGCACCCTTATCTACTCTTTTTAAAAAAAGAGTTGTGTTTTCCCCCTTATCCTTCTCCATTTTTTTCTATCAGGCAAACTCCTAGTCACCTATCAGAATCCAGCTCAAATTTTGTCTCCTCTGTGAAGCCTTTCCTGATTGATCCAGGGACCTGCTGGCTTACCTTCCATGCTTCCTTAGGCCTTTTACTTAAGCCTTAGGGTAGCTCAAATTTTTTTATTTTTTTTTAAGATTTTTTATTTATTTGACAGAGAGAGAAGTCACAAGTAGGCAAAGAGGCTGGCAGAGAGAGAGGGGGGTAAGCAGGTTCCCTGCTGGGCAGAGAGCCTGTAGCAGGGCTCAATCCCAGGACCCCGCGACCATGAATTGAGCCGAAGGCAGAGGCTCAACCGACTGAGCCACCCAGGTGCCCCCAATTTTTTAAAGTGTCTGTTCTCCATACAGGATTGCAATATGAGCACATTGACATCTCTCTTGAGGCACAATGCTTTTGTCCTTTTTAAAAAGATCTTATTTATTTGAGATAGAGAGAGACAGGGCACAAACAGGGTGGGGTTGGGGAGCAGCAGAGAGAGAGGGAAAAGCAGGCTCTCCCTTTAGCTGGGAGTCTGATGTGGGGCTCTAGCCCAGGACCCTGGGATCATGATCTGAGCTGAAGGCAGACACTTAACCAACTGAGCCACCTGGGTGCCCCTGCTTTTGTCTTTTTAAAATGTTTCTTTGCACAATTCCACTCCTGGGCACATGCCCAAGAGAACTGAAAGCAGGGACTTGAGCACACGTTTGTACATCCATGTTCAGAGTAGCATTATCCACAATAGCCAGAAAGTAGAAACAACCCAAATGTCCACAACAGGGGAACAGATCAAAGGCGGTACAGTAGTCTCCGTTATCCGCTGTTTTGTTTTCCCCAGCTCCAGTGATCTGTGGTCCATTGTCTGGGAACACCTGACCCCCCGAGGGAGCTTCAGAAGGTCAGTAGGAGCCCAGCACTACATCCAAGCGCCTGTGTCATTCCCCTCACTTCGTCTCATCCCATAGGCATTTCATCATCTCACATCATCTCAGGGAGGGTGAGTAGACTGGAGTGAGATCTTTTGAGAGAGAGACCAGAGTCACATAAGTTTTGTAACGGTATATTGTTATAATTGTTCTATTTTAATTTTAGCTGTTGTTAATGAACCTTTTACTATCCCTAATTTATAAATTAAGCTTTATCATAGATATGTAAGTATAGGGAAGAACATACTATATATAGAGCTCGGTACTATCCGTGGTTTCGGGCATCCACTGGGGTTCTTAGAATGTATCTCCTGTGGATGGATATATATATACAATGTATATATCTACAACAGGAGCCCTTAAAGGAATGAAATTAGGACACAGGCAACAACTTGGATGAACCTCGAAGGTATTATGCTCAGTGAAATAAGCCAGTCGCCCAAAAAAGACAAATATTGGATGATTCTACTAATGTGAGGTACATAGCCCAGTAAAATTCACAGAGACAGGAAGTGGAATGGGGGCTGCCGGAAGTTGGGGAGAGAGAGAATGGGGGGGTTGGCGTTTAAGGAGTGCAGAGCTTCTGTTTGAGAAGACGAAAGTTGCGCAGATGGACGGTCATGATGGCTGCTTTGTCTGTACTTCATGCCGTGGACCCGCCAGTTAAACATGGAGGACGGTAAATGTCACGTTACGCAGGTTTTACCACCATGAAAAAATCGTACCACGTCATAGACTCAGAGTTTTTTGCAAGGTCTCTCCATGGGTTGACATTACCATCCCCTTACTTCAAGGCAATGCTGACCCATCCAGGATGGGAGAGTACTTATCCTATTTTCAGATATTTCCAGGGAAGGGAGCCCATTACATTATTAGGCAATCTTTTCCAGTGTCTCAAAACCCCAGACATTCTTGGTACTAGACCTTTCCTGCTGCACCTGAAGTTAATTTTTTCTTGGTCAGTAAGTGCTTTGTCAGGCCACTGACTCTTCACACACTCAGAGGCTCTGGTTACACCCCCCTCCCCAACCCGTGTCTGGGCCAAGGGAACCAAGTAACAGGCTTGTGGGTGGACTTTGAGGGCCTCGTGAGACTCTCTCTCCTGCTTGCATCTCACCAGCATGATGGATGGAAGGAGCCCACCCATCTGTCACCTCATTTGTGATGCAGTTTGTGGGGTTCTAGAGCTTTTCCCTCTCTCGGCTCTCGCCTCTTCACCCTTCTGTTGAAGGCCTTTTGCTGACAGAGTGGAAGGACCCCCCCCCCCCCAAAGGACAGGGACAGAACCGGTGACTCATTTCAGTAAGTCCCTTAGACTCTCCTCTGACCAGAGACTGCATGGCTCCTTAATGAGCCGACTGGAAGGTGTACTTGGTTGGCGTGTTCTCCACGGCCTGGAAGATGTGGACCTCGTCAACGTAGAGAACACTGAAGGCTAAATGAGGGAAGAACAGGGGCTGAGAAAGACACCATCCTCTGGTGCCTGTTAACGGCAAGCTTGCAAGTCCTGCCGCGGCTGAGAAATGTTGTCAGGAGCTCGGAGGAAGTGGGGCCTTCTCTGTTGTGAGGACCTGCCCCCAACCCCCTTCTAGGGCGCAGGAAGGGGAGGGGGCAAAAGTAAATGGCGGCCCCACCCTCGGTGGCTCAGATGTCGCTGCTATCACAAAGGAAAATCCGTGTGGGGGTGGGCACTTCCAGAGACCTCATTCGCCTGCAATTCAGGGGATCATAACATCACCCCTGTGCTCCTGTGCCAGGACTGTCCGCCTCGGAACATTCGTCAGTGGGCTTGGGTTGGTGCTGACGTTTCTGATTTCAGCTCATGGTTTATATGAAGGGCCTGGCCTTGAGAAGAGGCTGAGCCCCGAGGAAGACAGCAGCTCTCATAGGTCCTTCAGCTAGAGTGGAGATGAGGAAGGAGAGTCCCTGGGGTCAGTCCGGTGCCTGGGGTCTCATACGAACCAGACGATGGGCACTGACATTCATGGGGTCTGTGCGTCATAAGCTGGTCTTGGTCCTTTACGTTTCCCAGTAAGCTGGAACGTGGAACAGAGTGAATTCCAGATGCTCTGATAGAATTTTCTTTATATTCAGGTGGCTCGAGGGCTGTCTTCTACAATCATTTTGGAAACGCTAGTACTCGCCTTTGATTGTTTTTGTCTCCTTCTTTAAAATCACAGGGTGTGTGTTTATTTATTGTTGTATGTATTCCTATCACACCCTCCCGCCCCCAGACCACTCACCCACCTGTCATTTCAGGAATCACAGTCATGTGATGCGGAAGGTTTGGGAAAGGCTGCTGGGTCCCACATAAAGAAAAGGATTTTATCTGTGTTATTCACCGCTGGCTTCGCAGGACCTTACACACTGCGGGGAAATAGAGGCTCTGATTCATGGCTGATAAATCTTACAGACAGGAGAGAGTTCACTTGAGTTGCCTGATATTCCACAGCACATCAGCAGCGAAACGAGGAGGAGAGTCTCCTCTTCCAACTTCCTGTTCTCAGCAGGAAGCCATGCCCGTCACTTTATAAGCATCCTGGGGATGGTTTCAGGTGTCAAATAGCTCTCCTGGGGGAAGCAGTGGACAGGGCTGAGTCTTGAAGCCCAGGACTGTGCCTCTGACAGGATGGGTGGGGCTCGAGGGTCTTGAAGGCTCATCCTGTGGTAGTCAGCAAGGAGACTGGCTTGGTCCTTGGACTGGAGTTTCCTTGGCCTAGAATTGCCTAGAATAGCCTAGGCACTTGGCCTGGAATTGCCACATAGCCGAATGTTAGACCCTGATCACTGGAGGTGATCCTGGAAAGGGTCTTCTCGCAGGCTGGTCCTCGGAGCTGAGGCCGGGCTAGGCCCTCTCCTCTACGACAGGCTCCGGAGAGCCCAGAGCGAAAGGGATAGTGCATCGGCCTTGTTCCTCCCCTTAGGGCTCTGTTCTATTTGTTAAGGAGAAGTCTCCTTCCCCGTGGACAACTCTGACTAGATCAGAGTGTGAGCAAGAGGGAAACTGTCTTTCCAAGAGTGCTCTGTGCTTGGATTGACCATCTTTTTGTCCTGGGGCTGAGAGCAGGGGCCAGAGGCAGAAGCTGAGCGAGGCTTTGTGTGCTGGGCCTCACTTCTGGAAAACCAGCCAAGACCACTCCTGAGACCGTAGGCTGCTCTGGTCCTTCCCTTAGCTCCCGTTCTTGGGACTTCCCCAGGGTCAGATGTTCTTCCACATAAACTCTTGTTGTTCAGTCTGTGGCCCAAACAGCCCGAGGCCTGAGACAACGGTGGTTTTGCCGAGGCCATCAGAATGCTCAGTCGCTGGCCGGGCCCATGCCACCTCACAGAATTGGTGTGGCTGCCGCAGGCTCCCTATGGGACAATCAGCTCACCCACTTAAAGTCCATCAAAGGACTGGGTCAAATTCTGGTCCCCTTTCTGCTCATTTGCCCTGTCGTCGCCCCCCCCCCCCATTGCCGTACTCCCACCCCTCACCCCCTCTCGGCACCATGGCCTGCAGGGACCCTGACACCTGGGACACCTCGCACAGCCAGCTTTTCTCAAGCCAGACTCCATTGCTGTGAGGAGTCTGAAGGCGTTTTCTTTGAAGGATAAGTCGGGAGAGGGTCAGAGGGTGCTGAGAAGTTACGCCTGTTTCTTCTTTCTTTTCCTTTCCCCCTCTGGGGCTGACAGACCAGATTTTTTTCTTTTTTACAGTACATTTTGGCAAGCCCCATTTTTTTCTGACAGAAAAAAAAAATAACAGGCATATTTTGGGCGATTACTCAACTGGGGTCCTTTGTGACAGGATATGCAGCTGCGTGACTAATGGAGCTGGCTTTCTCCTGGCTTCCTTCCCCTTTCAGAGCTCTTGTTTACTGCTCTATACCGAAAAAAAAAAAAAAAAAGAAAAGAAAAAAAAAGGCCATAAGCTACAGATTTCATGTAAAAAAAAATGCCTCGTGAGATACTCAAAGGCAATAAATCTTTTGGATATTCCATTTCTAGGGCTGCAAACTCCCCACCCTCTCCCACTTTTTCTTTTCAAATGCTTAAGCTCTTGACTCACGACATGTGAATCTTCTTCTCCCACTCCCATGTCCCTGCTTTCTTCTGAACATATGTCCAGCAGATCATGTGTGTGAGTGTGTGTGTATGTTTGTTGGGGGGGGGGAGCAAGATGGGAACCATATTTTTGGTGCTTAACTCAGCAATTGCTAAAGGAAGGAATAATGACTTCCAGGGGCCTCGGGACCTTTTTTTTTTTTTTTCCCCCAAGGCCTGTGTGTTTCCATAATCTATGACAATTTTGTGGTGTAAGCAAAAGTTATTACAAAACACAGAACTAGCCTAATGCGGAAGGGTATGTTCTAAACAGGGAGGGACTGTCTCTTTTTAGAGGAAATCCAAATTTCGTCTGGCTTTGGAATTGAGAATCCTCTGGCTTCCCATAGAACATTTGGAAGAAACTCTCCATCCAACGTACAGTGTTCAACGACTGGAACTGGCCTTTGGGTTTTTCTCGAGATCAAACAGCTTTGTATTGCAAAAAGCGTCTGGCCTGTGGATGGGAAAAATGAACTCGCTGGTCAGGGTTGATAGAGGTGGGCTGGGGTAGAAGAGGTCCACGACTTGTGGCCACATGATGGGTTCAAGCCTCAGCTGGTATCTGGAGTAGGTCATTTAACATCTGTAGGTCTCTTTTGCTCTCCCTTGAAAATTAGGATAGTATCCCCTCCACCTAGGTGACTGGCAGGAAAAGTGAGGTGACAGACTCCAAGGCACCAGAAGGAACCGTAAAGAAGAATTCAGTGATGCTTCATCCAAATGGCTACTCCGGCTTTAAGCAGGGGAGAGAGGTTTGTTCCACAAGAACTCACGACGAATGGGACAGAAGCTATTTATACAGCCGCCCCGGGACGCGACCTACGGGGGTGTTTCTGAGGCTGGTATTGCCTCCAAGTTTGCCAAGTCCCTAGTCCTCTTCCACGTGGGTATCCCAACGTCCCACATCAGAATCCTAACTTTGATCCCGTTACTTTCCTACTCAGGAAACTCTCATCAAAACCGGACAAAAGCACCACTAACCCCTCTCCTTTTCTCCACCTACCTTTCCTCTGACTAGCTTATCCTTTGCCCACATGCTGCCCCAGGGATGTGAACACTGAACACAATTTACTCTAACCCCTCGCCCAACACTTCCCCCGATGAGTGGCTTGGAGGACCCTTGCCTCTAGTCCTCTTCCCACTGCTTTCTGGTAACCTTGCTTATTTGTCATTTCCTATAAGTAAGGTCACCTAAAACTTAGCTTTTCCCGGGGTCTACACCAATTAAGGGCTCCTCCAGGGGATACCCCAAATCCTCCAGCAAACCCTAGCAACTATCTTTCTTACTTTCCGGAGCTCAAGTCTAATGTCCTTAGCGAAGGCAGTTGACTTGATTGCACCACAGGGTAAACTGAGGCACCAGCCAGGGAACCAGTTGGCCAGAGATCACATACCAAGTCGCTGACACAGACAGGAATAGAAACCTCACATCCTGATTCCAGTTTGCCTAGAGTTTAAAGAGGCACCTTAGCTTGGATATCCCAGAATAGTTTCTCCCAGGCTGACCAGCTGTGAAGTGATATGTTGCAAGGGTTATTTTTTGCCTTGGCTTAACTCTTAAAAAAACACCCCAAACTTCCTAAAATCAGCCTAAGAAAATCCATTTCTCACAAAGCCGTCTGCTTGCCAAGTATAAACCTAGTATATTACATCACGGACGCCTTTGGGCCTCACTCTCAGCTTACAACGACACTCAGGTATCTGAATTAAATTCAGAAATCACAGTTTATTGAAGGAAACAGATCATTAAGTCACTCCACTGGACTGAAGCTGTCGACATTGCTTATTTGGAGAAGCTGAATGTTGAATAATGTTCTCTTGATTTAGGTGGCCCTGGACGAGCAGGAGTTATTCAACAAAGGGTGGGGCCAGCCCGTGGCATGAGGCCTGTGGGGGCTGCTAGGAAGAGCGGAAGGGACAGCGGTGTGCTGGAGCCGCCTTGCATTGGCTGATTTTTAAATTTTCAGGAATTTTGTGAGCCGGTTGTTCAACACAGCCATCATGAAAATGAAATTATGTAAATCTACAGTTGGATATATTATATTAAAAACAACTAATAAATACTAAAAACAGATCACATCCTAATTATTTGGCTTCGATTTATTATTCTGTATGCTTTTGTAACACCTCTCTTACATCCCTATGGTGGGGATATCACACTCGTGTTCGGCTGTTCGTCTCTTCCCAGTGCCACGTTCAGTAATTTCCCATGGGGTGGTTTGAAATCACTCATGGGGAGAACAGTTATGCCACGGAAATGGGCAAACTCTACTAATCGGGGCTTGATTTATGGTGTGAGTCGTACCCTTGGAAAGCTGATTGTTATACATTACCATGCCCTCCTGGAAAGGTGAGTCTGTGGACCGCTCTCTTGGGGTCCCAGAGGGGAGACCACTGCAGCAGGAAGGAACATGGCTGAGGGACAGCTGTGGACAAGAAAGAACTTACTCTGGGAAGAGACCAACACAGGGGATCCAGGGGAAGAGCCAGCAGTCCCAGATGAACCGATCAGAACAGGAAGGGGGAAAATGTACTAGACTGGCTAAGTTGTAATGTACCTCCGGATAAGGTTAGATAGGAGAAGAGCCATAATGACTTCTACGTTCAAGGTGAGGGTTAACGCTGTATAACCACAGTGCTTTAAAGTTGTCGAGACTGGGGCGAGTGGGTGGCTCAGTGGGTTAAAGCCTCTGCTTTCGGCTCAGGTCATGATCCCAGGGTCCGGGATTGAGCCCCACATTGGGCTCTCTGCTCAGCAGGGAGCCTGCTTCCTTCTCTCTCTGCCTGCCTCTCTGCCTACTTGTGATCTGCCTGTCAATTAAATAAATAAAATCTTAAAAAAAAAGTTCTCAAGACTTTTTTATTCATAAGCTCTTGCGACCACTGGAACAGAACCATGAGGTAGATGGGTAAGTTAGCTATCAGCCTCGTACCCATTTTACAGATGGGAAACGAAACGGAGGCAATGGGTGGCTAAGTAGTTCACCCAAGGTTACTCTCTCCATATAAATGGCTAAGCTGGTGCTTGATGGAGAAACAGATACGGCACAGACTCTGGGTCCGACATATCTGGGTTAAAAAGCCAACCTTGTCATTTATGTAACTTTGATAAACTTACTTTCCCTTAAGAATTTTTTTTTAAACTGACAAAATGGGGACAACAATGCCTAGCTGTCACATGTTTTCAGGGAAGTTTGGTTTAAATGAGATAGTAGGTGTAGGGGGACTTAGGATGCTGTCAATAATGGTTCATTTCCTCCTCCCTCTTACCATGATGTTTTAAAAGTATTTATATTTGATTTTGAAATGCAGATATGACTCTTTTGACTAACATATTTATTTTTCTAATTATAATCTTTAGGTTTCAGTAAAATTATTCTGTGTAGTTTTGGCAGAAACTAATTAGAGGAGGAGGGGGCAGAGGCAGGGAGGAGAGGGGGCTGGTCTGGAGAGAGCTAGCCCAGGGTTCAGAATTCATAAAGGGCATCTTCACTCACAGGTCATGGGAGAGAATTCAACCACACTGTCATGTTCAACAAGGCATTTCTTTCTTTCTTTCTTTCTTTTTTTTTTTTTTAAAGATTTTATTTATTTATTTGACAGACAGAGATCACAAGTAGGCAGAGAGGCAGGCAGAGAGAGAGGAGGAAGCAGGCTCCCCGTCGAGCAGAGAGCCCGATGTGGGGATCGATCCCAGGACCCTGAGATCATGACCTGAGCCGAAGGCAGAGGCTTTAACCCACAGAGCCACCCAGGCGCCCCCAGCAAGGCCTTTCTGTACACCAGGACCTAGAGATCCAGATGGCCTGCCTTTTCCTGGACCTAGGCTTCTGTGTCACCACTGGCAGAAGTGGGAGGGCCTAGCTTCTTAGCCCTCTGTCCCCTGAAACACTCACATCCTCACCACCATGCTTTGTCCTGGGGCAAGACCAACTGCACAGGAAGCAGAGACCTCAGGCCATTTCTCATTTGGGCAGAGAGGCAGCCTGCACACCCACCAGGACTCCCGCTCCTTCTGCTCAGATTTATCTTTCTTTTAGCACTTGTCTCTCTATGCCATGCTATGTAATTTATAAAACTGTATACTTCGCGAGGGCAGGGCTTTCTGTTGATTTCATTTGGACCTAGAACAGGAACAGGGAACATGGAAAGCTCTCGCTTAAATAGTTACCCAAAGAAAAGAGTAAAATGGGTCATCACCCCACTCCCCAGTTTTTTTCTATTTCAAACAACAGTCCATTCTTTGACGGAGTTCAGTGGACTCAGATTTGGCTCAGGCCTCATGAGCATATGTAGTGGTGGTGGAGGGTGTGGTCAGAGATCTGAACCCCAGGAAGAGATGGGCAGTGCTGGGGATGCTCTGCTGACTGTCCCACCGGGACTGAACGAGGCAATGAAGCTCTGTGGTTAAGAGCGTGTTGGTTAAAATCTGGCCGCTACCACTTGTTAGCTATGTACTCTGGGGCAAGTTATTTTCTCTCTCTGAGTCTCATTTTTCTTATCTGTAAAATGTGGATAAAAATATCCATAAGGTTATGACTTGGATTCATGAGATAAAACATGGTGCATGCTTAGCACAGAGCCAGGCATGGAGAAAGGGAGCTGGTATCCTTCATGTTGCAGAGGAGGTGGAAGAGGGGGTTTGTGCACGGTTGATGAGCACATTTGGGGGGGTGGTGGCTGGAAGAAACCAAACGTGCTCAAAGCCTCAGCTTCTGCAGACACAGCCCAAGCCCAACCAGCCTGGTATGAGGCGCTGCAAAGGGGCTTTGGAACAACGACACAGACCCAGGGGGACCTGGTTGAGGCTGTGGAGCTGTCAGGATCACAGCTAGCTGGACCCAGAGGCTGCAGGCACGCATGACCCGAGTGACTTTGTGTATGTATGTGGTCTAACAGAGCTTTCTCTTCTTGGGCAAAATAAGCACAAATGTACCTCAGCCCATGGGAGAGTATGTAACGGGGCAGCGGGACGGATACCAAGGCTGAAGCCATGCCCATGAATACAGGACACAGGGATTCATGCAAAGCACAGAGTTGAGGTCAACGGGGTTCAGAGCAGTAAGGAGAAGAGGTAGGGCAAATGGGGGAGGGCAGCCTCATTTTTCTTGTACAAGGCAGTCACCGGTTTCATTCTGAAAGGGGGCATTGAGGGCAGGGGGCTTGGTGAAAGGGCAGGAGAAGACACATCAAGGACAGGAAGTGACATGTATGAAGGGGTCAAGTTCATGTGAAGAGGACTGCGCAACGGGGAGCAGGGCAAGCTCGAAGTCCATGCAGCATCTAGGCAGGACCAGATACACCCATTGCTTGGCGAACAGTCTGTGGCCGAACGGGCTCCCTGGGGCCAGCCTGACTGAGGCCCAAAAGTCCCTCTTCTGGGGACTAGAAAATGAAATGTCCTTTTCTAGCTTCGACCTTGAGCCTCTGTTTCCTCATCTGGGACACAGGGAGGACCATGCCTGGCTTCTCTGCCTGGTCCTCACCAGGCACTGGAGCACTGAGAGTACGCAGTCCGTCTCCCAGGCCTGTCTGTTAGGAACCCCTGGGGTCTTTGGTGCCGGGTGTCCCCCAGACCATGCCCTTCAGCAAGCTGGTGGGGTCTCATGAAAAGTGCAGAACGGCCCTGGTTGGTTCTTCCACTGGCCTGCCTGCAAGGAGAGACAATGTCCCTGGAGGCTGAGTGGAGGGGCTTGTCCCTCAGTCAGTGCTGCTCAGGCACTAAGCACATGAAGGGATGCAGGCAGAGCACTCTGGGCTCTTTGTTGGAAAGCCACCAGAGTGAGACAAAGGATGCCCTCCCTCTCAGCATTCCTCAGAGAGGGCCCCCCTGCACCTGCCCCACCCTGTAAGCGCCTGTGCAGGTGTAGACGTGTACACTCTCCTGGACGCTTGCTCTACCCCCAACAGTGTACGAAGCAGGTGCGCATTCCTCTCCCTGGCCGCTACCTCTGCAACTGTGGGCATGCCACCTTCCCCTAATCTCCCGGGGTCTCAGTTTCCAGAGCTACAGACTAGGAGCCATAGATACTCTAAACCTCCTGCCCGCTGGCAAACCTTCCAGAAGCGATTATGGAAGTTTTATTTTTTATTTTTTTTTTTAAGATTTTATTTATTTGACAGAGATCACAAGCTGGCAGAGAGGCAGGCAGAGAGAGAGAGGAGGAAGCAGGCTCCCCGCCGAGCAGAGAGCTCGATGTGGGGCTTGATCCCAGGGCCCTGGGATCACGACGACCTGAGCCGAAGGCAGAGGCTTTAGCCCATTGAGCCACCTTATGGAAGTTTTAGATTCTCTGAAACCTCTATGGGCCAGCCTGTGTTCCCATGCCAGATGCGGCCACTTCCCAGGTTCAAGTTCAGGGCCTTTGGTGTCCCCGGCTGTTACCTGGGATGAGGGTCTAAAGCCGGCCTGCTGAGGTGGGACCCTAGCTTCTCCTTACTAGCTGGGTGACCCGGGAAAATCACTTTAACCTTTTGGTGCTGGTTCTCTCATCTCTATGAGGAAGAATCACAGTGGCGTTTGCCTCAGAGGCCGTTACAGCTGTAGCATGAGCTCATCCATTGGAGTTAAGAGTTAATGCAGGAGTTAACACAAATGCATGAGTTCACACTGTAAATGTGAGGTGCTTAAACCAGCGCCTGGCACATAGTAAGCCTAATTATATAAGTGATACTTGATAAGAACAATTACCGGTCTCCATTTTCCACCCCAGTTATTATTCTGGTCCCATTTTCCCGACTTGCTCACGATAGCCCGAGGGCCTGGCCCTATTTACCCTTGGCTTGCTACTACCATAGACACCCCGAGACTTGTGGGAGCAGTGGGTGGAAGAGAGGTCGCATAAAGCAGGATGGGAAGGACTGAGAAGAGAATGTGCTGTGCTCAAGAGAGGACCAAGGACAGGAGAAAGGTCTAGAAAACAGCACGAGGGAATAATGCCCCGGCTGACCTCTCAGAGGCCTGATAGCGCGAGGCAGTAGAAGAGTGTCTGTGGAATTGTCCTCGCAGCTGGGGTGCCCCAGCACCTACATTTTAGGTGAGTGAGGCTTCATCTTTGTGTTCCTTGCATGGGGTGGGTACTCTTCCATTGAACCACATGTGAACATTAGTGTAGTAACTGTGGCTTCTGGGTCCCAACCCCAGGCCTTTTCTTAGCACTTCTGTTACTGAGCTGGCCCAGTAGGGAATCAAGAATTCCCTAGACACCTGAGCAAGCTGGGAGAACAGGGGTGCTGTCTCATGCCCACTTACCTAGGCTCTGTGCTTCTTCTCTCTGTCCTTCCTTCCTTCCTAATTAATTAATTTATTTTGGGGGGGAGGGGCAGAGGGAGAAGAAGAGAGAATCTTCCAGCAGACTCCATGCTGAGTGCAGAGCCCCACGTGGGGCTCCATCCCATGACCCTGAGATCATGACATGAGCTGAAACCAAGAATCAGAAGCTTAACTGACTGCACCCCCCCGGGTGCACCGTCCCCCCCACCCCATCATTTGTAACGCATCCCATGGCACCATGTTAGGTTTGTGCCAGATAAACCCGCAAAGACTTGAATTTCCTCAAACTGTATCTCAGAAAAGTAGGGCCCCAACTCAGATGTTTTTAGATCCCCCTCAAACTCCCTCTAGATGTTGATAATACCCCAGTCCTGAAGGTACGATCGTAAGGAAGGGGGCAGGAGAGGTCTGCCTTGTTTATCTGCTGCTTCTCTTCCTCCCTCTCCTCTGCTTTTCCTCCTGGCCAGGAAGAGCTTTTCTATGTTTCTTCCCACCTAGAGGAAACTTCCTTGGGTTACCTGCTGTCTTTTCTGCACTGTGATAAAGTCCCATTATGGGATTTCCTGACTTTGTGCTTGTTATTTAAAAGGGAGATTTTAGAATTGAGGAAACCTCTTTCCAGAAAGCCTCTAGCAGCTCGAGAAAAGTCGGCTTGGACCTTCCAGGCTGAGCAGTTGCCCGTCATCCCAGATGGCGTGCCCTCGGCAAGAAGAAGCCATCGCATCGTGAGAGATGATTCACAAAGGAGAGGAAAATACAGTGGTTTAAGATGTTCACTGGTATTATCCCAGCACATTGAGGAAAGAAAATGTATCATGATGCTATTTCCGTATAATTTGACATATCATTTTGTGCTTACAAAATAATAGGAATTTAAAGTGTTTAAAATATTTAAAACAAATATTTAAAATAAATAGGGGCTTATGGTCTTCCCCACATGGTGGCAATCGACATGATTTTCACCTCTTTCTTTTGGCTCAAGCATATTTTCTACAATTCATAGGTTGCCTTAGAGTAAAAATTAAAAGACAAAATGGATGATTTCTGACATTTGATGTGAAATTTTCTATGAAACACACAAATATATATATTTCATAAATAAATATATAAGAGTATCTGTAAATGAATGAATGCTTTATATGTAAAGAATTCTATATACCACTTGATTTATATAATGAAATATTAGGTAACATATAGTACATGTAATATACAATATTATATATACTATCCGTTGGTTTATAGGTGACTATGCATAGTGAAATACTGGAAGGAAATATAGCAAAAACTTTCAATAGTTTTCCAGTTGTGTTTTCCTGCATTTCCCAATTTTTAAAAAATTTTAAAATTATTATCATCTATTTTTTGCATGGAGCATCGATTACTTTTGTAATCTGAATGAAAAAAAAATCTGTGTGTGTGTGTTTCACTTTGGTGAAAATAGAAATTGTCAAATTACTTTCAGATCATTATTTCTGTGTGTGCTGGTAGGACTATCTGCTTTTCTTAGCATGAAAACAGGCACAACTTTTTCCCTGTTCGGTAGCTTCTAAAAGTTCAGCTCAGCCCCTGAAGTTACCACAGGATTTGATGTTTCCATTTGGACAGACATGGCTTGTTCGTGGAACTGGTCTGAGTGGTCAGGTGGACTGTGGGTTAGCATCTAGGTTTGCTTACAAACAGCAAAAACCCCACACGGTAGAGAATGTTCTGGACTTAATTTCCATGCACGAGGAGCTCTGTTTTGTAGGCGTGGCCTGTCTGGAGGGGCTGGACGGGAGATTAATCAGAAACACCGTTCACAGGCCAAAGCAAGCTAAAGGTGGAAGACAGTCTGAAGGGGGATGGTGAGACTGCAGGGTGGCTGTCCAGGCCCCTGGGGAGAGCACCATGACTGTCTCATGGTTATTTTCCATCCGTTATGACCTATGGGACTTCCCTGATGCCTGTGTAGCTGTTTGCAATTTGTCCTTTGGCTAGAGCTTTCTAGATTGCTGGGAGAGAAAACCCTGATTTCTCCATTTGTATTGGGGGTATGTAAATAGCAAAGTTTTAGGTTCCCACCCTCTGGGTAGGGAGTGGCTCCAGGAACTTTTACCTAATATGTAAATGGACTCCAGAGAAAGAAAGGTCTGACTGAGATAGGTAGATCTAGACTGTCTGGAACTTCTGGGCCCATCTGCAAACAAGGACTTAGTGTATCTCCTCCCAGCCCCACTGCCCTCGGAGTTCTCTGAGGGAGCTTCCTCTCTGCCTAGAATTTTGAAATTCTCTGATGGAAGTTTGGTGTAATGGCAAATGTACTTTGGAGGCCTCAGAATGTTTTCCATTCTTCACCAATCAACCTTCCACAAAGTAATTTTTAAATCCTTCCCTAGCACTAATAAGGATTGAGAAACAATAGAGGTTTCATGCTCTTGTCCAAATTGCATGGAAAGTTCCAGGGGCAACGGGAGGGAAGGATGGGGAGGAGAATAAAAACAGAACATCACGGTCTCAGGATGTCCAGCTTAAAATATGAGCCTCTGAAACTCACTGCTTCAAACATGTCACCAAGTCTGTAAATACCGTTCTCCCCACCTGGGGTTGTAAAGCTAACATTGTTTTGCTCCCTGGCTTTGCATGCACGGTCTTGTTTGACTGCAGGACACTGTTCACCCAACCACCGCCTTCCACAGGCCTCTATGGGATTCCAGGACCACCAGGGACTGCCTAGGAAGGGAAACTCGTTATACCACTGCTCCCAAGAAGGGACCACCTGGGCCCATGCTCACAGCTCATGAAACATTTCTGTAGTTCTTCCAGGTTATACCTCTTTCTGATCACTTCATTATCTTTTTGGAAAAGCAATCACATCTGTAAATATTGCCTAAGGCCCCACAGTGCTCAGAGCATTGAGGAGGCATCCTTGGGGCACATGTTCTGGGATACGGTTGGGGGACACACAGACTCAGGGAGACAGAGCGGCCTCTGTCTGAAATAGAGAACATGTGCAATAGTCTTCAGGAAAGAGGTCAACTTTATTTGTGTGTGCAGTAGACAAAAAGAGCCATGAGCTGAGAAGGAGAGGACTTGGGGGCTCCAGGCTACCCAGAAGTGTGGCTGAGAGTTGGGGGAGAGAGCAGAGGGCAGGGCTGGAGCTGGATTGCAGAAGATGGGCAGAGTCTAGATAGATATTGTAAGCAAAGGGAGTGGAAGGAGCAGGATAGGGGGCAGGTTTGTAGGTCGGTCCTAGGTGGAGTTCATCAGGGAAGGCATGGTAGAGCAGAGTGGAGCGGCGGCAGCATGGGGCTCCATCATGGAGGTCTTGCAACGTTTCTTTTCACTGCAAGTTCTGGTGTGCTCTTTTCCAGATAAAGGCATACTGCCAGCAAAAACTTATCCAAAAACCTGACATTTGCTCCAGACCTCTTCTTCCTGTCTCCTCCCTCGTACTGACCCACTAGTAAGCCCCCAAGCATGGACCAACACCAGACAGGTGGTTTGCCCAGATATCATGGGTGCCTCGTGGACAGTCCAGGCAGCTTTCCCTCTGCGGGGAGCTTCATTCTGCCAACGGAGCTGGACTGGGAAGAGCCTGGATTAAGGGTTTGGGCTGTGTCTCCACAGGCTACCATCTTGGGAGGGCCGGTGGCAGACGCCAGGAGCTGGCTGGCATCAGAGAACAATCTGGTAACCACTGAAAAGACCCTCATCCTCAGAGGGTAGATGAGCCCACAGACACTGGCTTGGCTTGGCTCACCTTGGCTGGGAACATTTCTGGGAGAGAAGAGAGGGAAATGGAGGGGTGGTGAGAGGGAGGGAAGGGTCTTCGGAGTTGAAATGAGATAATTGTGAGCCCCTAGCTGCAAACAGACGAGTGCTGGCCTTGGACCACGTTGCTGGCAGGTGTGACTCAGGGGTCCCTATGGCCGGAAGCACTCCAGTGGGAGATGAGCGTGGAATGGACCTGCCAGGACAGCAATATGGGCAAAGGGGAAGACTGAAAGGAGCCAACGGCGGAAGGCGAGGCGGGCAGTGTAATGAGACAGAAGATGTGAGGGCTCCGGATGGGAGAGGGAACGCTGTTGCTGGGGATTGCTGGGGATGGGCCACTCCCAGGGATAGGAGCTATGCTAGCGGTTCTTGGACCCTTTCCATGACCACCTTCTTCATGGATTCATGAGACTAAGAAGCGAAAGTGAGGGAAGAAGGGCTTCTGAGCAGAAATGCCCCATAAACAAAGACTGATTGCCACCAGCAGAGCTGGAGGAGGGGAGGGGGGCACACTTGCCACTCCTCCCTGCCTCAGAATGAGGACTTTCTCACTCAACGCCTGTCCATCTGTCCATCCATCCCGCCAAGCCCCAGAGCCCCATGCTGATTTCCTTTGGAAGAGCCCCAGCTCCTGGAGTGGCTGTGGCAACAGCAGGGCCCACGGACGGCTCCAATCCCCAACTTCCCATCACAGGCGAGGGTCGGCCTGGTCCGTGGAAGTTAAAATAACACACTAGCTGTTTATGAGCAAGAGCCTTCAATAAAGTCATCGGTTGGTTCTCTAGGCAGCGTGTCTAATCTTCTCTGGCTGCCTTTCTAGCCGGCGGCTCCTGATCTATTTTGGTCTTTCTCTTCTTTGACTCATTCTGGGACTTCCGTGCCATAAATCTGGGCCCCCTCCAGTGCCTGGTCCCACCAGCAGGCAGACAATTCAGAATTAGCTGTGGTCATGGTTGTCCAAACTGACAGGCAGGGAAACTGAGGCACAGCAGGCTCCAGGACCTTGTCTTGTCTCCCACAGTGACCCAGGAGCACAGCTGCCAGGAAGGCCCAGGGTTCTGGCTGGGACTGTCACTCCGGGGTTTGTAGGGGAGGCTGAGGGCCATGTGAACTGCTGTAAAGCTCTTACTGGGCCAGCCATACTCGGTACAAATCCCAGGGGCCTGGAGGTAAATGAGACTGCAGTGTGTGTGTGTGTGCCTCTCAGGGTTGATGGTGGTGTTTGAAATCATCCCCATTCCTGGAATTTGACAAGCACAGTCTAGAGAAGGATCAGAAAACCCAAAATAGTGGGGGTGAAAGAGAACAAAGAGCCTTCCCAAAGCCATGGTTCAAGCTGTGGGCAAAATATCTTCCTGTTTCTCATGCAAAGCCCCTGCCGCTGGGCCCAAGGGGCTGGATGGGCTGGTTTGGCCAGTCCAAGGTCAAGGCTAAACTCCCAACTCCAATCCCTCTGGTTGCCCCAGGCCTCTCTAGGTGCAGGCTGACGTGTTCTGGAGAGGAGAGTGGGGGTCGGGGAGGCGGGCAGGCTGTTAGGGTTTCAGACACTTTCTAGGTGCCTCGGGGGACCTACATATTTCCTATGTAAAGTTCAGTCTGTTTGCAATTAGGCCTCTCTTCTTTGCTTATTTCCGGAGAGATTAAAAATAGCGAAATCAGCTTAATCTGGGACTCTCTGAGATCAACAAGGCCACTGTTTCCAACAGCATGAAAATACCAAGCGGTCCCACCCACGTTCATGGGTCACACCGCATGGCAGGCCTGGTGGGCTTTCTGTAATGAAGGAACTTTAAGTTGCATGAGTTCTCAACAGATAAGACTCTGTTTTTTGACCCCGGCAAGGATATTTTCAACTAAAATGGGATTCCACACCGCTTAGGGTCTGAAATCCTCTCTTTCCTTCTAAATGAGCTCAAAGCTGTGAACGCCTTGTCCGAAAAGCCCACCTTGGTTCAATTACTTCACCAGTTTTAGCCTCTCCTTAGGGATTCAGCCACAGAGCACACCCCGGGCAGCTTCAGATACAAGGACGCTGCCCCCGACCTGTCATCGTGCTGTGTTCTGGGAGGCCGGGAGACTTGTCACTGATCTTCAGCAGGTCTGGGGAGGAAGAGCTCCCATCTGGGGCAGAATAGCTCCCATCTGGGAGCTGGCTCTTCAGGCCAAGGAGGGCCACAGGTTGGAGGAATGCTCCCTTTCATTGCTGCATTGGTCAGAATGGGAGCGCTCTGCTGCCATAACAAAGAGCCCCACGTGTCATTGGTTACACCGCCTGGGACTATGATTTCAGACTGCTGTAGTCAGGGGGGACAGGATGGATGCTTGCTGAGATGCTTTTAAGGGCCAGCCCTCTAAGTGCCTGACGTCACTTTTATCCACATCCCTTTGGCCAAAAGCTAGTCACGTGCAAGGGAGGCTGGGAAACGTGGGATTTGGGTGAGCGGGCATCATTGGAGGCTTTGGCCAGCCATCACCAGCCATAAGGGCACTGAAGCTTAAGGAGCAGCGTCAGAGAAACCTCTCGAGGCTGCAGGCAGAGCAGTACTATGAACTGATGGGGCCTGTCTCCGCTCCCTCCAACTGTTTCCTCTTGGCCTAGATGCCCGCAGGAGTGTGGCTGCCTCAGGGAGGCATCCTGGCACCTAGCCCCAGGCTGGATGCCAAGACGAAGCATGTAGTAGGTAACTGGGGTGACTAAGATGAAGCACCTGGGTTATTTGTGACCATCAGAAGGCCCGGTGAGACGCTTTCGTTGGCAACACAGGGATCTGTAATAACTTGTCCTCATTGGGGCCACAAGTCAGGTTTCCTAGCAGACCCACCAGGTGAAAGGTCTTCATGTGTGCTTCCAATGAGGTTCTCCTACAGGAAGCACCTGGGGGTGGGCACTCCCTCCTGTGTGCCTTAGTCGGCACCCAAGGGTGGTCTGCTCTCAGCTAGGACACTGGGGATATATCTTCAGTCACTGGAGACCTTGGGACAGGGCTAAGGGCTTTTCTGCGACGGTGCTGGGAGGCGAATTCTGCAAATAGTGAAAAGTCAACCAGCGGAGATTTAATAAGGACTGATTCACATATTTTAACATCAACAGAATTAATAAAGCATTTCCTCCCGACAGAATTAAATGATTATCATGGATTTTCTTCTCTGCAGAGAAGAAATCCTTTGTCAAAGGGATGCTCTTTGTAGTGTCCATCTTGGCCTTGTCTTGAGAATCTAAAGCTGAACCCTTGCTAATATGTGGACAAGCAGGTGGGCATAGTGGTTCACGCTGGGTGCGACGGTTCATTTTATGCGTCGACTTAGTTAGGCTGTGGTGCCAGTGGTCTCTTCAAACACTAGCCCAGATATTTCTGTGAAGGTATATTTTAGATGTGAATCACATCTATAATTACTTAATTTTAAGTAAAGCAAATGATCTTCCACAATGTTGGTGGGCCTCATTCAATCAGTTGAAGGACTGAACGGCAAAGGCAGAGAATTCCCAAAGAAGGAATTCTGCCTCCAGATGGCAGCGCAGAAAATCTGTCTGAGTTTCCAGCCTTCAGACTCAAGATTGAAACATCATCTGTGACCCAAATCCAGCCTATCTGTTGCCCTGCAAGAACCCAAGAGACAATTCCTTTAAATCTATCTCTATCTCTATCTCTATCTCTATCTCTATCTCTATCTATCTCTATCTATCTATATATCTCCTGTTGGTTCTGTTTTTTCTAGAGGACTCTAACTCTGTACAACTAGGAGGAAAGCCGATTAAATTAGAAGTCATCTCATGTTTAGCAGACATTTATATTAATTCATAGGGAAAGGGAGTAAACTAAAGGGAACTACGAGTCATGATGTATAAATAAGAGGTTTCACTATAGCAGTAATATTTGCTATTATATTAAATGTACAACATGGGATGTAACAAAGGCTAAACTCGATGGAAATGACTTTGGTGTTTTAGTAATTTCAATTCCAAGGAGGTGGTGTTTGCTGGGGTAACTTCCTGTCTGGGGCTCAACCTCTTCCTTCCCCTCCGGGTGCTGCTCTCCTCACATCAGAAGCCTGCGTGTGGGCACCTGAGCCACAGCCTGCGCTTGCAAATCCCGTGCCTGTGGCTGGCCCTGCCTCCTTTCTCTTCTTTCCATTCAGCTACGTATGTACCTTGAGACAACTGGCGACTAGGGCTGTTCGGTTGCCAGAGAAGTTGTCTCGAGGTGCTTTAGCCACAGAGAAATCTAATGGTCCATGTAGCTAAAAGGTCCAGAATTAGGGTCAGCATCAGACACAACTGGATTCAGGGTTAAAAATAATACGCTCTTAGGACTTGATCACTCTTCATCTCTCAGTTCAGTTCTCTGTTGTCTTAGTTTAAGACTCAGTCCTCACGTGACCAGAGGCAGCAGCAGTTCCAAGCCCTATACCTCTCAAACTTGAGGTTCAAGGGAAAAGAGGGAGTCTTTTTCCCAGAAGCCCTAAGGAGAACCTCGAGGCATTTTATTGGCTCTGATTGATCGGATGCCTCTTCCTACACCAATCACTGTGCCCAGGAGGACGGGCTGCACTGACTGGCTGAGACCTGGGCCACGGGCTTCCTCGTGAGCCAGCAGTGGTGTTGGCTGAGCTGGGACTCTCTTGAAGGAAGAAGAGAGGACAGGATAGCATTCGCCAGGAAGGAAGTGGAGCATGGGTACCAGAACAGAGTGGACGAATGCTGGATAGATAAAAGGACAAATGAGAAAGCTTAAATATTCTTAATCTTTTTATTCATAGAAAAGCAGCTCTGGGGGCAGGGTCTATGTGAAATTGGTTCCCCCCCCCCTTTTTTTTTCTGACATCCCCTGGATCCCTTTCCATATGTGCTGGTGCAATTGTGACTGCCAGGGTGATGTAAGTTCCAGCAGGAACGTGTTCTTCCCTTAAGTCCCTTTCCCAACACCCTGCTCTATTTCCAGAACCTGATACAGACTCAGTTGGGGAGGAGGTAGGGGGACTATATTTCTGACAAAGCAATGTTTCCATTTCACACATATGACTAATAAGGAACTTGGCCAGGAATAGGTCTTTTGCAGTTTTGGAAACCCTGGCCTAGACCATAAATCACTGAATGAGGCTCTAGCCACATCCCTTAACTTAAAACTCAGTTTCCATCTGTTGAGGGTCCTGCTTGAGTGGTGAAGCAACAGAAGAACTGACCTTGAGTGTCTAATGGTGTCATCCCATTGGGATAGGCCCCAGGCCTGTGGGGAGGTCACCTTCCCATGGCATGGCCCTCAGCAGTGATCTGGGGTCAGGCAGAAACTCTGGGCTTGGTCCCTCACTCCCCTCTCCTGTGGCCTTGCCAATACAAGCCTTAAAAGTCATGGAAACATCTCTAGTTTTCAAACTCAAGGGATTCCAGCAACAGAGGTCAGAGAGTGGAAGGTCACATGGGAGTATGTGGAAGGGCAGATATCTCTGGGCAGAAAGATGCTTGCCCTTGGAACATCCGTGGGAGTAAGGGAGAAAGGGGATGAAAGCACAGAAGGAGCATGGCTTGGGCCTCTCAGGAAAGAGAAATCAGGAGTTGAGGGGCATTGGCAGGGAAAAGAAACATGTCTAGGCTAAGAATCCAGGACACTTCGTCAGACATTTCCATTAGGACAGACATCCAGAAAACCTCAAAGCTTCTGACATAGAGGATAACATGGCACGAGATGGCCCACAGAATGAGTGGGCACGTTGATGGTTCGGTAGGAATGGTTCAGTAGTAAAGATTGGGTTGGAATGGCGAAAAGAAGACCAATTCAAGGTGATCAAATATAAGGAGGACACAGTAGATGGAAGGTTTAGTGGCACTGAATAGATACCTTGGGGCAATAAAAGAGGGTGTTGTGCTCTCCTAATGGGGAGAGCTGTGTTCCTCCATCTTGGCAGAATCTCCAACTTTCACAGAGCCCAGATCTTGGAGGAACCTTATTTTGCCCTTTACCAGCTAAAAATAGTAGGGTGAAATGTGACTGACCAGAGAACCTTTGACCTCTTCTGGGTTTAGCTTTTGGACAGAGTTAAGAGACTCTTCTTCTGAGTCTTATTTTGGTTAGAACATCATTTGGGGGCGGGATGGGGTGGGAAGAAGCTCTGTAAGGGCAGGCTGAAGGGCACCACATTTCTTTAGCTCAAACACGTACGAATCATACTTTATGATTGGGGAACTTTAAGGTCATGCCAAAAAGGGGCAAGAAAGGGGTATCAGAATGTAAAAAGCAGCCTCCTAGATGATTCTTTGCTTAAAATTTCTCTTGAAAATAAGTAGTAGGACTGGGAGCTTCTCTAGCTACTAACACAACAACAACAACAACAATGGTGCTTTCATTTTCTTTCTCCTGTAGTATGTGGGCAGATTACCTGAAGTGCAAGTTCCCTAGTAGCCATAAAGAGTAAAACCTTGCAGCACATTGCTAGCTTATCCTAGCAACACCCTCAGAGGTGAGATTTTCTCTTAATAATAATCTGTGATAACTCTCCTTTCTTAAGTTTTTGCAATTTGTCATAGTGGTGGTCCTCAAGGTCAGCCTCCTGGAGCACAGAACAGGGGAGCTGGATGGAGAGGGGTCCTCGAGGAGTAAATGGACATGCTCAGCATAATGAGTCAGGAAGTCGGGCTGTCTGAGGGAAACTTCTGCTTTGGGGTTCAGGGATCATCTCTTTCATGTAGAGGCAAAGGGAAGGCTTCTGAAGACTTCAGAAAGAAAATGCTGACCATTAGGAATCAGCATGGATTCACCAAGAAAAGAGATGATCTACCAGTTGTACTTTTACCATTGCAGGGGGCATGGAATTCCTACGTTTGCTTATTGCATTGCAGTAGGCAGCAGAGCAGGAAACTTATGGCGCTCTTGAGGACAGTGAGGACTGGAAGACAGTGTACACGTAGTGGCTGGGGATGTGCTGATGGAATAATAAGCAGACAAATGCACCGCCCCTCCCCCCCCAGCCCTTGTACTTCAACAGTCTGTCTCACTAGAGACTAGGAAGAACTTTCTTCTCCTCCTCCTCCTCTTCCTTTTCCTCCTTCTCCTCCTTCTTCTTCAATTTTATTTATTTGACAGAGAGAGACAACAAGAGAGGGAATACAAGCCAGGGGGAGTGGGAGAGGGAGAAGCAGGTTTCCTGCTGAGCAGGGAGCCCGATGCAGGACTCAATCCCAGGACCCTGGGATCATGACCTGAGCCAAAGGCAGCTGCTTAATGACTGAGCCACCAGGCGCCACTGGAAGACTTTTCAGAGGGCAAGCTCACCCACTTGCAGCTGTAAGGAGTTGCTCATACCTTGGGTAGGAGAATCAGAATCCCCAAAGACGACAATAGTTTGGATTAATTCTGGTAACATGTAACAGATGAAATATAGTAGGGCTAAGTGTACCTCTGGGATCTTGTGGGGGGGAAACAAAAGGAACTATACACATCCAGGATGGGGGAGATATGAAAAACTTGCGGGGTTGGTGTTGATGGTAAACTTGACATGAGTCAACATGCACGATTACCAAGAAAACTGGTGTGATCTTAGGTGACATTAATTGAAGAAGGGCTTTGAGGATTGAGGAAGCCTTTCTCCTGTTGGACTCTTTATTGCCCATCCCATCTGGAATGCCACAGCAGGGGTCACTTTTAAAGGAGAAGCCCAAGGAAACTGTACTGCATTTGGGGAGAGGCATGGGGAAGGGGGAGGGGCCCTGACAGCGTGTTGCAGGGGGACCATGTGGCAGAAAAGCAGAAGGAGACAAATAAGAGGAAGGGCTAACTAGAGAGAGGTCTTCAAGGTGGTCATGCTGGAGAGCGGTGTCCGTGTCATGCAGAAAGCAAGCACCATGGCCAGTGGGTGAAGGCTAAAGGAAGCGGATCAAAGCTCTAGCTGCTGCCAGTCAGCGTGGGGTCTGAGGTTGTGAGTCTGCTCCCCCTAGAGGTGTTCTGGCCGAGGGCTGAGGGAGAGCACGCCCAGGCACCTCAAGAAAAGGACGGTCGTATTGTTTCAAAGGAGCTCTGCTGACTCTGAATGCCTGGTCACATGAGACATGTTTGCACACTGCACTTCCTTCACGTTGACCATCCATCAGCCATGGTGACTGTTGATAAGCACGCCCCATAACTATTTGAGAATATTTGTGACGGTAGGTTTCCCCGGTGTAATGGAGAAGACCTGGGCTGGTTTGAGTCTCGTCTTGACCACTTCTGGCTATGAGACTTTGGACAAGTCCCTCGGTGTGTGGCGTCACTGAGCGCCCAGGTGCCGGCCCTGTGTGGGGAGCAGCAACGGACGACATTCCTATCCTGGGGAGCTTGCTGCCCCGTGTCTGTCACTGCCACTGCAAAATGGGGCAGATTGCTGCTGCTCTCCGGGGTATGGTGAGGGAGGGGAGACAAATCAGAGAGGGAGCTTAGGCTCGACCAGGATTGGTTTCCTTTCATTCTCTCCCTTGCAAGTAGCTCAAAGCTGTGGACATTGGCAGGAAATCGTGGGTGCCCAGAAATGCTCGTGGGCACTCGTGTGAGATCTGTCCCCCTCTGTCTTTCCGAAGGTTGCTGAGTGTCAGGCCTGCCCATAGCTCACTCCCCGATGGAAGCCCTTCCTCCACCAGCCGTACTCTGTTCATGCTCCCCCAAGCCACCAACTTGTCCTTGGAGATCTTACCCACAATTTGGTGGCAGTGTGTGTGTGGAGGTAACAGGTGGAGTGGGGAAGTTGGTGGCCATTTAGGATGGTTACCCTTTCTTAGCAGGTGGAGGCTGCCTGGTCCTGTGGTCCTGGGTCCCAACAGCAGTGTTCTTAGTGTCCTGGGTGGGGCAAGAAGCTTCCAGGGTCAGGAGTCTCCCTCAGCCTAAACAAGTCAGGGTTCCATCCATTTGTCAAGGTTCGGCGCAAACACTACTTCCTCGGGGAAGCATTGCCTGGTTTCTCCCCATCCCCAAATATTTTCTACCCCGTAACCATGCACTGTCAAGGGCTGGTCACTGTCTCCTAGCCACAGTGTGAACCTTCAAGGGCTGGGACCAGGTGTTCTGATTTTCTGAATCCATAACGACCTTTAGCTCCATGAAGACACCTGAAGACATGAAGACCTGTTTGATTCTTTTTCAACCTTCCTCTCACAGATCCCTTTGTTAAGTTGAGAGCAGGAGGAGTAAACAGTAAGTTAGCATTCACTTATCCAACCGACATTTTACAAAGGTCTCAAACCCATGAGTCACAAACTAAAACCTGCCCACAGGCACACCTCATGCAGCAGACACTGTTTGTTTGTTTGTTTTGAAATTATTGTTATTTTTTAATTTTTAAAAAAAATTTTATTTGCTTATTTGACAGAGAGAGACGCAGCGAGAGCGGGAACACAAGCAGGGGGAGTAGGAGAGGGAGAAGCAGGCTTCCCGCTGAGCAGGGAGCCCGATGTGGGGCTTGATCCCAGGACCCTGGAATCATGACCCAAGCTGAAGGCAGACGCTTAATGACTGAGCCACCCAGGGGCCCCTGTTTGTTTTTAAATTATTGTCAATGTTCAAACCAAACCAAACCCTGGAGATCCGATACAGAACTCTGAGTTTTTAGGCCCTTTCATATATTCAGCCGAGACTGAGTCGTGGCTGTCCCCTGTAGATCGGCCATCTCTGGGTCATGGCAGTCCCCAGCCAGCTTCGCTCCTCTGGCTTACTGCCAGTCCCCACAGGCATCTGAGTTTAGTCTGAGAGCTACTGACATCAAGAGGAATCCTATGAAATTTCGAGCTTAGCAACATCTGACTTCCTGGGTTATTTCCTGACCCACTGTAGGATGTGCTTCTCCAGCCCAATCCAGGTCAAGATTCTTTCTCCCCTGATGCAACCAAATCCGAATCCCCTTGTGGTTGCCGATACCTCCCGTCGCTCTTGCTGCCAGCTCTGCTGGCCCGGGATGCTGCAGAGCTTTTGGGGAGAGCTAGGTGGGCAGGTGTGTGCCCTGGCAGGGCACGGCTCCAGGTTGAGCCCAGAGGGCCCCAGCAGCTGCTGTCCATGTGTCAGTTCCCAGGCAGAGGAAGGCCGTTTGGGGAGACCACCCACTCAAAGGCTGGGCCACCTCTCTAGAACCTCCTTTCAAAGACACCCCTGGAAGTGACCCTCCGCTTGGCCCGGTGCAGTGACCTGAGGTTGCCCACGCTCGGGGCAGGAGGGACCCTGCTGAGGTCCTGTTTCCTGCCCTCTGCAGGCCCAGATTTCAAAGCTGGCCATTTACTCTTCCTTCTCCTCCTGCCTGCCTCCCACCCTCTTCTCCTCCCCAACATTCTTTTGCTTCTTGTTTATATTGCAGAAAACATCTGCGAGAGTAAATGACTGAGATGAAAGATCTTGGCAGAGGGCTATTTTTCTTTGCTTGGCTTAAAGGGGACAGATGAAGACTTCAGCCTCACCCTCCCCTTCCTCGGCGTGACTCCCTCCCCCACCTCCCGGAGAGGAGAGAAATGGGATCTGAATGAAGACAGACCAGAAGGTGGCCCAGCCGGCCCCAAGTCCCCAGGCAGGGGAGATTGTTTTTCCAGTAGAACAGGCTGGCCCGGAGGAAAAGGCTGCACGGAGGGCGGAGGGGAAGAAGATGCGCGGGCTTCACCTTCTACAGCTGGCTTGGCCCCGTTTGCCCCACCGGCTCTGCCTTCTCTGCCCGTAGTCCAGGCCGCACAGCCACCTGCCTCGGCCCGCAGCAGGCCCCTCTCGTTCCCGGCGCCTGGGCAGGCTGTGGAGGAGAGACCCTCCCCTCCCCAGCGACCCTTGCCCCCTTGCTCTTCTCCTGGGTGGCTGAGCCGTTTTGTAGGGAGTGACCCCCTGGGTATTGTGTCCTCTCTCTCACCTCAAAGGAGTTGGTTTTGGAGCAGTTGGCAACTTCTCTCATCCTCCGTTTCTTCGTCAGCTCTCCTGCCTAGTCACTGTCGCGAGTCGGCGGGGAGGTCAGTGGCCTCGGTCATCGGGATGAACCCCTGGCGTGGTTACCCCGTCGTGGGTACTCTGACAGGCCTGTCGCAGCTGGCTGGGGACCCGATTCTCTGTCCTGGTAGTCCCTACGTCACAGCTCGGTGGCCCCGGGGTTTCCAGGATGGATTAGGAGATCCCACAGCAAAAGGCAAAGGATGTGGCAGCTTCCAGAGGGTGCTTGGGGAGCTCGTCCCACCCCATCTCACCCGTCCTGCCTCTTTCCTGCGTGGCTCCTCTTGGAGTCCGGCAGTGACTCCCAGGTTCTTGGGAAGGGCAGGGCCAGAGCTTTGGAGGACTTCAGTATGGCAAGGCCGTTGTCACTGGGGAGAATGATGAGCAGGTTCTTACCAGGATGGGACATGGAGCAGGTAAGATTTGACACAGGTATAGGAGGAAGAAAGTTTGGCATAGGGGCCTGTCTTAGGAAGAAAGCAGCTGGTGTTTGAGGACAAGGGCAGGAAACTTTTTCCTGGCCATAGCATCGTCCAGCCTGGGTCTACTAGGGTCCCCAATGGAATTCAGGGACATTTGTTCATGGAGGATGAAGTCAGTGGACACAGAGCAGAAGGCCCAAGCCTGGGAGACCTGTCCTGAGGCTCCCGGGCATGCCTTCCATGTCTTCACATGTCTCCATAACTTCCATGGAGACATAACCTTTTCCTGTGCCCAGGCCTCCCTCCATGGAGAAGTGCACACCTAGGAAGGGGAAGGCTGGGTCTGCCTCTTCTGTCAAAGTCAGAAGCATGAAACCCCTGGTTTGGTCTCTGCTGGGGGGAGGTGAGGGGATGCACCTTGGCCACTAGCTCATGTCTGCTCCTAGGAGCTGGATGCCTAGCCCTCGCTGCCATGGATACAGAAGTCTGGCTTCCATTGGGCTCACTTAGTAATGTTAGTCAACCATGTATTTAAAAACGGAGAAACTGGGGGCGGGGCGCCTGGGTGGCTCAGTCGGTTGGTTAAGCATCCGACTCTTGATTTCAGCTCAGGTCATGATCTTGGGTGGTGAGATCGAGCCCCGTGTCCGGCTCCATGCTCAGTGGGCAGTCTGCTTGGGACAGTGTCTCTCCCTCTCCCTCTGCCCGTCGCACTCTCTCGTATGCACGCATGCTCTCTCTTTCTAAAATAAATGAATAAAATCTTAAAAAAAAATGGGGAAACTGAGTTCTGAGAAATCAAGCCACCCAGCGTCACACCACAGTAAGTGTAAGTCACAGCCAACATGGGAGCCTGGGTCATCGCCCCTCTCTGGTCGACCAGCAGTATGCTACTGGAATATCAGCTAGCATCTACAGGTGATGTAAGGAACGTTCTGAAGTGAAAAGTCCAGCTTCTCGGTCACACCAGCTGCACTTCAGCGCCTGCGAGCCCCCCGTAGCTAGTGGCTGTCATGTGGACAGTGCAGATATGGAAATTTCCATCTTCGAAGTCAGTTCTCTTACCATGGTGACTAGACTGAACTGATTTTCTATCCTTTTCCAGCCACGCAGTTTAAACTATTTAATTCAGTTATAAATTCCTCTATTCTCCTGACACCTATGCCCCCTTCCCCTCCCGAGTCTGCCCCCAAGGAGAGGGTAATTACCATCTCCTCTGGGGTGGCTGGGAGCACGACAGAACAGAGAGGCTCCATGGGGACAAGGGCCAAGCACTCGGCCCTGTCCTCTCTGCCACTTTGAACCATCCTTGCTGTGTCTGTGTGGAGCCAGGGCACGGCTGGTCCCCTCTGGGCTGGGGGGCCACGGGGCCTGACTCCTTCACCCACTGGGGCAGTCCCAAAGGTCACACTGCCGGCATGCCGTCGCCCTTTCAATCACCCCAGCCCTCTGAATGGGACCCTGTGAGTGAGCTTTGTGCGAACACAGGAGAAAGGGGCTCTGTCTGGGAGCTGCTTGGAGCCCCGCACAGAGGCCAGCGCTGTGCAGGGCCACCCCGAGAGGTCCAGCCTGGGACAGGCGGAGACCTCCAGCATCACGCGCGAGCCTCCCTGTTCCCATACTGGCTGTGTGTGCTGGACCAAATCCTCAGTCACCCTATGGGGAGAAGGGACTGAAAGAATGTTCGAATCAGACAAAGCTTCTATCCCCTGCTGAAGGGTTTGGGCTCGGTCTCACTGGAGGCCCCAGCAGCCCTGGGAGGTAGGCGGGGCCCCTTCCATCCTTCCCTTTGGCAGATTGAGATGACTGAGGCACACAGAAAAACTCACCCCAGGTTACCCAGCTAGATGCTAGATGGTGGCCCAGGAGGAGGTGCCTGGAGCCAAGCGAGCCGGTCCCCGGGTCTCTCTGAGAAACGGAGGGGGCTCAGATCTGGATTGGCCTGAGCCCCTTTCACTTGTGCTATATATAAATGGGTCAATCCGTTTGGTTTCTCCATTAGCTGGGGGCTCCCAGAAGGCAGGGTCCTTGTTCTGGTCCTTGCTAAGAGCCAGCGCCTGGACCGTGCCAGACCCCCAGAAGACCCTGAAGAGACATCAGGCTGAAAAGGCTGGGGCCGAATGCAGGTGAATGAGCGGGCCAGCGGCGGTCCTCTGGCTCACGTCTGCTGGGAGACGGTTACCTGCCTCCGAGAAAAAGTGGAAGCCAGAGCCTGGAAACGTCCTCCCTGTTATGTCCTTAACAAGACACCGGGACAGAGAGAAGAGACCCCAGGAAATTTTGAAGCCAGACCTTCTGGAACATTTGGTGCTGAACATTTGGTGCTCCCCCAGACTCCCAGATCCTAGGCATAGCCTCTAGTTCCTCTCCTGCCCCTTGGCCCTGGCTGAAGCTCACCCTAGGGCTGGCTTCCCTGCTCGATTCCCCGCCAGGCCCCCGGGCTGGGCGGAGAGTGTAAGCAAGCAGGAGCCGCGTGGCAGAGGGGCCCAGGCTGCACCAGGAAGCCTCAGCCAGGATGAAATCAATCTGCCCATCTCCCCCCACTCGCCTGCCCTCTCCCCCGACCTGCCCAGGTCTGCAATTCATCCGCCGTCCTCAGATGCTGTTCCTGCTATCAGATGATGAAAATGGAGATTCATCTTGAAGAAAGAAAGAAGTAGCTCGCTCCCCCCCCACCCCCCATTCTGAGTCTATTTGAGCCCCTTTCCTCCCCCCTCACCATGTGTTTCTGAAACCTGGGGCTGTTCCAAGTCCTAAATGTGCTGGAAAGTATATCCCTGAGCAGCTGCGAACCTGCTCAGGCTGCAGTGGCCCGGGGTGAATCAGAAACCGGGAGACAGGCCGGCTAACAATGCAGCCCCTTGTTCCTGCATGGAGGGAGATCACCATCAGCGCTGGGGCTCCTGGGAGTGAGGGGCGGTGAGCTCACACACACACACACACACACACACACACACACACACACTCACACCCACCATTTACCTCTGGACACCATCCACCCCACCTTGGCCCCCAAAGAAAGGCTGGGGAGAGGGGTTCCATAGCAGGCGGGAGACCATCGTGAGCGGCCAGCTGGGCTAACTTCTGTCTACGCTGCTTCTAACTCAGCCTCCTGCTCTTTCCTTTCCCTCTAATGTAATCGGGAAAGCAGGGTGGGGAGCTGGAGGGGAGGGTTTGCACAAAATCAAGCAGGATTATCTCAAGGTCTTCCACTGAGTTGGGGGAGCATGGAGGACAGTGGGATTCACAAGCCAAAGGAGCTTCTTGGAGCTTGAGAAGTTTTGGGGAAGCGTCTTTGCAGGAACCAGACACCCTGAAAAAAAGAATTTGCAGGCAAGTCTCAAAACCCGGTCAGAGAGCTGGCAGCCGCTCAAGGCCGCGGTGGAGTCAGGGGGCCTCTCCATCAGGCCTGATTACAACCACTCACAGTCCTGGCCAACTGCAGGCATGAAGTGCCAAGTACCCACGGGGGTCTGAACCACCCACAGAAACTGCGCTGTTCATACTCACCACATCCTGGAGAGGTGGGGGTGTTCTCTGGTCACAAATGGACAAACTGAGGCTCAGGGCCACCTCACTGCCAGCCTGGGGGTGACAAAATTAGATGCTCCATTCCTTGACCCAATTCCTAGTGGCTGGACGCCTCCCACAAGCCTGGTGTAAAGGCGGGTGAGGAACAAGGACTGACACCCGCACTCCCCAGTGTAAATGTACCCCAAAAGCCCCATCTTCCCGTGAGAGGCAGGCGCAGTACAAGTGCGCTGGGAGTGTTTCCAGGACAGAAAAAGGCCTAGCTCCACGATGGATACCGAAGGGTTCCCTCCACTCTGGAGCATTGGGGTCACCTCCCATTCTCGTCCCTCTCTTTGTTCCTTAGCCACTGCGTCTGAGCCCCACACTTTTTGTATCAGAATGAGTTCTCAGATCTGCTCTGCCTTCCCTTCCCAGTCACCACGGCTTTAACCCAAGCTCACCTCACCTCCTCCTGAGTTCCCATTGTAGCTTCTCCCCTCATCATTCCATTATGCATCGGTTATCACGCTCCCCAGCTTAAGAATCTCCATGTTTTCCCTTATCCTCAGCACCAAGTGCCAGCATCTGTCACACAAGGCCCTTTATAAACAGGGGCCAGCCCCAATTTGTCCTGTCTTTTGTTTTTCCTCCCCAGGCACCCACCATGTCAGGCACATTGAACTGCTCAGTGGTGCCCCTGTGCCTTTGCACGAGCTGTTCCATCCACCTACAGTATTTTTTCTCTAGCATCTGCCCAGAAAACTTGTGTCCATCCTTCAGAGCACAGCTCAAATGCCCTCTAACTCCAGGCACAGCCCTGCATTCACACCTCTATTATAGGCCTTCTTTGAACCGTAACCATCATTTATCTATTTGTCTAACCCATTAGACCAGTGGTTCTCAACCTTGGGGTCACGTTGCCTCCAGGGAACACCTGGTCATGTCTGGAGACATATTCGTTGTCACAGCTTCGGAGAGGAGTGCTATTGGTATCTAATGGGTAGAGGCCAGGGGCATTGCTAAGCATCCTACAATGCACAAGACAGCCCCCACAACCAAGTCTTGCCTGCCCCAAATGTTAATAGGTTGCAACATTGTGCACTAGAGTGTGTGTCTCTGGTGGTAACTTCTTGCTTGTATCTTTTAGTCTCCAGGGCTTGGCCTATAAAGGTGTCCAATAACCGTTTTGAGAACAAATGAGCAAACAGACTGACCGATTATTTCATATACTCTCTATCAGTAGCATGAGACTCACTTTGGAACCACTAACTTAGAACTCAAGAAACCTGACTAATTGTGAGCGAGCATATAGAAAAGGATGGAATAACGTGTACTTGAATCAAAATTTGCTTCCAGTGCAGAAAAGGACTGATGTGATCCGTCAGAGTGGATCTCAAGTTAGGCCAGGATGCGTGTCTTCACTGTAGTGCTGTGGTTTTCACGAGCCAGGAGCCTGGGATTGAGAAGGGTTAGGCGAATTTCCAGTACGCTCACTCAGCAGGAGTCAAACCTTATTGAGGCAGAGAACTCAAGACCCGGCTCCACATTCTACATGGGTTATGGCCAACTTGGAGATGGTACAGAAAGAATCCATGAAAAGGACGAAAGTTCTGGACACCTAGGTTTGATGAAGAAAGGCAAAAGAAATCGATATTATTTAACCTCACAAAAGTGATGGCTAAGGGAGTAGGTATTTTCCAATAACACCGGAGGTTGCTAAATGGAGAGAGTGACCCACCACTCTTTGGCACCCAGGACACAAGGAGAAGAAGCCAGTGGGAGGTGGGCAGGAGTGGGAGGGAGATTCAGTGGCTCCCAGACAAAGTGAAGGGGCGGCAAGAACTCATGGAGGCTCATCGCTGAGTGTTTCTTACTTGTTCCCTGGATGCTATCCTTACTCCACCACCAGTACTGACAGAGAGCTGGGGAGAGGGCTGTCCAGGCTTTGGGTCTTGCTTCTAGAATTTTCCTTTGAACTGGGAAGATGGGAAAGACAAGAGGAGCCTGGGAGGCAGAAGGAGGAATCTCGGGGAGGGGAAAACAAACAAACAAAAAAAGGTGAGAAAGCAGGAGAAAGGGAAGAAAGCAAGAGCAAAGAGGCAGCTGGAGAGACATCGGGAAAATGTCGAGGCCTCCGCATCTGGAAAACAGACCGGGGTCTATATTTAGACTGCCATGACTTGCAATAATTTGTGTGAGGGGGGGAAAAGGAAAATGTGAAGTTGGCGTCGTTCTGGGGAGGAATGAGTTATAAGAAAAGGATGGCTTGATAGGGGAGAGGCTCAGCCCTTGGCCCTTAGGAAAGGGCGTCTGAAGAGTGCAGGCCATCGAAGGTGAGCGATGGTGTTTACCGAGACTTGCTCAGATGATGTCCCCGTCCCCAGCCGAGACTTCACGGGCATTCCTTGGCGTCCCAGGTGGGCTGGCTGCCACAGCACCAAGATGTGTCCGTGATGATGCAGGGTGCTTTCCGGAGAAGGAAGGGCCGAGGCAGAGGCTCTGCAAGGGGCCTCAGGGATACGTGAGAGGCACTCTGTAAATCCTAGGAATTTGTATATATTGCTGAGGCCTTTCTCCAGCTGGATTATAAATAGAGGATTAGTTCAAAGGCAGGCAGCCTTTTAAAGAGATGGTGCCAAGCAAAGCCTGCAAACCAAATACAGTAAAACCTCCTTAAGCCCCTATTGGTTTATTCCAAATAGCATCGAAGTCAAAGTAACAGCATTTCCTGGGCTGACTAGGTGTCCCAGTGTCTCTTCAGGGAAAGTCTGGAGGGTTCCAGCAGATCTTTTGTGAAACCTCTGTTAACCAAAGAGAAAACTGTCATTGTGGAGAGTGAACCTTGCTAGCACGCTATAAGTTTGCCTTTTGAAACATCACATTTTAAAAAAATGCAATCATTTTGGGTAGAAATCTTTCTTTAAAAGAAGTCACATGCTTCCCAGTTTTTAAGATAGGATCTATGGATTTTAATTTGACATTTTTGTTCTTCCCAGGGTCATTTTGATCAGCTTTTGTCACTGTGCTATTATTCTAGCAGTGTCCAAACCTTTGAGATATGTGTGGCCATTTGTTTCTAGTCCAAGTGGGTTCATATTGCATGCTTTTGGGGTTCCTCGATCTACTTTTTTATCATGGAACATGCCATTTCATGCCTTTGGTGACCTCATGACCCAGCTTCTTTTAGTCTGCTCTGGGTTGAGAAACCAGATAGGCAAACTCATTAAAATTCTACGCAAAGAAAAAGTAAGTAGATTATGAGAGAAGAACTTAGCCTTTTCTCTTCCACTTGGATTCATCCAGTCTTTCGTAGAGGGTAATAGTTCATCTAGCTCCCTGGGGACAGTTGCTTTGAATTATACGCTACTTTAAATAAACCAATATGAGCCCATGAAGATAATTTTGGCTGCTTAGACGTCACTTGGCTTCTCTCCAGGTTTTGGGCTGATTTTAGAGAGTGAGGTGTTTGGGGAATTGTGTTCTGGGTAGATGAAGTCTTACCCTGTTTGCAGTCTACATTCCCAAGGCCTTTGCATTTGAGGTAAGTGGGTTTTTTGCTTACCTATACTTGAGGTTGGTAGAGTGATTAAACCCAGTGTAAGAAAGAGATTGTAAACAATCACCCTGGCCACTTGTTCATTAATGTCTCATTTTCTATCTCCTGGAAGTTGATGCGGACTTCTGAGCAGGATGCTGAGCAAAAGGGGCACATTAAAGTACAGAAGGAGGATGCCTGGGTGGCTCAGTCATTTGGGCGTCTGCCTTCAGGTCAGGTCATGATCCTAGAGTCCAGGGATCGAGCCCTGAATCCAGCTCCCCGCTCGGCAGAGAGTCTGCTTCTCCCTCTGACCCTCACCACTCTTAGGCTCTCTGTCTCTCTCATTCTCTCTCTCAGATAAATAAAAAAAAATTAAAAAAGAAAAGTACAGGAGGATAAGGGCACCTGAGGGGTTCAGTAGGTTAAGTCTCCAACTCTTGATTTCAGCTCAGGTCATGATCTCAGGGTTATGAGACTGAGCTCCCGGTCAGGCTTTGAGTCTGCTCGAGATTCTCTCCTTCTCTCTCTCTGCTCCCCCAACTCTCGGCTCACATGCACTCTCTTTCTCTCAAATAAATAAATAAATAAATAAAATCTTGGGGGGGGGTAGAGTGGGAGGATAGTGACACCAAGGTATTGGGTTGTAGTGTTCAGGGAAGCAAGAAGAAACTGGATATTCAAAATGGCTGAGAACAGGCCAACCCTAACCCTAAAGGTCCTTGAGTTGTTTTTGGCATCTTCTGATTAAGCAGTGAAACTCTTTCTGTGGTTAATTCGATTTGATGCTTTGTAAAGTCCTCAAACAGCTGATTTCCCATCAGCAAAGACTAGACATTCCTGAGAGACATTAGGCTCCATGAGGGAAAGTGACTTTATATTCTCATAGGCCAACAGGTCAAGAGGTGACTCTCAGAGGCCCTGCAGCCAGGCTGTCCCCTCAAGGCAGCCCTGTCAGTGAATCTCACATTCTTTCAGCAGTGTCCTGAGAAGTGCTCTTCCTGACTCCTGCATGAGAGCTCGGGGTCAGGCTTATTCTGCTCTCATATCAGGATCAGATTAGAAGACAGTTGGTCTTTTTGCTGAAGATGTTCCTCATGGGCAGTCTTTCCCACATGCAGATCTGAGGAAATCTGTCCTCAGCAGCCATGTTCTGGAACCCATGCCTCATCTCCCCCCTTAATGTGATTGGACCAGGGGTAGGCATCCGACCCAAGGATGACCACTAATTGGTGACTCACCAATGATGACCAGTGACTGGGGTGGCCTGGCTCACAAAGATGAGCTGAGGTAAAGAAATCCTTTCAGAGGAATCTAGGATCGAAAATGGAAAGACCGGGCCAACTGGCAATGGACACTGGGGTGAAAATGTAGCTGTGGAGTGGGGACCCTGATGTTTGTCTGGAAGCTGACCATACTTTGGTGAAGGGGAAAGTGGTTGTAAGAATGGAGGGCATGTTTCCTGAGAACAAGTAGAACGCAAAACCAGGGAGAGAGAGGTGTGTGAGTTCCTCACAGCCCGGCTGTTCTCATGAGTCTGCTTAAGCTTGTGTTTCTGTCTGGGGATTTCTAGGACCTACGGCCTCTGCAACAAAAAAGGGCTTCATCTAAGACTCCTGCTATCTCTTTAAAACACTTTCTTGCATGCCCGGAGCTTGAGGCTAGACCCATCTTGACACGTGCTTCTCAAACCTGAGGAATTCCATGTCTGACTTTTCCCCAGAGGACCCATTTTCCAAGACTTTAGTCCTTAAGTTGACTTTTTCTCATCCCTCCTAAAGATTTCCAAATCCTTCATGTTCCACTGCTTTGACTAGTACCATGGTTGCCCCTGGGGATGGCCAGAATTGGTTTTCATGCACATTGTGCTCCTGGCCATCTGTCCTAGAACTGCACTCTGCTTGATTTCCTAATGACAGAGTTGTCCTCTGGGCTGACTCGCAGCTCTGCTTCTCCCTCCCCCAGTACCTTCCCAGGGTCATCGCTGTTACAAGATGTCAGGGCAGGAAGGGACTTAGCAGTCATCTAGACCAACCCTGTCATTTTAATAATGAGGAAACTGAGTCCCACAGAGACTACATAACTTGCCCAAGGTCAGGCAAAGTTGAATAACTTGCTTTTCTCTCATTGTGTACGTGCGCGCCGCACATGTGAGTTTTTGCCATTTTTGAGCTTCATCTCAATAGTTTAAAAATTCTTCTTCAAGCTTCAGAGGGCATTTTGAAGTGTGCATATTCAAATTCAAATACATTATTTGTAATCCTTGGTGACTGATCGAGATGAACACGAAGATGTTCCACAGAACCTTGTAAACGCCTAGGGTAAAATGAGCCCACAAATATCCTACCAATACCCATCTTTTATATGGCTGATCTCTGAAGTAGGATATGTGCAAGCTAATTTATTGGGGTAAGTGAAAAAGATTAGGATGTCTATTAAAAACTTTTTTTACTATAATACATACAGTATAAAACACAACACACACATATATATTTGCAAGTCTATAATTTTTTTTGTAATAAGCATGTGCAATCGACCTTAACACACAGTTCAAGGTCACAGTTGCTGTCACAAAAAGACTATATAATATAACGTGAGGGAGATTGTGTAAATTCACCCTAACTCTGCTTTATGCAATCCCACTGGAAGAGGAGTATTTGTACTTCACAACTGGAAACTCAACAAGAAGAAAATGATACAATATTCATTTTTTTCCTAAAGATTTTATTTCTTCTTTTAAGTCATCTCCACATCCAGTGTGGGGCTTAAACCTACAACCCTGAGCTCAAGAGAGCCAGGCACCCCTACAAAATACTTTCAATAAAAATTAGTTTAGCACTCTTAACTTTTCCTTTTTTTTTAAAAAACTTCTAAGGAAAATAAGAAGAGACAATTACTTTGTTACCATGAAAATACTTTTTTGTATCTTAAATAAAAAGCCAAAGCTATACTTAATGGCACAACATTAGATGAATTCTTGTTAAATGCAAGGATAAAATAAGGATGCTAGCTGCTACTTTACTATGCAGTTTTATTCCGTAACGATAATTTTGAAGTTTCCTCCCATATAGTAACATACAATATGGCAATAGGAGGTAAAACTCTTGGAAAGGAGAGAAATAAAATTAAGCTACAGTATAACTGATTAATGTAAGCTACAGGAGTAACTACCAACAAGAAAAGCAAAGCATGTCAACATCCTCCAATGATCTGAGAATACACAGATAGAAGTTCCTTTATATTTAGAATGTTAATGTTGGAAGAAATCTTCAAAATGTATCTGACCTACATAAGATGCACAATAAATACTTGTTGAATGCATGAATGGTTAAATGACATAAATAAGGTCACTTTAAGAGAAAATGGATTTTGCTTTGTGTCAACGAAGAGGGACCCAAATCACAGAGAAGGGAAGGACTTTATTCAGCAAATAGAGCTGAGACAAATTAAAGATTTAACAGAAAAATGGATTTAGAAGCTCATTGCACATTGTTTCCAAATAAACTCCATATGGTTTAGAGAGTTAAGTGCAAAAAAACAATCAAAAGAATCTGTACAGATATCTAGAAGGAAATATACATGTATAGATACATTTAATCTCTAGATGAGGAGGGACTGAAGGACATGGCAAGAAAGATTCATGAAAGAACTGGAAATCTGATTACGTGTAATGTTTTACATGCCTTTACTTTGGAAAATAATAGCCAATTAAAAAAGCAAACAATAAACTGGGAGAAATATTTGTAGCAAAACGGGAAACACATAAGGTATTATCTTGGAAGAGTCCCTGTAGATTGACAAGAAAAACAAAAATATAAGCCAAGTCAGGAGCATGGAGTTAACATAAAAAGAAGTAGTTAACATAAAAGACCAGCCTTGGGAAAATGACGGGTCAGTTTTACTGATGGTCAAAACTTTTTGAATGATCATTTTCTATCAGAGAAGCAAAGTTTTGTTTATTTCTTTATTCTTTTATTTAAAAAAATTTACTTTATATATGTATATTACTTTATATATATTATTTAATTTTTTAGCTTAAATTCAAGTTAGTTAACATATAGTGCAGTATTGGTTTCAGGAATAGAATTTAGTGATGTAACACCCAGTGCTCATCGTATTGCGTGCCCTTCTTAATGCCCATCACGCAGTTACCCCATCACCCCACCTTCCTCCCCTCCAACAACCCTCAGTTTGTTCTCTATAGTTAAGAGTCTCTTATGGTATCCGCCCCCCCCCCTTTTTATCTTATTTTATTTTTCCTTCCCTTCCCCTATGTTCATCTGTTTGGTTTCTTAAATTCCACATATGACCAAAATCATATGATATTTGCCTTTCTCTGACGGACTTATTTCGCTTTGCCTAATATCCTCTAGTTCTATTCACCTTGTTGAAATAACTCAAGGCTGTCACCTTTGTAAGGAAACAGGCATTTTCATTCACTCTTGGGGGAGAGGAAGCTGGCCTTGTTTTACTGAAAAGACCTTTGGCCATAGGCATCCAGAACCTTGAAAACGCTCATCAATTTTGTTCCATTAATCCCACTTCTGGGAATTCTACCTATGGTAAGTTTGCTAGATTTAGTAAATAAAAATATATAGGATACTCAGTTAAATTTGAATTTTAGGCATATAATGAGTACTCTTTAAGGATAGGTTTGTTTCTGACAGTATTTTGGGCAACTTATACTATAAAATTATCCATTGTTAATCTGAAATTCAAATTTAACTGGGGATCCTGCACTTTGCCTGTCGATCCCTGCTTATGGAAATAATCTAAAGTGCAGCAAAGATTTATGCACAAAACAAAGATTTCGTTGCAATTTTATTTATAATAGCAAAAATACTCAGAGAAAAAAAATCCTAAATTTCCAGCAATAGGAGAATGAGAGGGGTCTGTGTCCGAAGTTGGTTTTTAAAAAAATATATTTATTTATTTATTTTTAAGATTTTATTTATTTATTTGACAGAGATCACAAGTAGGCAGAGAGGCAGGCGGAGAGAGAGGAGAAAGCAGGCTCCCTGCTGAGCAGAGAGCCCGCTGTGGGGCTCCATCCCAGGACCCTGGGATCATGACCTGAGCTGAAGGGAGAGGCTTCACCCACTGAGCCACCCAGACACCCCTGTGTCCAAAGTTTTTAATGCCAAGACTTACAAAAGAAAGTAAACTTTAAAAACCAGCAGGAGCCCCACACCCATTAGGATGCGACTATCAGAAAACCCCAGAAAAGAACAAGCATTGGGAAGGATGTGGAGAATAAATGAGAACCGTGGGTGTGGCTGGTGGGAATACCAATCGGCACAGCCCATGTACAAGAAGGTATAAAACATTAAAAATAGAAGTGCCATGTGATCCTGCAACTCCACTTCTGGGTATATACCCAAAAGAAGTGAAGGCAAGGTCTCCAGGAGATGATTTGCCCACCCGTGTTTATAGCAGCATTACTCACAGCAGCTAAAGCAGGAAGACAGCCCACATGCTTATTGGCGGGGGCATGGATAAGCGGAATATGGCATCCGCCTGCAGTGGAATGCTATTCCGATGTAAAAAGGAAGGCAGTGCTGACACGGGCTACAGCACAGATGACCCTTGAGGACACGACGCTGGGTGACCTAAGGCCGTCACAAAAACACAGGTACTGTATGATTCTACATTCAGGAGATGCTGGGAGTAGTCAGAATCCTAGAGACAGACGGTAGAAGGGCAGCTGCCAGGAGCCGGGGAGGAGGAATGGGGAGCTGGCATTCAAAGGGGACAGTTTCAGTTCTGCCAGATGACAAAGAGTTCTGGAGATAGACGGCGGTGATGGTCACAGGACACTGTGCATGCACTTAGTGTCCCCCAACTGCATACTTAAAAATGGTTTAGACGGTAACTTTTAGTGTATTTTACCACAGTAAAAAATTTTTTAAAACAGAAGAGGGGGGCCAGAGCTATGAGCCTGAGTGCATAAAACAATACGCTCAGGAGAGAAACACAAAATGTCAACACGGGCCCTCCCCAAGCAGTGACACGAGGGGTTATTTTTATTCTCTTCTTGGTACAGTTCTGTTTTGACTAATTCTCCAGCATGAGCACACAAAACCTTTTTTGGGGGTGGAGGCGGTGGTCAGTAAAACCAATTAAGAAAAAGAAAATAAAACAAAACTGACTCAGGGTCTAATGGAAACCTGCGTTGCCAAGCTTGGTGCCACAGCCAGGAGGGTGGAAAGGGCCGATCCCAGAGTAGAGCCGGGAAATGCCCTGGAGGCAATACTTCAAGCTTTCTCTCCTCTTCAGGATGTGATTCTGGAAGGAGGACAACCCTTAGGGTGGTCTGTGGGCTTCAGAAGGTAGTAGGGAAACCTGTTTCCAGATGGGGCCCCAGGAGGGCTTCCACGCCTCAGAGGCTTTGCCCATGGCCCTTAGATGGTCTCACAGAGAAGGGTTCGGGGAGGGGGGGCGGTTTCATGGGGCTGGCGGTGGAGGGGGGATGGGTAGAGAAGTGGCCGAAAGAGGTAGGTCCTATAGCCACGTGACCCAGAACAGGCCCTACGGCAGGGGTCCTGGGCCATGGTCAGGCACCAGAAGGGGGGGGGGCAGACACATGACCCTGCACCATCCTCCCCCTTACTCCGCCCCCCCCAAGAACGTAGGGACAGACTTCCAATCTGAGTATCCAGTAGGTGCTTACTGCATGACTTACGATGAACAGGTAAATGCTTGTTGCATGAATGAGGATGCCATGATGACCAGGGTAAGCCTAAAACAAGGCCAAGGAAGAAGAAGGGAGAAGGGGGAGTCTTGGGACAGAAGAGGAGGGAACAGATGGAGGCGGACAGTGGCAGAGTCGCCCCCATAACAAAGAGTAGGCAGCTCTGGGGAAAGGCTGGCGACCCACCCTGGGAGAGGCCAAGTCCAAAATGGAGGCTGAGAGATGCCGGCTTTCTGATTCTAGTACCTTCTCTCATGCAGAGAGGCCCTGCCCCCCTTTCCATCTCAGTTCTTCTCCCCTGGGAACCTGTGTCTCTGCAGGGAATGGGGCGGCTGGGACCCGATGCTGTTGGGTTTGAGGCATGGCCTTCGAGGAGGGGTGGGTGACCCTCCCAGACCTTCCAGAGAAGGAAGATGGAGGACTGGGCTGGTTTCTTTCCTGGCACATGTTTAGCGTTAATGGTATTTTCTGTGAGTTATGTGTTCTGAACACGTGTGCCCCTTCTGCAGAGGACCAGGATAAAAGGAAGTGATACAGGCAGACCTCATCCCAGTGCACTTCACTTTATCGTGCTTTGCAGATACTGTGTTTTTTACAGACTGAAGTTTCAAGACTGCTGTGGAGGAAGTAACTGCAGATGTGGTGGAAATAGCCGGAGAGCTTAGAATGAGAAGTGGAGCCTGGAGATGGGACGGAGTTGTGGCGATCTCATGATCAAACGTGGACAGATGGTGGGGGGACGGAGTGGCTTCCTGTAGATGAGCCAAGAAAGTGGTTTCTTGAGGTGGGATGGTCTCCTGGTGACGGTGCTGCCAAGACTATTGAACTGACCACCAAGGATTTATTTTATTTATTTATTTATTTAAAAAAATTTATTTATTTGAGAAAGAGACAGTGAGAGAGAGCATGAGAAGGGAGAAGGTCAGAGGGAGAAGCAGACTCCCCATGGAGCTGGGAGCCCGATGTGGGCTCCATCCCAGGACTCCAGGATCATGACCTGAGCCGAAGGCAGTTGCTTAACCAACTGAGCCACCCAGGTGCCCAACCACCAAGGATTTAGAATATGACACAAATGCATTTGATAAAGCAGCCGCAGGGTTTGAGAGGATGGACTCCAATTTCGGAAGAAGTAAAGTGCCCTCGAACAGCATTGCATGCTACAGAGAAATTTCTCGCAAGAGGAGGAGTCAGCTGACATCGTGAGCTCCATCGCTGTCTTATTTTAAGAAACTGTCACAGCCACCTAACAGCCAGCAGCCATCGGCATCGAGGGGAGACTTTCCATGGGCAAAAAGATTACAGCTCACTGAAAGCTCAGTTGATGGTTAGCACTTTTTAGCCACGAAGTTTTTTTTTTTTTTTTAAGATTTTATTTTTATTTATTTGACAGAGAGAGAGAGAGATCACAAGTAGGCAGAGAAGCAGGCAGAGGGGGGTGGGGGAAGCAGGCTCTCCACTGAGCGGGGAGCCCAATGTAGGATTCAATCCCAGGACCCTGGGATCATGACCTGAGCGGAAGGCAGAGACTTAACCCACTGAGCCACCCAGGTGCCCCGTATTTTTTTTTTTTTAAGATTTTATTTTTTTATTTGACAGCTAGAGAGAGAGCACAAGTAGGCAGAGTGGCAGGCAGAGGGAGAGGGAGAAGCAGGCTCTCCACTGAGCGGGGAGCCCAATGTGGGATTCAATCCCAGGACCCTGGGATCATGACCTGAGCCGAAGGCAGCTGCTTAGCCGATTGAGCCACCCAGGTGCCCCAGCCACGAAGTATTTTTTAATTAAGGTATATACATTTTTTAAAAGACATGATACTACTGCACATCTAAGAGACTACAGGAGAGTGTAAACATAACTTCTATATGCTCTGGGAAACCAAAACATCTGGCAGGCTCTATTTCAGTGGCCTGGGACTGAACTGGCGGCATCTCCGACGTGTGCCTGTGAAGGGCAGGGAAGGAGAGCGATTCTACTGTCCACCTGTGACCACTTCTTCACTTCCCTCTTCCAATGAGGAAATAGAACGGCCCGATTAAAGTACTTGCTTATTTTACAGAGATCTGGTTTAATCTTTATTCCTTTGCTGCTGCCATGCTCCTCTGGGCTCCCGTTCTCCCTGTAGCACCCAAAGCAGAGTTGACAATAATGTTTGTAGCTGTGGTGGCCACATAGATCCAGCTGACTTCTGCTGGACGCTTCTATCAGGTGCCCTTCCAGGAGCCTCAGACCCACCATTTCCCAAACAGAACTCCTTGTCTTCCCCCCAGACCGGCACTGTTCCGGCCTCAGTGACCGGAGGAGGCACCCCCTTCCCAGGTGAGGGAGGCAGGAATCACCATCCCCTCGATATTTCTGAATTGGCAAAATGGTCAGGGCTTCTGGCTTTGTGTTAAAGTCCTGGCTCTGCCTCTCACTAGGTGTGTGGCCTTGTGGCTGTTTCCTCACCTTTCTTAGTCTCGGTTCCCGCATTTATTAAATGGGTATAAAGAATGAAGACAATACCTGTAAAGCCCTTAGCAAGTGGCTGGCACATAGAGCACCGCCATGATAAGAGATGTTGTCATTACTACGAACACTGTCCTCTGCAGACCTTCATCGTCTTGTATCTGAGCTGGGTCTTGGGCTTCCTTGCCTCTACTCTCCTCTCTTGAAGCCTCCCTCCCAAGTAGCAACCAGGATGAGCTCACCAGCGTGCACAGAAGATCATTATCAGTCTCCTGCTTAAAGCTCTCCGTGGTCTGCTACCACACGGGCTAGTCCCCACGCTTAGGGTCCTGCGGACACCTCCTGTTGTATCGCCCACCCGTTCTGCTTCAATTTCACGGTCAGAAACACTAACCTCTGAGATTCCTGCCTCATCTGCGTCCCAGCACCGGCTCCAACACACACACGGTGCTGTTGCTCGTCACGGCCCCTCTGCTCCTAGGAATACCTCGGTCCCTGCATTTGCCACACTGTAGTTTAGGATCTGCTGGTATGTCTGTTACCTGTCAGAGACGAAGCTTCTTGGGGGCAGGGATTTTGTTTGGATCCTTTAGATATTCAACACCCAGTAAAGTGCCTGGCCCTCAGTAGGTGCACAGTAAATGTTTGCTGCATGAGTTACCGAGTATCGACACCAAGTGAAAGTCTTTACAAAACAGGTTACTGCTGACCCTTACAACAAACTTGGAGAGTAAGTACCAGTATGCCCATTTCACTGATGGGGAAACTGAAGCTCAGAGAGGTTACGTTTGCTCAAGGTTAAGGTGGCTACGTCTGGATTCGAACCCAGATCTTCTGACTCCTAACCCATATTCCTGCCGCTGCACCACAGCATATTGTTAAGCAAAGATAAAGCCTTCCCAGGGGCTCATGGGACGTGCTTACGGAAGGTGCTTGGGAATCATTGTTGGCTGCTTCCCAAAGCCTTGAGAGCTGACTCAGCCCCACCTCTCCCGGGCCTATGGGACTCGAGCTGAAGGGCTCTTTTTCAGTCCCCTTCCTTGAAGTCTCTGCTGTAGTGACGGAGTCTCTCTATTTCCCAAGCTGCCTCCTTCTGCTTTCCTTCTTTGGCTCCTCCCCCTACCTACTAAATGTGGACACTCTCCCTGCTTCAGCCTTCGCATTTCTGTTGCCAACACCCTCCTTCTGATCTCAGTCCCTGTCCCTGTTCTGTGGCAGAGATGATCACCAGATTGCCATGCCCCCCCCCCCCCCAGAGACGCATGGCCAGCGGGGACTCCCCATCCAGGTCCCCTGCGTGTGGGTGGGGCCAAGTGGCTGAGTTCCCGCCAATGGAATGTCTGGCTCCGGAAGACCACCTCTGAGATCCTCCATGTTCTCCTGTGGCAGACGGTTGTCTACTGAAGGGTGAGCCATGCAGCTTCCCTCGGTCAGGATCCTTGCATTACCACAGGCGCAGAGCCCCACAGGTTGGCGTTCTGTGAGCAAGAAATGAACTTCTGGTGTGTATCTCGGGCTGGGGAGGCTGTTGCAGTAGCCAGGAGGCCTCCACTAAGATCCCTAACTGACCTTCGTGTTCCTGGGCTCTCCCTACCCCAGGAGCCTCCTCATTCCCCTCTCCCCTATATCCCATTGGTAGTCCATCTGGGGCGTGTCCCTGTCTTGCCCCCAAGTCTTCAGCGACCTCCTTCTCATCTACAGACACAAGGACAAGCTTCTGGAAGAGGCGTGGAGACCCAAAGCCACCGGCTTCCTCTCATGTGAAATCAGAATGCCCAGAGTTGCCCAAATGTATCCTGCCCACGCTCTTGTTTTCTGTCTTCATCAAAATCCCTCATTTAGAATCCTTCCTTCTCCGAGATGGACTTTTCGGGTCATCCAGCCGTACCAGCTGAGGAACACCCACCGTCCTCTGCCTGTGCGTCACCCAGGGCCCTCGGTGTCTGCCCCACCCTGCAGGCGTGTGTGCTCGCTCCCACTGGACCGTCGGCGCCCCGAGCACAAGCCCAGGCCCCCACCGTCACCCCTGGGCCAGCCAGAGCCCCCTCCCTGCCCCCCCCAGGCCTCCATCTTTCTTCCTCGAGGGTGAGGCCGGGGATTGTGGAGTATACACAACCAGCTCATCCATCTTCCTCCTCCCAACACAGTCACAGGGCTGGCTGGGTGACCTTTTGCATCTGTGGATTCCCCTCACGTTCTCTCTCTTTTTTTTTCTTTTCCAACACGGGGTCTTGGAGCTCGCTCTGAGGCCTGGCCGGGCTGGGAAGAAGTTGTCTGCTCAGTTATATTTAGGCTAGCAGAGACATCAATCCAAGCCTTGTTTCAGCTGGATCCCCGAGCACGTCCCCACCCACTCCTAACGAGAGGCCGTTAGCCTCCTCCGGGGCCCAGGCTCCGTTTCCGACCTTCACGTGGCCCACACATGTGTGAGCGTGTGGTAGATGTCCGCGAACGCTTGCCCTCCCCGGCCACGTTCAAAGGAGCGTTTCTCTCCTCTTCCAGGCCTTCCTTCACTGGGACTTTTCTCTCCCTTCTGTCCTGAGGATCTTGTGACCTTTTTCAAGCCCGCTTCCCTCCCAGATTAGCCAGAAGCAAACCTCGTTGATGGGGAAAACACGGCCTGCTCCAGAGCTTCTCGGTCCTGCCCTTCTCCTTGCCCACAGGGCGGCTGCCCTGGCGGCCATGGGGAGAAGCAAACAAGACAAAGACCAGACACTGAAGCAGAAAGCGGGGTTGGCAGTCAGCTCGAATGTGGGAGGAGGGGCCCGCGCATGAACACGCCTCGTGGGCCGCCTGTGCATGTCTGCGGGTGTGCACACGCGTGTGGAGCGCACCGAGGGTGCATGAGAGGCCGCACACGGGAACACTGGGGCCGACCCTTCCTACTCCTTGACTTGGCGACTGCAGCCCTGGTTCGTTTCCATCCCCACTGATGAAACACTTCTTTATGTCTTATTCACATCCTGTCTTGACTACCACAATTGTCTCCTTGCCGGGCCCACATGTCTCTCATCACCAATGGGATCCAAATGTTGCTGACAAAATAATCTCGCTGCCTTTGTGCCGCAGTCACATTCCTCCACTCTTCCAGAGTTTTCTCTGTCTCCCATTCCTGGGCGAATCGCACACCCAGACCACCACCTCTCTCTGCGTCTCCGTTGCCCCCTCGGATCCTGCGCCCATTCCTCTCCCTGTTTTTTCTATGGGCTCCTTTCCCTCTGGCTATTCCTGGGCTCCCGGCTCGTGTGGGCCTGTGCCGGTTTCCTGGCACAAGCTCCTCGCACTGTGTACTCTGTCAGCCAATGTTTATGGAGAGTGACAGGCACTCTTCTAGGCACTGGAGTGAAGCAAGATACAAAACTGAGGACAGCGGTCAGCAAAGAAAAATAGAACGGCCTGTCGAGGACTATAAGTACCACGAAAGAAATGAAAGCAGAGAGGGCCAGAGAGCAGCTCTGTCTGGTACAGGGTGGTTGGGAAGTCCTCCCCCTGGCAATCTGCTCCCCACCTTTCTTCCATGAGGGGTTCAGGACTGGCCTAACATCCTCCTGCTTTGCCAGAGGCCTCCCCTCCCATCCTTCTCTTTGTTTGGATCATGTTGACCTTGACCTTGAGATCAGGGAAGGCACTGGGCATGACTGCTGTAGCAGGAGACCTGTGCATTATTGACTCACGGAAGACTCACTGGGCAGAAGGAACCAAGCGTGCACACACGACTCCCCAAACACAGGCCCAGGCCTCTTGTGTTGCCCTGGCCAGAACACAAACGGTCATCTAAATATGGCCTCTGAATGATGCGTGGGAGCTCTGCTTGAGTGTCCCATCAATGTCCGAATTGTGTCTCCCCTTTCCTGTCACCATTGGCATTGGTGATCCCACTCTATCTGCTTGGGCCAGGCCTCCCCCGTTCCAAAGACCATAGAGCCCACCGCATGGCTACTTGATGCCCAGTGGTGCCATCTTTAGCGTTTTTTGTTTTTTTTTTTAACGATTTTATTTATTTACTTGACAGATCACAAGTAGGCAGAGAGGCAGGCAGAGAGAGAGAGAAGGGGAAGCGGGTTCCCTGCTGAGCAGAGAGCCCGATGCAGGGCTCGATCCCAGGACCCTGAGATCATGACCTGAGCCAAAGGCAGAGGCTTTCACCCACTGAGCCACCCGGACGCCCCATTTTCAGCTTTGAACATCCTAGAGGAAAAGCGTCAATGAACAATTTTATTAGCAAGTGAAACGACGGACATTAAATTAGCATCAATCAAATTACAACCAGGTTTTTAACAAAATCGTCATCTCTGGGTGTTTTCCTTCCTGGGAGGGGAAAGTCTAGGAGGAGTAGGAAGATGAGGTCTGGCTTTCCGTTTAGATTGGGACCAAAGTCCGTATTGCTCATCTTTTCACAGAGGCTCTCGGGCAGGCAGCTCACTAGGGATAGCCTTGCTGCCCATAACAATTGTACTTGGCTCAGGTCTCCTAACACAGTCTAGCTGGATCCTCCCCCCGCCATTTGTCAGCCACCAGCCTCCGCAGGCTACCCGCAACCAGGATGTGGCCAGTCTGAGTCGATGCACGTTGCAAGTATAATACACCCACCAGATTTTGAAGACCAAGTACAAAAAAGCAAACACGAAACACCTCACAGATTATTTTTATATTGATTACATGTTGAAACGACGTTTTTGGGCTCAATAAAAGGTATCCTTGTATGGTAATAGATAAACATTGTATACGTAATAATACTTATAAATGAAATGTATTTTTAAAATGAATTTCACCTGTTCATTTTTACCTTTTCTTTTTTAAGGACAGTATTTTGAAGTCGTCTCTACACCCAGCATGGGCCTCACACCTCCAGCCCCAAGATTAAGAGCCATACCATACGCTCCACTGACGGAGCCGGCTAGGCGTCCCCATTTTTACCTTATTAATGTGGCTATTACAAAATATAAAATTGCATATGGGGTTGTCTTTGTGGCTGGGTTACCTTTGTATCAAAAAGTGCTCGTCTGGGGTCAGATCTTTGCCTTCTAGAACACCGTTGAGGGCAGTTACGGTTTGGTCAACAACAATCGTACACAGAATTCCACTATGGAAAGCAACTGACAGTGGGGCTGCTCAGGTGGACGAGGAGGGTATTTGTAGGGAGAGGAGGTTGGAGTGTCATGGAGGGGGTTGGCTGAGCCTGGGGGAGGAGCCCTATCCATTCTCAGAACCGGGCCTGGCTCATTTATTATTGGATTGGGTCATCCATTCATTTGAAATGGGGTGTGGGGGGGCTACTTGGAGAAAGGGGCCCCCATTCAATCACCCTAAGTGGAATCTGATCGTTATCTTGGGATAAACATTCCAAATGGAAGGTGAGTGCTGGGAGATTAGGAAGATAAGGAAACCATATGGCCCTGTCAGGAGGCTCCCAGGCCCTTATTCTTGAAAGGATTAATGAATCCAAAGGTGGGGGGGGGGTCATCTCGGTGCTGTTCTGTGAGGAGGAAGGAATCCCAAAGCTCCAAATAGGGATGTGCACCGTCTGGAGGAGGAGGACTGGAACTCAGGACTCTTTCTTGCCTTCCCTAGCTTCTCTGAGCCTTTCTAAACCGCATTTAGGACTCAGGCCTGCGGAGGCTGGCTTTGGGATCTGGATTCCTACCCCTGCTTGTCCAGCAAAATTTCCAGAGGTTTTATCTCTGTCCCTCTAGCTCCCAGTCACATATGCTGGCTATTGGTGTGTGTTAAGGTGCGTACACAGGGGAGAGGGGATCTCTGGGCAGGGCTGGGGGTTGCTGGGACTCGGGGCCACACGGTGGGGCAGAGGATCGCCAGCTGTGGGGGAGGGCAGGTAACATGAGCCCTGGAGAGAGGGATCTGGGGCTGCGGGGAGGGGGAGCTGGAGGCTACGGGCTTTTGAGCACGTTCTCTCCTCCCCTATGTCATGAGGCACTTCATCCTTCATTCCTCTGGCACTGCCTGTCTTGCACAGCTGTTCTCAGACCCACAACTGGAGACTGTCAGAGGTATTCGGTTTAGGTGCAAAAGTGGGTACTCATGGCAGAGAGGGTGGCTTCAGGACGGTATGATAGAGGTCCCTGGTGAGTAAGAATAATGTAAGAAATGACCCGTATTTATTGAGGGCTCATTTTGTGCCAGCATCTACTTTGATTCTCTTGTTGAATTCACAATGGCTTGACAAGGTAGGTGTCATTTTACCGAGAAGGAAACTGATGCTCAGAGAGGCTGAGTCACTTGGCCAAGGTTGCACAGCTATGTAGAGCTGGGGTGGGGAGTCAAACCCAAGAGGCTGGACCGTAGGGCCCAAGTTCTTGATGTAGATGGTGGCCTAGCACTCAATTATTCCCATCACACTGCATCTGGGAGGAGCATTTGGGAGACAACTGCCTGCTTGGGTTGTGGACAGCCCCAAGATAATGAGCAAGGCTGCCGGTGTCTGCGGGCCCACCAACTGAGTCTGGGTGGTCACACCTTGCCTGTGGGAGGGAACCCAAGTCCACTGTTGTCCAAATAGCCCTGGCCAGGAAGGGGTCACCCTGTCATCTCCTCCCCTGGGCACGGTCACATCTTAGGGATAGGTGGGAACAACGGGGACAGCGGGGGTCCCACAGAGTTCCAGCCCTAGGCTTCCTTGCTTCAGGCTGGCCCTGGCCAGTGGCCTGGTTTGGGGGCTTTTCTGTGCTCTCAGCTCATCTAAACATTTGGAGCAAAACAAGAAAGCCAACAATAGACGTTTGTGGGTTAGAGGACAGGGCCGACTTCCCCCTGGGACTCAGCACTGTTCATAAACCATCCCAGCTGCACTCTCACGCTGGGGATGTCACTGGAGCCTCCTTGAATCACAGCCTTGTCCTCGCTGGGGGCCGGCCACTGGCTCCTTTTATATATCGTTGGGGGATGCGAGCGCCGGCGGGGCAGCCGGCTGCTCAGGGGGAAGGCATGTTTTCCTGCCTGAATTTTGGGAAATCACATAGAAAAGATGCATCCGAGCCTGGCATTGCAGCTCTGCCAAGTCCTCCCCTGACAGACGTGTTCTGATCAGAGCTGTTTGCCCCACAGGAAAAGAATCGGCTTTCTATCAAGTGGACTCTGGGCACCGCCCCAGAGAGAGCTCCAGCTTCCAAGGACCTGGAGAGTATGTGGAGGGCACTAGCTCTGGGAGCAGGCTGGCTGGCCAGCGATGGTGGGGGTGCCTCAGAAAGCGGCCTGTGGGACATCGTGCTGAGTGGGCTGGGAGGGAGGCCAGTGGTGGGCTTTGCTGAGCTGAGCCCCCTCAGGCTGTTTAGACCATGGCTTCCCATGGTCACAGTCAAGGGCAGCTGGGCAGGGTGTTAGGTGCAGAAAAATTCTGTGGGTGGAGGGGTGCAAACCGGAGCTTGGACCCCCTTCTTGTTCACAGCTGACCCAGGGATATGTGCCCGAAGCCCAGTCAGGTAATTCCTCTGATCCAGTACTCCTGCATGTACCCCCAGGTCCCCCAGACTACCGAGAGGGGCTGACGTGGAGTGTCCCCGCCTGGATGGCATCCCTGGAAAAGGCTGGAGTGTTTCTAAAGAGCCTGTTCAGACATCACATCACAGTCCCAGATGGCCGAGAGGTTCTTGCACTTACTTGGCTGCCCTCCCTGGGAAATGCTTTGGATCAGACAGCACTTCTGGGTTGTTTTTGCCTGAGGAAAGTGGTAAGAATTCAGCAAGAATCCCATGGCTGGAGGAAAAGTCAGTGGATTTACTTAGCAAAAGTATTCACAGGGAACCGTCCGGGAGGTGAACAGGGTGGCACAGCAGGCCCGGGACTGAAGACACCGGTGTGGGCAAGGAGGGCTCCAGATGGGGGCACCTTGGGAGCAGACCGAGAGCAATCTGGAGACTAACGGCTTGGCTTCTGGAGAACGAAGAAAGGGCTTTCCTTTAGTGCCTGAGAAGTTCAAAATGGCCATGCCAGGTCACACCCGCAAGCCCTGACAGATAGTCTTGTGGCTACGGAGCTCTTCCAGAGGGTCTCCTGTGCCCTGTGTCCCTCGGTCACATAGCAGATGCTTCCCAAGGGCCGCCGAGCATGCGTGCTGAGGATGTGAAGATGCACAGGAAACCTCCTTGGCCTCAAAGCTCCTGCAGGCAAGCAGGCATGGTTCCACCAAGCAGAGGGTGGGCAGAGGGTGCTCGGGGGCAGAGCAGAAGCGTGAGGCAGGGTACGCAGACCCCAGAGCCGAGTCCTCAACAACCAGCCAGGAGTTGGCCGCACAGCCCCGAGAGGAAGGACAGCTGATCCAGGCAGAGGGCACAGACTGTGCAAAGGCCGAGGGGGAGACCTTGCCTCCTCCCCACCTCTAGAGACAGCTGGATCGATGGCTATGAAGGGAGCGGCCCCCCAAAGAACAGAAAGGCCAGCCCCACATTCTTTGCTTTGACTCTCATGGTTTTCTGTCTGCCGGGAACAGGCAGGCTGTGAACACTTCCTGGCACGAGGGCCCCTGTTGAGTTCCATCCGATCTGGCGCATTGATTAAAGGCCTGATCCCTGGCTTTGGTGCTGGGGTGGCCCCCACAGAGAACGTGCCCATAGGACGCTCTCACCTTTCCTACCTAAGGCTTTCCTGAAAATTCGCTGGCCGACGTGCAAGAGGCAAAGAGGCTGCTTGGAAGCTGTAAGGGAGGCTTCTGTTCCCGGGGGGCTGAACATTATGACTGTACGTTCTCGATTTCTTGTCTTGTCTTCATTTCTTGATTTCCAGTCTTCCAGCATCACCCTCACCCTTGCTCTGAAAAACTGTCATTAAATCAATGCAGCTTTAGGACAGAGGGAACATGGGAAATCCCCAATCACACCTTTCGATACAATCTTTGTCCGTGTTAGGTCCAGAATGTCCTATACGCTCTCGAATTTATTCTTCTCCTTTGCAACGGAGCACACAGGAGACTGGCTGAAATCCAGGGAGCATCTGATGGAGGCCACGCATTCCCCCACTGGCTGCACGCCTAATGATTTCCATCTTTGTCTCAATTATATTAAGTTTAGGAGACCTGCCCTTCTTATCACCAGCATCAGCACTTCATTTTTCCATTTTCCACTCATTCTTAAAAAATAACAAGGTCAAAATGCAAGAACATATTCAGATACTTGCACACACACCGCGGAACAGTCAAAAGGTGATGCCGCTGAAACCGAACGCTCGGCCACGAGGCAGCATTCCCACGTGATGGCTTGAAACGTGAATTCGCCTGCCAGCTCGGGAGAGCTTCAGATCAGTGGTTGCTGGCACAGGGCGTTGGGGCGATGGTGTAGGTTAATGTAGAATGTATGAAAAGGAAGGGTCGGCCAGAGTGAAAAGTGTGAGCGGAAGGTTGTCTACAGGGATCCCACCCTCTGAGGCTCAGGGGGTAGAAATCCTGCCACCTCCTGCCCGGATACACAGGTACCGTCATGCAACGGGGCTGTTTGTGACGGCTCTTCTCCAAGCAGGCTGTATTGTATCACAGACATGCCCTAGGACAACTTCCAACATCTCTGAGTCTGCAGGTGTGTGCACGAGGGACCACCAACCTATTTTCCTATTTTGCACACTCATCACAGAGAGAAGCCAATTCTAGGTAACACTTTCCCAAGCAACTCAGCTGCGGGCTGATCTGCAGGCAGAGGGTCTGGGGGCTGTTATCATCTCCAGAGATAGGGGGCTTACTGGCCAGCAGAGTGGTGAAAGGACACTTAGTGTTGCTTGAAGAAATTCCTAAGAAGACCGAAGGGTGCCTGGAAACAGGCAGCCAGAATTTCTCTGCCACTTAGCAACCCCAGAGGCCGAACGTGACTTAGGTCTTTAAGCTTGTAGTGAGTGTGGTCCTAGCACACTCAGCAGTTCTGAGGGATAGGCTGAGAAGAGATTCTTCGTCTCTCCGCAGAGCTGTGTGAATACCAAGGACCTTTCCTTAAAGCTTCTGGCTCTTGAATCAGAATCCTTTATGTGGGAAGGATTTGTGAGGAAGTGGTTAAGTGAAAACCTGGTCTTTATTCCATGCCTAACTAGCCCGTTAGAAGGGAAAGAATCCAATCACGGACATAGGAGATCTGGCCTCCAGGTCCCCCTCAGCCCCGTCTTTCTGTGGGGTTCTGGATAGGTTCCCTCATTTGCAAAAGAAGGAGTTTGGTCTGTTTGAGCTCTCAGCTTGAATACTCACAGTCTTGGTGAGTTGAGACAACACGTGAAATGTGGATCAAAGCGTGATTTAAAAAAAAAAAAATCTCAGGATTTATTTATGGTCTTTGCAACTAGAAATGTGACCAAGGCAATGTAAGTCAACCCTCAGATGTATAACAAACCATGAGGTTTGTATTCTGGGGGCTCCCCATCAGGCCCAGAACAACCACAACAAAATGACAAAGTCCTTGGCTTCTGAATCAAATCCTCCCAAGCCAGTTCCTCCTCCTTCACCTGTGGAAGGTTCGCCATTTCCCTTCACGATTCTGAGGGGTGTGGAGGCTTTGGTCACAAGCAAAAAGAAGAAAACCTCCTTTTGATTAAACTGAGGCCCAAACACTTCCCAGAGTAGCTAAGGCCCACATTCTGTGTTTTGCTTGAAGTTTCCGCGACCTCTTCTGAAAGGCAGTGTTCCCCTACCCTTAAAGAAGAAAATGGGACGGAGAGGTGGGGTTTGTGATTTTTATGTTGCAAACCTTCCCAGTGCAAGAACACCACCTCCTCCCCGCCTCCTCCTCCTCCTTGCAGGGCAGGTAAACAAACACCTGAGCTGGGAAGGAAAACTACCTGGGAGTCTGCAGGGAGCCGGCAGGACAGGGGGAGGGAGGGCGTGGGGGCGGAGCCAGCTCTCCAGCGAGCTGAAAGCCTACTTTTGTTTGAACTTCATCCCAGTCCTCACCTACCTACTCTTGAGAGGGAGGGACCAACCAGGGAAGGTGTGACTTCCCCGAGGGCCCATTCCTAAAACCTGGCAACAAAAGGGCCCCAAAGCTGTGGGTGCTGAAAGCCCGGGGTGATGTCCCTTTTGCAGCTCCCCTTGGGGCCCCAAACTTGTGGAAGGAAGGATTCCACACCCCACACCCATCTCCCTCGTTGGGGTAGGTTTGCGCTGGGGTGCCACACTTTTCAAGGTGACCGAGGGATAGGTACTTTCTAAATGCACAGCGAGGGACTGAAACCAAGCGTCCGACTTCGCGGGTTCGCGCTCCCCGGGCGGTCCGGGGACTGGTGCTCGGCTGAAGCCTCAGTACCTCCTTCCAGGCGGGCTTTGGAAATGCTTCTGTTCACCCTCAGGGTCCCCATTTTCTGATTCTTACTGTTGGGGAACCCCCCGCCCAGCTTCTGCATCCACCCCCAAGACGCAGCCCGGGCGACTGAAATGGCTGAGTCAACTTGGTGAAACAAGAGCGTCCCCAATGGGCCGGCCGCCCCCAGCCCCCTTCGCCCCTCGTTCTGCCCCACAATGCGCCCTTGTGCAGCGCCTGCAGCCAGGCCCGGGGATTTGGCGCACGGATGGGGTGGGGGGGAACAGTCGTCAGATATTTAAAACAGAGACGAGGGAACAAAGCAGGCCTTTGTGCACCCAAGCAGCCGGAGCGGGGAGCGGACCGGCAGCGCGAGGGGTGCTCAGCGCATGCGCGCGGCCCAGGCCGTGCTCGGGTTACCCAGAGTTTTCCACCCGGGTCCGCTGGGCCTGCGTTAACCCCTTGCCGGCCGCTCCCCGGAGGGCAGGCGGACGGAGACGCCGCCTTTCATCTGCTGGCCGTGACATGTTTAATTGAAAAAAAGAAATAGTCATTTTCCGTGTTTCTATAGGAAGCACAGATCATTAAAATAAAATGATATACCAATTGGGAACCCAGATTTTAAATGAGCAGGATTTAATGGGACACTTGGGCCGTGTGAAAATCAAGGCATTTCGAAAAGACGGCTTCTTCGGACGCCAGTGAAACCTTTTAAAGTACTAGCTAGCTTCTTCTGTCTTGTGTATGCTGGGTGACTGGCTGCTTCGTTTTCCTGTTTCCAGTCACTTGGGAGTTAGAAGATCTGTTGGTTATTGTCAAGGTTCTGACTTTTGTTTTGGGTGGTGGCCTGGATGGTGTTTATTTATTTTTAAAAAATAACTAAATAGAGGTAGAGTGTGCATGGTACCAAGATGAGGTTCAGTCACGAACTAAGGAATATAATTAATCTCATCTATGTGCTGGAGTTTCTTTTAGAAAGACAGGGAGGGAGGGAGAGAGGAAGGACAGAAGGAAGAGGGGAAGGAAGGAAGGGAGGAGGGAGTTATTAAGCACATTTTGTTGTGTTGGGGGAGGAGATTGAAGAGGTCTCTCTAGTAGCAGAGACTAGGAGTGACTCCGGAATGGGATGTCCAAAGTACTCCATCCTGCTTTATACTGGCAATGATCACCTCCCCTGGTGTGTAATGAGGAGTGACAGGCAGAGGCTAGGGAAGTTAACTGCAGATTTGGAAGTGAGTTATTATGCTTGAATTATCCAGATGAATGGGAAAGGCAGTCTCAAACCTCCAGGTGATTCTCAGCCTTCCAAACAAAGCTCCTGGGCCCAAGTCTGCAAGGTTGGATGGACAGCCCCAACAAAGCAAGTCGCGGGGAGTGGAAGGAATCAAAGGGACATCACATGACATGTATGCTAGGACTCTGTATCAGCTTACTCTGCTCTGCCTGTGTCCGTACACCTGAGGAATTTATGGCTCTTTCTCTTTGCTACAGAGCTTCATAACCAGGTGGTCCTAAGAAAGCAGAGATTTTGATGTGAGGTCATCTTGGCAAGAAGCTCCCTTACCATCCTTGACTTCCAGGTCTCCAGGACAACCACTGTTGGGGTGTCATGGGCACCAGAGCGTGTCCCTTAAAGTCCACACTGGGCAGATAAACAGTTTTTTGGCAACTGTCATGTAGCAAATTCATTCTCAAATGAGAATGATGTATGTGTTTTTTTCCACTCTCTTCCACATTCTGGGCCAGAATTCTGGGCCTAGGACATAGTCTAAGAATGTACTTTGGGATGTGAGTTAAGAGAATAGTGTGAGGAAGGACTTGGAGAAAGAAGTACTTCTAATCTGAAACTAATGCTGTACTATATGTTGGCTAATTGAATTTAAATTAAAAAAATTTTTTTTTAAAAGTACCTTTTTCTAGACAGAGGGACAGAGTAGCTTTCCTTTTGGCTTTCCCAGCCCAAAGCTCATTTCCTCTCCCTCTCCAAGCTCAGTAAAGGAAGTTGTGGTAGACTGTCTCCAAATTGGTACCCCCCAGTCTTTCCCTCCTGATGTTTGGATGCTGCTTCTCACCTCTCCAATTTGGGATAGTCATAGTGACTGGCTTGACCAACAGAATACCGTAGGGTACATTCTGGAACTTCCAAGGCTTGGTTATAAGAAGCTTTGTGATATGTCTGGGTCTTTTAGAAGCTTTAGTCCTGGCACAATTGCTCTAAAAACCAGCTACCATCTAGTAAGAAGTCCAAGCTACACAGAGAGGCTGTCATCAAGAACCCCAACTGGGGAGCACCTGGGTGGCTCAATCGTTAAGCATCTGCCTTCGGTTCAGGTCATGATCCTAGGGTCCTGGGATCGAGCCCCACATCAGGCTCCCTGCTCAGGAGGGAGCCTGCTTCTCCCTCTCCAACTCCCCCTTCTTGTGTTCCCTCTCTTGCTGTGTCTCTCTGTCAAATAAATAAATAAAATCTTAAAAAAGAAAATGGAAAAATTTGGACCTGCCATTCTTTAAAAAAAAAAAAAAAAAAAAAAAAAGAACCCCAGCTGAGCTCTCGGCCAAGAATCACATCACTGCCAGTCTTGTGAATGAATGGCATCTACTTGCCTGTGCAGCTCCGTAGAATTCTGGGGGGACTCCAGCCCTGGTAACCATATGACTGTAACTGCAAGAGATCCCAACTGAGATCCATCTGGCTGGGTCTGGTCGGCACAGGTGTAAGAGAGAATAGCGAGTTGTTTTAAGGCACTATGTTTTAGGGCGTCTGTTACGTAGCAACAGGTAATTGAACAGGAATGCAGTGCTGGGTGGGAGTGAAAAGAGAGGAGAGGAACTCCTGACAGCACCGTCACTTTGAGGTGCTCTAGTTCTCTTTCTGTCCCTCTCGGCACCGCCAACACCCCCTATTCTTTCTGAGCCGTGCCTGGGCCACAGCACAAAAATCTTGTCCTGCTGCGGACTGTCACGCGTATACTCCCCTCCTCCGTGGGGTGGCGGACACCCTGAGGGTAGGGCCCTGTCTTATGTGATTCCTACCCTCCGTGGTACTGATTGGTTAGGCTGCTCTAGGGGTTACTAACACGGAGACTAAGGGCTGGAACAGCATCTCTCAAGGAGCTGAAGTGGCTTGGCTTCTGATCTTTGACACTGAATACCTGAAATCTTATGTCTCTGCTGCTGGGCCCACCTAGGGGCCAGCCACACCATGGGGGAGTCTGAACCCCACCAATACTCTGGCCACTCAAAGGAAGGAGATCAGGGCCAAGGGGGCAGTTGCAAATCTCCTGATTGGATTTGTCCCCTCTGGAGGCTTTCGAACCAGAGAAAGGACGCGCATGACAGCTCTGGGAACCAGAGGGGGTTTGTAACTGTGTGGATAGGAGGAGACCCCGAGAGAGTGCAAGCCCCCAGGACTCATTAGTGGCGCCCCCGGGAACAGCTGAGAGCCCATGGTGTGAAGGACATTTCCACATGTTTCAAGGCCTCCCCCAGCTGTCCATCACTGGATGTGTGTGTTTAAGCCATGCCGGAGTCAGTGGCAGAGATGCAGGTCCGCGTGTGTAGAACCTGGTGCCTACTCAGAGGCCCTGCTAAACCCAGTGCACTCTCCCAGCTTGTGAGAGAGGGAGGAGAAAGGCAGGGCAAGGGCAGCTCAGGAGAAGTTTCTTTATCCCTTTAATAAACATTCACCTGTGAGCCAAGCTTGGCTCCAGGCACTGGGCATGCAGGGGAAGGCAGTCCCCACTTCCAGGTAAAACATCTTTCTGGGGGAGATGCAGCTCAGATGAACGTCACCTGTGTCAGCAGAGCTTGGCTGCCAGTGAAGATCAGGGGAAATGTGTCTTCCCTTCTCATTACAGCTTGGCCTTCTTACTTCATTTAAAGACCCGGAAATACCTGTGCTGTGAAATGGTAATGGGTGTGGGCACAAAAGCCACATGATCTGGGTTCAAGTCTGGCCTTCACCAGGACTCGCTGGCTGTGTGATCTTGGGAAAGTTGCTTAACCTCTCTGAACCCCTGCCCCATCAGGGGTAAAAATAAGTGCTTCATCTCAGGATTGAATGGGGATTTGATGAGACCCTGCTGGCAAAGCAAGCACTTAGCTCCATGCCTATAGCTTGTTTTCTGAGCTTCGGGAAGACTGAGAAGATGGGCAGATGTCACACGATATCATTCTGGGGAAACATTTCTGAGACAGGGCAGCTGCCTCTGCCCGCAGGTATGAGTTACCGTTGTGACATGTCCCTGTGATGTAAAGAAATCAGTGAGGGACCGCAGCCCATTCTCCTATACCAACCAAGTATTTGCTCGAAACCCCAGTCCTTTTCCCAAGCAGCACACCTGTGTTCCGCCACCATTCAGACGGTGTTGTCTGCTAATCATTCTGAGTGTGGAATATGTTCTCTGGTGAGAAGCCAGGCCCTCCATGGGGAGGGTCGTTTTTCTGAGAAAATGCCCACTTTACTTCATCTTTCGGGGCCTGCTTCCTGACCAACAGGCTCCAAGTAAGTGAAGCTAGAGCCCAGCGTCTGGGAAAGATTCCAAACCCCTGGTGTTTCCAACACAGAGGGGATATACTTACTGTAAATCTTTACTTTCCTTAAAGTAGTTTAACAGAAGTAAGGGATTTGATCCTTCCTTAGTATATCTCAATAGTTCAATTTTCACTGTCATCCGAACTCAGGACATAGAAAAATAAAACGTAAAGCCTTGCTGGGCCTACTGGTTTATCCATCATATTCTATTACCTTCTAAGAAGTCTGTCCAATTAGCATATCTGATCACTTGAGGAACACCTGGCTGGACTATTTGGGTGGTGGCAAGGGAAGGATTGGCTTATTTTCCTCTCCAGATGTAATTCTTTGGGCTCTCCACCCAGGGTCACTGCTAGCTCACATGGCATCTATGTGCAAATAAGGAAAAGTTACCCCTTCCTCTCTGTGGATGCAGCCACGGCAGGGGTGGTGGTGGGGGCAGCGTGGCAAGCAGAGTGGATTTCAGTCCCCTCTCACTCTCTTGTGCCATGAATAGCCTACATGGCTCCACACGGTGGCCCTGTCTCTACCCACATCAGCACGGTCACTAGCTGCAGTTTCTCTTCTTGGAGATGTGTCTGCTGGAGGGGTTTGGGAGGGGGTCCTCACTGCTGTATGTTAGAGACGGGTTTCCTGAGGCCCAAGAGCAACACCTTAATGGAGGTATATTTTGAGGTCTGGGAGACTTTCAAGGCATTTGTAGGAGGGGCACTTTTTCAGGGACAGAGAACCCGGTCTTTGAAGTTAAGACAATTCTGGGGGATAGAACAGCTGGTCAGTCTGCCCACAATCCTGCTGGGAAACCTGGCAGCAAACAGCCTTGGATTTGCTCATTTGGATGCTTTATGGTAATTTCCAAGAACGCTTTACCCTTTTCTGAGAAAGAGAGGGTAGGCTCATGCATTAGTCTCGCCTTGTCTTCTTTTGAGCTTTGGTCTGTGGTCAGACATCTGGGCACAGGGGTTTAACCCATCTCTGCTTTCATATCTAAATCCAATCACCTGTCAAGAGGCTGGCCTTCCCTGCTTTAATGGGTCCATTTATGGAGTTCTCCATGGTGCGATCTGTGTGTGGGGGTGGGTGGGTCCGGAAGACTCCCTGTGGGATCTCAGGGGTATCATCTTCCTTAGTTGTGACCCAGCAAACTCACCTCTAAAATGGAATGAACAGTACACAGCCCGTCCATGCCATGAATGGGTTCATGAGGACTTAGGACTTTAAGTTTAGTTAGATTTTTTGGTAAGTAGATACATTAACAAATCCAGCACCAAAACCTGCTAGTAAGCAAGGGCTCTCAGGACATGTGGAGATATTTGTTCATTTCCTAGTTTATTCGTTCAGCAAACTTTTACTGCATACTACCATGTGCCAGCTCTGTACGAGGCTCTGGGTGAAAAGGCAAATGAGAAAAATACTCTCTTGCTTTCTGTTTAAATGCCATTTCTTTGGGAAGTCTTCCTTGACTATACCCTCCCAAGGCTTGGGAACCCTGTGTATATTCCCTTTTGGTGTACAGCCCTGTACTTTAATTACTTGATCCATTTCTATTTTTACCACTAGACAGCTTCAGGAGACCATGTCAGGTTGGCACTAAATTCTGGTACCATGTGCCCCCCCAAATATGGATTGAATGAATCCATTTGTTCCCCATCTTGTATACCAGATCAGAGTCCTCCTGTGATACTCCTGTGTGCAGGGCAACCGGCTCCTGTGGAGGATTAAATCCCAAGCAGGGATTCATCTGTTCCCGAGAGGGTCAGGACCAGATGATTGCCAAGGACCCTCCAGCTTAAAGCCCACAGTTCTAAGACAGATGGGGCTCTAGAGGCCTGGACAGTAAACAGGAAACCAGAGCATGGAGGTGTGGGCCAGGTGAGAGGCATGCTTGCAGGAACATTCCAGGTGCCCAGACTCCAGACCTAGTCCCTTCTTTGGGAAAGAAATAAAGATGTGAACCGGGAATGCAGCTTTGAAGAGGATCCCCCTGTGGGCCTGATCCTGACCATCCTCCACTCCTAGCACATGTGCTCCAGTTGGGGGAGACTGACCTCCAATGGGTCTGCCAGAGGCAAGAGGAGAGAGGGGAGTGGTGCTATGGCTGTTGGCCTGCCTCCTATACCTGAGAGCTCCGTGTCTGGTTACACTCATTGTCACTGTGCACAGAACCGAGGTCACTACTGGAGGGAGATTAGCTGGGCCCTGGTTGCTGACACCACTGTTTTAGTCTTCCCTGGCCATTAAATCCTGGCTTTGTTGTTCTGTTGTCAATAGCAACAGGAGGCAAGGCCGTTTTCTCCATGATGCAAGCTTATTTTTTTCTCCTGTTAGATGAGCTATAATCAGCCCAGGGCCCTTGCATGCAGGCTGGGTGCCCTGGGCTCCCCATCAAGGTCTTAAAATCCACACCCTGGTGGCTGGGGAGGAAAAGGTCAGGTTGGCTCTGCCCAGGCACACTGGGAGTGGAGGATGAAGGGGGACCTGTGAATGGGGAGTTACCGTTTCTTCTAAGATTGGGCTCAGTTGCCCCTCTTCAGTTTTAATGGCTACAAAATATCCATGGTGGCTGCCTTGGGTACACTTAAAGCATAGGAATAGAGGAAGAAGAAGGAGAGGAAAAAAAGAGAAAAAACAGAAAAGGAATTTAAGAGAAGAAGAGAAAGAGATGAGGAGGGAATGAGAAGAGGCGAAAGTTGTCTGGACAAGTGTAGAACCCCAACAGCAGCCTCTGGTGTCACTTGGGATTTGAAGCCAAAGTGGGGTGACCACACAGGCCTGGATAAAAAAAAACATAGGGATTCTCTCTGGATGAGGCTTTTGCTTCCCATTGGGAAGGAGCTGCCATGATGGATGAGCAGACAGATGGGTGGATGTTTGGGTGGATGGATGGATGAACAGGACAAAGACCCGTGGGATAGGATTTGCCAGGGATTGAATGAGTGAAAGGGGAAGAAATAGAGTGAAAACTGAGAAAATCCAGTGATGGGGTGAACCATTTTAGACAGGGACTATCAACTATGATATTGGTGCCAAGCACTGGCTGGGTTGGGGAGCTTCTCTCTGCCCCATCGTTGTTTTAAGTAAACATATGACCTAAGAGAAAAATAGTACTTACTATACAAATAGTCTGAACAAAAATCCCCTAGCCTTTGTATTACCCAATTTTCCATCTCTAGGTCCTCCTTTACAGGAACCCCAGAACTGTCACTGGTCAAGGCATCGTGTCTACTTTAACTAAATCCCTTCCGAGACCAAGGGAATTTGGCTTGGATAGATAGGCAAGGGCTTGACACATAATTAGAGGAGGTGAGGAAAATAAACTTCAGATTAGTTTGAGGCTAGGAAGAGTAAAAGAGCCTTAAAACTGTCAGTCGTTCCTACTCAGGGATTTAGAGTATTAATTAATCTAACAATAGTAAATCATTGAGTAGATTGTCTCTTTTCTCCCTTCAGTAAAAAATGTTAAGTAAAGACCTATTCCCAGGGAAGGCCCAGTGGGAATTAGGGTCAGGGTCAAGGGTTAGGGGTTAAAGCGTCATGCTCTCTAAGCTTGGGACCAATAGTGTGGGTGGCTGGCAGAGAGGTGAGCAAAGCTTCTTTCAGGAAGGTCCTTACCAGAAATCAGACTGCACAGAAGGAGGCTGTGAGTCAGGTTTTCACAGCTAGTGGTGGTAGGAGTAGGTCTGAAGGGGCAGCAAGTAGAAGCTGTAGGGTAAGTGTGCCATTCTTTGGGCCCTGCTACTGTAGGGCCCTGCTGACTCACTTGGGAACCCCTGAACTCCTAGGTAGATCTAGTCCAACAACCTGCCTAGGTACATTCTCAGGTAGGTCTGGGTTGCCTTTAATACCAACAAAATAATAGGTCAACACTGGCCTTTTCTCTAAATAAGATGCAATGTCATGTTCCAGCCTCTGTAAGAGTTGAAGGATGAGAAGGTCTGGTTCCCAGAGAGGTGTAAACCTTACCTGAAATCTTGAAAGTAGCCCGAGAGAGAGAGAGAGAGAGGAAAAGAGAGGGGCTGACCCAGGAGTAGTGGCCCGGGAGACTTTGGCATTGAGTTCCAACGTGGGCAGGGGAAGGGTACATTATATTAAGGGTAAGGGTCAAGTGAAACTCTAGGAAAAACATCAGCCCTGGAGAGTGAATAGGCTTGTCATGCCTCTAAGGGAACTTAAGTGTTCCTTTGATCAAGGGGAAGACACAAAAGGTGCACTATGCAGAAATCACCTCCCCAGGAAAGCAAGTAGGTTTAATGGGTTTTCACAGAAGGGTAGAAGACCATTTCATCTTCTGTCTCTCAGGACAGGGAGATGAGGATGCTGGACCCAAAGGTTATGTGTTCACTTTTATGGTCTTCACTGTGGCCTAGTGTCTATCAGGACAGACAGCCACTAATTCTTTGGTTCTTTTTGCTTATGGATTCCTTCCACTATTCCTCTGGCTCCTGTTTCTAAATATACTTCAGCCTGGGGGAGGCTGTAGTGCCCAGCCCTGTATAACTTGCTTTCTTGACCCCAGGAGTACTTTTGTATAAAACTAACCTTTTAAAATTCATGTTTTTTCCCTCTTTATTATTTAAATTCCTGATTTTTAAAAACATTTTTCTTTATTTGTGTCTTTCTAGTTAAAAAATTAAAATGCCTTCTCCAAGGTGCATATATCAGGAGGGGAAAATTTCTTCCTCAGGTGTTGAACCCTACTGGCCAGGGCCAAATACTGAGTAGATTGTATGAACTTGACCTCGATCCTAAAATCATGGCCATCCCCATGTAAGTGATTTTCATTTGGTCTGCTGTTTTCTTAGGCCTCAGCAAGTTTTATCTGTTGCTGAGATCTGGAGGGAAGAACTTGGATTATCCTATGAAGCAGAGCAGCTAAACCAGGAATTCCAGTGTGGGAGTAGGAGACAATAAAGAAAAGGTAAAGTGTGGGCAGGGGGACTTAACTGCCCTAGGGCTGCTGCTGTGGGGTAGTCTGATGGAATGGAGTTTTGGATTTATAAGGCCCTAAACAGTCAAGGCTAGGCTAAGGGCAAACTAAGGAGAGAGTCAGAAAGTGATCTGCCTAAGGTCATACAATTAGTGGGCAGTATATTGTTCAGTTAGGGACGACATCAATAATTCTATAGTATCAGGGTCCCAGAGGGAAGAAGATAGAGAAGAATTTAATGAAAGGATTATTTAGCAAGGTTTGATCAGGGTTTAAGGGGACTAACAAAAATGGTGTGATACTCAAGGTTTAATAACACTGAGAAGGCATTACCATCCCTAAGTCCAAAGGGTCATGAGAAAGGAAGATTTACTAGAACGTAGAGAGAGATCCTGACAGGACCTGTGACCTATGACCTCTGCCAAATCCACAGTGATTTGACAGAGAAGGAATTAGGGGAATAAATGATCTTCCTGCCTTCCAGTTTCCTGCTTGTACCTCCCTTTGCCTGAGCACAACTAGAAACCAGAAATCAAAGGAACCCTACTGATGCAGTATAGACAGGTTAATCCTCTAAGGTACAGGGCAGGGTGAAGGGTGGAGAGTAGATCTGGACAAGCAAATGGAAGCTATCCAGCCACTTGGGAATACAAGTGAGATTTGTTTTTATAGCCTCCATATTTTTTTCTTTTCTCCATTGTCCTACTTGTTCCTGCTAGCCTGTAGATGCTAGGGTCTTCTTACTGCCTCTGTACACCTTGGGATCCCCAGTAAGTCATTAGTGTCTAACTTTTGGGCATGCCTTCCCTCACCATTATTTCTTTATCAGAATCATGTCTTAAGATTTCTGCTTCTGGCCATGACAGAGCAATGGGATCTAGGTTCACTTTCCTAGTTGTTCACATGAACAACTAGTAAATTACACAAAGTAGATACATTGATGGCATTTGATACTGCGCAACAGGCAGTACAAGACTGTGACACCTGAGATAAAGGAAATAAATGAGATGATTCCAATGATCACCTCAGTTTCTGATTGGAAACACATTCAGGTATAGAGAAGGAGAAGGAATCCCAAGCTGTCTGGTGGTCTTGCTGAGTTAAAAGACAGAACTTGAAGGTCAGTGAAACTTTGGATGGAATTTGTGGGGCAGAGTTCTAGAAAAGCAGAGGCCTATATAGAAAAAGCCTCAGAAATCTGCATGAGGTCCTCTTGAGTATTTGCTTAATATGAAGATGTATACAGAGTGAAACTCCATAAGGCTGGGGAAAGAATGATCAGGAACTATCAGCTGAATAATTCAGAGTTCACATGGGATTGATAAATGTTCAAATATCAACCAGTTGGATCTCTCAGGGCATTTAATAGAGACCCTGTAAGGGTCATGCCGACTAGTAAATTTAAACTGTTCCTAGAGAAACTTTAGACCCACCCTAAAAACCTTAAAACATTCCTCTAAAGGAATGAGCTTATCCATAAATAACCTAACTGCCTTCCAGATAAAAGCTCAACCTTTTTAAAAGAAAGATAACAAAATAAGACAATCAATAATATAACTTAAAGTATCTAATATCCAATCGAAAATCACTAGACTCATCAGGTAGCAGGAAAATGTGACCCATGACTAAGAAAAAAAAATCAGTTAACAGAAACAGACTTTAAAATGACAGAATTGGTAGAATGAGCAGACAAGAACATTAAAACAGCTATAATAAATATGTAAAATATGCTTAAGGATTTAAAATCATGAGTAGAATGAGGGAAGAATGAAAGATCGATCTATCTATCTATCTATCTATCTACCTATTCAGATACTGAAATGAAAAGTCAGTGGATAGAATTCAAAGCTAACTGGACACTACAGAAGAAAAATAAATGAAATGAAAACAGAGCAATAGAAACTATCCAGAATGAGGCGCAGAGAGGAAAAACAAGACAAACAAAACAGAAAAAAAAGACGAGTCTCAGTAACCTGTGGGTCAATATCATGTGGTCTAACAGAAGTAATTCAAAAGAGAAAAAGGAGAGAACAAATTTTTGATAAAATGATCACCAAAAATCTTTCAAATTTGATAAAAAACTATAAGCACTTAGAGACCCAAGAATCATAATGAAGCCCAAGCAGGATAAACAAAGAAAACCAACAGAGAAAATCAAATTGCTAAAAATTAGTGATAAAGAGAAAATCTTGGGGCACCTGGGTGGCTCAGTCATCAAGGGTCTTTGCCTCGGGTCATGATCCCAGGGTCCTGGGATCAAGCCCTATGTTGGGCACCCTGCTTGGCACTTGCCTGCTTCTCCCTCTCCCACTCCCCCTGTTTGTGTTCCCTCTCTCAGTGTCTCTGTCAAATAAATAAATAAATAAATAAAATCTTTTAAGAAAAAAGGAGAGAAAATCTTTAAAGCAAACTGAAGTAGATATATTTTATGGAGGCACAAAGATAACTGCAGACTTCTGATCCAAACTATGCAAGCCAGAAGGCAATGGGATGATATCTTTAATGTGCTCAAAGAAAAACTGATCAACCTGGAATTCTGTTTCCAGCAAAAATATCCTTTAAAAATGAAGGCAAAATACTTTTTGAGATACGTAAAATCTTAGAGAAATGTTAAAGGAAGTTCTTTAGGCAGAAGGAAAATAATACTGGATTTACATAAAAGAATGAAGAATGCCGGAAATGGTCAATAAGAGGGTAAATATAAAACACTTGTTTTCCATTTAAAAAATTTAACATATTAAAGCAGGGGCTCCTGGGTGGCTCAGTTGTTAAGCATCTGCCTTCAGCTCAGATCATGATCCTGGAGTCCTGGGATCAAACCCTGCATTGGGCTCCCTGATCTGTGGGAAGCCTGCTTCTCCCTCTCCCACTCCCCCTGCTTGTGTTCCTTCTCTTGCTCTCTCTCTCTCTCTGTCAAATAAAGAAAGAAAGAAAGAAATAAAATCTTTAAAAAGATATTAAAGCAAAAATGATAACAAAGTACTATGGAATTTATAACATATGTAGAAATAAAATGTTTAACAACAATAGCATATAGGATGTGAGAACATAGTTAATAAGTCAATATAGATGAAATGAAATAATAAAGAGCCTTCAATCCAAAAGAAGGCAGTGAAAGATGAAAAAGAGAACAAAGAACAGATGGAACAAATAGAAAACAAATAGTACCTATACAGAACAGATTTTTTTTCTTTACCTACACCAAACAGATTATAAGTACATTGTACATACTTGTAATTAAATGCAAATGGCCCAAATTAAAAGTCAGAGATCATTAAACTGGATAAAAAACATTTTAAATGAGATCCGTTTTGAATGTAAAAGCATAAATAGTTTAAAAGAAAAAGAATGAGAAAAGATACACCCTGCAACCCTTATCATAAGGATGAACTCTATCAACGGAGAAAGAAGACTTGAGGACAAGGAATCCTATCAGAGATGAAGATGGGTAATTTCATAATGATAAAAAGAAAAGTTTTTTTTAAGAAGACATAACAATCCTAAATATGTGTTCACCCACAAAAGGAGTTTCATAATATATGAAACAAAAATTGACCAGATTGACAGGAGAAATAGACAAGTCCACAATTATACTTTGATATTTCATCACTCCTCTTTCAGGAACTGATGGAACAAATAGGCAGAAAAAAATAGAAGATTTGAACACTACTATTCACCATCCCGAACGGACATTTTTAGAACACTCTGCTCCATTCAACAACAGCAGAATACATATTTCTTTGCAAGACCCATGGAATACTCATCAAGATAGACTACAATTGGGGACACACACACACACACACACACACACACACACACACACACGCCTAAACTAATTTTTAAAATGTAGAACTTTATTATAAAATAATGAAATTAGAAGGAAAACCAGGAAGATGTTTGGAATATGCTCACATATTTAGAGGTTAAATAGCACATTTTAAATAGCCCATGGGTCAAAGAAGGCAAACCAAGGATAATTTAAAACGATTTTAAATTGAGTAAAAACAAAGGCATAACATATCAAAATTTATGGGATTCAGCTAAAGCAGAGTTTGAATGAAGTTTTTAAAAAAATCTTATTAAAAACATATTTACTGAAATGCAACTACCATAGCATAAAATTCACCTGTTTTAAGAGTACAACTCAATGATTTTCAGTAAATTTACAGGGTCATGCAACCATTACCATAATTTGGATTATCTTCTTCTGGTCCCGCAGAAACTGCTGTTAAATTGCAATTGCAATAAGGTAATAGTTGTTAACTTTTCTTCTTACCTGTGCAGCCAGCTTAACATTTTAAAATTGAGATACAATTCAGATAACATAAATTCATCATTTTAAAGTGTGCAATTCAGTGTTTTTTACTATATTCACTATGTATTACATTAACAATCATCATTATCTTATTTCAGAATATTCCTATCACCCCAAAAAGAAACCTCATATCTATTAGCAGTCAGTTCTAACCTCCTCCCTTCTCCCTTGGAAATCATTAACATTCTGTTATTTTTTTTTTTTAAAGATTTTATTTATTATTTGACAGAGAGATATCACAAGTAGACAGAGAGGCAGGCAGAGGGAGAGAGAGAGGGAAGCAGGCTTCCTGCTGAGCAGAGAGCCTGATGTGGGACTCGATCCCAGGACCCTGAGATCATGACCTGAGCTGAAGGCAGTGGCTTAACCCACTGAGCCACTCAGGTGCCCAACATTCTGTTTCTATGGATTTGCCTATTCTGGATATTTTACTTATTTACTTATTTATTTATTTATATTAAAAATATTTTATTTATTTATTTGAGAGAGAGAGAGAGCATGAGAGGAGAGAGATCAGCGGGAGAAACAGACTCCCTGCCGAGCAGGGAGCCTGATGTGGGACTCAATCCTATGACTCCAGGATCATGACCTGAGCTGAAGGCAGTCGCTTAACCAACTGAGCCACCCAGGTGCCCCAATTCTGGATATTTTATATAAGTGACTCTTATATTATGTGGCCTTTTGTGCCTGGTTCCTTTCACTTAGCATTTGGATGGAATTTTAAGGCTTTAAAATGCTTATATTAGAAAAAAAGAAAGATCCATTTTTGACATAGTTATCAAGACAGTTCAACAGGAATAGTCTTTTTAGTTTAAAGTGCTGAGACAAATGGATATTTGTATGCAAAAATAGAAAGTTGGATCCCTACCTCACACCACCTATAAAAATTAACTCAAAGGAACAAAGAGCTAAATATATAAAATTCTTAAAAGAAAGAATAACATGAATCTTTGTGACCTTGGATTAGGAAATGATTTCTTGTCTGTGACATGAAAAACATGAGAAACAAAAAAAGTAAACTGGATTTCATAAAAATGAAAAACATTTGTACAAAAAGATCGTATCAAGAAAGTGAAAAGACAACCCATAGAATGGGAAGAATATTTACAAATCACATATATGATAAGAAATTTGTATCCAGAACATATAAAAAACTCTTACAATGCAACAATAAAAAGACAAACATTCTAAATTTTAAAAAGAAGCAAAGGATTTGAATAGACATATCTCCAAAGAACACATACAAATGGCCCATATGCACATGAAGAGATGCACAGTATTTTTAGTCATTAGGAAAATGCAAATCAAAGATTTTTTTTTCTTTTTTAATTTATTTGAGAGAGAGAGAAAGCATGAGAAAGGGGAGGGTCAGAGGGAGAAGCAGACTCCTTGCCAAGCAGGGAGCCCGATGCGGGACTCGATCCCGGGACTCCAGGATCATGACCTGATCCGAAGGCAGTTGCTCAACCAACTGAGCCACCCAGGCGCTCAGGAAAATGCAAATCAAAATCACAATGAGATATGACTTCATACCCACTCGTATGGCTGTAATAAAAGAGAGATAATAACAAGTGTTGTAAGAATGTGAAGAGATTGAAACCCTCCTATATCACTGGTGGGAAAGTAAAATGGTACAGCTGCTTGGGAAAACAATTGGACAGTTCCTCAACAAGTTAGACATAGAGTTACCATATGACTCGGCAATTCCACTCTTGGATATGTACCCAAGAGAATGGAAAATGCATGTTCACTACACTTATCTATGAACGTTCAGATAAGCATTATTCACACTAACCAAAAAGTAGAAACAATCAAAATAAGCAACCAATGAATGCAAAAATAAACAGTGGTATATCTGAGTTATGGAATATTATTCAATCATAAAAAAAGAAATTCTGATTCATGCGACAACATGGATGAATCTTGGAAACATGATGCTAAGTGAAAGAAGCTAGACACAAAAGGTCACATACTGTATAATTCCGTTGATACAAAATGGCCAAGATATGCAAATCCATAGAGACAGACAATAGATTAGTTGTTGCTTGGGGCTGGGAGGAGAGAGGAACGAGGAGTGACTGTTAACAGGATTTCTTTCTGGGGTGATGAAAATATTCTGAATTGTGAATATACTAAAAACAAACAAACAAAAACCCCTCCAAAACAAAAAAGCCAAACCACTGAATTAGGAGCTTTAAATGTGAATTTTATGGTACGTGAATTAAAAAAAGAATAAGGATCTGGGGCACCTAGGTGGCTCAGTCGGCTAAGTATCCAACTCTTGGTTTTGGCTCAGGTCATGATCTCAGGGTCATGAGATAGAGCCCTGTGTGGGTCTTCACACCCAGTGGGGAGTCTGGCTTGGGATTCTCTCTCTCCCTCTCTCACTGTCCCTCACTGCCCCACCCCCCAATAAATAAATAAATCTTTAAAAATAAGGATCTAATAGAAATGACTTTATTCCTCAGTATTGATAACTGATAAAGGCTTAATGTGCCACTCTTTTTGTTTTAACCTGGGCCAACCCCTCCTGCCAAAGTCTACAGAATTTATTTTCTCAGAAAGTCTGGCTCCTAGGACTTGTGATTTTATTCTCAGCTATGATTGCTACTGGGCTACCTCCAAAGCCTGAAGAATCCTATAACAGGTCATGGAGTTTGAATTTGTTATTTTAGGATCTCTGCTAACTTTCCTGCCTTTTGAATTCTTTAAAACCCATTGTTATCTTGTTCCCATAGTCAGGTTCAGTTGGAAGGATAAAAGATGAGAGTGAGGCACTTTACAGTTTACAGAAAGCATTTTCAGATTCACCACTCTTTTGATGTCAGACATTTAAATTTAAACGCGCATTATGACTGGCTCCACAGCGGTAGGCCCCGAACTCTAGCCCCGGTTTTTGACTCCAAAAATCTTAGTCTTTCTTAGAACAAGCCAGATGCGTTTGTGAACAGGTCATGGAGGAAAGGCCTCCCGTTCAGCCCTCTAAGGATATTACACAGGCTCTTTGGCATTTAAACAACAGCTTCTCCTGAGAATCGTCCATTGGTCTGCGTTATACAGAATGACCCTCAAATCAGTCATGGGGAGCACCCAGAGATTGAATGGCTTGCTCCAGTATGCTCACCTCCTTCACCGTGCTGTTCAGGGACCCATTTTCCCTCCTGCAGCATCACAGACACCCCCCAGCGTGCTTGGGTGCGTACACGTGTGTGCACGTGTGCACACACACACACGCACACGCACACGCACACAGACCTCTCTTTAGGGCTGAGAACGGAGTCACCCGGCTGCCTTCTCCCAGCAGTACTGTGATCTGGGCTGAGTCCCCTCTTGTATTTTTTTGGCCCCTTTTTTTATTATGGTAAAATATACATAACACAAAATGTACCATTTTAATCAGTTTCAAGTGTACAATTCTGTGACATTGTTCCCCATTTGTCTCCAGAACTTTTTCATCTTCCCAAATTGAAACGCTGTATCTGTTAAACACAAACTCCCTGTTCTCCCCGCCTCCCCATCCCTGGCAACCACGCTCTACTCTCTACTTTCTGTGTCTATGATTTGACCACTCTGGGTGCCTCATATAAGCAGAATCATACACTGTGTCACCTTCTGCCACTTGTATTTCTCGACGGCAAAGAGTCACCTGATTCCAGAGCTGGCCCATGGGACCGGGTGTCTGATGGCGTGACCAGCCCAGGAAGAGGGACAGCAGAGCCCGGAGAGCACAGGAACAGCCCTGGTCAGCATCAGGGGGGGCTCTCCCACTCCGACGACAGCTGGAAATTCTTTCTGCTCTGCTGCAAGCTGGGTGTGACAAACCGGAGACTTTTCAAACCCAGTCCCAAACACAAGCATTCTCCCCTCGTCAATCTGTCTCCTGGGCCTCAGCGAGACCGCTGTACTTCCCACGCAAAGCAAAAACATTCGACTGTGGGAGCCCTTTCCTGGGTCAGCTTGCTCCTGCTTATCCTTGAAAGGGAGCATGAGCGCCTCCTGAGAACTGTTTTTCTGCTCCAGGTTGTATGGAATGTGGTGTAGAGGACTCTCGAAAGGTCCCTTGCCGCTCCCAGCAGCGACGGCGCCATCCACGCCATCCCGGGGTGGCAGGCCGTTGTGTTTCCTCAGCCAGGTCTTTGAAATTTACCAAAAGGATTTGAGTCTCAGGCATGATCCTTCCACTGGCTTTTGGGAAGGTAAACGAACCCATTCCTTCTGAAACTGAAAAACAGTATCCTTCGCTGGCTTTGAGGTAAGGCCACAGCTAGACTGGCAGCAAGGAGAGCTGGAAATGAATCTAACAGGCGCTGGGATGCCCCAGGCCGAATCCGGTGGTAGGGGCTGAGGGTGTTCTGTGAGGTGGGGGCCCCAGCCCAAAGACCCACACAAGCCCTTGCCAAATGAAAAAGCTTGGCTGTCTCCAAATTCCCACAAAGTGACCTATGTGACTACCCGGTGTGGACGGTCTTACAGAGGGGTGGTGTCCTATTTGACTTTTAGAAAAACACACTGATTTGTTTATTTTTATATGGTGCATGTCCTTAGAGGAGCTACAAGCCTTAACAAGCTTCAGAAATCTTCCTGCTATGAAGACCGTGCCGTGGGGAGTGCAGGAAATGCTCTGCCCACCCCTACAGAAGACCTAGCTGGGGGAAAGCTTTATCGTGGGTGTTGAGGGTTAGAGGGGTGGGAGATTTAGAGGAGAACAAAGAGGGAGATTTTTCCCTGGAGACGCTGGGGATGATGGCATCCTTTGCTAAAAAAGGATTTCCCTAGAGGTTCAGAAAATGGGACTGTACTCCCTGTTGGCTATTCCGTGTAGGCCTGGGGATGGTGGTGGAAAAAGGGGCTGGGTGACCCCTGGCTCCTCATCCAAGGTCTCTCTGTTCTGATTCCATTCCAACCAGTGTGTGGGAGGAAGAGAAGAGTTGAGGACAGTTGGAGGGCTTGGGCCATCAGATGATGGGCACCTTGTCTCTCTAGAATTGCACTAGGAACCAGGAGGCCGGTGCTGGGATGTGATGCTGCCATCAACTGGCATCAAAGACCTGGGGCCACTCTGACCACAGTTTTATCGTCTGTGAGATGAAAGGAAAGGATGTGCAGTTTCAGGTTGGCCTGTAGGACCACAGCCAGGGGGACAACACACACACACACACACACACACACACACACACTGGGATGCAGTTGTAATAGGAAACAAATACTACTTTAAGGGCAAATGGGGAACTGGAGAGATGGGTTCTACCTTTGGGATCTTATGGGTCTCTTGGAGCAGTGGGCTATGGACGAGGCCTTGAGTATGGTCAGATGAGGTGCTGACAGGTATGGGAGCAAAGAGGAGGAGGTGTTTCTGGCTGATAAGACAAGGGAACAAAAAGAGGATCCAGAAAACTGGGTGAGTGCGGGATAGCAAGTTCTGGGAGGGGAAAATTGGAGGTTATGATCTGGGAACACCTCACATGGCAGGTCCTCAGTCAGTATCTTCGAGTGATGATGGCCGTGACAAGGACCGGGCTGGAAGGTCAGGAGGGTGTCTCCTTGGCTGGGGAGCCAGGAGCAACGCCAAGTCCACATGGGTTTCTGAGAAGGAGACCAGGCACTCTGATGCGCATGGTGCCCGAGGGTAGGTGAACACAGAAGGGGAGACCCAATGGCAGAGGAGAAAGGTCCAAGGGAGAGATGACAAGGGTTTGAATTTAGATAAAACATAACAACATCAGGATGGGGAGGGATATACAAAAGAAGATTCTGTAGGCTTCTGGAGGCTGACCCGATATGCAAGGAGAGGAAGGAGGAGATGAAGACAGTTCTGAGGATTTTGAGCCTGGGCAATGGGAGGGGTGGAGATTCATGAACAGAGACGGGCAAGCTCACGAAGAGCGATGGGTCGAGAGAGAGGGAGGTGATCAGGGTAATGGGAGAGACTCTGGGGTGTCTCGTGGGGTGTGTATCGAGAAGGCCATTGGGACGTTTCAGTGGTTTTTTGGGCTCATGGTAGGAAGGGTTGAAGATGTGGGTGTAGGTAAGATGGACAGGGTGTGCGGGAAGGAGAGGCCGGGCACAGGGGCGGGGAAAGAGCACCTGCACGGAGAGGAAAATGGAAGCCTGGGAGGAGGGTGCCCGGAGAGCCTGAGGAGGAAATCTGGTGGTCAGTGGAGGCTGAGCCATGCGAGAAGGAGGTCCTGGAGGTGGCTCCTGGGCCACCGTGGGAGGAAGGCCTCTGAAAACGGCCCCAAGCAGCAGTCAGCTGCCAAAACCTGAAGAGAGGAAATAGAAGCAGAAGGTGTAAGGGCCCCTAAAAAGAACTTTGTAATAAATGGAACGAGAGCAAAACGATGGTGAGCTGAAAGCAAGCAGGGCCAAGGGAAGCCATTTGAGGGTAAGGAAGACGCGGCCGCTCTTCGGCCCCCGGCGTCTCAAATGTGAACGCGTGTTTGCACCACAGGGAATCCCATTAAATGCAGCTTCTGATCCAGGAATGAGGGCAGGGGACAACATAGCACAAAGGGACAGGAGCCGATGATGTCCCACCTTGGGCTGGGTGAGTAAATTTGTTTTGCAGAGCATGGCAGTTGCGGGGCGGAGGGCGGTAGTCAGGTGCCCTCAGACCGAGGAGGGGAAGATGGACTTGTGGTGAAGGAGCCGTGAGGTGGGGAAAGAGGCATGGGGAAGCCCCTCCAGAGACGCCTGGACCCTCGGGGTCCTGCAGATGGAAGGTGGAGGTGGGGTCTTGGTGGGGGGTGTCCCAGGAGCGTGGAAGCCTCAGGGACCATGGTCTGGCTGACTTGCCGGCCAGACAGGAGAGCGGGGTCTTGGGTAAGTCGTGTGGCTCATGTGGCCACAGAGGGAAAGGGTGGTGGACCCACGAGGGTTCCTCAGCCCGAGGGGGCACATGAGCGCTTGGAGGAAGAGGAAGCTCCCAATGGGACATGGGGTGAGGGCGGTGAGCACAAGAGAGGGTGGGAGAGAAAGCAGGAGAAAGGAAGCGGTGAGAGGGGAAGCCGATGCTCCAGAGCCCTTGGGGCTGAGGTTTGGGGGGAGCATTGGAGGTGCCTCGGGGGACAAGCAGCTGAGACGCAGCAGGCCGGAGGCTGTGCAGGCCAGGGACCAAGGCACGAGGAGAGGGAGGCTGTGGAAGGTCCTTCCACTTGTTAGCCACAGCTCCCGTTTGGGAGCCATCGTGGCAGAGGGGGCCTGCCCTGTTCTTGTTCACTCAATCCCTGCTTCCCGGGGCTCCTTGAGCGCTGCCGTCGGGGGGGGATGCCGAGGCCTGAGTCTCTTGCCTTTGGACCAGGATGGGGAGGGAGGCTGTGAAAAGTGACTCACTCTGGGAGGACTCATGGGCACCTGCTCCAGGACACACCGTGGTCACCCCAGCGACCTGCAGCTGCTACCCCGGGCCAGAGAAGGTGACGACCCCACTCTGAGGTCAAGCTGTTTGACCCTGAGATTCCAGCAGTCTCCCTTTCCCAGCCCCTGGGACCCCCCCAACCTCTCCCACACAGCCAGACCCGTCTGGAAGCCGGTGAGTGCTCCTGGCATAGCCCTGAGTGGGGGGAGCTCTGCTGGGGATGGAGGACAGGCCATCGGCACTTCCTGCTCTGGGACCACAAGCCAACCACCCGGCTGGACACCCCACTCTCAGCTTGTTCGGCTCAGTTTGATTCTCTTTCTCCCCCTGGCGAGCTTCAGTGTGGAGCTGTTTGCGGTTCATCAGCAGTTTATGGAAACTGTGGCGTCTGGGGAGGAAAGAGGAGGGATGGAGTTCTCAGACGCCGTGTCCTGGGCCTTACCAGTAGGTCTCCCCAGGCCTGGGGTGGGCCTCCCTGGGCCAGGCCCTCAGCTCTTGTCAGAGCCCCTCGTGGTATACTTTTTAGGCCCCTTGGGACGTGGACCAATGCCTGCCAGAAACCACGTGGGCTCCTTCCCTCCAAATCAGAACTTCCTTTCTTTCTTCCCTCTGCAAAGACCTGGGGGTTTCTTTGCCTTTCAGCCGGACTCTTCCTTACTTTGCGAGAAGGGTGCGGGAGGTGGGGCGGCTGGCCTTCCTTTGGCCTTGTCCTCCCCGGGTGATCTATGGCCGCTCCCGCATTGCCAGACCCGCTCTGTCCCCTGCACCACAGTGGGAGGGGAGTGCGTAGGGGGTGGGGGACACAGCCTCCGGCCCTTCCTGGAGCTGCCTCCTCCACGTCTGTCCGTCCTGTCATTCTATCCACCCATCCCTGTATTCCTTGTCCCTGCCCTGTGCCCCTGGTGATTTGTCCACATTGGAGGAGGGAAGCTCTGAAGGATTTGTGCCGAGACCCTGGACAGAGGAAGATAAATGGAATTTGCAATAAATCTAGGAGCAAAGTTGTAACTTGACTTAAAAACAAACAAAAGGGCCAGAACTGCACTTAAGCTCAGCAGAAGCTCATCTCCCAGTGTAAACAGAAAAGGGCGGACGGGGGCCAAAGAGCCTTGCTCTGGCCTAGGACAGCCAGGGAGGGGTCTGGAGCAGGCTGGTGGCCGCCCACTTCCTCTGGAAGGGACCAGTGGTGGGGAGAGGTCTCTGCAGCCTCGTGAATAGAGAAAGAAGAAGCTGGTCCTGTGGCTGTTTGCCACTCATTTTTACATGACTTACCTTTTGAAATGACGCTCTCAGGATTGAGCTGAGAAGGCTGTTGTTTGGGGGGACATGCCTTCTCAGCCTGTGACTGTGGCTAGGGTCAGTGGAAAAAAGCTTGGAGCTATAGAGCACAAACCCAAGTGATGGGCATGAGCTCCCAAGGCCTCAGTCTTCCCCAGACTGGAACAGTAGGGAGTTCACTTAGACCTCTCTGCTGGCTCCAAGGGGTGGAGCTCACCACACTGGTCTCCCCTCAGACAGTGGCCTGCTCAGCATGACCTTGGAGGGGTCACTCAGGTGGGAATCACCATGCCTCGCCTAGAGGCAACTACCGCAGTTACAGCATTTTGCCTTTACATAGAATTTTGAAGTGCTACACAGATCCTCTGTGTGGAGCAGATACCGGCAATGTTTTACAGGTAGAAAAACTGACACAGAGAGGGAAAAACACTGATCCAAGGTCACACAGCATATCAGCAGTTGACCTCGGTCCGTGCAGTGGAAAAGTCGGGTCTTGAAATACAGTCAGCTGAGGATGAACTGTGTGACCTCGGGTGAGTTACTTAATCTCTCTGGGCACAGGGAGAACGCTGCGTCAAGATGGAGACAGGGAATGGGCTGACAGTGCACCTACATGTCAGGAAAGCCCAGGAGAGCGGGCAACCATCCGAAGCTGGAGAGAGGCCTGGAACAGATGTTCTCTGAGGCCCTCAGCAGGAGCCAACCTTGTGGACACCTTGATTTCAGACTTCCAGCCTCCAGAACGATGGGGGAATTTCTGTGGTAAGCCCAGCTTTACCAAGTTTGTGGTCCTCTGTTACAGCAGCCCTGGGAAACGAATAGAGGCTGACGTTAGTGCTCCTCTTGGGACACTCACACTGGGGCTGTGGCGGGCTTGGGGCTGAGGATTCTGGGAGCTGGGAAGGGAACAGCAGTGGGCTCATTCCCCTGGGAAACTGAGGGCCCAGAGTAAAGTGTGATCTGTCCAAAATGTGCATCTGTGCAGGTAAGACGAGAACAATAGGGTCGGTTCGTTCATGTATTCCCGCACTCATTCACCTCCGACTTGGGGAGCCCTACTATGTGCCAGGCTCTGGGAACACAAAGATTCAGAGACCAGAGCCAGCCCTGACCTGCCCTCAGGGAAGGTGCAGCTGAGGGGTGTCTGCAGCTCCTTAGAGAGGAGACGGGGTCAATGAACACTAAGATTTCTTCCAGCTCTGACAACTGGTGGCTGAAAAGGGAGCTAGGGGGGCAGCCTGGTGAGGAGCCACTGGCTGCCACCTGGGCATTTTGGGGGGCCACGGCTATCTCTCTGCCTGCAGGGTACACATGCCTGTGAGGACGTGGAGCTGGAGCCCTGCTTTCCTCCGCAGGCACAGATGGGGAAGCATGCCTGACTGGAGGGCCACAGTGGTCAGGAACAAAAGCCGGGCCTTGCCTGCCCATTGCAACCACTGGCGGGACACTGGAGGCGGTGAGACAGGCCTCAGCAGCCACCACTAATTGTACAAAACCGAAACATCTAGAGAATATTTTCAGCCCATTTGCACTTATCAAATATCACACTGGAAACCCCAGAAATGTGCGTAGGATCCTTTCCAGAACGAGGGGTATTTCATAGATCTGGCCCGGTGCAGGGTGAGTTTCTTGGAATTTCACCCTTGGAGTGGGCCCGGTCTCCCTGCTCTGGTTCACCCCACCTGGGTCCCCAGGGCTCCAGCCCCTCCTCAGCCCACCTGCCACATGCCCAGGTGGCTCTCGAGACCCACCCTCTAGCCACAAGCTTGTCTGCGCTCCTCTGGCTCTTTGGCTTCCCCTTCCCAGCTCTGGGAGGCCCGTGGCACTCAGCAGCTGGGGATTCTGGCAGTCTAAGAACTCCAGAGTTCAGGGCCCGAGGTCTTGGTGGCCTCTGCTGCGGTTTTTCTGAAGCTCCATTTCATCGGGGCCGGAGGTGAACACTAGCCTCCGGAGACCCCAGCAGGCGGGTCTGAAACAAAGTTCAAGGAACAGTCGCTTCCAGCGTGGCTGGGGTGCTGGGCGTCTGGGTCAGACGTGGCCTGCCAGCCCTTGGACAGGAGGCCACGGGACCGGGGGGGGGGGGGACTGGAGAAGTGGCCCAAGGCAAAACGCCATTTACCCAGCTCCCAGGCTCGGGCTTCCCACCCGTTTAACTACAGCCGTCATCATTAGCTCCCTGAATGCTTTTATTAAAAGTTCCATGTTACCCAACACTTGAACGTAATTAAAACAGAACAACCGTTTGCAGTTAGCTTTACCTTTTATGACCTCGCAGATTTTTACAAGGATGTCCCAGAACGCCTTCTTTTCAAAGGAAAGCCAAGAGGTATGCCAAGGGCCGCAAGAAAGTGCAGAGAGTGGAACCCTGATACTCCTCATACTCATAAATGAAAAGATGAAAGAAAAAAACATGTACTGTGTTTTTATGGTCATAAAAGTAACACATGGTCACAGAGGACAGTTTGGAAGACACAGAAAAGTGTAAAAAAAGTCAAATAGAAGCCACCCACAATCCCACCCCTAGAGACTACTGTCAGTGGTCAGGGGTGTATATACCCTTCCTTCTGAGTACGAAAATATGTATGAAACAGACTGGGGCGCTACAATTCATGCTTTCATCAATGATGCTCTAAAATGTGTCCTATTTCAGGTAAATCTGATATAGGGATCAGTAAAAAAGAGTCAAATGAATGATTCCACAGATAGGCAAGGGCCTGCTTTGTCTAAAGGACTCCGTGATGCTCTGTGGGGCCGATTAGAGGTACCCGCAGCAAGGCTCCTGGCCCCCGAGAAGGCAGAGGACAGAGGGAGAGGACAAGCCGTGTGGAGAGTGGCTTTTGACATTTGCTTCCTCCGCTCCTGGCAGAGCTCCCGGCTGGGGCCTCAGCATGGTTTTCTGCAGGGAGCTGCATGGTGCCCAGCACAAAGGCTGTGCACTGTGTTCAGCTTGTTCATTGACTGAACAAATATTTATCTCGTGCCTACTCTGAGTCCGGGGTTTGGGGGCCGGGGGAGGATGTTCAGGTTTTGGTGCAGGGAACCATTGTGATGAGGGCAGCGTTTTATGAGAATGACGTGAGCACCACATTGCCGGCTGCTGGGCTGGTGGTTAACTTTCTGCGTCTACTCCGTTAGGCCACGGTGCCCAGATACTTGGTGAAACAACAAGCTAGATGTTGCTCTGAAGGTTTCTTTCAGATAAGAGTAGCTTTTAAATCAGTAGGTTTTGCGTAGAGCGGGTGACCTGCTGTGATGTGGGTGGCCCGTATCCATTCCGATGAAGACCTTGAGAGAAAAGATTGGAGTCCCCTGAGGAAAACGGAATTTTGTTGCCAGACTGCCTTTGGACTCAAACTGCAGTTTCAGACTTGCCGGCCAATCGCATGAACCAATTTGTTAAATCTGTGTGTGTGTGTGTGTGTGTGTGTGTGTGTGTGTGTACCTGTATCTCTTTGCACATCTGTATACATCAGTGTGTGCTCGTGTCTACTCGAGTGTTCACGTGTGTCTATTTGTGTGGGTCCACTGGGGTTGTAGGCAGGGTGAGTCGGTCACAGAGCCACTAGAAGAGGACCTTGGTTGCTAGATTTTCAGGTAGCTCAGACAGCTTGCTGGGGGTGGCAGTGCACACTGGTCTGGGAAGCAGGCAGGAAGAGGGCCAAATTGGAAAGCAGGTCCTGTGGTGTCTGGAATGGGAATAGCCCACAGGAAAGGGGCAGGAGACTCAGGTGGGTTTGGGAAAAGGACAGCCAGAGGCCAAAGTGGTACAGAGGCCTGGGAGATAGTTCAGGGACACACACGTGTCAACGCCACCTTAGATCACTGCCCGGGGATGGGATTTTGCAAGGACTGAGCAGATTGGGACGGTAGGGGCAAGCACTGGGTGTTGTCCACGGGGAGCGAGGTCTCCAGGTCAGGGCAGGGAATTGAACTGAGGACGATGGTGACTTCAGTTTGAAACTGTTGGGCTGCATGAAGTCACAGAATAAGACTTTCAAGGGTGACGAACAGGTAGTGACCAGTGTCATGCTCCAGAAAGGACGAGGAGAATGAGGAATAGGAAGAGCCTTTGAGCTTAACAATTAGGTGGCCTTGGTCACCTCAGTGAAAGTGACAAAAGCTGGTGGGAAGGAAGGGAGCAGTGGGTAAGCGTGGTAGGGGAGCAGCTGTTGTGCTATGATATATGGAAATGAAAATGGAAAACAGGATAATAACACGAGTGGACAGCGGAGTTGAGTGATGGGAGCCCCATGCATATTTGAATCAGGAATGAAACTCAATCATCAAGATATTTAGCCCTGATCCCATTAAGTACTTCCTCTGAGAGTTAGCAAACCGATATCCTTTAATCATGCCTTATATTTATAAAGGCCTTGCTCCAAAGAACTCCAGGTGCTCAATAAACATTAATTAATTCACTCTTGTAGCCTCCTTTAGGGAAAAGGCAGTGGCAGGGATCATCCTTATGTTTACAGGCACGGATACTGTGGAAGAGATGAGAAGCAAGTTCACGCAACTGGTCAGGTGGGAGGTGTCATGCCTGGCTCTCCCCCTTCTGCTCTTAGGCCATTCCTAAGTCACCCACGTCTTTCCAGGACCCCTACGTCAGTGCTGAGACTTGGCTACGAGACAGATCAACTACGGGGTTCATGCTTTAGAGGGTAGACTCAGGGTAATCCAGGGGCTCCGGGAATGAAGCTATTGTCTGCTCCGTCCTGGGCCATATGGGGGCCTGAGCAGCTTACTCTGTCTGCTGAGTCCTTAAGGGTCACAGTCAAATGCTCGGTCTAAGCAACCACACAATCGCCGAACTCAAGGAGGTACGCGGTGGTTCCGTTTGTGTTTCCTGGGCACCCTCACATGGGAAATTCTCCAATGCCTTCTAGTAGCGAAATGCACCCAGTCTTTATGCTTTGTGCTGTGCAAGACCAACCAGATGATCTCTAAAGGCCAATAATAATCAAGGACAGCACACTCAGATGATTTAGTTGCCTCTGGTGGTGAGTTTGGGCTTTATCGGGCCAACAAGTGAAGGGAATCCCCAAGATCCCAACGGTGAAGTTGGTCTGCAAAGTCCCCCAGCCGAGGCAGGTAGAGGGACAACTGAAACCTAAAGCCAGGCTGTCCTTCCAGGACTGGGCCTGCCGACACCTGTTGAACTGTGTGAGCTGGCGGTACTAAGAGCCCTAGCTAATGAGCCCTGGCTCTTACGGGATCAGCTAAGTGGTTCACATTCCTAGTCCGGTGTTTATGCCACTCGGGTGGACCTGGGAAAATCAAGGGGCCACCGGCATGTTGGCCCACAGCCAGGGTTTAATTAAGCCCTAAATCTTCAGTGATTCCACCAGGAGCCTGATCCTCGTGAGGCCAGCCAGAGGGAGAAGCATCCCAGGGAGCACTGGTTCGGCTTCTTTTGAGTCTTCCCCTCAACCCATTGTTTGCGGAGGCCTAGCTTGTTAGTGCAAATAATCCCCTCAAAGTCACAGAGCAGCGTGCAGAAAACCTGAGGACCAGCCCTGCGCCCGAGCAGCCTAATTATGGCGTCTCTACCTCCATAAGCAAGTTGTTTCCCACACCCGTCTGCTGCATTTGGTGGGGCGTGGATATTCGTGGGCAAAGAAAGCATAGATGAGAGAGGTAACACTTTCCTCTGGGGGGTTTCTGTTGAAGGATTCTTGGTGTTTGATCATAAATGACCAAAAATAAATCTTGTTCAGGAAATGGAATGATTAGGGATGACTATTTGAATTTGAAGGCCAGAAGGCCCTACCACCCTGCAGGGCGGAGGTCTGGGATCCACAGCCGAGACCTAATCTCTGGGGGACCCAGACCCCTGGGAAGTAAGAGAGTGGTAGGAAGTCCTTCTAATGGGGGGAGGGACCTGGGACTTTCAGGGGATTTTTATCTTTTTTCTTCATGTCCCCATCCCTCTTTCATTGCCTTGGAGCAGAGAAATCCCAGCCTTTTACAATTAAGGGGAAGAGGACCAATGCCGGATGGGCAGTCGTGGGGCAGACCCACCTCGTGTCTGGGTGGCCAAAGGTGAGAATATTTTCAAAGAACCACTGGATGAAGGACATGGCTGTGAGTGAACTGCAGGTGGGGCTGGTCAGAAGGATGAATGTGGGAAGAGAACTGGAGCGTATCGTCTTTCTCTAGCTTATTTATCCTTTCATTTGAAGAGTGTAAGGGGTAAGTCCTTGGGTCTTGGGGTCAGATGGTCTCAGTTTCCACTCTGGAAAGTGCCACCTGGAAACCTGGCCCCACCCTATTTGGGAGCCCACCAGCGCCACAGTTCCTGTACCCACAGGAAGCCAATGGGCCTCCCAGAGAGGGCGGGGCCGGATTTCTGCCCCGTGGCATCCCCCTCTGCAGCAGCTGGGGAGGTAGCACACTCGCTAGCCTCCTGGAGAGTTCTGAAATGAGTCGTGATCTGTAACATTAGGATGGCATCTGGTGCTTAGTAAGTTTTTTACGTTGGTACCACCGTCTTCCTCCTCCTGAGCCTCAAGCTGGTTGAATATGGAGATTTGCCCATAGAGCCATAGCTCCTGGCAGCCTCCCTGGGTGCAGAGAGTGTGGGAACAGGGCACTGGCCTGTGTCTGATGGCTCGCACTGCAGTGGGTCACAAAGCAGCAGCAAAGGGAGCGGCCTGCCCAGATAGGGCGCGGGAGATGAAAGCCACGGTGTTTGCCTTTCCAAAGTGCCGCTGTGTTCCCGAAGGCCTGCAGCTTCCTCTGCCCTGCTGGTTTTTTTTTTTTTTTTCCTTCCCAGTTCCTCTCAGTGATATCTTAAGAGGCAAACTTCCAGCACTAACAGGAGGTCTTTTGTTCTCCTTTTCTCTAAGTGGACTTTAACCCAGTTACGACAGATGAGTCACTGTAAAAACAAACAAATAATAATACTCCATTTTCTTAAAGGCTCTTCCATGCCTGCTGACAGAAAAGGGGGAACCTGACACTGCACTGGGCCTCTGGGGCTACTCCCTGCCCCTACCTTATGGAGGCACAGTTCCGAAGAACCTTCCAGAACACACCAGAGCCCAGCACTGTGGAACCGTTCGGCAAGGCTCTGGCTGTTTTAGAATTGCATCTGATTTGGGGTGGCCCTGGGGGGGCTGCAAGGAATTTTGGTCTCCACACAGTCCTGGTTGAGATTTACAGTCCTGAATTTGAGTAAATTCTGGACTTGCCTCTTTTCACACATTATTTATATGTGAAGCAGAGTTATTAGATGCTTGATTCTATCAGGAAGGAATTTGTGGTAGAATATCTTCTGCTCTGTTAGGTGACATATGAGTGCAGCCTGCGTCTCTTCCATAAAAGTTCACCGGGCACTTGGGCATTGGGATCACAGAGATGAGAAAGACCCACTTCCTGCTCTCAGGTAGTTAGACTCGTAAGTAAGTGAATATAGTGACTTCTGATACACGTGAGATGCAACATGTGCCAAGGTGGGGTAAGAAAGGGGATGACCTCTCGATCCAGAAAGATTGGGAAAGTCTTCTTAGAGAAGATGGCATTTGAGCTAAGTCTTGAACCATGAGTAGATATTCATCAGAGGGTCTGGGAGGAATGAGGCAGATATGGCAGGGAGAAGGAGCAAGGGGCGTAACCAAAGGACCAAAATCCATGGCAGGTTGGGCCCCACTCTATGCAAACCCCCTCCAATCCTTGTCCAGGCATTTTTGCCTACATGCTTGAGTAGAGCTGGACCCTCAATTTCCTAAGAAGTTACCGTCTCTGGATGAACATTCTCGGGACTCAGGTCTGAGATATCTTCGGGCTGCATCAACCATTAAGGCCTGTGTGGGGCCACTAGCCCCCAGGTTCATTGCTAAAGAGTACAGCCATGGCTCCCGAGGGGTGATGGGATACATGTTCTATGGGAGGCTGTCAGCCACTGTGTCCTGACTTTGTGGAGCTCAGTCGAGTAGAGCAGTACACTCATGTTCCCAGTGAGAACATCAGTCTAATTGCCTGGAAAACTCCTACTCATTTTTCACCCCGACTTACAAGTCCTTTTTACTGTGAAGAGCTTCTAGAAGCTGTGGGTAGAATTAACAACACTCTTCTTTGTGCACCTGTGGTTTTTTCTTTTTACCTTGCTTTAGGCTTTAACCATAACCTGTTAAAATCTCTCAGTTTCCCTGAGTGCCTTTCTCCTGGGCTGTGAACTCCTAGAGGGGATGGTTGGTAAGGCAGAGTCTTTGGTTCATGTATATACAAGGTGTTCAATTGACATTTGTTAAATGGACACGTGAATGAACGAACGAGGTTTGAGTTGGTGTGTTTTGCACAGTCTGACAATGAAACCAACAGAAAGTTGATAATAAAACGATAGGGCCTAAGGATTTCCTACTGAAAGCATCACTTTGTACATAGGTAGATTGCTCACCCCAAAGGTATTTCCACTTGAGAATTTAGATTTAAAATCAGGTTGAGACCCCTCCCCACCGTGGGGTTCTAGGATCAAGGGAACCCTAGTCTGTTTTTCCAGTCTGACTTCCCTGCTATGGCTAATCCTGGGAACTGAAGTACTGAGGATCTTTAGTTTAATCTGTTGAGTTTTCATCCTGTAAAATACAATTCTTCATTTCTGTGTCTATCACCTGAAAAGTGAACATCTCCCCAGCTTGTGATCTGGCAAGGATAGAGTAGGGTAGACTTCTTTCCAGCAGGGTCAGTCTATTTTTTCCTTCCTTCCTTCCTTCTTCCTTCCTTCCTTCCTTCCTTCCTTCCTTCCTTCCTTCCTCCCTCCCTCTCCCCTTCTTCCCTCTCTCCTGCCTCCCTCCCTCCCTCCCTCCCTTCCTTCTTTCCGTCCTTTCTTTCTCCCTCCCTCTCTCTCTCTTTCTCTTGTGAGGAGTCTTATCAAGGGCCGGGATGGTGAAAGTCTTATTCTAAGGGTAAGTGCTTCTCAGCTGGCCCTTCCTTGCCCACTCTTTATTTCCCCATTCCCAGGCAATCAAGAGTAGAGGGCATGAAATGATATCAGCAGTAGGGCTGGGGCAATCATAGCTGCTGGGGTGGGTCGGCCTCTGATTCTTTGTCTGCCTTGGGAGACTGCTGGGCCCTGTTTCAGACCTCATCTTCTGGGGCTGGATTATGGCTTTAAATGGATGAATAAAAAATTCCAGGAACAAGCTTGGTCTCAGAAAAGAGCTGGTTAATTCCTTCTACGAAAATGGAAACCTTGGTCTCCTGATATGTGCAATGACAGGCTCCAGAGGAATTTTCCAGTACAAGAGAGGAATGAGTTTTCCAAGGTCAGGCTGAGAAAAGCCACCATCTGACCATGTACCAGAATTAGGTAACGTGGCCCCCTGGGATGGCGGAGATGACCAGCTGGAATGGCGGACCAGGAGGACAGTGTTGCTCCCAGCTACCTTCTAGGTGTGTCGCTAAGATCTGCCACTGATGGGAATGGTGACTTTGGGACAGCTGGCACACCCGTAATGCCATTTCCAGTGAGGAGAAGGGGGCGATCTTGACCATTCTGCTTTGGAAGGAGGTGCTGAAAGTAAGAGCAGAAACTAGATGGGTTTTCAGAAATCTGAGACAGAAATGGTGTGCTCCAAGGCCTGTCTTTACTCAGCAGCAGACTATACAGTGGTTTCCTTCCATGAAATCAGTTATCACTCCCTTTGTCCACTCTCAGGTCCCCCTCCATGCGGGACAATGTCTGTGAACCAGGCAAACAAAACCCAATGTGTCAGATCCTTAGCTGTGTTTTTACCAGTTCCTTTCCTTGTCCTTCCACGGTTCTCCTAGTCCCTCCCCTGCTCGCTGCGACAGTGGATTTTCACCACTCTAAGGGATGAGGAACAAGAAAAAGGCTCAGGAGAAGGGATGAAACACCCTCATGTTTGAAAACCCATGGAGCAGCTGTTGGAGTTTATAATTGTCCTCTGTGAGCTCCTATCTACTCATTTAAGATCCGTGGAGAAGTTTGTTTCTGGTTAAAGAAAAATTGGTTTAAAAAAAAAAAATTGGTTTTGGTACCATTGATTCCCAGTGTCAGGTGGGAAGGAAACATTTCCAAAGCTGTTACTCCCAGTGACTAATTCAACTTGGTGATGTTGCTTAGGACATCAGCTGCTCTGTGCCTCTTGCTTCTTAAGTATCTGTTGTGGGAAGGGCTGAGAAATTTGAATTTCCAAAATAAAATGGAGAATAGACATGGGATAAGAAACAGGAAACCCATTTTCTGGCCTTTAAGACAATTTTTTAAGAAAGATTTTATTTATTTACTTAACAGAGAGACACAGCGAGAGAGAGAACACAAGCAGAGGGAGTGGAAGAGGGAGAAGCAGACTCCCGCTGAGCAGGGAGCCCAAAGTGGGGCTCGATCCCAGGACCCTGGGATGGGATCCCAGGACCTCAGGATGACCTGAGCCAAAGGCAGATGCTTAAAGACTGAGTCACCCAGGTGCCCCTCTTTTTTTTTTTTAAATAATTTTTCCCCAGGTTTTGAAATAATATATGTTTATGGAAGAAAGTTTGAAAAACTAGAGGCCAGGTCGCCTGGGTAGCTCAGTTGGCTGGGCCTCCAACTCTTGATTTCAGCTCAGGTCATGATCAGAAGGTGATGAAATCAGGCTCCGAGTCAAGCTCCTTGATGGGCGTGGAGCCTGCTTGAGATTCTCTCTTGGCCCCTCCCTCCCTGCAAAAAACAAAAAATAGAGACCAAAATTAGAAAAAGTCAAGCCAAATCTTATTACTCAAGAGATAGCACAGTTAACATCTTTATACATATTTTTCCAGTTAAAAAATATAGACAAAACTTTTTTCTTAGAAGACTGCTATGTTCTGTCCCTATTGCTTATAATTGCTTTTTCCTTTTGATATGTTGTGAATGTTTTCCCATGAGATTAAGCCTTCTTCTAGCACATAATTTTAATAATGGCCCACTATTCCATTATGCAGATGTTGGTGTAACTAATACCCTATGGGTGACATTTAGGTTGTGTCTATTTTTTGCTATTTTAAGTAACATAATGTACATGCTGGGACAGTAACTCAGGCTCTTCCATTGTCCTGATCACAAGTCACGTAGCCCTTCCTCAGTAGCCGTTGGTCATTCTATAGGCCAGAGAAGCTACATCACAGGGGATTTCATAACGCTTTCTCAGAACACAAGGACAAATTTGATCTACTCAAACAGATTAAGCCTTGCAGGTTCTCTTAATTGCATAGGAACACCCACCAATGTAAAATGACAGTTGTGTTTAACTCATTTATTCCTAAATGCACTATTTCAGACAAAACATGTTCCCTTGTTTGGTTCCCCTTTGACTCTGATCGCCTTTTGATAGGGAAGGTGAGCTTATTGTAATAGCAGCAGAAGCTTGAAATGAAGAAGGTAAAGCAGGAGAGGCACCTGGAAACATGCATTCTGGGGTGAATCACACACCATTCTGATTCGTACTCTGTGTTTAGTACTTCCGGTGTCACTGTTCTGCTGGCTGGAGTAGAAGGTCGAGAGGGGAATAGCAGAAAGGCTCAAGGCCCCCAGCAAGCCAAAGTGTTAAGAAGTCTTGGCCATGAGCAAACTCCCAGCTGAGTATTTGGGGCGGAATCTAGGCCACTGGTTCCTGGTTTGAGAAACTCAAGTAGCCCCCTGGGGGTGTGCCTTACGTGCTTCCTGTTTCCATATGGCTGGCACTTTAGACTCGCAGGAAGGCCCAGAGGAAACGGGCTACCAGCTGAAGGGGCAGGTGCTTCGTGCCTGGGAGCTTGGTCTGGGTGGGGAAGATCAGCAGAGTCACCCCCATGCCATCACCCCTTCTCATCCCAGTGGCCCCATACACATCTTCAACCGTCATTGGAAGACAGGATCGCTAAGGTAAACATTCTCATTTTAAGGCAAGGTCTAGACCCTCTTGCCATCTCTGAGGACTGAGATTTCCAGAAGAGGCTGGTAGAGGGAGAGGAGGAATTCAAGGGGGATGGCATAGGAACACACATGATGGCTGAAATATGCAAAGTGTGAGAAATTAAAAACTGGCAGGGTTGAATGGCGGCACACGTGCTCACATCCACTCACCCACTCACCCACTCACCCACTCACTCACTCACAGTTTAATGGGGTTTCTGGGAGAGGAAATTGTGATCTTCAATGTCTATAAAAATCCCTGGAGTGAGCTCTCAAAAGAGAGTGAGGGTGGGGAGATGGGCGATCACAAGATTCCCGTCAGGCGAACATGTTTGTCTTTCCTCCCTTCTCAGCTGCTCTGATATGTCACCAGACACCCTTGCCCAGTCTGACAGTCCCATGGCCACACACAGCACCCAAGTGAGCCATTCCTTTCTGCGCTGCTCCAGACCTGGCTGATGAGCTCAGTCATCTCCTCTTCTAGGAAAGTAGGCCGAGCTTCTAGGAAAGATTTACTGCAACAGAACATGGCCACCTTCCACCACCTCCCTCAGCTACCCTGGTCTTTCTTCCAGGCTGGAGACGGATGTGGGGGAAGTTTAGGCAGGGGATGCTGGGAATAGATCAATATTCCTGTCCTGGGTGACCCAGGAGCTGGGCAAAGGCAGCAGGAGCCTCTCTTCATGCCCAGGACTGAACATCATGGTGCCACATAAATGCCAGCCCAGAGAATTCCCTACCTCCAACCTGAATCTGGGTCTCTGTTCACTAAGAAGAAACAGCCCCGTGCTCCCTTGCCAACCTTTTATACAGACGTGAATTTCCTCTCTGTCCCACCAGATTTCATCTCTCCCTCTCCTTGAAGCCTACAGGGACAGGTCCTCACTGATTCCTTCTACAGTTTTCTTCTCCCTACCAATGGGACAACTTGGCCCCTACCTGCAGCCTCTGCCCACCTCAGCCTCAAGGATCTCATGTGATCACAGGCTGATGAGAGCTTAAAAGCCAACCCAGAGAGCTCGCCATGGGGAGGCCCAACTCTAAGGGCGTGTTGGAACAATTCTGTGGGATGGGCACTGTTATCCCCATTTTCCAGGTGAGGATACTGAGCCCAGAAAGGTTCATAATTTTCCCAAGGTCACACACATCGTGAGTGGCAGAGTGAGGATTTGAACCTGGCAGCTTGGCTTTGGAGTCCTGCTCTTAAGGCCATAGTGCAGATGGAAATAAATTAGCACTGTTTCTACCTGTCCTGCTGCTGTCCCAGATCTGACCTTGGGCCCTGGTCTGACAATAGGATTCTCTCTTCCTCCTGTGCTTGGGCTCTCGCTTTAGCAACTTCCTGGTATGCTCATCTCTCTAGGGTATCTTAGGATACCCTATTCTTACTGTCCCTCATTTCAAGTTCTGGAATCCCACCCTAAGCCCATGCTGATGGTCATTGCCATGGACCTTGCTGACAGATCCCAGACAGCAAGATTGATGTCTTTCTTAGCTATGGGTCCCACACAGAGCTCTTAGCACAGTGCCTAACCCACAAGAGGTGTTCCATTTACATTTGCTGAGGGAAATCAGTGTCAAATGCACTGTGCCTCAGTTTCCTCATCTGTTCAATGAGAGCATCATAAATAGAGTTTTGTGAGAATGAATTAAGTGAATCTATGTAAAGCTCTTGGAACAGTGTCTGGCATGTGGCAAGTACTCTCTAAGCCTAGGCAGTGCTATTGTATATACAGGTGGAAGGCCATTCTGGTGAAGACTTTGGGCTCTGGGTCAGAAGCCGGGATTCGAATCCTATCTCTGCCACTTCTCAGACTTATGATCTTCGGCATTTGACCTAAACATTTCCATGCTTGTTAGCCCATTTAAAAATTGCATGACAATACTTGTACCTCCTAGGGTTTTTTGAGAATTAAGTGAGATAATATTTATTAAGTGCCTGGCACAGAGAAAGATATCACTACATGATAGCCAAAAAATGCTTAATTATACTATTGTGAGTATTTTACAACTGAGATACATATGTTCAAAGCATTTTTGAGTCACTCAGTCTTCTCCTCATGACAGATTCCTAACTTTTTTTTTTTTTTTTTAATATAATGATTCCACAATTCTATACATCACTCAGTGCTCATCAGGATAAGTGTATTCTTAATTCCCTTCACCCATCTCACCCATTCCCCCACCTACCTCCTCTCTGGTAACCACCAGTTTGTTCTCTGTAGTTATGAGTCAGTTTTTCATCTCTCTCTTTTTTTCTTTTTCATATGTTTTGTTTCTTAAGTTCCACATATGGTGAAATCCTATGGTATTTGTTTTTGACTGACTTATTTCACTTAGCATTATACCCTCTAGCTCCACCCAACTGGCTGCAAACAGCAAGCTCTCATTCTTTTTTATGGCAGAGTATTATTCCATTGTGTACATAGACCACAACTTCGTTATCCATTCATCTGTTGGTGGACACTTGGGCTGCTTCCACAGTTTGGCTATTATAAATTAATGCTGCAGTAAACAGAAGGGGACATGTGTCTTTTCAAATTAGTGTTTTCATGTTCTTTGGGTAAATAGCCAATAGTGGAATTACAGGATCATATGATAGTTCTGTTTTTAATTTTTTGAGATGCCTCCATACTGTTTTCCATAGGGGTTGCCCCAGTTTGCATTCCCACCCCCAGTGCATGAGGGTTCCTTTTTCTCCACATTTTCACCAACACTTGTTGTTTCCTGTCTTTTTTATGTTAGTCATTCTGACAGGTGTGACGTGATGCCACATTGTAGTTTTGACTTGCATTTAATTTTGTTGATTATTTCTTTGACTGTGCAGAAGCTTTTTATTTGGATGTAGTCCCGATAGGTATTTTGCTTTTCTTCCCCTTGCCTCAGGAGACTTTGTATCTACAAAGAAATTGCTACAGTTGAAGTCAGAGACATTACTGCCTATGCTTTCTTCTAGGAGGTTTTTTTTTGTGTTTTTGTGTTTTTTTTTTTTAAATTTCAGGTCTCACATTTAGGTCTTTAATGAATTTTGAGGTGTATTTTGAATACATTTTGTATATGGGGTAAAAAAGTGGTCCCGTTTCATTCTTTTGCATATAGCTATCCCAACACTATTTGTTGAAGAGACTGGCCTGAGTCCCAGGTGACTTTGACAAGGACAGGCCCTCAGATGATGACTTGAGGTCTCCGGGCTTTCTTTGCTGTGGGAACCAGACTCTGAGACAGGTGACCCCAAATCCTGCAGGGCAGGCGAGTGTGAATACGCTGAGATGCTGGCAAGCTGGGTGGGATTGTAGGTGTTGATGTGACGAGTGCCCAGACTGGTTTCAAACTCATGACCTCCCCACCAAAGACTGGTTTCATCTTGTAACAACTGTCAACTTGGCCCCTCCTGAGCCTCTGTGGACTGGCCGGCTGGGGGAGTTTGGAGAGATGCAGAGCCATAGGAGCCTCACCACTCACTCCCATCCCTCAGCCCAAACCTTCCCCGACACACAGAGCCTGACACACAGCGAGGCTCCTCAGGTAATGGGCCAGAGACTGAGGCCAGCAGGAGCTTTCAGAATCAGCATCTGGGAGGACACACCGATCGGCTGTCCCCGGGTGACCTGTGTGGGGACAGGCAGGGGATAAATGTAGAGGTGAGGGTGGAGGCAGGGACGGAGGCTTCGAAACGGGCCTAAGTCATAAGTGAAATGTCAGTGCCATTAACAGATACACACCACGAACCCAGATCTGAATGTGTCTGGAGTGTGTGTGTGTGTTTGTGTGTGTGTGTGTGTGTATGTGATTTGAAGAGCTAAGGAAAAAGGGGGAAAAAATGAAAAAGAAAAAAAATAAATAAAAGTCCTTTCTATCCCTGTAACCATTAGAAAGAAAATGAAGTCCAAATTGCGTTCAGGGCTGTTGGGACAGAGGAAGAGAAGCAAGAATGGAAAAAACAGGCCATAAAGATGCCAGGGCTGCTTAAGCAGAAACATCTGTTGAAGTCATAAGACTCGGGCCTGGTCAGGCTTCTAACAAACCCAGGAAGAGGAGAGTGTGTGCTGGCTCAGGGCGATCCTCGTCCGCCCCGTGCAGGGCCCCTGGGACCCGCATACGTGCAGAGCAGATACCTTCTCCAGGGCTCTGCCTGGGCCGGGCTTCCAGCAGGAGAGGAAAGGAGAGGGAGGGGAGGGAGAGGCGTCCCCAGGTCAGGAGCAGTTTGGAGCATGTATTTATTTCAAGCTTTAAATTCACTGGGACAGCCTGGGGAGCCACATGTGTCAACCCCTGCAGCTAAAGAAAGAAAAAAAAGAAGGAGGGGGAGGAGAGGGTCTGTTGCTGACCTGCAGGAGTGGGGAGGCTGGGAATGCTATTTGCAAATGGGGACGCCACTTTCTTGTTTGCGATTTTCCACCTCAGCCAACGGCTGAAGGCTCGGGTCTTCTAATAGCTACAAGGACCTCAGCTAACGTGGAGTGACCACACTGCACTCTCCGGGCCGTGTTCCTTCTAGGCATCCCCTCATTTAATCTTCCAGCTCCCTATGGTCCCTGGGTCCCCACAATGGGTAGAGACTTGCATGGCATCTTCTGAATTGCCCTCCTAGGAGGAAACCGAGGCTTAGCCAGGTCTGACAAGTCGCCCGGCTGGCCCGGGAACCAGCCAGCACACTTCAAGGCACACCCGGGAGCTGTTCCTCTCTCTGTCTCCTAGAATGAATTCGAAAAGCAGCGTCAGCCAAGGGCCACTAGTGGGAAAGCAGCCGGGAAAATGAGCCCAGCGGCCATGCGCTCACGGCCCCAGCGGGCCCCTGTGGCTTCTGTGTCACTGTGCTCTGTCACCTCAGCCCGGGCAAGAAGAGGGAGCTATGGCTGGAAGAACAGGCCATCACAGAACAAAGGGAAGTCAGTCAGTGCTCCCCCCCACCCCCCAGGGATGGAACACTATCGTCTCTCAAGGAAATGCAGAGACGGTAAAAGAAATGAAATCCAGAGTCTATATTACTAGCTTGTGGGAAACGGTCAAAGTGCCATTTAGAAGGCTCCATTCCCAAAGTCAGATGTTGTGTGCATCTCCTCTTCCTAGAAGTCCCTCCTCGCGGCCTGGCCCTGCCTGTCGGTTCAGTCATCTCCTTCTCCTACCTCCATCCTACCGAAAGGGCACCTCACCACCCTCGCCTCACATGGGGGATGGGGGAACCTGGAGAGGAAAGGCTACAACTGTTGGCTTGGGGGTTCATGGTCAGGGAGCTATGAATCCTTTCAGAAAATACACAAGTGAGACAGCAAGACTTGGCCGGCCGAAGAAGCCAATGATAACAACATTCTCTCAGCCATCAACTCCATGCTGCTAACATTTACTAGGTCGGAGCCTCCTGGTGACAGGCCCGTGCCTCACGTCAACCCTTTAGGATAGGTAACATCACCTCCGCTTTCCAGGTGAGGAAGCTAGAGCTCAGAGAGGATGTTTCTGTGCCTAACGTCACACTGTTACCGAGTGACGGAGCTGGAATTAAAATCCATGCAGTCAGAGATGGAAGCACCCATATGTTCTCTCCTGTGTTCCAGAAAACTCCAACGTGCCTCCAAACACCCGGCTTTCTGGTTAAAACGTATTTCCTGATTAAGGAGCCGTCTTAGACCTGCGTCTGCAAGGCGATGGCCCCGCTCGGGTCCCGGGACCAGACTTTGAGAAGCGAGGATCCACACCCCGCGGGCTTTCTCGCCCCACGCTATCTGTGCCATGGGGGCTGGCGCTTCTCTGGCTCCCCAGTAGCTATGCCACCAGAGCAGACGGAAAAACCACCCGTGCAGCCCAGTCAGCGACGCGGTGATGCTCTGGTTACTGCTCGGCATTTCTCGCCCTCGCCCCCCCCCCACGCGCCCCCCCACCCCAGCACCAGGCGGAGTAGAAAAACCCCACCCAGCTTTAGGTAGGAGAGGCTGGCAGGCCCAGAAGCGGATGTTGGGGCTGCCCCCCCACCCCCACCAGGGGCTGGGATAAGACTTTGATATGATTCTGTATCTTGGGGGGGAATCTATGTGATGAAATCTCCCCCAGTTGGCCTCTCCCACGAGCTGACAGGAATTTCCTGTTCAAACCAGCAGAGGAACTCGGGTTTGCTTCTCCAGGGCCAATCTTGGTGGGAAAAGGCACAAAAGAGCAAGAAGGCAGAAGCTGCTTTTTTCCTGAGCCCAGACGCCTTGGGGTCCCCGTTCTGCTCCATTGGCAGCCGGGGGAGGGGTCTTCTGTGGCTTCTCAGTTGCAACCCTTGGGGCTGGCTCCAGGGCTCTGAGCACAGATCTCTCAGGAAGGCTGGGGTGACCTGCATTCCACAGAAAGGAGGGGTCGGGAGAGGCTTTGGCTCGGGTTTGCCCAGGAGCACAAATACAGGCTAGAAAGACAACCCAGGAACCCGGCCCCTGCAGCCAGCCCTCTGACAGCACTCCTTCTTTCCTGTCTTTCAGCAGACCCCACCGAGGGCCTCCTAGCGCAGGTGCCCGGCTGGCTCTGCTTGCAGCAGAAGCTGGGATTCCCTGGCGGTGGCCCCGTGGAGCTCGCAGCCAGGGGAGCCGATTTTTAAACAGATCTCTGGAGTTCCATGGAGGGTCTGCACTGCAGGGGTGGGGGGTGGGGGGATGGTTACCAGCTCTGGGCCCATAGCCCCTCCCTGGTGGCCCAATCGTGCCTCACAGACATGGGTCTCCTCTGGCCAGCTGCCTCCTCCCCTGACACCGCCCTTTCAGTATCCACTGTACGTGCGGGGGTGGGGTTGGGGGGGGCACCAAAGACCCACACGGGCTTGTGCACTGGTGGGCATCTGGAACGTATCAGCATAACGACTGGTGAGGTCGTTCCTTGGAAACTCTGCAAATGTTTGCCTTGGTCAAGAATAAAGGTGTGTGTGGAGGGGAAAGGTCGGGTCAGCCAGAGAAACAGAGGAAGGCCTGGAAGCGGTTGCTGCTACGGTCTGGTTACCAGGGGTTTCTTAGCACCCAAACTCCAACAGTCCTGGGCCAATGGCAGCCTTTGGAACGGGACTATGGTGGCTGTGTCCCTCCTCACCAGCCTTAGAGAGTCCGGATCGCAGCTTTTCTCCTCCTTAATGATCTGCCATTCCCCAGGCAAGGAGGTGGTAGGGTGCGGCGGTGGGGGCTTGGAGGGGGACTGATTGCAGCAGATTCACCATTAAAGGAAAAGCCTAACATGGCGGGATGGGGTCTGCTGCGGATGAGCGGTTGCCTTGGTGACGCTAATGAAAAGCAGGCCTGGGCGAGGTCCCAGAACCCCCATGGGCTGAGTTATCTACCCCCTCTGCCGCTCCCCTCGCCTCCCCACCACCAGCCTCAGATCAAACTCCCCGAATATTTATAAAATCTCAACCAGAAACAGAGAAAGTCAGCCGCCCAGCCAGGCGTCTGCCCACGTCCTTCCGGAGCTGCTCGGGTGACCGTCTCCAACGTGCCTCATTATTCTAGTTTTCTTCCTTGCAGGGCGCAGGGTAACCAGAGCAGGAGGGGAAAAGAAAAAATGTTTGCTCTGCCCTATTCTGGCTGGTTTTTGAGTTGGGGAATTTACTCGGAGTTTAGGGGCCTTATTTGGGCAGGTCCCCCTGTCCCTAGCCCCTAGTGTCCCTGGGCCACTACCTGCTCTTCTGTCCCCAGTCTGTTTTTTGCACGCTCCAACCTAGACCCTCCGCTTTGTTACTGCTTGGCTGTTTACTCAGCCCCTTCCTGCTGTGGCCCACCGGCTTCTCGTCAGGCCCTGGGAAAGTCAGAAGGGACACTTGTTAAGATGAGAATCAGGGCTTCCAAAATGAAAATGCAAGGGATTATGGGGATTGGTAGCAGGAGGAGCTGGCCCTCTGGCCACAACAGAGTGGGAATTGGGCTTGTCTCTCTGGAGAAAAAGGGAAACAGTAGGGAATTGGGGCTGGCCTGAGAAAATCTGGGTGACCTCTGATAATCGCTCCTTTCTGGGTGGTTATTAAAGTGGAGAGCAAAGAACTTGAAAGACATAAGGTATACAGAAGTGGGCTGCAGCTCTGACTCTGTCCTGCCAGTCAACGGGGAGGCACCATTTCCCATTCGATGAGTGTATCGTGTGATCGTCTTTCATGACTGCCCCATCCTTTGAGTGACGGAGACTTCCGTGTGGAGAGGCAGCGGGGGTTTGTGGGGAAGTGCCAGATTGGGTCAAGAGGGCTGAATGTAATTCTTGCAGGTTCAGCCTGGCTATGTTATAAACCCTTTCTCTCTCTTGGTTTTACCTTTAAAAAAATGAGACTTGGACTGGGTGGTCTTTAAGACCTCTTCCAGTCCTGTGATCTTTATATAACAAGCAAAGAATAATAATGTCGTATGTTGGGGCACCTGGGTGGCTCAGTGGGTTAAAGCCTCTGCCTTCGGCTCAGGTCATGATCCCAAGGTCCTGGGATCGAGCCCTGCATCGGGCTCTCTGCTCAGCAGGGAGCCTGCTTCCCCCTTTCTCTCTGCCTGTCTCTCTGCCTGTTTGTGATCTCTGTCTGTCAAATAAATAAATAAAATCTTTTTAAAAAAATTTGAAAAGAAAAAAAAATAATAACATTGTATGTTATCAAGGACTACCATGAACATAATTCATGTGACCAAGCGTGGGGTCCAGGTGGTAAAAAATACAGGTGAGAAAGCAGGGGGAAGGATTAACGGAAGGTTCTGGGAATCTTTCATGCGGGGGGAGCCTCAACTGTCTCTTGAAGGACGAAAGGGATTGGGACAGAAATAAGGGGCAAGTTGAGCAGATGTTGGGAGCAGGGGGAGGAGCTTGGGGGAGGAGGTGCGGTAGGTGGAGTCAAGGTAGGTGTTGGGAAACACGGGAAGGTAACGGTCAATAAGAGGACTGGCCCACGCCAAGGAGGAGGACTGTGAGTGTAGGAGAGACAGAGGCTCTCCTGGTTCTCTGGAGGTCAGTGGACCTACCTTGAGTGACTTGAGAGGAAACCAGGTTGGTAAGTAGAGGTCAGAGCCCTAGGCCACTGGCTCCTGTGGCCTCAAGGAGGCTTCAGGGTCTGGCTGAGGGATCTGACTCCTCAGAGAGAGGTCTTTTGTCACCTTTCTGCCAAGGAGGCCAGCCAAGTGGCACAGGCGGGCAGGGATTAAAGTCAGCGAGTGTGAGAGGAGGGAAACAAACTCCCTACTGGGTCAGGAGTGTGAGACCATGATACCTGAATGACCCCAAGGCACGAGGTGTTGGGCAGAAGCCCAGCCTGGGACAGGGAGATGCTGGGCATCCTGAGGATTCTTCTAGGAAACCTATGGGGCTCCTCCTTCTAGTATTCACTGGCCTCTCTCACTCCCACTAGGCCCCGGCCTCAGCCTAGTGATGAGAGCGGCCCACACATCAGGGGGTAGCTCTCGCCCTCCTCCAGCTATAGCCCAGCAGCCACGGGCCAGGTGTTCACACATGTTCACGGGTTAAAGGGCCATTTTCCCAAGAGCCACCCATGTTCTGCTGCACCTTGCTTCAGGTACTGCGATCTTGGTGTCCCCTCCCCCGTTCCCCAAGCTTAACCCTAATGCCAGGGTGGGACTCAAATCTAAGTCTGTTCTGCCAGCCAGAGCGGACCGCTACTGGTGTGCACACCTGTGGACCTCAGCAGGATGACCAAGGGGTGGCTTTGGGGTGGGTGTGGATGTGGAGCTGGGATACGTGGGCCAGGCGTCACGTGTGTATGCTCAAGGTGCTTCCTAGTACCGGATGGCAGGGAATGAAGCCAGCCTGGGGCTGGTTCTCCTTAAGCCACTATGCTCCAGTATGAAACTCCAAGGAATCCACCAATTCTAAATTCAAATTTCACCTTCAGAATGCCATGGAGGTATACTTGTCAACTTATGAGAAGGCAACATATTCTATTTAATAGTTTATTAGCTCAACTTGCAACTTTCATATACTTAGACATACAGAAGCTGGCCTCCACTGTGTTCTTACCTGGACCTCCAAAGTCAGGGGAGTCTACATTTCCTAACCTAACCCATTTTACAACCTGTCCTCTGACTTATATGACACTAATGGTCACCTGGTCTCTGAAGAGCTCATGCCCTTCTGATAAGCCTATAGGTGCCTCAGGCACACATGTTGGGCAAACCCAGTGGACCCAAGACCTTGGCAAATCACCACCCCCCCACCCTGCAACTGGTTCCAGCAATATGGTGGCCCAGAGTCCAGGCCTGCAGAGGGCCCTATACGCTCCCAAATGTATTTCTTCGGCTTTGATCAGCCCCTGAAGCTAGGGATCCTGTGTGGGCAGGCAGGGCCTGCTCACAGGAAGGCAGGGTGGGCTCCTGTGTGATTCTGAGGGAATCTGCAAGATCTCCTTGGCTTGCCAAAATACCTGCTCTCCACCCACATCTTCTGCCTCCACCAGTGAAGCCTAAAGTTTCTTTATAGGTGCCAAAGCCTTTCAGTTACTTCTTGGTCTCAATTCCATGCCTCTGCCCCAACTCTTACACTCTGAAAACCTTCCCCACCCCATCCTAAAGGCAGACTGCTTGACAAAGAAGGGCCTGGTCAGAAGTGACCCATCCCTTCTCTTTCAAAACCACACTGTCACTGCAACTACTCTTCTAGAAGTAATTCATGCTCATGGCAAAGATCACACATCTTCCAGAAGGGTAGAAGCTTCTGAGCCCAGTTGCCCTTTTCCAGAGATGACCATTGAGACAGAGTTGCTTGTTTCCCTTGTAGGAATAGTCTGAGCATACCCAAGGCTAGATCCTCTTGGCATTCCCATCTGTGCCCTGAGATCTCCAAGGGAAATGATACGGAGATGAGAACAGAGTCATGCCTAGAAAGAACCTTGAGGAAATGGGCCTGGTTGGAAGGGGTCGAGAGAGCCAAATGACCATGAGATGGAAGCAGAGATGTCAAAGAGGGAGGGAAGGAAGGTGGAAGAACGTAGCATCGTGGAAACCATGAGGGAAGGCACGGCCTCACAGACGCCATGACAGAAGATGGTGGAAGGTGTGTGTCAGGGACAGCAGAGGGCTCAAGAGGATGAGAGCTAAGAACAAAGTCACTGGGGTGACTGAGGGAGTTGTTCAGTGGAGCTGCAGGGGCAGAAAACCACCCACATTGGTAACAGTGTCTTCTCTACACTGGTCACAGTTCTAAGTGCTTCCCACATATCAACTCATTGCATCCTGACAAGAATTCTCATCTGCAGATGAGCAAATTGAGGGGCAGAGTGCTGAGTATTCCAAGGTCACACAGCCACAACAAGGCAGAGATGGGGCTGGAAGCCTCTGAGATGAATGTAGTGTAGGTCAATACACTCTAGCCAGAGCAGAGCTGGTCTATGAGCAGGATGTGAGGATGTGGTGCCAAGTGGCGGGGCCTCCCTGACGTGGCTTCTGCCATGTCCAGAACGGCCCATAAAGTGTCCATGTCCACCATCTTCCAGAAGGCTGAGACTAAGGAAGAAGAGGAGATAAATCAAAAAGGGAAATGAAATGAGAGGATCCTGGAGACCGGGCCCCACTGTGTCCTGGGGTAGAGGCAGCCAGCAGAGGCCTCTGAAGGGGTAGCTCCAATGACTGCTCTACAGGAAATCAGTGCCTCCTGAGATGGCACCTTTCAAAAGCTTCCCCTCAAAGCTCCATGCTTGCCCTGTTGAACACTTTCCTCCTCCCCAGTCTCCAGTCCCCGCCTCCACCCACTCCCAGTTCTCTTCCACCTCCTCTTCCTGGGGAAATGGTCTTGAAAAGGCCCTTTGTGGATCGCTGGGCCCTTGACTAGGGGGGCGTGGGCCACATTTAGCAGCCATGAGCATTTGCTCCCTTGCATTTTCTCTCCTGGTTGGCCAGCCCGATCAGAAAGGATGTCTGTGGGGAACAGAAGTTGGGGTCAGAAGTTGTGTGCCACACAGCAAGCCCAGTTCTATCTAGGCTGATTTGGGAGTTACTGGTGTGTTTAGATATCACACAAATAGATTGCCAGATAAGATACAGAAAACCCAGTGCAGTTGGGATTTCAAACAAACAAGGAATAATTTCCGAGCATAAGTATGTCCCAAATATTTTGTGGACCATACTTACACTAAATATATACATGTATTTAGTGTATGTATACACACACACACACACACACACACACATATCACTGTTTATCTGAAATTCAAACTTAAACGATGTTCTCTATTTTTATTTGCAAAATCTGGCAATGCTACCCTCAAACACAAAGCTACAGCCTGGCTCCCAGGACTCTGTCAAAGAGAAGGCCAGGCAGTGCTATGCCTTTGATCTAGTGGACCTGCTTAAGTCCTTGTACTCCAGGAATAAAAGAAATCTCTGAGCTGCCTTGGTTCTTTGTCTGAGAAGCTCAAGTGCCAAGTTAAGAGGTCCCTCCCCCAGCCCCCTCTGCCTACATCTCTGTGGGTGGTAACCACAGAGGGGCAAAGGGGGGAGCTTGGCGATTTGGAAGCAGCTGGACAAAGGTCTTGAAACAGAAGGCCGGGGCTCGTTCCTCACATGGGAGGCTCTGAAGTGACTTGTTCTTAGACTTGAATTCTCAAGGTTGAGGAAGGCTATGCGTGCAAAGGGAAATTGGTGGTGGTCTCGCCGGAGGGAAACCAAGCCTACGACCCAGATCACTGAATACCTCACTACATCCAAAAGCTAGGGAGGGCCGAACACAAACGCATTAGATATCCCTCAAGGGCACTCTCCTCTCTTCCTGTCTCTTGTCACCCCTGAATCTGCCATGTGCTGGAAGGCACACGGGTTGCAACACGGTGTGTAAATCCAGACCACTTTCCTGAACACCTTTGTGAGTTTTGGTTCTCGCGATCCTGTGACCTAATCCTTCTAACTTGGTCTTGGAAGGAGACACTTCAAGGCCTTTTCCCTATGAAGTAATAAGTTTTTTTGAGGAACAAGATTATCAAAAGACATTCAGGACCTGGGACTTGGATATGAAGCTCTGTTTGTTTATTTTTAACAAATTGTGTAGCATGTCTTGCATGAGGTGAGCCGGTAGATTACAAAAATCTCTGTGAAGGCTGCCATGTCACACTATCTGCGGAGGGAAATTACTTTATTCCTTTTTTGCTTAAGTTGCTTTCACCACAATTAACAATGAGATCTAACAGCTATGGCCACATTCTGCCCTGTGGGCAGCAACATGCTTGATGCCAAACACACATCACAGAATCAGGAAGGTCAGTGTGTTTTTCAGGAGTTTGCCTGATGGAAATGAGCCAGCTTGAAGTGCTACAAAGCAGCGGGCACACCCAACATTCCCTCTGGGTTACAATAATCCAGGGAAGAGATGATGGTAACTTTGACCAATGAAGCAGCAATCGAGGTGGTAAGAGGTTGTTGGCTTCTGGATTTATTTAGAAGAAACTGCCAACAGGATTTGCTAATGGGTTAGGTGTGGGGTGTGAAATCCCCAGAGAAGGCAAGGATGACTTCAAGACTTTTGGCCTGAGTAGTTGGAGGATGGAATTACCCTTCACAGATATGGGGAGGTTGAGAGAGGGGCCTGTTGGCGGAAGTGAATCAGGAGTTTGATTCTGGATCCGTTCGTCTGAACATGCCCAGTAGCCATCCCAGTGGTGGTGTCAAGTGGGCATTTGGCTCTGCTGTTCTGGAATTTAGGGGAGAGGTGCAGGCCAGAGATTCAGTTTGCAAGCTGTCAGCAGGTAGATGTCATATCAAGCTGTGAGGACATGAAATCATGAGGAGCGAATGAAGAGAGAGGAGGAGGGGTCTGAGGGTGGAGCCCTGAGCTCCTTCTCTGTGATTTACCAGCAATGCTGAAGAACCATGCTCAGCATTCAGTGGCCACTTGGGTTACCCATGGCAACGGCTGGTTCTTTTCTGGGTTCAGGTTTTCCAACTCAAGAATAGTGAGTGATGGTTATAAGGTGGATTGCAGGCCTGTTCTGTTGGACCCAGAAGAGGTATTCAGGGAGACGGGCAGAACTTGGTGCCCCTACAACCAAGTTTCTACCTAGAGAAGCAGGCCAGGAGACTGGAGGTGTGCACAGTGGGAGCTGCTATGAGAGCATGGAAGTCGGGCTACATAGATGGGAGATCTTGGTTGGAGACGGTGGTGTGCTGGGGCTCTGTGAACCAGAGCTGTGGGCCAGACAATGTCCCATAAAGTGGGTTCCAAGAGGCTGGCTATACTTGGGCAGGTGGGTGCTACAGGGAAGGGTCTAGGTAGATGGGACGGGAGAAGACAGAGAAGAACCTTTCAATGCGGTGCCTCAGAGAGTGGGCTCTGCAGACAGGCTGATGTGGGCTCAACTTGGGCAAGCTACTAAACCACGCTATCAGTAAGGAGTTGAGTGGGACACCTGGGTGGCTCAGTCGGTTAAGCGTCTGCCTTCAGCTCCGGTCACGATCCCAGGGTCCTAGGATCAAGTCCCACATCGGGCTCCTTCCTCAGTGGGGAGTCTGCTTCTCCCTCTGCCTGCTGCTCCCCCTCCTTGTGCTCTATCTCTCTCACAAATGAATACATAAAGTCTTGAAAAAAATAAGGAGCTGAGCACGCTATCAATATGGAGCTCGATCAATGCCTCGTGATCCATAAACAGTAGCTGTTAGTATTTTAATGCTCACTTATGATTTTAGGACACTGTGTCTATATCCAGGCCTATTCAGACAGAGATGGGAGGATACATTTCACAAAAAGCAGAGACAGCACACCGACCCTCTAAGACATGAATCCAGTTTTTAGAAAGACCTATACTGAAGTTTTACCTTCAAGGTAGGACATTTATTTGTATGAAGTGGGGAGCAGCTCCCTTACTGAGAGAAACACACCTTGGTAGAACGTGACTTTCAGTAAGAACACATTCTTAGCCCCAAGTGTGACAAGAAAGAGAGGAAGGCAAAGCAGCAGAGTTCAAAGCCCAGCCCCAGGAAGGTGGGGCAGATGGACTGCGCTGGTCACGGTATTAGCAAATAGGTTGACCTCAGCTGTAAGACACTAGGGAGGTACCGTCCAACACATTCTTTTTAGGGAGAGGACTGGAAATGCACCCTGGGACCAGCCTCACCCTTTCATTGTGAGAAGAAACGGAGGCTTAGAGCAGGGAAAGAATCACCACAGGTCGAAGGCTAAGACCAGGTCTGGGAAGGCAGGGGCTGCAGAGTGGGATCTGGGTGAGGCATGAGGAAGGTGTGAAGGGTAGAAGGTAGGAATCCCGGCTTATGGTCTGGGATGTAGAACCCCATGGCAATGACCAGCCCAGGATTAGATTGTTTATTCCTTTTTAGTAAAACCCAGAGGAACGATGAGTACAATCATTAGAATAATACATTTCACGGTGGAAGCATCTAGATAAAAAAAGAGTGCAGATTTATTCTTGGTTATCCCTTTTTGAGGCTGGGCCTTCATTTTTAAAACGATTAAAATCATGGGTGGTGGGGATTAAGGAGGGCATTTGCTGTGATGAGCCCTGGCTGTTGGGTATGAGTGATGAGTTACTGAATTCTACACCTGAAACCAACATTACACTGTATGTTAACTAACTGGAATTTAAATAAAACCTTGAAAAAGAGAATATAAATAAATACATGCACAAGGCCATAGGACAGGAAAGGCCCAGTGGCTTTGCTCTAGCGATCCCGTGGAGGGGCAGCTAGTTCCTTCTGTTCCCATAAGCCCAGACCATACAAACCTGGCATTGTCCCCCTCTCTCCCTGCCCTGTGGTGCCTCCTCTTGAGTTACAGTCATCATGGAGATCAGGTCGGCTCTCTGGGTTTTAAGCGAAAGGTCAAGGCCTGAGAAGACTTGGAAGCAAACTGGAAAATCGGCTTCCCTCTCCAGAACTCCCTGTCAGCTTTTAAGCTCCTTCTGTTTATACAAGTTTTTGGAGAGGGTATTGGTCTCTTGTGTTCTGATATAGGTGTTGTTCTCTTAAGCTTGCTTTCCAGCGAATCTCAGCAAACTACAAATAGAATGGTCCTGTTTACTCCTCCTTTATCCGAACTTTTTTCTAAATAAAAGAAAATTAAGGGGGTGCCTGGGTGGCTTAGTGGGTTAAAGCCTCTGCCTTCAGCTCAGGTCATGATCCCAGGGTCCTGGGATCAAGCCCCGCATCAGGCTCTCTGCTCGGCGGGAAGCCTGCTTCCTCCTCTCTCTCTGCCTGCCTCTCTGCCTACTTGTGACCTCTGTCTGTCAAATAAATAAATAAAATCTTAAAAAAAAAAAGAAAGAAAATTAAATTCTTTCTCTTGCTTTTGAAATATACGCACACTGAGATCTGTTGAACCAAGGCAGTGGTCAGCTTAGCAAGGAGCGTGGATTCTGAGTCAAGAGTTGGCTCACCCAGCCCAGGCCCATCTCTGACCCTTACTGGCCTTCCATCGTCCCCATGCCCCAAAGCAAGGTCCTTATCTCACCTCCAACACAGCCACTCCAACAACAGAGTTGAGGGGAGTAATACTGATCTAATTGTTAAGAGGCAATAAGGCCTCCTACCCAGAAGCTCTAAAGTACTGAGGCCCAATCTCTTCTCCAAAAATGTCCCCTGCATCTCTCAGCACTAGTCATGCTCGCTGCTTTAGTGTCTCTATCTAGAAAGTAAGACTCATTCCTCATCACCAGACACCATGGTAATGATGCCAAAAGAACAAGGGCTTTAAGCTTCATGCATCCTCAGCCTTCCTGCAAAGTTCCTGATATCTCATTCTCCAAAGACCCACAAGAGATGAAATTTGCTGCCTGGTGGGCAAACAACCCAGTTGCAGGGTGACTGCTTGTTTCTAGAATGAACGGGGCAGAGGGCTCTGGCAGTTGCGTAGCCTTCCTCTTTGGGATGATCCCAGCTCAACAAGGGCGTGTGTATGAGTGTGGTGGGGGAGGTCATAGGAAAAGGGACATAATGTGTTCTGGAATCAAGTAGGCAAGGTTTTGAGATTTGGTATTCAATTTCAACTTACTAAGTGGGGTCCCAAACCCAAAGAAGCACCAAAGACACTTAACTGACTGAGTTCATTTCATTCCAAATCAGTTGGACCCCAAACCTTTGTAGCTTTTCAGTCTGGGGAAAAAGTGCAGTCCAGGGACCTCCAGAGAGACATCAGAATGGGCTCATTTTATAAGTTTTGGAGTCAGACAGACCTAAGTTCGGATTCTGGCCTCACTATTTAGAAGCTATATGAACTTGAGCAAGTCAAGTGACTTCTCAGAGTCTCAATTCCTTAATTTTCCAATAGGGGACAAATGAACACACCCTCGTAGAATTCCTGATTCAGTAATTTTGACAGAATATCCCTGGCTAAGCAGTAAGGCGAGACATCGGAAGAGTGTGCCCCAATTTCTGGCTCAAAGGAGATGCTCAATGAAAGGTATCACTTGTTATCTAAGCCCATTCTCATGGTCTCCTATTAAGGAGATAGTCATTCTTGAGAAGCTTCTTGGAAGCTAAGGTCTTTTTTGTTAAAGACTTTTTTTTTTTTTTTTTTTAAATAGGCTCCACGCCCAGTGTGGAGCCCAACGTGGGGTTTGAACTCATGATCCTGAGATTGAGACCTGGGCTAAAATCAAGAGTTAGATACTTAACTGACTGAGCCACCCAGGTGCCCCTAGTTAACAGCTTATTCAGGCAATGAGAAAATCAGTCAAAGACACATATTCCTGTTATTTAACCTCAGAGTGGGTTATAAGACTTCCCTCACCCTACGGCCCCTTAAACCCCCCATACTCGGCAGCTTGAGATGAAAAACCCTGGCTAAAATGTCAGGCTTTCACCCTTCTTCGAGGACCTCTGGAATGGACTAATGAGGTCACCACAGGTGCTGCCTTGCCCTTAGCCATGAAAAAAAAAAAATAAATAAACTACTGTCTGTTGGAGAATGGTAATAGGAGAACCATGCCCAGAATCTGGTACTGTGGGGATCTCAAACCACAGTGCTGTTTCAGTAACACATTTCTGTTTCACCAGTCCAAGGTCCACTGACCATTAGGCAGGTCTGGTGGTCTCGACATGGGGGTCCGGGTTCTCCCGTCTCACTCTGGAAGCCCTCGGAGCACAATCTCCACCTGCTGCTGAAGTACTGGTTGGGAGGATAGGAGCCATCTTTTGGGAGAAATCAACAATGGTTTCTCAGTTCTATTATTTTAAATAATGTCCAGTATGTTGGACATGGTTTTGAGGGCTGAGCATTCAACCCAGATGGTCAGCAGTGTTGTTAGTGAAGAGGTAGTTGCTGGCCATCCCTGGCTTGCTAGAGTCTGGGGGAGGGTAGAGGTAAAAGCTTTGGATTCCCTTCAACAGGTAAGCAAGCATAAATAAATAAATAGATAGATAGATAGATAGATGATAGGTAGATAGATACCAGAAATATGTGCTGCATGTTCTTGTTTGCCAGGATACATGGAAGGAACTGGGCACCAGAAGCTGTCTTCATCTGCGAGCTGAATGCAAGGTCTTCCACCTGGTGGGCCCGGAACAGGCATAGGTTGAGACCTGGGATCTGGACAGTGTCTGGAGGCTCCTTAGAACATCAGGTTTCTGGGGCCCCTGCGTGGCTCAGTTGGTTGTGTCTGCTTTTGGCTCAGGTCATGATCCCAGGGTCCTGGAATAGAGCCCCGCATTGAGCTCCCTGCCCAGCAGAGAGCCAGCTTCTCCTTCTCCCTCTGCTACTCCTCCTGCTTCCCTCTCCCTCTCTCTTTGTCAAATAAGTGAATAAAATCTTTAAAAAAAATCAGGTTTCTGAGGGGAGTTTGGGGGATTCATATATCCATTCAACAAGCACATGCTGCAGCTTTGGTCCCAGAGAGAGTGACAGGTAATAAACAACAGAGACATTATCTCATGGATTATTTGGTGATAATTTTATGGAGAAAAATCAGTCAGGTAAGGGGGATAGGGCATCTTTAGGTAGAAGTTCCAGCAAAGTTAGGGTGTTTTGTTTCTTTATGTAGACTGTCAGTAAAGACCTCCTTGAGAAGGGAACAAGCTAAGATTCAGGGTTGGGGGAGTGCAATCAGGGAGAAGGACTAGCAAGTACACAGGCACAGAGTCAGGCAGGAACCCGACTTTCCTGAGGAACATCAAGGAGTCCAGTGTGGCTGGAGAGGAGGAGAGAAAGATGGAGAGACAGAGGAGGTAAGCTCTGAGAAGGGACAGGGCTCAGTCATGTGGGCCTCTAGGCCACCATGAGCCTCTGGCTTTTACTAAATAAGATGGGAGCTGCTGGAGGATTCTGAGCAGAAGGGGACATGAGCTGATGTACTCGGATTACCCTAGCTGCTGGTACCCCACAGCTAGATTTGAATCCTGAGTCCACATAGGACCTATAGTATCGTGAGTGAGCTATTTAATCTCTGTGCTTCTGTCTCTTCACCTGTAGAATGGACTAGTAGTACTCATTCTCCATAGGGTCCTTCCTAGGGTTGTTGTAAGGGTGAAATGAAATAATGCATATACAGTGCCTGGCATGTAGTAAGAGCTCAAACATTAGACATCATTACACTGCTGCTGATTCTGTTGGTGGAACATGGGCAGTTTGGACATAGGAAGGCAAGTTCTACAGGGGCAAAGGGGTATTGAGATTGAAGTCACCAACAGGAAAGTCAGTCATGGAACCCGGGACTCACTGGGAGGTCAGGAGAAGCAGCAGTCAAGAGTGGGTGGACAGCCCAGCTCGAGAGTCCAGGTGATAGTCTGTAGGTGGGCAGCTGGGGGGAAGGGTACTGCAGGACTTATCTGGGTGGCTACCTGGAATCAGGAGCACCAGGTCAAGAAATCAGGAAATAAGGAGCTGGGTCCCAGACAGAGCGTACAGACTCTCCAAGAGGTCCAACTGAAGGATGGCCCAGTTGCAGGGATAGCTCAGGAGCCAGGGACCAATGCTTACATCTTATTTCAAGAGTCCTGATGGACTTCGGGAAGAGCAAGCTGTAGCTTCTAACAAGACAGAGAGGAAGGCAGCTGCTGACCCCGTCTTGCTCACAAGATGAGAAGTGGAGAGGTAGTTGGGCAGGTTCCATGAGGCAGGTTGGGGCTGATGTGTGGGAGAGGAAATTAAACCCACTGTAGGGTTGAGAGACTCCAGGGGACTACCAGACGTTTCGCAGAACCCACTAGTGTATTTGGGTTAGAGATAATATCTCAAAAGGTTGACCAGACATTTAAAAATGGATTATAAACATCCCTGCTTCTCAGCCAAAGGCTTAGACACAGGACATGGGACAAAAAACCAAGGTCTCGAGGACGTGTTTCTGTACAGAGTATGAACTAGCTATGAACCGGGGTCTGAGGGGCTATGTGGGCCAACAAACTACTCCAGAACGGCATGTTTTCTAGTTCTTGGGATTGTGCTTTATAGGTTTATTCTGCTAGGCAGTGAGATAAAATCAGTGTTCACTTCCTGTGTCGGCCTCCAGCAGCTCCGTCTTCCCATTAGAGACTGTTCACTCTTATTTTGCTCTTCTTCTAACAGTCTTGATTATCTGGCTCTTGAGTGAGGACCTGAGCTGGGGTGTCTTTCAAAACCAGTGAGCCAATAACCAACCAAAAAAACAATTATTAACTGACCAACAATGAACCTACTAACCAAACCCGGTAGGTAGAACAATGGCCCCTTCAGGATGCCCATATCCTAATTCCTGGAAACCCTGTGTATGTTACCTTATGAGGCAAAGACGAATTGACGTTGCTAATTGACTGGCTTTAAAAATAGTCATATTGTCCTGGATTGTCTGTGAGGGTCCAATGTAATCACAAGGGTCCTTAAAAATAGAGGAAAGCAGAAGAGGAAATCAGGGTGAAGACAGGTAGGAAGGACTCAACCCAGAACTGCTGGCTCTGCGGATGGAGGAAGGGGCCATGAGCCAAGGAATGTGGGTGGCCTCTAAAAGGAGGAAAAGGCAAGGGAAGTGGGTTCTCCCCTGGGGCCTCCAGAGAGGAATGCCACGCTGCCAGTGCCCCAATCTCAGCCCGGTGACAGCATGTCAGACGCCTGACCTCTGGCACAGTAAGGTAACGAATTTGTGTTATTTAAGCCACTAAGTCTGTGGCAATGTGTTCCAGCAGCAATAGGGAGGGAGCCTGGTGACCACACAAACTCTCTGTCCCATTCAGTCCACCTGTGCTGCAGCACCTGGGGCCCTCAGCCTGGTTCTCTAGCCTTAGGGCATGATGTCGCCTGTCTTGTGCTTACCATTCCTTGACTCTCCCTACCTCTTGCCTCTGCCAGTGTTCAAGATTCCTCCTCTTTTGTTAATTTTTAAAAGTTTTTTCAAAAGATTTTATTTATTTCTTTGAGAGCGAGAGAAAGAGAGAGCGCACGGGTGGTGGGAGGGGCAGAGGGAGAAGCAGGCTCCCTGCAGGACATGGGGCTTGATCCCAGGACTCCAGGATCATGACCTGAACTGAAGATAGACACTTAACTGACTGAGCCACCCAGGTACCCACAAGGCTCCTCCTGAAAGGGTTCTTATGTCTTCTATTTGCACAGAGCTTTCAGGCTTACAAAGCACTTTCGGTGGTTGGTGTGAAGTTGAGAAGAAACAACATACACGTGAGTGCTTTGCAAACTGGAAAGCAAACACAAGCAAAAAGTCGTGAGAGATTTTGTGTGTGTGACTCTCCAGGCATCCCGCCCAAGGCTTCTGAAAGCCCACAGGGCTTCTTCCCTTGGGGCGCTGGCCACAATGTCTTGAATGAGAGTTCCCTGCAGACAAAAGTTACCCTCTCACTAGGTCTTCTTTGAGGGCAGGGCTCAGGACTTACATATTGATCTTGGCAACCTTCATAGGGAGAAGCTTAGCTGTGGTACAAGTGGCCATGGGGGTGAAAACAAGAGTCAAAAGATCACAGGAAGTTGCCGAGGGCACTGGCCTACCTCCCTGCTTAGGCACAGACCCCAGACTCAGACTCCCTGATGACACGTCCATGTTTTCTCTCAGTACCTTGCCTTGGTTTCTTTTAGGTCCTACCATGAATTCTTCCAGATGCCTCTGGTCCTTGCCTAATCCCAGATCTTCTCCCCCCTTTTTTAAAAAAATTAATTAATTAATTAATTTATTTGCAAGAAAGAGAGAGAGAGAGAGGACACACCTGGGGGGAGGGGTTGTGGGAAGGGGCAGGGAGAGGGAGAGAGAATCTCAAGCAGACCCCACGCTGAGCGCAGAGCCCAGCTCAGGGCTTGATCTCATGACCCTGAGATCACGACCTGAGCTAAAACCAAGACTTGGACACTTAAGTGACTGTGCCGCCCAGGTGCCCCTGATCCCAGATCTTCTTACATACAGTCAAAGAACCCCATGAAGAGAGTCTTGATTCTGGGCCCTCTCCTAATCTCAAGCTCCCTCATGGGTCCTGCCCCGGGCTCTGCTCCAGGCAGGACAGCCCTCTGGCTACTCCCTGTTTCCACAGGGTGGGAGAATGGATGCAAGACAAGGAGCCACAAGGCAGAGGAACCTGGGTATGCGGACTCAGGGGCCACCAGGGCAAGCTCATTCTTCCCGCTCTCTGGCACAGCTTGCCCTGTTACTCTGGGCCACTTTAGGTAAACGGGGAAAAAAACAATGTCTGTCAGCTACAGAATGAACCCATCAGGAAAGGACTGTTATTGCCAAGTGTTCTCAGAGGCCATGACAAACAAAGAAGGTGAAAACCTGTCTTTAACATCAGGCTCCAGTTCCTGACTGTGGCCCCCGGTGGCCTTCTGTGCACAGAGGTCCGGGGGCCTTTAAAAGAGAGCCCTTGTCTACCTGCCCTCTTTCATTTTCCAGGCTTCCCTGGCCTGTTGCCTCAGCTCCTGGGGGAGGGGCTCCCAAATGAACAGCCCATGGGTCGCAGAGGCTGCTGGGATTCAGGCTGCTGTTCCGCCAGGCTCTGTGGCAAACCTGAGAGCCCACAGCAGTGTCTGCTGTCGGCTGTGCCCTTTCTCTAGTGGCATTTCCATCTCCAAGGAGGCAGCCATGTCAACACAGGACGTTCAGCGTCTTGCCCTCTGGGCGGGCAGGGGTGTCCCCTAGCAACTGGAGCTGTGATCTGCATATGCATCTATTCAGGACTTTCTTTCCCTGCTTCCTTTGAAACAAGCTTGCCCTATACCCAAGTTCCCTGTGAACCCCATACAATGAAAACAGCAGTTGACAGGTTCCCTGTAACTCGTGAAATCTGAGTGCATCCAAGGGGAGAAAGAGAGTGCTCATTACTGAAACACAAAACGAGCCCCTTTCAAGGCACAGCTCGTCTGGCCCTTCAGTTTGCTGCCGCTGACCCCACTGCCCTTCCGAGCACAATAAGCCGAGGGAGGAGAGGGAGAGAGAGGTCTTCACTCCTTAAGTTGCCGATTGATCATCCTCCTAACCCCTATGGGGGCTTCTTGGTCCAAACAATTCAGGTGACAGAGGTCAGGGCTCCAGCCCATTCCTTGGGGAGATCTTAGCTCTCCCTGCAGGGACTTTCCCAGGTGAAACAAAGACAACCTCGAGAAGCCTTCAGAAACTGCTGCTGAGGATGCAGAGCAGAAACAGAGAAAGGGGAAATTAGAGGTGCCCAGAATCACAACACTGGGCCTCAGCCCTTTCATCCAGCCAGACCTCAACCCCCTTTTCACACTCCGGGACTGGGCCATGCATTGTGGAAGTCCAGTCGTGTCCACGCTCCAACATGGCGGCTAACGGCAACCACCTGGGAACAGGGTTGGGGAAAGAAGCCAGACAGAGGGTGGAAACGGCTCTATTTCTGCCCACACTGGCTTTTAGCTGATCAAGCAGACTTCTAACATGCAAAATATCAGAAAAGGAGAAAGAAGAGGCAGAGAAAGGAGAAGGAAGAAGAAGGAGGAGGAGGAGGACGACTAGGACGAGGACAAGGCTGAGGACGAGGAGGAGGAGGAGAAAGAAGAAAGAAGAAAGGCTTTCAAAGGAAGCCTGTAGAGATCTGCTGCCCATTCCTGAGGTTGTCCAGTGAGGGCTCTGGAGGATCCAACTCCATGGTTTGAATGGTAGACCCTGTTGTGCACAAAGCAACACAGGCTAGTGTAAGTGAAAAAATACACTGGGGCTTTTGGGCTTATCCCATCCAGTCCTTGGAAGATCAAGAGATGGCTAAGCAGGATAGGGCTTTGTTCTTTTACTCCTGTTTCCAGAAGCAGTGACTGAGAGTGAGCATGCAGCCGTGCTGCGCCAATAATCTCTTTGGGTTTACCTGGGGACCACAGGCAGCCATCTCACCACCGGGCTTCTGAGTTTATCATGAAGAAATGCACCGTACCACTTGAAGTCTCTAAATATGCCTTGTACTTTGATTTTTCCAATACTGTCCCTTCACGCTGAGTGCCGTCCCTGCACTCCCCTACCTGGCAGATTCCTGCAGTCTTCAAACTATGCTATCGAGGGCTGTGTTCTTTACATACATTCATTTCTTAGCAGTGTTCACATTGGGATCTCTTTACTTACTCTGTCGTAAGACTATCATTCCTCTGAGTGCAGGATCACTGCTTGTTTGTTTTTTCCATTTCAATATCGGTGGTGGTTAGTGCATAGTAGCTACTCCATAACCTAAAGAAGGGAACTAAATCATGATAAGGATCGTTGTTTCTTGTTCAGGTTCTAGATTGGGCTTTATCCAATCACCAAGGACTTGTAAATAGGGCTCTGGCATTGCATAACCCCAGGGACCCCATTCACATAGAATATAATGTGAATAGGGCCCCTGAGTCTATGAAATTCAGTGGCTTTGCTTATGGCACTCACGCCATAGGCCAGGCTAATGGGGGAATCGAAGTAACAACCTACACTCTAGTTACAGAGACAGAGCGAATATGGAAAAATGCAATAAAGACATAGTCCAGAGTGGCCCCGTCTATGGGCGCAGCTGGAGACCTGGGAAAGGAGAGGTCAGTGTGGATGATAGTCATTAGGAAAGGCTTTGTGAAGAAATTGCACTGTCCATGATGAATGCGGTAGAAAATAGAATGATAAAAAAAAAAAAAAAACAACCATGCAAAGCACAGAGTATTTTTAGGGCAGTGAAACTATTTTCTATGATATTATAATGGTGGATACATGTCATCAAACATCTGTCTGAATTCATAGCATGTACAACACCAAGACTGAACCCTAAGGTAAGCTGTGGACTTTGGGTGCTAATGATGTGCCACTGTAGGTTCATTGACCGTAAGAAATGCACCACTTTGGCAGGGGCTGTAGATAGTGGAGGGGACTGTGCCTGTGTAGTAGGGACAGGGGGTATATAGGAAATCTCTTTACTTTCTGTTAATTATGCTGTGAACATAAAACTTCTCTAAAAAATAATGTCTATTTAGTAATTAGAAAAGAATGAGTCTATTTGGGATATTAACAAGAGCAAGTATACTGAAAAAGATCAAGCAAAGCCCATAGGAAGATAAGAAACAACGTGGACTGACCATAGGTGGTGGGAGGGAGTATGGATTGAAGAGTAATGAGAAATTAGCCTGGAGCGGTAAGGTGGGGCAGACAATGAAGTCTTGAAAGCCAAGCAGAGAAGTTGGGACTTGATTTTGGAGAACATTGACCTTATAGGTTTTAGGGAAGTGACAGAATGAAAATAGTAGGTACAGAAGTGGAGTTTGAGGAGTGTTTAGAGCAAAGAGAGACTAGAACATTCTCCTAGTTATCAAGGCACCAGGAGTTTCTCCAAGCTCCGGAGGTGTATGCTGTGATCTCATGACTGTCCACGGACAGAGCTGCAGAAGAGGGCGGTTGATCTGACAGCCACGAGGAAGATCCTCCAGTGCTCCATGAGCATGACCTTTTTACAAATGGATCAAGGTCACATGATGAGTGGAGCTGGCATGACAGCATGTGAGACAAGGAGTGCTCAAGCTTGAGGGGCTGGCCTGGCTTTGCTGCTTACTTACTTTGCTGCTGTTCGAAATCTGACTTTGATGTTGTTTTCCTAATATCTAATAAGGATGATAAATAAGACAGTTCTGTGGACAATGGGCTTTCTTGTTTATTGTTCACTTTTTTTTATGCTCTGGATTTTTAGTACAGAATGTAAGAGATGAAAATGCAGTTTTCTGTATCTTGAGAACCAGACAGTCATTCAACAAAGAGTTATCGACTCTGAGGGCAGAGTGGCAAAGGAAAGAGACAAAATCCCCTGCCTTTCCAGGGCTAAACTATTCTCATAAGAAGCCATGTAACTTAGTTTCTCATCAGCTGGAGGGTCAGGGGAGTCCTGGAAATGTGCAGCCTGGAGCAGCCGGGAGAGAAGGGAGACAAAAACCAGAGAAATATGGGAGGTGGGGGGGTTGGCACCAAGAAAAGAGAGCAAGCTTACTTTGTTCTAGAAAAGTAGTCCTTAAATTTTCTAGCCAGCATACCCAAGGGAGGCAAGTAAATATAGCCTCCCTCAGCAAGAGTGACTTGTGGCCTCAGTGGTACTGGGGAAGGATGGGAGTAGCAAACACCCTGAGAAAGAAGAGATCGCGGTTACACTCCTTAGCTGTGTGGAGATAACCTGATGGAAGCACACAGGGGAGCAGTTGCTTCCTTTCCACACATTCTCCTAAAAAAGCATCTTTTTAGCAATGTCTTAAAAGATGTTACTGATAGGAAGATGTGAAGCCCATCATGAAAACACACTAGGGAGAAAGCAAGAGTCAGTCTGTCCAGTATGTAGTCGAGATACTAATGATCAGGCATGAGATGTAGAGAGAAGTGGGGGGCGAGGGCAGAAGAGGTGAGCCTTCTTTATATGTCTGGATATCGGAACCTGGTGAAGCTGCTGGCTGGCTCTGGAGAATTATTGTAAGACTGGGCAATGGATCAAAGTCACAGAGTGGTAGATTCCATCTCAATATAAGAAAGAACTTCCTGAGGATGGAAACTTTCCAACAGTGGCTGAGATGTCTTTCCCGAAGTTGTGTGGGTCCCATCCTGGAAGAATTCAAACCCCGCGACGGCCATCTGTCAGAGCACCCTGTGTTGGGATGACCAAGCAAAGCCTCTAATGGTTCAAATCGCAGATTCTGCTAACAGAAGGTAGAGGCCTGAAGAGGAGGCTGCATTTGAGGGCTAGTCTTACCCAGAACCTGGAGAAAAACCTTCCAGCAACAATCATAGGAGCCCCCGAGACTGGTTCTTAAAACTGAACGCCAACAGAATCCGTTCCCTGCCAGCTCTTCGTCACCAAGGGCTTGGCAGTCATTCCTGGGTCGTTACTTGATGCTTGGAGGCATTTTTAAGATGGCCGAAACGGAGATGTGAGAAGGTGAAGGGTGTAGTTCAAAGGGGAGACTTATCTAGGACTAGAACACAGTGAGGTTGCTCTCAGGCGTGCTGGCTCTGACAGAGTCAGTTCTCCTCTGCCCTGGGCCCTCCTTGGTCTCTTTGGAATGGTTCAACAGACAGCTCTAAATCACCTTTGGCGGGAGGAAGCCTGGTTCTCATGGGAGGGCCCGAAATGGGCCCCCGATAAGGCAGCATGTCCTGTCTGGCTCCCCATCCACACCTTCCCAGCTGGGCCCGCTGTGGATGCGGCAGAGTTCAAAGGCACTGCTTCCCTTGGACTCACATCAAGGACTGGAATGAGAAAAGGGTCCTCTGACCTTCCCATAGAGAAGGATGGGACCACCTTTGTGTTGCCTGTGTTGAGAGGGGGAGTAGATTTTTCCTGTCACTATTGTGTTTTCAGGCACTGGACGTAGACTATCTGAAAACAATCATCGGAAACAGTCTTTCACTGATGGCCACAGGCTGGAGCCTAGCCCAGTGTGGGGAGAGGCTGCGTCCTCCCAGTGGGAACCTGGTGGCCCGTGTTAAGGACACTCACTAGGGGGCACGGCTGGGCTTTCCTAGTCCCTGCCCTAAACACGGGTGCTCTGCGAGTCCCTTCCCACAAGCCCACGGTCTCTCTCAATGGGAGACAACCACCTGGAGGAAAACCCCATCCTAAGTCCCATAATCCACTGCAATATCAACTTTTCCCACCTCCCCCTCAACCCGGTTAAGACCATTTCAAGCCTGAAGTTTGGCCCCCTCCTGGGCTCTTGGGAAGGTGCCACTCGGTGGTGGTGAGCCATGTGGGGAGACGGTCAGATTTCCACCCATCCTGAGGTTAAGTTTGCTGGGTGCTGGCAGTAGGAAGCTGACGAACTCTGTGGCTGGAAATAAAGGGTGGGAAAGCTCCTCCAACCGGAGCTCCCCCGCTCAGACCTGGACGGGCCTCCTTGACCATGCCACATTCTTTCTCCCACGCTGGGATAGATCCCCAAGCTCCAGAGGCCTCCTCTTATCAGAAAGGGCCACAGCAGTGCTAACAAGGGCTGTCCAGGCCTCTGCGGCGTGACCGCTCCTGAAAGGAGCCCAGACAAGCCATGGGCCAACACCCACAGGCTGAAAGGGAGACGGGGTACATTAAGGAGGGGAAAAAATGAGAAGCATGAAGATTTGCACCAGATGGATGCCGGCCCCAGCACGCCTCTCTGCAGGCTTTTCCCACCATTCTCTGCTCGCCTGAGGTTTCAAGGACAGTGGAGAAAAATCAAGCCCCAAACTGACTAGGACCCAACTTCCCCCCAAAATGTAGATCATCCCATTTTTTGCCCCCAACACCTGGTGGAACAAAAACTATGAATAACCCCAGCCCCTTCCCAGTCCACTCAAGGAGCCCGCTTCTCAAACACGGGCAGCTGTTCTGAAACAGGTTTGGGAAAGTGATCTTTGGCACATAATGAAAAGGGTGTGTATGTGTGTGTGTTGGGGGGCGGGTACCCAAGAACTCTCTATCAGGGCCAATAATATTTTTAATTGCCAAGAATCGGCCCATGGCTGTTGCTCAAGGCTGGCCAGGGATCGGAAACTCATTTCAGAGGAGCTACGAGAGCACGTCCCAAGGACTATTCATGACTGAGCTGTCATTTCTGATGGAAAATCAGGTGACGCCTCAGCGTTGATACAATCCTCTCCCCACCAGCTCTCCCTTTTTCTTTCCCATCTAGAAAGGGAGCAGTGAACTTGAGCAATCTGGGAATGTTGGGCTCGGCCCTCCCCCGAAGCATGACCGATGGCCTCTTTTTCGAGCCAAATCTCCCCCCTTGCAGGCAGCTGTCAGGAAACCACAGAAGGTGCTTTTGCTTGGGCAAGGGCACAAGAAATGGCTGGTTCTAATCTGGAGAAGAAAATGAATTAACAAGGCAGCTACTTATGGAAGAATGTTTTCTTTCCTTCAGCCTCAGCCTGCATATTTTCACAACATGTGTACTCTGTTACCTTGTCACTTCCCTGTTTTCTTTGGGTAAATAACTGGGCTCTGGACTTAGGGGGGAAAAAAAAGCCAGCCGGCCAGCCAGCCAGCTCGGGAGTATCGCCGGGAAGGCTCGCCCCGCTGAGCTGGAAGGGAAGAAGAAGCACGCTCTGGGCATGAAAGGGGCGCATTGCAAACCTAGCCTGGCCCGTTCTGGATGGGGCTTTTCACTGACCTCTGCAAGTCATGGTGTGGGAGTCAGAGAAGGGAGGGCAAACCTGCTCCCGCAGTCTTGGGGCCGGTAGGCCCGTGGCTGGGGGAAATAAAGAACTTTTCTCCTTCGCCAAGTCAAATGGAAAGCCCTCTCTGAACTTGACAGAGTCAACAAGGCCCACTGTGGCTCTGCTCCCAGACTCTGCCTTCCCACCGGCCAGGTTGCTGCCAGGGTGAGGGAGGTCGCTCTCCCGGCCCCCTCACTGTGCCCCACTGTGAACCTTGGCAGGACCCAAGTCATTCCGTGGACTAGCAGGAGTAGGGCCTTTCTTTGTGGAGAGCCATGGCCAGTGTTTACATGTGTAGGCAACATTCTCCATCTGGAAAATGCCCGAAGGTTCTTGAGTCTTTGTCTTGCAGAGGTTTTGCTCGGTCCTTCTTCACTTCTCTGGACTAGGAACGCTCGCCTTGGGTTGCCTGTGCCATACACCCGATGAGTATACAAAACCACACCGGTTTCACCAACATGATACCTTTTAGATATGCACTGGTGATGAGGGTGCGAGAGAATGACTAGTTGGTGCAGAATGATGAGTTATTCTGCTAAATTCGGGTCTTTTATTCATAAGCTATAGCAACACTTATCGCTTAGGTCTTCACAGCGAGTCATTAGAACAGAGAGCCAACACTGGCATTGCTCTGAATATTGCACAGCACGTAAAAGGAGTTAGCTTACCACGCTGTGTTTACAACACAACCTGTGGGTGTTGGCTCCAACCTGCAGGGGGAAACCGAGGCAGAGAGCACTCGGAGGCTGAGACCAGCACAAAAGCCCCCACAGGAGGCAGGGCGAAGGCACAGGGGGATTAATTGGGTGCTATGTGGGCTTCTGCATATGTGCGTTTTCTTTCTCCATCTGCTCAGGACCCTTTGATTCCAACCTTGAACTCGCTATCTCACTTTGTAGATCACACAGCCTTCATCAGGCAGAGGTTTGGAATTCAAGACCAGAGGTTTTGGTTGCAAAGGTCTGGCCCCCATCTGTGGAGCTGTTCCTTCAGGAGGACTGGAAGGGGCTGTGAATGTCCCTCAAGGTGGGGCCACTGGGAGAGGAAGGGGGACACCACCACCGCCTGTTCCAAAAGACGACTTGCAGGGCGTCAGGGGTTTTTAGCAGGTGGAAAAGGGAGACCTCAAAGCTTTCTGGGCACAGAGAGACAAGGACCCTCACCGAGAATAGAGACGCCAGCTTGCCTTCCTCCAGCCCGGGCCGCTCCCAGGACTGCTGAGCGCTTGGCCTGCGTGACCTCATCTACTCCCCACTAACCCCCTGAGGTGGGGACTGTTGTCCTCCTCTCCCTGAGAAGGTACAGAGAGAGGACGCAGATTGCTCGAGTTCACCCTGAGACAGCAGACAGGTGTCAATCACCCAGGCAGGGTGATTCCAAAGCCAGGGTTTTTGCTCACGGTGCTGTGCTGCCTTTGAGGAGAAACTGAAGGAGCTTCCTCCTCAGAATTACGGCGTTCAGGAGCTGTTCCTCTGTCTGACTTGCTGATGGCACCCCCAGATCCGGGAGAAGTTTCTCCCAGCACCGACCCTGGTGGCTGAAGATTGGAACGTCTCTTCTCTCACGGCGCTAGCAGTGTTTCCCTGTGGAACCCTACCGTGCTGGTCCCTGAGCCGTCACACTTGGGCCCGCACTGCCACTATCCAGCTCCCCAGGTGCGAGCCCACGCCTCCCCGGTTTATACTTCAGTCGTGCTCTTGCATTTCTGTCTTTACTTCTTCCTAGTCACTTCTGCTGAGTGTCCTGAGCATGCTTTGGGGGTGCTAAGGCCCCTGTGAGGGTGCCTGGCCAAGCACTAAGCCACGTTTCTCCAAGGGTGGCCCCTTGCCACCAGCACCAGAGTCTTCCAGGTGCTTCGAGAATGCACATTCTCTGGCTCTGCCAGAGACCTCAGTAAGATTTTCAGCATCGAGACTGGAAATCTGCATCCTTAACAAGCTCCCCAAGGGCTTCTGATGCTCCCCGAAGTCTGAGGCCCACCATAGAGGCTTTCTCTGAATTGGGTTGTGTTGAACATGAGCCAGACGTGGCCAAGCAGAAAGCGGGCAGTGCTGTGCCGCACTCTGCCTCTTGTCCTTCCGAGGCTCTGGGGTGGGCACCGCGTGGGGAGCTCACAGTGTGCTTGGGTACAGGCACGGGTGTCCTCAGATGGGGAGGCTGGGGTGAAAGAAAGTGGGGAGTGGCAGAGGAAGGTGTAGGAGGCTGTGAGCCATCTCTGCCAGTCTATTTAGAAGTCCTAGATGGGCAAAGGCCCCAGCAAAAAGTCTCCAGTCAAGGTGCCAAGCAGAATGCCTCCAAAACCCCGTTTAAAAAGGCATTCCTGAATCTGGCCTATTTCCTGCTGGAGGATCCCAGCAGGCAGGATGGCATGAATCAGACCCTCGGGCTTTCAGAAGGAAGTTAGGCAGCCTTGCAAAGAGGAGAAAGCAGGGCGGAGCCCCAGGTAGACCACCCGGTGCAGGGGAGGCAGGGGAGTGTGGGAGGGTTAAGAGCCATTTCAAGACTTCTGAAGGCCACTTTGAAAGAGGCCTGGGAGAGAGGGAGCTCCCAAAGGACCCTGAGCCCCAGGCTCGTTAACGGCATCCCAGGCAGGTCACTGTGTCCAGAAAATGAGATGAAGCGTTTAGTCAAGTCAGTTTGGAGTTTGGGGAAAAAAGAAAAGGAAAAAAGTTCTTTTTAAAGTCCTTCATGAAATTGAAAAAGGAACGGGTTTCCCTCCCCCACCTCACCAATAACCCCAGAACAACTGAACACAAAGGACTTGAAACTTGGCGCGTAATAAGACCTCCATGAAAATAATTTCCCAGCTCATTTGCAAGGAAAACAGTGCTCTTTTTGTGACTACCTATAACATCTGGGCATGCTCTGTGGAAGTAACGCAAGTGAAAAATCTATTAGTTGGGAAAGTGGGGCACAGAGGAGATCGAGAAGGAAGTGGCGTGAGTCGGGGAGCCTCTGGGTGTGTGCAGACACGAAATTCTACGTGTCGACCTATTTGTGCCCCCGTGGAACTGGGCAAGCCATGTCACGTGTCCGGGTTTGGGTCTTCTCCTCTGAAACAAGGTAGGGGAGAATGCTGCTTGTCTGGCAGAGCTCCTGCCCTGTGGCCCTGGGACACCCGGGTGGCCACACGGTGCCTCTGTCTAGCTGGTATGCTCCTGTCCTCATCAGAGTCCAGCCCAGGCGAAGACAGACCTTTCCCATCATCTCGCTGGTGGGAAAACCACAGGAAACAGATGAAGAGCGGCTCTGTGGTCTTTAGATGAACAAAATTAGGGCATTACTCAGAATTGCTCCTATGATTGGTATTTATATAGTGTCATATATATATTTATTAGTGTCATATATTCTATTATGTCATACATCACATATACAAATCACATATACCTGCCATCTGTATTTATATAATGTCATATGCAGTGTCATATGTATTTATATGGTATCATATATATGGTATCATAATATATATGATCACATATATGTGATACATTATAAATATTTGTATACATATTACAAATAACCCATTATATGGTAGTTATATAAAGGTCACTATATATATATATATATATATATATATATATATATATATATATGACATTATATAAATACCAATCACAGATACACACACACACTGGCTTCCCAGTGAGGCCATGGACAATAAACATTTGACTCCTATTGTGGGTTGAATTGCATCCCAAGAAGGCATATTGAAATCCTTATCTGTGAATAGGACCTTATTTGGAACTAGGGTCTTTGCAGAACACAACTAAATTGGAAGTTGAGAGAAGGTCATGCCAGAGTAGAGTGGGCCCTTGTTCCAATGACTCGCGTCTTTATAGGAAGGGCCACAGACTTAGACATCCACAGGGAGATGCCGCAGACCCAGGGGGACGACCGCCCCAGGAAGACGGAGGCGGAAATGGGCGTCATACCTTTACAAGCCAAAGATCAGCATGGCTGCCGGGAACCACCGGAAGCTGGAAGAGGCAAGGAAGGAGACTCCCCTAGGGCCTTATGGGAGTGGGGCCCTGCTGATACCTCGATGCAGGTTTCCAGCCTCCTGAGCTGTGAGAGAACACATGGCTGTCGCTTTAAGCCACCCAGTTAAGCACCGGAGTGTGGTACCTTGTTGGAGCCGCCCCAGGAAACCAGCATGGCTCCCACAGCAGAGTGGTGGGGAAGCCCTGGTCAGGCTTTCGCATCTGCTGAGCAACCCGCCCCCCCCCCCCGCCCCCACGCCACCCTCACCTCTCCTCCCCCACCCCCCCACCCCCGGTCTTGGCTGCTTTCCCTGGCGCTCTCTCTCCTGGGGAAGGGGTGGGGTGGAGATATTTAAGTGTTTCCAACTGAAACCAACACTTGAAAGGTTGTGAAGGCCCCCGCAGCCCCTGCTCCTCTGTGGTGATGGCTGATGGCTCAGGCCACACCTCTACCCCCCTCAGCCCAAGCTGGATCATCTGGAACTGGGGAGCGAGGAGGACACTTCACAGCCTGACTCCTCAGGCATCAGCACCAGTGGCTTTGAGCCCTCAGAGGGTGGTGGGAATTTATGGTAGTCTGCCTCTGGATCAGGGTTCCTGCTGGGAGAGGTTCTCTTTTTTCACTTTAATGGTACACAGGAATTCTCCCCACGCCCCCTCAAAACAGCCTCACATCTTTTTAAAATTTGCACCTTTTTTTCAGGCTGGTTTCCTATGGTGAAGGAGAGGCTAGGAAATGCCCAATAAATCATCCGTCTGTCCTCACTCAATTGAAAGGCAGGAAATGCCGAGAACAGTCCTTTACCTTTTCCACTTTGCATATAACAAGAGCTATTGGGACCTTTTGGAGGGCAGCCCCTCTGACAGCAATATTAATTCTTCAAGGCCACTGGAGTTGTTTCCAGGGACTAAACCCAAGGAGGAAGGCATTTGGGATGTGGATTGCCTTCACTACCAGCGCTTACCATGGGCAAACTTTCCAGGACTTGCCCTGGGAAGGTGGGTCAAAGAGTTTGCCATCTAGATGGTACAACGGCTAAACCGTGTCCAAGGAGACAATGACCGCCTACAAGGGAGTTGATGGAGAATGTCCAAGGAGAGGTTGAGGGTGCGTGGGGAGGAACAAAGGATGCTTTCTGGGAGCCAGCAAAGATTTCTTGGAAGAGGTGAAGAAACTTCTGGGCGGAGGTGTGAAGACTCGTAAGGCTTGGGAACACAGGAAGAAGGGATGAGACTGTTAGAGAGGCTGGGGATTCCTGAGAACAGCCTGGAATGGGGGGGGGGGGTGAGAGAGGCTGAAAAGCATGGCTTACCCAGGGAAGAGTGGAACCCCATGGCGCGTGGAAAAGGTCAGGTGGGGTGGCAGGGAACAAGGCTGGAAAGGTAAGCAGAGGTGTTTCTCTGAGAGGGCTTGAGAGCCTGGCTGAGGATTGAGAACCTGGAGAGAGGGAGACTGGAATTGTGCTTGTGACCGCTTTGACTCGCAGTCAGAGAAACACAGAAACTCCTAAGGTTTTCAGGTTTAATGGGATCTCCACCAGGCATGCAAGGTGGCGATCTTCTCCAGAAGCCATGCAAGGCGTCCCCACACAGTACATACACACCACACCCTCCCCAAACCTCCAGTGATATTTCCCCTCTAGTTCCCCCCACTCAGATTACCCCTCAATCTCTCCTTTTCTCTTGTTCTCTCTCTACCCACCTCCCCTTTGCCTGCTCCACCTCCATCCACCCTGGGGGTCCCCCCACCAATGTGGGCTCCTCCTCTTCTGACCTGCCGTCCCCCCCTCAACTCTGGCACCTGCCATTCAGGACAGGTGAGCCTCTCCCTTGGGAATTAGAGGCATCTTCTGCTGGCCCACTTTTCTTCCCATGACTAGCCTTCTGGCGAGCCTGGGGCTACAATCTTCTATCTGGCTCTGGCTTCTGGAACAATCTGGGGGTGGTGGGAATGCAGGCCTGCACTGCAAGGAGGGAGGGTGCAGACAGGAGAGCAGGAAGGAGACCCCTGGTTCCTGGGGCTCACCCGAACAAGGCACTGAGAAGAAAAGACCCCAAAGGGAGATAGGAAAGTCAGACCAAAAGGTGGCCTTGGGCCTGGACAGACTTTCAAGTTTGAAGTCTGTCCCCTTTACAGACTGGGAGCCATGAGCCTGAGTCTGTTCTGTTTACTCAGCTTCTCTAGGCTCTTTGGTGAAAGTTCGGTACATATGTACTGAATAAATGAATGTGGGTAACTCAGTGAGTAACCCAGCGGTGCCCCAAAAGAGAAGGGACCCTCTGCAACCCCATGGCAGGTGATGGGGTTACACTACCCCAAAACACGGCACCTTGGCATATCCAGTATTTTCAGATGAAGGAGTCTGAGAAAATGGCAGGAGCAGGAGTGTCACTCTGCCCTCCTCCTTCCCCACCCCGCTGCTCGCCAACACTGCTCCCCTGAAACAGGTCACAAAACCCTCATGTGAGGGGTGCCCTCCCCATACCCGGAGGTATCTCTTATCCCCAAAGGAAAAGGGACAACGAGAGGAGTCCTAGCAGACAGACTTTGCTAAGCTTCCTCCAGTTTACTACACTTGACTCCTGTTCCATAAGCAGCGCATTCCTCCACCACTGCCCACCCCTCAGCAAACCTAGCATCACAATACTCAGATCGAGCTGTTCCTTCAGGCCTCCGTTTCCTTGTGGAGGCTCCTGAGTCACATACGACGTACACCACACAAATAAGGATGCTTTCCTCCTGCTACATTCTCTCTGTCAGTTTAATTCTCAGATCCAGCCAGAGACCCCAAGAGGGGCAAGGAGAAATTTTCCTTCCGTATACAGGTCAATAAACAGACGTGCCAGGATTCACCGGCCCAGCTGTCCAGGAAGGTGGCAATTCCAACAGGTGAGAGGGAGGGAGCCTCCCTCCACCAAGGTCCCACTTGCCTGTCTCCTGTCTGCCCTGCACTCATTCACACATGGCTGGAATCACCGATGGTACGGGACCTGCCTGCAGAGACCTCGAGTCCCCCTCCCACCAGATGGACCAGGAGATCCTGGCTGGTCCAGGGTGTGACGCACCCACTTCCCTTGACGTAGGGTTTTTCCCTGCAGTATCTGCTTCGTGGATCGATGTCAAGTCTTAATGTGTTATCCCTTCCAGAAATGTTGTGATCGTAAAAGATGTCTGTGCTGAGCAGGTAACACTTACCACAGGAGAAGGGAAGTGGGGAAAGGGAACAACTACGTATAGATTCCGAATCATGAGCTAGTCACCGTGCTAATGTTCTTAAGGGTTTTTCATTTATTCTAATACCTCTGCTACTAGTCATTCAACAACTACTTTTTGAGCACCTAATATGGTCCGGGCTTGTTTTAGGCATGGGAATAAAGCCGGGAACAAAACAGACAGAAATCCTGTTCTCATCACACATTCTAGCAGAGAAACAAGAAAATGAATAGAATGCGTAGCCTGTTAGAAAGTGGTCAGTGCCGTGGAGAAAAATAAAGCAGGGAAGGAAGACAGGAAGTGCTAGCCGTGGGTGTGGGTGGTGGGAGGGGTGCAATTAAAGTAAGGTGGTCTCGGAAGGCACCACCGAGAAGGTGACATTTAAGCAAAGACTCCAAGAGGGTGGCGCGTGAGCGGTGGCCACATCTGGAGAAGATTCTAGGTATAGGAAGCACCTGCATAGGGAATGGTCCTGTGGCAGGAATGTGCGTGGTCTGTTCCAGGCACAGCAAGACCAGTCTGGTAGGTAAAACACTAAGCCCACTCTCTAAACATGGAAAGAACTGGCTTTTCCTGGTATCTCACCAGGTTAATTCATCTTGCTAAGGAGGTCAAGGTCACAGGCAGAGGATATACTTGTTTTCCAACAAAAGTTATCTTGCAAGGACAGAGGACTTGGTCACAAGAGTACATATTCATTATTCCAACTCTGTCCTTCATGCTGGTCTGGAGCCCAACTCTGCTGCTGTTTGAACTGAGACCAGTCATGCTATCCGAGCCTGTTTTCTCTTTTGCAAAATGGGGGATAACATTGAATAACACCTATCCCAAGAGATTAAGCTAATATATTGCATAAAGCACTTTGTAAATGGTGACGTGCTGTAGAGATTGTTCATTGTGGTTATTATTAGAGCACAAGAGCAACTCAAGGTCTACATCCAACTCAGGTTGGGTCTGTAAAGCCATTTTCATGGGCAAAGAGAACTACTTAGTTCTCCTTGCTAGGTTGCATAACTATTTTTACTTAGGTGTGACAGTAATCTTTCTAATTGGGGTGGGAAAAGATTTCGTGAGGCTCTCACCAGCCCCTCTGAACTTTGGCTGGATCTGTCAGACCATTTCCTAAACCTGAGTTAATCCTATCCCCACCCTTACCCTCACCCCATCTCAGCTTCTGTCTCCCAGCTTTGCGGAGAGACTTGGGTGTATGTGCCAATGGTGTCTATCACTAAGTCCCACGGGGTGACCGCAACTGGGTTCTCAGCGTGCCAAACAATTTTCATCCTTTGGTTAAGTCCTTGTTTTCTTCTTGTGGTGAGAGCTCGGCAACCTAGTCTCCAGCCCCACAGCCCCTCCCCTCACTTTGGGCACATGGCCGGGCTGCAGCTGCACTAGGAAGTACAAGTTCAACCACATGGGCTCCTCCCTGCCTGGACATTCCTTACCAGACCTCAGTCTCCCCTTTACTCCACCCTTCTCCTCTAGATCTAGAGCCAATACTGTTTCCCTGCAGAGGGGATGATCTCTTCCTGTGCCGATGGCCAATACCACACTTCCTATAGAAGTAATCAGAGTGACCCCACAGAACCTAGGAATAAGGAAGCTGATTGTTGTATTGTTTATATTAAAAACTGAGAAGCAGCTCTATGTCCAACCAAAGGGGATTGATTAAATGGCTGATGGGTGCAGCCTTGAGAGGGCTAGGCAAACTTTATAAACAGTATGTCCCAATCTTGCTAAAAGCCAAATAAAATTGGCAACAACACACACCAACATGTGCATACAGGGGGAAAAAAGACTGGTAGGAAACATACAAAGATATCCACCACGATTATCTCCAGGTGATGAAATTATGCGTGATTTTTACTTTTGGTATTAGCTATATTCTGAAATGTCTCCTGTAAGCAGGCAGTATTTTTTATGATAAGAATAAATAGCAAAAATATGACTAACACGTCTCTGTAAAAGCTGCACGCATGCTCTTCTAGTTCTTTTTGTCCCTTTCAATGCAGCCTTTCCCAGGTGGGGTCTGGGTGACGGCTGGACAGTAGCTCTCGTTAGGTGGAAGGCCCAGAAGAAAACCCTAACCAAGTAACATTACTGCGGGAGCTGAGGCATGCAGAATGGAAACGCCTCAATGGCAACATGTTATTACTAATTTTTTTTTTCCCATCGTGGGACAGGTGTTTAGAGGAATGTGGTAAATCTGCTTCAGATAATTTATTTTTTGAATACTATGGTTATTTCGTTTTTCTGCCTCTGTTTACATGAGAACCTTTACTATGGGGAAGTGTTTAGGGCGGCTACTTCATTCTAGGCCCGTTTGACCTTTTTACCTGAGGCCCTACTGTGTGCTGGTTACTTCCCAGGGGCTTTGGAAATGTTTGGGGATGATTCTGATTGTCCAAATGACTGAAGGAAAGTGCCACCGATTTAGTGGGTGAGGGCCAGGGTTGCTAAGCATTCTATACTATTGGGGACAATCCTGCGTAACCAAGAATTGAGGTCCCTCTCAGGCCACCACCCTGAGGGAGAAACCGTCAACCGGACCGTGGAGGCAGACAAGGTCTGGAAGGGCCAGAGAGAAAGGAGGGCACAGCTGCTTCTCAGCCTTATGTTAGGATCAAGGGTCACCGGATCTCCCCAGTTTGCCAGTGGAGCCCAAAATGTAGATGATGTAAAATTCCCCGATTTTTAAAAAATATTGCCTGGGTCAAACAAAACATATCTGTGGGTCAGATTTGGCTCTCACGTGGCCAATTGGCAGCCCTGTCCTAGGGAAAGACACCGTCCCTGTCTTCATGAGAGGAGTATGGCGGAGTCTGAGGTGTTCGAGTTCAGGTTCTAGAGTGGACCAACCTGGGTTCAAATCCCAGCTCTGTCATTTACTACCTACGACTGCAAGCAAGGGAACATCCTCTGATCCTCCCTTTCCTCCTCCGTAAAATGGAATTAGTGGAAATACTCACTGGTTCTATTACATAGATGAATCCAGGTGGGGAAGTCCCCAGTGAGGTGCGTGTGGGAAGGGCTTCATGAAGTAGATCGCGGTCTAGAAGCAGTATTTTCTGCAGACGTTCTACTGTGCTCGGGGCTGAGGGTTTATACCTAAGTGTGAGAGAAAGCCCTGACCCTGAGGTGTTTTCATTCTGGAAAAAGAGATAAGCTCCAGACATAAATATTGTAAGCCGGTCAGATACACCAATGAGACTGACATCAGACAGTTTCAGGAGACCAGAGGCCGGTACCTCTCATGAAGGTGTTGGGGGGTTGGGGCATTTAGCTGCAGAGATAGGGATGGAAGGAGTGGCCCAAGCCAAGAACAGATTATAAAATCAGAGTAAGAACTGAACGCTTACCACATGCTGAGCACTCTCTGGGCACTCCACGGGGTGGCAAATAGGCGACCTCATCCATGGGAGGAATAAGGCACGAGGTCCCCTGCAGCAGGGGCATGGGGGTGCGGACTGCCAGGCCAGAGCATGGTGGGCTAGTCAGCGGGCAGGGGAGTGGAAGCAAGGAAGTGAGATGCAGGAGCAGTACTCTGGGGTGGGACACAGGACAGGGCGGCTGTGGAGGCCTGGAGACTAGGCAGCGGACTTCTGCGGAGGCCAGGGGATGGGGCGTGGGGAGCCCCGTGGAGGGTTTTCTTTGTATGGACCCAGTTCGGGGGGTGGTGCGGGGTGCTGTCAAAACTGATTACCTAGGGGACGACAGAATTTTACAGAGGGAAAACAATTTTAAACTCCTGCCTTGTTACCGCCTCCCTGCTCTCCTGCCTCTCCTTCCTCACCCTCCACTCGCATGTCCCTGTTCTCCACTGACCAGGCCTCGTGGTTATCAGTACCTTCTCCTTAACTATTTTTGGGCATTTTGGAAGCAACCCCTTCTCTCACTCATCTGCTGTTATTTTCAAATCTCTCCAGAAGGCCTGTACACCTCCCCCGCTCTAGAACACAGAGCGCTGTGGGGATGGATGGACTGGGTACAGCACAGTTTCCAGACTCCCGGCCCATCAGGGCTGGCGGACGTAAAACCCCATACTGTGCGTGAAGGAAGAGTGTGCTTCTCGAGTTCTGTGGAACCTTTTTTTTTGTTTGTTTTTGTTTTTGTTTTGTTTTGTTTTGTTTTCCAGGGGAAAATCGTTAATCCACTGGAAGAACAAAGTGTTTCCAAGTACTCTGACCCATTGGCATGTTTGCAAATGCTGTTTGCAAAATGCTGTTTACACAGGAGACCCATCTTTTTCTGCAAGTAGACCAGGCCACACCTCTCCTAGGGAAGACTGGTTAGCTGGGATTCTGATTTAATCTCAGGGCTACAGGATGGACAGCAATAAGACCATTTTGCTGGGGACGTTTGATGCCTGAGCTTCTCTAGACCCTAACCTGACTTAGTCCTGATCCACGCAGCTTCCCTGTAAGGCCTCTTCAGCATGAACAGCTCGCAGCTGTCCAGAACTCTTACCTGAGTCAGAGTGGACCAGGGTTTTCATAGGCTGCCTTACAGATGGCAAGTTTCCTGTCACCGGAGGGGACCAGACGTCATGTGCTAGCACTAGGATCCTGCCATGGCTTCCCCCAGGAATTGGCAACAAAGAAACACCTATCAGACCTTTTTTCTTTCTTCTAGAACCTTCTATAAAAATGTGTCCAGGGCAAGGACTGAGCACCAGACGTGGGCTAACAACCCTGGGGTTATCTGGCCCCATGATTGGGCGCAAGTCACTTCTCTTCGGGTTGGACTCAAGCATTCTATGACTTACAGACAGAGGCTCAAAAACGAAGACCTTTCCAAGTCCAGTTCAGAGCCTTGGTATTGGGATTGTCCTGCTGAGGAGCTGGGACAGACAGCTGAAAGTCTATCTGGTGGCTTCTGAAGGAACTGACGTGGCCCTGGGCTCAAAACTCTCCGTTCCTACTCTGATTCCCTGTGCCTGAAAACACCAGCCCAGAAGTCTCTCCCAGGAGTGATTTGAATCTCCGACCCTGTTCAGGGGTCCTGTAATCAAATGCAAATTACGCCTCTAAGCACCAAAGGGGTGGGAGGAGCGATTAGCTGACAACCCTGGGAGCGGCAGCCTCTGGCCCTTGGGAGTGACAGCCCCCCACAGGGGGAGGTCAGGAGAGAAAGAACAGAAAAGGGAGAGAGCTCAGGAGGGGTCAGGGGCCTCCGGCAGCCCCCACTTCATCCCTAGTATGCCCCGAATACGGCCCTGGGTGGGGGTCTAATCCCCAGGCAGCCCGCCCTCGACACTGTCTCTGCAGGGTCAGGACCCCCACCCCATGTGGTACTGGGTGTACTCCTGCCAGTCTGCCTCCGTGCTCTCCAGGCGAACCGGCAATTCTCCAGGCCATCCGATCTGTCCTTCTCATTCCTCCCCAGGTTGCAAGAAGTCAGGCCTGAACACAAAAAGGGGTGGGGTGGGGCCCTGATGGGGCCACCGCTTGGTGAAGAGGGCGCACAGAGGATGGCCGCGCCAGCTGGGCCCAGCTCCCAGAGAGTAAACCAGACTGCTCTCCTTCACTCCCCGCAGCCCTCTCCAATCAGGGAGTCTAAAATTACCATATTTACAGCATCTGCTGCCAAGCCCGGCACCAAGCAAGATGAATAGCGGTGACGCACAAGCCGGGCAGAAGAATGCGGCAGGGCTGGGCCGGGCTGGGCCCCAGTGTGTGTGCGTCCCACACTGGAGAGCCGGCGGCCCCCGGCAGGGGGGCTGACACGGTTCACCCAGCACCGAGCCCAAAGGGAGGTGGGAGACCGAGATGTCCTCCCTCTGCCTCCCTGCTCCAGAGAACCGCTGAGGCCCGGGGGGCAGGATCGCTGGGTCTTGCTTATAGCGGGACATCCATGCTGCCAGTCTTCTTCCCAGACAGCCTTTCCCGGGGAAGCCGTGGTCCACCCACGTAGACCAACTGACTCAATTCCTACAGAAGGCCTGAGAGCCTGAGCCTGGCAGCTCTGGTAGAGACCAAGGCGGGGATGGGGGGGGGGCGGAGCACGTTCTGGGTTGGGGTACTCCACCTTTCTGCATTAGCCGGGTTCTTCTTTCTCTGGGAGGGAAAAGGCCCAGGAAAAGCATGACTCATGACCAGCAGACACTCTCTCAGAGAAGTTCAGAGCCAGGAACGACCTCAATACAACAGACTGGGGGAAGGAATGGGGGCTGAAGACTAGGCCTGTAGACTCTGAGGCCAGTGCGGGTTGTCCCGGCTCAGAGGCTCACAGCAGATCCCCTGGAGTGCTAGGACTCTGAGGGACAGGAGTGCTAGGCCGGTCTGTTCCTCCCTTTAGCTAGAGCATCTCCTCTTTGGTTTCTTTTGTGCCCTGGACTTCTCTTTAAGTTCTCATTTCATTCCTGCAATATTCAGTGCCTATAATAAGGCACTGGCTTGTGCTGGAGGGCAGGAAAGTAGTACACGAGTGCCAAGAAGGAAGGCAGAACCAGGGTTGGTTGGGGCAGGGAATGCTGAGGAAAAGAGGTTAGTATTGAGGGAAGGTGAAGACGAGCACTACCTTGTGAACCAGCTCCCAGAGAAAAACCTCTTCCTTGAGAGAAATGGAACCAGCCTCCATTTGCAATAACCCTGCTGGAACCTGAACCCAGACTCCAAAGTGGGGGCCATTGGTCAAGCAACTGCTTAATCCACATGAGCCATTTTTGGTAGGAGGTGAGAAGAGGCAGGATTTGCTGGTGTTTGAGCTGTAGCTGCCCACTCAAAAAATGTTTCCAAGCTGAGAACTCCCGCAAATACGTACCATTCAGCCCAAGACTAAATCTGGCCCCACCCCCTGGGTCTGTTAGAAGGAGAGAGTCCTGATAAACGACACAGATGTGTTTCTGTTCTTCTCCGTGACCCAGAATTGCTAAGAGCCTCCCTTTACCACTAACAGAGTAAGCAAAGGGCAGTATCAGTCAGCCAAGATGGCAGCTCCTATTCTCACCGCTCTGTCCTAGGTGGGGCTCAGATTTCTCAATGGTGGCCGGGAGTCCCCATCTCTTCCCCTCCTACTTCTTGGACTGCCCCTTCTGTCTTTCCATTGCTCCTCTTTCCTACTCTCTCATTAAATTTTGTATCTCCCAGGTTCGGGCTTCTGTTGTGTCTTTAAATTCTATTCTCCTTGAGCAACCTTGCTCTCTGTTGGCTTCATTTATCACCAAAAATCTGTGACCTCAGCCCCCGCCATCTCCTGGATTGCCCACATATATTTCCAACTGTCTGCTGAACATCTCCAGTCAGGCATTCTACAGTTGTCTCAAATCACACATGTCCAAAACTGATCTCATTATCTACGCTCTCCTGCTTCCCACGACAAGTCCCTCCTCAGGTTCCTCCCCTCTCCTTTCTCTCTCAATGGTATCACCAGCCACTCAGACATCCCAATGGAAACCTTAAGAGTCACCTCTGACCCCTCCCTCTCCCTCATCAAGGTCTGTCAGCTTTACCTCCGACGAGACCTTTAAATATGTCTCCCTCCTCCTGTGCCACCATTGCCCCAGATTAGACTCCCAGCATCTCTCGGCTACTATAGTCCTTTTTATGGGATCACCCACCCTCATACCCTCAGATCCCCTCCATTCTACAAACAGGAGACAATTCTCTGAACACAGATCTGATTTGGAAAGTATTGCTAAGGGCCCACCTTCTGCCCAGGACTGGGCATACAACAGTGAGTAGGACCAGGTGCGGTCCCCGTCCCTATGGGGCTCGCATCCCAGCTGGGAATTCAGACGGGAAACAAGCACAGAGCAGACAAGTGTTTAAAATACTTCCATGCTGTAGTAAGTTCTAGGAAAGAAACAAATCAGGGGCTGAGGTCGGAAATAATGGGGTGGGGTGGAAATCTGTGCCACCACCCACATAAAGACCTTCAAAGTCTCCTCATTATGCCCAGAACAAGGTTCAGACTCAGCTTGGCAGGCAAGGCCCTTGCCAATCTGGCCCGATCTGTTTCTCAGCTCCTCTTTCACCACCTCCTCCCCTCCCCCTCCCTCCTAACCCTGTGCTCCGCGTCCTATTCTTTGAATTCCCAGACCCACGTTTCCTGGCAAACAATAAGCAGGTAATAAATGTTTGGGCGATCGATATGTGGAAGAATGAGTGATGGACAGAGTTCCCTTTGGAGTCAGGCCCTCTCCCCTTTTTCATGTCTGCTTTCTGGTGGAAGCTCCTTCCGCGGAGTCTCCATAGTGCTTCTCACACTATTTCTGCCCCAGGTACTAAGAGTACCTGACTGTCTCTCCTGGTAGGCTGCTAGGGCAAGGACAGTCTTGTTCCATTCTGAAGAAAACGCCTGGCACAGAGCAGGCGCCTGAAACATGCCAGTTGAATTGATGGGAAGAGCATGAAGCAAAGGGAAGTGACTGGTATTCTTTTTAGACCGTGTTGTGTTAAAACAACTCTAGTGGCCAAAATGGTTGGGTGGAAGAAGCAGAGTGAAGACTCATTGCCAAATGGACAGCCAGAGGCACACACCTCCTCTCGCTCCAGGCACAGCCTCAAAGAGCCCAACTTTGTCACCATGCCTTTACTTTGGAAGTATTTTTGCACAATCAAAGCGGGGAACAGTGAAGCAAATACATGCCCCTGGGAGCTGGTACTCAAAGATCTGCCTGTATCCATGAGAACGGGAACTCCCCTGGGTTGGGCGTTTGTTCTAGGGCTCAGCATATGCTTTCACAGGATCTATGAAGAACCGGCTCCTTTCCCATCTGAGCAGCCTAGGGTGCTTGCTTCTTTCCAAGGACCTTAAACGAAACCTAACTTCTCTGCTGTTCCCACATCCAGTTCTTGGAACTCCTTAATCATTATTCCCTGAGGCCAGAATAATTGAACATGGGGGTCTGTTGGTCTTTGGCAAATGCGCTTGGCAGGGAGGGGGAAAGTGGACAGGGAACCAACCATAAAAAATTTTCAATAAAAAAATCTGATTAAAGGTAAGAATAAAAATGAGAGGTAGATTTTGTGAATTATTTTAGGCTTAGTGCCTGCTCTCAGAAAGTACTGGGCAGGTGCCAATCTGCCTGGCTTTCTCAAATCACTGTTGATTCGTTTGAATTTCACACATGGTCACCTTGTCCTCCCTTCTTTTTTGAATCTCTCCAGAAAGCACCCCGCTCCTGACCTGAGCATTTCATTAGTCCTATCTCCTTGGAGACCATTTCAGATTTTTCTTGACAGCCTTATTTTATTCTCTCTGGCTCGATGTCACCAACCAAACTGTCCTCAGCCAAGCCTCCAAAGGAAATATGACCCACTTGCTGCGTCAGATCATTTGGAAATAGATACGATTGGCTTGGAGTCACTCTATGCGGGGCTATAAAATTGCTCTCTCTCCTTCTGAGTGGGTTGGGTCCAAGCCCAAACTGAGGCAAGAGGTTTCCAAGGAATACAGAGCAGAGGACTATAGTAAGTGGTGGTGATTCAGTCAGTGGTCCTCTTGCTTCTGAGTCACAATTAACCTTCCACTGGCAGCAAGTATGCAGAGGCTGCCTTCACAGTCAAACAAAATAGTAAGGTCTTCAATACTGGGGTTCATGAAACATTTCACAGGAGTAGCAGGGTTGCAGGGTTAACGCGGATCTCTTCATTTAAGCCAATTTCTAGTCTAAATTTTTGTGTTTCCAAGAGAAACGAAAGTTAGTTAAATTGATTGTGAGATTTACATAACTTGTGTAAGGTTGGCAAGGTGTCTATATTTCTATTGGGCCAACTCGACAAACTACCATTGAAATTTTCACTTATGTGGTCCCAAGATCTCTTTGGAATTTCACATGGTATCAGTTTCTTCTTTGAGCTAATTTTGCACTGTGTCCTTTTATTCTAACTGCTTGAGAGGCTTCGTGGTCTAGTGAAAGAGCCTAGGTTGGAATCAGAATACCAGGGTCAAAGTCCCAGCTCTCTCATTCTTTGTGCAAGGTATTTAACATGCCTCAGTTGCCTCATCTACAAAACGGGAATTGTGTTACTTGTTTTGCAAACCATAAAGCAACATATAAACATAGGAGAGTTTTGGCCTTAGCAGTGGCTGTGTGGTTGAAAATGAAGTGATTCTCCAACTGCTACTGAAGCCATAGGCCAAAGCAATGCAATGAGAGCATGAATGTGGATGGTCAGGTGAGCAGGACACTGATTGCCCTGATAAAAAGCCTAGTTTTAACTCAAGCCAATTCCTCTAATCTCATTAATTAGGATTTTTTATATGATCTTTTGCTTAAGATACGTCTTAGAAGTAAGTCATTTAATCTTGCACTCAGTGGAAGAATTTTCCTCCATTTTTTCACCAAGAATATCTTCACAGTGCTTGATAATCAATAATATGCCTTTACTGAATGGGTTCTAGGTCCCAGACTTCTATCTTCTAGGGAATAGGAATAAGTCTTTGACTTCAAGGGATTTAGTCCTTTGAGGAAGAGGTCAACAGACCTCTAGAACAGATTGTCAAGGAGAAAAAGCTAGAAAGGGGACAAGCTGTCTACGGCAGGGGCTGGCAAACTGGAACCCTAGGGCCAAATCTGGCCCACCACCTATTTTTATAAATACAGTTTGGTTGGAACACAGCCATGCTCTTTTGTTTCCATGCATATTATCTATGACTGCTTCGCCACTACAATAGCAGAATTGAGGAGTTGTGACAGAAACAGTACAGCCTGCAACACTTGAAATATTTACTATCTGGCCCTTTATAGAAAAAGCTTGCTGACCTCTGGTCTAAGGGAATCAGGTCTTTTATTTTATTTATTTATTTTAAATTTTATTTATTTATTTGAGAGAGAATGAGTGAGAGAGAGCATGAGAGAGGAGAAGATCAGAGGGAGAAGCAGACTCCCCAAAGAGCTGGGAGCCCGATGCGGGACTCGATCCTGGAAGTCCGGGATCATGACCTGAGCCGAAGGCAGTTGCTCAACCAACTGAGCCACCCAGGCGCCCGAATTAGGTCTTTTAAAGACTTAACCCGGGTCCTCAAAGTTGAGGAAGAGTTAGTCAAGTGGAGAACAGGAGAAAGGCATTCTGCTTCCGTCCAACAGTAAGTACAAAGAAACGGAGTTATTAAAGGGTATTTCCGGTTTAAGAAGCAGTGAGAAGTCTAAGTGGTACGTGACAGAGAACAGTGGGAGATGAGTCCGGCAAGGTGGACTGAGGTTAGACAGAAGGACCCTTTAGGTCAATGCTAATGTGTTTGAAATTAATCCTGTAGGCCTTTGATTTCCAAATGGGATGGACATCCCAGAGTTCCATAAGAGGATCCATCAGAATCCAGGCAGAAATTATTAGAATTTTAACTTCATTTTTATCTAAGAAATAAGAAATTGGACTTTATAAAATTTAATATGCACATTGACCCTCCATTCATGGCCATGGGTCACAGACCATTCCTGAGATAAAGCATCCTGTGGCAAGATTTGGCTCTGCACGGACTCACTGGTGTCCTCAGTCCTCAGTCCTCACTCTTTACCGGGCTTTGAACCAAAGATAAGTCACTATAGTTTACGTGTTCTTGGTTTGCTGCGTTATGGATATTATCTAGTTCAACCTCACATATACAAAATGGACAAAGGGGACTAAAATTATTCCTGCAGAGAAACGATGCATCAAAGACCGTATCAGTAGTGTAAGCATAGGTAAATAAGACGACGAGCGTTTATACTTCTCTTAGAATGATTTCTCTTCAGTCATATTCTAGCTATAAGGACGTACCAAATTTTCAGATGTGAAAAGAAGGAGAGGCAACCACAATTAGAAAATTCCAAGAGAACCCTCAGACATAGGGATTCACATCCTCTCTCACTTATGATGAGCTCTGCCTGACGCATTTATCGTGCTTTGTGATAGCAGATAATGACAGCACAGCGAAGCCATCGTGATTAGTAAGATATTTTAAGCTATCGCTTAGGTCAGCTTTATTTCAGCTTTCTAAAAACTTTAATCTTGTGTATGCTTTCTAATGTACAGACATCATGTGTTAGAAAGGAAATACACGTGTATAATGTAAAAATATATTTATATATACAATGGGAGTACATATTCAAAAATTATTTAACTTTAGGGGGTTCTATCAAAAACAACAGTCTCAAACAAAAGGTGTAAATACTAAGAGCCGTTATTACAAGTTCTGCTCTGCCAGTTCTCTCTTCTTTCCAAATTGAATGGTGTTAGGCCCAAGCAAGGCCACAGAGGTTTGCGCTGACAATATAGTTCCGTGACGAGCAAAGTGAGTTGGGTGACATAAAAGCACAGGAGTAGGTTCCAGAGATAAGAAAATATACCCCAGGAATGCGGCATGCCACCCAGACCCAGCTTTTGCCTCTGACCTTTCTGAGGCAAAGGATTCTTCAATCTTGAGGGATGTAGCCACTGTTTCAGCCTGAGAGGCCATTCCCGGTGCTGGCTGGCACGATGAATTGATGCCAATGGGCAGATACATTCTATCAAGACTGTGCCTGGAGGATGTGGCTTCTGGGAAGGACTGTGGCATTTCTCCCGGGAAATGGGCCAGGCAGGCCATTAACCTATTCCAACCAGTTCTCCCCAGGCATCTATTGCTTGCTACAACGCACCTAGTTGCCAGATTTGAAAAACTTAACTTATATCCTTTCCAAGTCTTCAAGAACAGAGGAAGCTAGACGGACTTAGGTAGGGTGAGGGCCTGTGGCATTCTCTGGAAGATACGACCGGGGCAGTCCCTGGGAAGGAATCAGCATGGGTCTTGAACCTAAACCAAAATCCCTGAAACATCAAAGGGAGTTTCCCTCTCTGTGCTCCATGAAGGAGGCCATGCCCTCTTCCTTGCCTTCTCTTTAAAGTGCTGGGCTGGGGGGTAGGGATAAAAATAAAAACCAAATGAAAGCAACAGCAACTGCTTTTTATGGACCAAGTTGGGCTTAGAAAGGGAAACAAAAAGCCCGCTCCGGCTCTCACGCCTCTGTGTCATCCGGCCCTGCTCTTCAGGTGGATTCTTCTTCCAGCAATGTCTGTTTCCTTTTCTCAAACACACCGTCCAATTCCACCCTTTGCTTCTGGTTGAAATTCTACTCAAACTTGGAGCCCTTGCAAGCCTCCATCGGCTTCATCGATCTTCCCTCGCTGCTCCAAAACCCACCCTCTCCTTCTTCTCCTGGTAGCCAGTTCCGAATTCAATTAGGGCCCCCTTGTGTGTTTCCCCAATCGTTTCAGGTCTCCCCAGCTGACTTTCTTGGGGGGGGTGTCATTACATTGTTTCCACAGGACCTGCTCGAGCTTGAGCCTCAAAACCAATGTTAGGAACGGAGAATTCTTTGCCCATGCTTGACCTGAACAGATTGTTTTAATTCACTAGCTCTTGTATTTAAAAGCAAACAGAAGAAGGAACAAGATGGGATTCACTCACGACCTGGAAGCACTTGGAAGGGGCCAAGAACAGGCAGATCTGTCCAGGGGATTCTCTCTGTCCTTGTGAGCTCGGCCCAGCTGCTGGGGACGGATGCCAGCACAGACAAGCTCTTCGGAGGCCACAGCCTGCCAGGATCACAGGGCCTAAAGGAAATACCGCCACAGAACACGAACCTCACACTCTTTCCTACTGCATCCGTCAAAAACAGCAAACGCAGGAGGGCTTAGCGGACAGCAGCCTGGAGGACGTGGGGCCCCGCTAGAGGCCATAGTTTAGCATCCTTTCACCCAGATGAGGGAAAAAGTCCCTTCTTTTCTCACCCCGTCCCCAAAATTAAAACAATGAAAATCAGTTCTCATTATCCCAATAATTAAGTCCCATTCAGCCAGCTGACAGCAGCCAAAGAATGATTTTTCTGTGCTGCGCTGTGTGGCTGCCCTCCATGGCCCCATTCATGGGCCACTGTGTGCATTTAATCACCCCGAGCGGGCTGAGCTAATGAAATGCTGGGGCCTTGCCCTGCCCTGACCCCGCTGCTATTTCTATCTGAGCTCAGCATGTCCTTCGCTTGACAGTTGCAACGGAACAAGCAGATTTCTCTCTCCCATCTATGGAGTGTAAAGAGCCTATTTTGGCAGCCTGTGGGGCTGGGGACCCTGCTGGAAAACCAGTGAATGCCCCCGGAGGTTAACTTGCAAAGCTGTTTTCCAGACTGAGAGGCGGGGTGGAGGAGAGGCTGAGCACCGGAGACCCCAAGGCTGGGAGGCCCGTGGCCCGTAGGCCTGGGAGAGGAAAGGCGCGGGCTCCTCGGGGGCAGGGAGGGAGGATGAGCCTGGAAAAAGTAAGGGGCCACGCCATGGGGCAAGCTGATTTATCCGATGCAAACCTGAACAAAAGCTCTTTGTCGGTTATCAAAAAATCTCCCTCCCTCTCCAGGGTCAAAGTGAGAAAATCCATTCCATTTGGTTTCCAGTTCGCAGGGTGCGGTGAAAGGGGGGATCCCTGCCGAGAGATTGCTCTCTTGACATTCCTCGCTGTTGTTTTAATGACTCCTTAAGATTCAGAAGTAAGGGAATAGAATACCAAAGTTATATGCATGTATCTGTACGGAAATGTAGGGAATTACACTTAGCTAATGAAAACAACCACCACCACCCAGTTTTCTCTGAGGGAAGTTGGAGAGAAGAGGCAAAAAATGTATTAAATGTGTCAGCATGGCGGCTTTATAGAGAAAAGACATGTCTAATGAAGGACTTAAATCAGAGTGGACAACTCAAATGCCCCCAGGGGCCAGAGAGGACACCAGGATGACTGAAGGGAGGCAGGTGGGAACCAGGGCACACGGGAAAGGCTGCCTCACCTAGAGAAGACCATTGCTACACGGCCCGGGCTCCTTTCTGCCATATAGGCAGGAGGGCCTGGAATGACTTGATTGTCCCTGTTTTGTTTAAAAGAGAAACCAAACATCTCTATTCTTATATGAAATCTCCTAATCGTTAATGCTGGAAACTAATTCAAGATGTTAAGAAAAAAAAAAAAAAAAAGAAAAGAAAACCCAGCATGCTAGCCAAACTAAATATGTTGGCACACAGAAGGCCATGGCTCACATTTGCGGAGCCTGGGGCAAGAGGAGAAATGGAGGCCACGTCTCATATGTCTAAATACTGAGAAGGTATAAATCAAGCTCACTAACTGTTAAACAAAATATGCTCTATCTGCCTCCAGTGAAGAAAATAGGCTTTTCTAACGACTTGGTAGCCAGGTGTGAGTTCAGAATTCTTGGGACAGAAGTGAGGCAGCAGGTGGGGGGAGAGCTGGCTCCTGGCCCCAAGTCCTTCTTTCCCCACCCCCACTCCATCCTGCATTACCAGGGGTCTTGTGTACTCATGTGGACACTCCAGGCCACAAGACCGAGCTCTGGCTAGCCCCTTACACCTCACACGATCACCCCCTGGATACCACTCAGGCCTCGTGGTGCCTCCATCGAGGGTAAAGTCTACCCTTGGGAAGGCAGACCCAAATGAACTTGGAGACATTTGACGGTGAACTGCAGAGTTCGGGGATCCAGGATGTGGTCCAGGGGTAGGAGCATCATCTCTGAAAGGTCACACCTCTTTGGCCCATGCGATTAGACAACGGCTAGAGTTAGGCCCTTTAAAGAGTGATGTGTAAGGCCCATGTCAAGTTTAGATCCTTGGCTTAAATAATCACATGCCCAGAAATGAAGACATCCTGATTTGGGGCCTGATTTTATGACTAACTAGCTATGTGACTTGGGTAGATCTCAATCTTCTGATGAATCAGTTTCTACATGAATCAAATGGGGACAAAACCAACTCACTTGAGAAATAAAATGAGATTATTTAGTGAAAAGACTTTAAAGGTAGTAACTAGAGAAATTTTTTAGAAGATCAAGAAAACAATAATGCCACATACACAAGTTTTTATCAAAGAGAACATATATCTCAAGGTCTCACTCAAACGATATCATTAAAAATCTATTTTATCCCAAGATTTGGGCTGAGTCTAGAAGAATTGAAATGATAGTACTTCTCTTTGAGAGTCTTTTCTCTTTTCCAACAATCCCTCAAGATGGGTCTCCTATCACACTGATCTTAAAGGATGTTGCTGAGGTAAACAAAGCAAAACAAAAACAAAATAAATTTGCAGTGATCCATGACTCCTTTCCAAAAATGGAGCAGCCACTTTTAATCCACAGTAGAGCAGGATCTCTCTTTAGGAACACACGTGCTGTTACTGTGCTAGCCATTCCAGAAATGTCAGGTCCCATTTCTTAATGAAAGAAAACCCATGGGAAAAGTGGCAAAGGGAAAAGAGGAAAAAAATACGAAAAATCTCCATAATGATCTAAATCACGAACAGGTAAGACTTTTATTTTTAAAGATAAGAAAAAATAACTTCAAACCACAGGGAGACAAATTGTACATAAGGTAATTTGGTATACCTGGAAACACCCATGTGACATTAAACTGAAGAGTTCCTTCCAAAGAAATATTGTCTGATGTTGATAATCAAGTCAAAGCATGCATGGTTTGGTACTAAAAGAGATCTTTCTCCTCAGACCAAGTCAGGACTGACCCCGAAAGTACAGCCAGAGAGGAGCTAAGGGGTTTTGTGACTTCTCAAATATCCAGGAGGAACTGGGAATCGTGAGCATTTGTTTTGTTAGAATGCCTAGCACTCATTTCCTCTTCTTAACACCACCCTGTTTTCCTTTTGGGAGGTAATCTCTTCCCCTTAGGATGAGTCTGTGGGTAGAACTGGATAGGAGGTTTGGGACCTCCTATCCAGTTAGGCCAATCAGTTGCTCCCCCGTGGAATGTGAGTTTTGAGCAGAGGGCCAAAGAGAATGGAAACATTAGGAAAGTCATTGCATCCAGGTCCAGTATCCTGACTAGACTTTGGGGACCCTTGTTGAGGTTCTTACTTCCTAGCTTCTGAAGCTTGATTGCTTCTTGCCCGTTTCTTTCTTTCTTTTTTTTTTTTTTAATTTTTTATTTTAACAAACATATAATGTATTTTTATCCCCAGGGGTACAGGTCTGTGAATCGCCAGGTTTACACATTTCACAGCACTCATCATAGCACATACCCTCCCCAGTGTCCATTTCCCCACCACCCTCTCCTGTCCCCCCTCCACCTGGCAACCCTCAGTCTGTTTTTTGAGATTGAGTCTTTTATGGTTTGTCTCCCTCCCAATCCCATCTTTTCATTTTTTCTTTTCCTACCTCCCCCCAACCGCCCCCCCCCGCCTTGCATCTCCACTTCCTCATATCAAAGAGATCATATGATAGTTGTCTTTCTCTGATTGACTTATTTCGCTAAGCATGATACCCTCTAGTTCCATCCACGTCGTCGCAAATGGCAAGATTTCATGTCTTTTGATGGCTGCATAGTATTCCATTGTGTATATATACCACATCTTCTTTATCGCCTCTTGCCCGTTTCTGAGGCTGGTTCTCCACTCTTTCTTAATCCCATAGGCCCCCCTATATCCTCCTTTTAAACTCCTTTTGGTTTATGTCAGCCAGAGGTGCTTCTGTTGCATGAGACCAAAGAACTTTAATGGATACAATAGCCCCAGTGCACTGTGGGTACTGACCCTCAGTCCCATTTACCAAGTGCTTCTGGAGACCTTACAAGTGTCCTGACCTCAGGGAGCATATGTCTCACCGTGGGACATGAGCCAGAGGCCTAACGCACAAACAAATTTCCTCTATCCAGTTACACATGACCATTTTCTTTCTTGCTTTTCCTGAAATGTTGGAAGGTTCATTTAGTTTTTCCCTTCAGAGTGTGGGCTGTTCATAAAATGGCCAGCAGAATCTTAGCACTTCAAAGGGCACTTCCAGAATGAGTACGTAGTTGGAATCGGGATGACAGTGAGTCAGCCTGGTGATCCTCAGGCCTGCGGGGAGATCGATGTGTCAATATCACATGCTCAGAGCCTAGCTTCCAATGTGCCTGACTGTCCTTGAAAAGAGTTAGTGGAAAAGGCTGAGGGTTTGCCAGGTGAAACTAAAAATAACAAAGAAGGGAGATAGTGTGGCGGGTAAAGATATGGAGGAAAGAACTAGAAACTGACAGCAGAAAGTGCCGGGTTCATAGTGAGAGACGAACAAGAGTATATGACATCTGGGGCAGCAAATGCCCTTCACTAGCTTTGAGCCTAGCTTTTGAAATCAGCAGTAATATTTATTGTTTAATTTTTAACCTCTTTGCTCTCTGGTCATTTACCATCATCTGGGCTCTTAGCTTGATATTGCTCTGTATGGCCCCCAACCATAGGGAGGTGGGGTAATTTGGAGGCTCAGAATATAAGGGTTCCAGAACCAAACTCCAACTAGAGTGCATTTGGACTTCAGCTTTACCACTTGCTTGCTCCATAACCTAAGGTGAGTTATTTAGCCTCTTTGTGCCTCAATGCTCTTATCTATAAAATGGGGCAATACTACATGTAAAACACTTAACTATACCCCTGGCACAGTAAATAATAGCTACTGTTATTTATTCAACAGATATTTACTGAGCATCTAGGATCTCCAGGCACTCTTCTAGTCCTTGAGATACATCAGTCAACAAAATAGCAAAGATCGCTACCCTCGCAAAGTTTATATGCTAGTGGGGGAGAGACAATAAACAATGCTGGTGCTGTTATTAATATCTGACCCAATTATTATCTGACTCGCCTTCTCCCCCAAACTTTCTGGAACTCCTTTAAGTCCTTATCCTCTTCTTTAAACATTCTGTTCATCTTGGCGCCTTCACTGAAACCCAGTTGGCCCGAGTATATATGGTTTTCCCCATTGCACTCAGAAGTGGGGTCTGCTTTTCCTTTTATTGTCCATGTAACCCCAAGAAAGTTGGCTTCCTTTGCTTCCCACCGTTCCTTCTATGCCTTTTCTCCAACTTATCCTATAAAAACCATAGCTCTTCGGATGCTCATTTCTTCAGACCATGTAACCCCTCTCCATTTTGTTGCTGCCATCAACCATGTCTCCATTAGTCGTCTGTTTATTCAATACTGGAGAACCCAGCTCACCCTCCTCCCATTCACCCCTATTTGTCATCATTCTTGGTGACTTGAACATCCCTGGTCTCTGAGTTCCTTGCCCTCCTCACTTCCACTGATCTGTTCTTCCACCTTGCTCAGCTACCTTTAAATGGTCATAGCCTCAACCTGGTCAGCACCCCTTCCAAGTCTAGATTTTAATTGTCATATGATCCAACCACCAGTTTCATCTTTCCAGCCACTTTCTCTAGTGTTCCTATTCCCATCATATAAGCTCACCTGCTTTTTTATGTGCATTTTGTTTTATTTTGCTCCATTTTGTTCTATCTAGGTCAAATTTGCCTAGAACACACCCAAGCTGGTCAAACCCAACTACTGGCTTAGGCTGAAATGTCAGTGAGGCAGTTTAAGATGAATGGGGAAAATGGCACCCTCAGTTGACAGACCCCGCGTTAAGTCCAGGACTACTATAGTTCTCAAATGAGTACTCAATACTGCCCAGAGATTTTGCATTATTTCTCTAGCAAGTTCATTCTAATTTTTACAAGATTACTATCTGTATCTCTTCTCCCCGTCAAACCTCTAATCATCACCCGCTCTCAGCTGATGATCTCAACACACGTCTCATTGAGAAACAGAAATAATCAGACTGAAACTCTCATTTCCCCATCACCACATCTGTTAAAGTACTGGCGTAGTATGTGTGTCCCTCTTCTTGTTAAAGCCAAACCCTTCCACTTGTGTTTTGGGCCCCGGCTTCTCTGGATGTCTCAAGGACTTCGTTTCTAACGTCAGCCCCATCTCCCTTCTGCACAATCAGCCCCTTCTACTTTACCAGTTACTCTAACAGCATCAGCAACAGAATGCCCAGCTATCTCTCATCTTTAAAAAGCCCCTTCATACCACGTTCTTCTCCAGCTACCATCCAATTCTCTGTCTCCCTTCAAATTAGTTTTATGCAGTATATAGGGAATGCTGTTGACTATTTTTAAGAAGACTTTATTTTTTTAAGAGTAGTTTTAGGTTCACAGCAGAATTGACCAGAAGTTACAGAGACAGTCCCTTGCCCCACCCAACAGCTTCTCCCATTATCAACAGCTCCCACCAGAGTGATTTGTTGTCATAATTGATGAACCCGCATTGACACATTACCAAAGTCCATAGTTTGCACTGCTGTTTGCTCTTAGTCCTGTGCATGCTACGGGTTTGGATAAATGTATAATGACACATATCCATTATCATATGGATATCTTCTGTGCTCTGCCTATCCATCCTTCCTCCCTGCCCCCATCCTTTCGTAATTTCAATACTGATGTCATCTTCAGCGAACTGTCTCACTCCCTTTGTATTTATAATGCTTTTCCTATAGTATGGATTATCTTATTATCTTTAAAGGAAGATCGCTTGTCTTTTCTCTTTCCAATTCTTATATCTGATTTCACTTTCTTTCCTCATTGCATTGACAGCACAGATAATAGGTATCATCATCCTTTCCCCCCTGATTTTAACAAGAATATAGCTGGGGTTTTACCACTGAGTGATGTTTACAAAGGTATTTGTTATATACTTTTTACCAAGTTAAAGAAGTTCCCTCCCATTCTTAGTTTGCTATTTTTATAATGGAGAAACTTCAGATTCTATCAAATGACTTTTCTGTATCTACAAGATAATCAAGGACCTTATCTCTTTTCATCTGTTACAAGTGGTGCCTTATATTAGCAGCTTCTGATGCTGGGTCATCCTTACATTTCTTAGATAAATTCCACTAGGAGATTTTTAAAAAAATACATGCACACAACCTATCATCATCATCTCTGGTAATATTTTATTTAGGAATTTTCCATCTATGCTTGTAACAACCAGTCCACAATTGTATAGTCTTGGGTTTTATATCAAGTTTATACCAACCTCATAAATTGGGAAATTGTCCTTCTTTTTCTATACTCTAAGACAGTCTATATAACATAGAGGTTTGCTGTTCCTGATGGGTTGGTAAAACATTCCTGCAAAACCACCTAGGTTCAACATCATTTGAATGAAAGATTTTGAACAGTGATTCAGTTCCTTCATGGGTTATTGGTTGATTTAAAGTATCCTTGATTCAATTTTGAAAATTAATTTTTCTAAAAATTATCAATTTCATCTATTGGCATTAAGTCATTCATAGAATTGTTCATAAAGTTGCTAATCCTACTTTATTACGATTTTTTTTTTATCCCTAGTGTATCTGTAGTTATGAGTCATGGTCTCTTTTTTATTCTTAATATTATTTACTGTTTTTTTTTCTGTTTCTTGAGCAGTCTTTAGAGCTTTATGTATTTTACCAGTCATTTTCAACAATAACTTTAACTTCTGGATTTGTTGATTCCATGTTTTGTTGTTGTTTTTCTTTTCCATTAAGTTCCAATCCTTATTATTTTGTTATCTGTTCACTTTGGACTTAATCTTTTTTTCCCTTGCTTCTAGACTGAAATATTTAACTTCTTATATTTATTTTATTTTTAGTGAATTTCAAGTTTATGAGTTTCTCTCAAGTACTTTGGCTATGTCTTCAAGCTTGCATGTATAACTGCATTTTTTCTTTTTTAACACGAGTTACTTATGAGATTAGTTTTTCTTACTTAATTTCACTGTGGTCAGAGAACATGTATGTATGGCATCAATTCTTAAAAATTTGTTGAGACCCCTTTTGTGGACAGTTATGTCAATTCATGAAAATGTTCAGTGTGTTCTTAGGAAAGAATATGTGTCCTTTATTGTTGGATTTTGAGTAAAGTGTGTAGCAGTTTGTGGTTTTATCTTTTAAGTTCTTAAAAAGTGTCTTTGTAGGGGCACCTGGGTGGCTCAGTCGTTAAGCGTCTGCCTTCGGCTCAGGTCATGATCCCAGCATTCTGGGATTGGGTCCCGCATGGGGCTCCCTGCTCGGCGGGAAGCCTGCTTCTCCTTCTCCCACTCCCCCTGCTTGTGTTCTCTCTCTCGGTGTGTCTCTCCCTGTCAAATAAATAAATTAAAAAAAAAAAAAAGTGTCTTCGTAAAAACGAGTTTCAATCTCCTACTATGATTGTATATTTGTAATTTCCTCAGTTTTTATTTTATATATTGATGTTTCAAGTTTGTGTTTTTAGAGGCATATAGATTCATGATTTTTACGTCTTCTTTTTTTTTTTAAGGATTTTATTTATTTATTTGACAGACAGAGATCACAAGTAGGCAGAGAGACAGGCAGAGAGAGAAGAGGAAGCAGGCTCCCCGCAGAGCAGAGAGCCCAATGCGGGGCTCGATCTCAGGAGCCTGGGATCATGACCTGAGCCGAAGGCAGAGGCTTTAACCCACTGAGCCACCCAGGTGCCCTGTGATTTTTATGTCTTCTTGATGGAGAGTTCCTTCTATCATTATGTGATTCTCTTTATCCCTATTTATATAAATTGTTCTAAATTCTATTTGTCTGTTATTTATACTCTGACACCATCTTTGTTTGGGTATTTCCTAGTAAGGCTTACCATCTCTTTATTCTTAAGGTTCAGTGTGGGTTGGCCTACGTATGTGTTTTGAAAACAGCCTATAGCTGGATACTTAAAAAAAAATTCTAATCTGATCATCTCTGGTTTCTAGTAGGTACATTTGATCTACTTATACTTACTGTGCTTACTATTATATTTGACTTAATTCTTCCATTTTACTTAGAGTTTGATATTTATCTTCTTTCTTAGTTTCTTCATTTCTTCCTTCTTTCTTGCCTACTATTAAGTTGATAAGTGTTCTGTGTTTCTATTTTTCTCGTTGTTGGGTTGGAATCTACAGATTGAAGTTCATCTCAGCTCATGATTACTCTAAAGTTTTATCACACACATTTAATTGTAAATGTTTCAAGGTATAAAGATTTTTAGTATCTATCCTCTTGACTGGGAAGGAGTCTTAGCACATTTTAACTAACACATTTTTAACATTTTAAGTCTAATTAACTCTCTCTCTCCCATCAGATTGTCTTAATTAATATTTTGATTTAACCTTTATTTTAAACTCCAGATTCACTTATTTTTATAATCAGTTGAAGTGCATTTTAATCAATTTACTTCTGTACCCACTATAGTTTTGTGATTCAGATACTCTACCTTAAGATACTCTACCAAGATACTCAGATACTCTACCAAGACTTAGCCTTTTTCTTATTATAATACATCCTTTAAGGGTACTTTCAGTGATGATTCAAGACTAACAAACTTCATTCCTTTTACTTCTAAAATTTTATTTAACTCTCTTTTAAGTGCCAGTTTAGCTAGATATAAAACTTCGGGTTAACAGTTTTTTCCCCTCAGATCTTTGAAGATACCACTCCATTGTCTTCTGGAATCTCTTGTTGCTGCTGACATGTCTATTATCAATGCAATTGTTATTCCTATATGAGTAACCTCTCTTGCCTTTCTGGTAATTTTCAATATTGTCCTTTTTTTTTTTTTTTTAAATCCTTGAAGGTCTATAGTTTCACTACAAAATATTTAAATGTGGATTTATTTTTTTTTATCCTGCTCAGTATTCAAAGTGCTTTTTCAGTTAATAGCTTTACAAATGTGGTTTCTTCAGTATCTCCTCAATGCTTTTCTTCCAGAACTGCTACTAGACATAAATTGGAGCTTTTCAATCTACCTTCTGTGCTCATAACTTTGGCTCTGGGATGCATTTTGAGTGATTTCTTCCTAACTACCTTCCCATTGACTGATCCCCTATTCATCGGTGTCTTGTCTAAAGTTTATCTTATCTACAGATTTTACCTTTTTAATTGGTTCTTTTTCATATTTACCAATTCTTATTTTACTTATGCATGCTTTGTTTCACAATTTCATTTTTTTTACTCTATTTCACCTGCTTTTTATTTCATTTATTTTTTAAAAATTATTTTTATTGGGGCACCTGGGTGGCTCAGTCGTTGGGCATCTGTCTTCGGCTCAGGTCATGATTCCAGGGTCCTGGGATCGAGCCCTACATCGGGTTCCCTGCTCTGCGGGAGGCCTGCTTCTCCCTCTCCTACTCCCCCTGCTTGTGTTCCCGCTCTCACTGTGTCTCTCTGTCAAATAAATAAATAGTCTTTTTTTAAAAAATTATTTTTATTAACATATAATGTATTATTTGCCCCAGGGGTACAAGTCTGTGAATCATCAGGCTTACACATTTCACAGCACTCACCATAGCACATACCCTCCCCAATGTCCATAATCCAACCACCCTCTCCCTACTCCCCCACCACCCAGCAACCCTCAGTTTGTTTTGTGAGATTAAGAGTCTCTTATGGTCTGTCTCCCTTCCAATCCCATTTTGTCACAACTTCCTTTTAAGAATTGGTGTTATTCCTCTTTATTTAAACACACTTAGTTTAAAAACTTTGCCAGATTATTCTCTTAATTTCTTTTGGATGAAATTCATCTAACAGATGTTAATTTTGTTGACAGTTTCTCTTAGTGTTGGATATCTTTATCTGGATGCCAGTTGGAGTATGTGTGTTGGGAGTGGGTGGTCCTTTTTCTTTTCTTTTCTTTCTTTCTTTCTTTTTTTTTTTTTTTTTTTAACTTATTCTACCCTAGAGATTTTATAGAGATCTCTGGCTCAGAACCAAGTGATGGTTTGAGATCTTGCATAGCCATGGTAGTAATGATGATTCCCCTAGTAGTTGAAGCATCCTGGATTCTGTTCCTGGGCTATGACTACTTCCTCCTGCCTCCAAAGGCCTACAATTTCATAGAAGCAGTCCCAGATAGTGTCATCAGCATCTTTTTCAACCTCCTTTCCCTAGTGAGAAAGTTCCATCTCAGTGTTTCATTTCTAACAGTGAGTCTAACTTAAGTCGTCTACAATGCTTGGAGCAATTTAGTCCCTGTTACTCCAAGGGACTCTCTTGTCTAGCTCCTGGATTTGGAACTCAGCCAACTGTGGTTTCAGCCCTGTTCACTGTCTCAACATTAATCCACCCCAAAAAAGAACAGCAACTGCATTTCCTGAAGCAGAATGGGTTGGGAATTATGTAGACTTGAACAGAACAGGGTGTCAACCACAGACTCATCAATTACTAGCTGGGAGGTTGGGGGAAATTTATCTAACTTGTTTGAGCCTCAGTTTTCTCATTGGTCAATTAGAAATGATAAGACCTTCACACAAGATTGATGTGATAGTTTAAAACAGTGTCTGGCACCCAGCAGGTGCTCACAGCACATATTAGAATGATTATTAAACAATCATTTTAAAAGGTAAATATTTTGTTTCAAGCAAATCCATATTTGCAGTCAGAATTTTCTTCTTACTAAATATGGGCCCTTGACTCAGAGACTTTCTCCTTCATGGAACTTATTGGTCAAGATGTTTAGAAATATGAATTTTAACAGACTAATCATGGGTTATTACAAGAGAATAGGTAAAATTTCATTTTTTTAATACTTTATGATTTATATCCAACTTCTAAAGTATTCTTAAGATAGTTTATAAAAAAAGAATTGTGTAGAATAAGTTGGATGAATATGAGAAAGATAAATTTAAACCATAGAGGAGGAAGAGAAAATAATTATGCCAAAAAACCTGAGCTAACCATTACTGTAATTGAGCATTAAATTTGTTCAAGGCTTCTTGGCGGCTAAAAGCAAAAAAGAGGAAATGTGATGGGTGACATAATTCTCAGTGGCTAAAGTTTTTCTCTTAAGGAGTTTAGCAAGGTTATGGTGGTGTAGCAACCATTTGGGAGTTAAGCTCCATTGGGGCTGCACGATGTGGAAAAGAAAGTGTTCTTTACAGGGGATGGTAGAGTCTATCCCTATGGCTTTAGCAAGATTGGATGACTTTGGCTTTGGATGGCTTTAGAGCAAATCTGACCAGAGCCAGGAAACTGAGATTGATGACTTTTTAAACAATAATATTTTTGAAATTTCAGATAATAAAAATACATATTGATTATCAAAGATTTGGAAATACAAGAGTATAAAGAAACAAAAATACCTTCATAATTGCATCACTTAGAAACAATCATTATTAAAACTAATGAATTTCCTTCCCAACTTTTTTCTATGTGTACTTATATTAGCTGACTTCTTGCAGTTTTCTTCTAGTTAGATGACTCTCTAAATTAGACGGCCTTTGGCTCAAGTGGTTTTATATTTAATAGTAAAATAGCTACTGCTTGTCTATTGAATGTTTAATGTGCTCCAGACCCCTGTATTGGTATTTCCAGTCCTTCTAATACCAACAGATACAAGGCAGTTTTTCCAATTTGCAGAGAAGTTATGTAACTTGTCTACATCATACAGGGAAAGGAGAGCAAAAACACGGATTCTGGAGTATCTGACGGTGCAGCTTATTCTCCTTCTTCTACCAGGTGCTGCTTCCCTGAGACATAGGCCTCTTCTGGCACCTGCTGCTCACCTTGGACTCCTGGGAGTGGGGGGTGCCTGGGTCTGACATCGTCTTGGCTGACTCATGGGCCCCAAACAGCCAACACAAAAAGCAGAAGGAGCTCATTCTTTCCCTACTCCCTCTCCTCTCTCCCCTACATGCTGGAAGTCATGAGGCTAAATTGCTTAGGTTCCCAGGTTAGCCCAGGCAGCTGTTGTGATGGTTTTGGCTTCGATAAAATTTTCAAATTCAAACCTCTCTTACAGAAATAAAGTTAAGAGAAAGCTGAGAACGTCAATTCTGTTCTTTTCAGTCCCAACGATACTGAAGAGCGTGGAGAATTTTTGTTTGTCGTTGTTATTACTATGGTTTGTAATTGAAGCTCTGTGCAGATGTGACTTTCTTCTCTCCTGAGCCCCTGTATCTGCCCAGAAACTTCTTTGATGAGCAAGTCACAGATCGGAGGGTCCTGCAGCACCTCCAAGTAGCCAGTAAGAGCCTGCTCCCCCAGCATGGACCAGGTCACGTGGTTGCCCACGTAGGCTGGCTGCCACACCCAGAAGGGCAGCCTTTTGTGAGTGGCCTCTGGCCAACACAAGCAGTGTCCTGGGCTCTAGGGGTGCCTCCCGCCTGAAAACTGGCCAGTCTTTCCCCATCTCTGTCACCACTTCTGGGGACCTATGAGCTAAGTCTCGAAGAACCAAGAGGCCTAAATGTCAGGGCTGCTGGTTGGCCACACAGGGAGCTGAGCTAACTGAGAACAGAGCTCTGAACACTCTGGGTGCAGGCTGGGCTGCCAGTTGGAGTGAGTCAGCCACTGCGATGTTCTCTCTCCACTACACTTGCATGGCTCTAAGCACAGGCCTTGGTCTTCCCCTACAATCACTCACCTGATCCTGGCACAGCAGGGCCTGTTTCCCAAAGGAGATGTTTGGGGGGAAGCTTTAAAAGAGGATGTCGGACACCTGAGCTTCAACACTGTGCGGTGGTAGTTCATGTCCATTGCCGGAAGTATAATACATGGCAGACCGTGAAGAAGCTGATTTTTCCGATGTGCCAAGTGACTTGCCCCTGAGATTTAGGACCCATGTAGTTATAATAACGTCAGAACAAAAGCAGGACTAACAACAACTAATGCTTACACAGCACTGAACACGTGCCAAGAGGTTTTCAAGGTCCTTTATGTTGTATTTCCCCCCTGTTTACAGATAACACTGAAACACAACAAATTTAAATGACTTGCCTGATGCCACACAGCTAGTAAGAGACTGAACCTGAACCCTGGGAATGCTAGTTTCTTAACCCAGCTCAAGAGTTTGGCTTGGATGTTCATGTGAGGGGAACGGCAGAAGATTGGAGAAAATCACATTTTCCAATAGACAACTTCTTAAACCCAAGGGTGGCTCAGGTTGTCCCCCTGCACGTGGTTCTGTCATGCTAATTCCATATTCAGAGATCACAGAAGTCGTGCCTGGATATCTGGAAGAGGAGGAAAATCCCCCAAACCTTGTGGGGCCGGAAGGATCTGGCCTTTTCGATTGGTATGAGGAGCAGCTCAGTGTGAGGCAGTAGGATGTCTGGACCCCACCAGCAACAGTGCCCAGAAGTGGAACATCCCTAGCTGAGAAGAGGCCCCATCCTGGGAGAACTCCGAGGGCGGGAGTGTGTGCACACAGACGGTGCTTGGCCAGGAGGGCAGGGAGTTTTTAGATGGTCATTGGGAAAATGCCAAGGTGACCATTGTGATTCTCCACCCCCAGATCGTGGGACGTGGGGATGTTGTTGTCTTTTGCACTGCAGTTGTCTACCAGACCCTGGATTCGTTTTCTATTGTTGCTATAATAAATTACCACAGATACAGTGGTTTAGAGCAAATACAAGTGTCTTATCTTAGAGTTTGGGAAATCCAAAGTCTGACACAGGTCTCACTATGGTAAAGTCAAGGTGTTGAATGGGTTGTGTTCCTTTCTAGAGACTCTAGGGGGAAAGTACATTTTCTTGCTTTTCCAGCTCCTGGAAGCCGCCCACATTTCTTGGCTCCTGGCCGCCTTGCATCTTCAAAGCCAGCAGTGGGCCACATTGGATCAGTCTGGTGCTGACTCTTCTGCCGCCCTCTTCCCCATCCCAAGACCCTGCAAGCTCTGCTGCATGCTGGAGAAGAATCATGGGGGACCTGCTTCAGAGAAAAGGCTAGGCAGTCCATATATGGTGTTCAAGAAGCTGCAGATGCATCCACATTCTTGAGAAGACCCAAAACACACAAAAAATCTCAAGTTTCAATGCTTTTGCTCTGCATCAGAACCTAGATAAAGAACCCATCCCATGGGGTCAAATCAATGACAGAGGCAGCTGGGAATCCTCTGTAATGACTGCAAGAGACAGTTTATAGGAGAATGTGAGCCTTCTCCCACAGTTAACTTATCCCTAAAATCTCAAAAGCATGTCTCCAGAACATTTTTAAATCATGTGTTCTAGATCTGTTAGGCACACTTTATATAAAACCAGTTTGAGCCTATAGACATACTTAGTCTATCTATCTACTCGGGAAGTTAAGCGTAGTACTTGTAATGTGCTTATATTTCTTGATCTCAAAACACCTCCTTCAGGAGTGTTTCTCATGCCAACACTCTAGTTGGTTACCCACTCAGAGTATCCACACACTATCTACGTCCATACATTTTTATTCTGTCCAGCCTGAAAAGGTTGGATTTTTACATTTTAAGCATCGTGTTATTTATGTTTCAAACTTTTCAGTGCTTCTAAACCGGTCTAGGATCGTGACGGGGGCTCTCTCTGTTGGTTCATTATGAGCAGTGCTGATTCTGTGTATGTTCTTGGGCAGGTCATGTGACCTCTCCTTCTCTCACTTTCCTTATATGCAACATGAGGATAATAATAGTACCTCCCCTACAGGGTTGGAGTCAGGAGTAAATGAGTGAACCATGCAAAGCCTTTAGAACAGTGCGTGGTACTTGGTGAAGCTTGGTGAGGCTGTACATCTTGGCTCTTGTAATTATTTAAAAGATCTAATAACACATGAACCTTTTCTCTTATAGTCATCAAACCCGCCATTTTGTTGTCTCCAGACATTGACATTCATGCCATCTTGAGGGCAGCAGACACATGCCCAATCAAAGTGCCTTTATTGCTTTGCTCTACAGGCATACTATTCCCGTAAAGGCTGTTGCTTGTAGTTAAGGCAAGACGTCAAGACCCACTGTCAAGGCAGTGGAGACAGTCAGATAGAAGCTGAGTACTTATGCCTTGGCTAAAAGAAAGCTCTTCTTCTCAGCTTGGGGTAGGGGAATCTAGCAGAGTGGGTTCTCTTGGGGCTCTTTGGTGCCACATTTTACCCTAATCCAAACTCAAAAGGGAGCAGCCTCCTCAGACAGTGTGACGTTGCCCTGACAGTCAATCCAGTTCTATTAATTCAAAGGGCCACCATGAAGATCCCTTGGCCAAGACAATTCTAGTGTGGCTTCAACCTCCATACCCCAGCTCCATTTCCATCTCTGTACTTTGGGGCACAGTGCTGAATGTCACAGAACTGCCCTGTAGAGAAGCACCAGCCCTAAGGTTTCCACTCCACCCCAGGGCCGCTAGCTGACCTTTGACCTCTTGCTCCATATTCTGCTTCCGGCTTTTACAGCAGCGGTTACCCAGGCTGACTCCAAATGGCCAGATTCCACCAACTATGCCCAGAGGACTTTCCGGGCCGGAGAACCTTAACTCCAGATAGCACGCAGGCCACATAAATTCCTCAAATATGCACCCCAAAACAAGAGACCCCGGGGATTCAGTTTATCTCACCAAGTTTCAGCTGAGGGAAAAACATTCTAATGGCATGTAAGGAAAGCTGTCAGAGAACTGTTTTTGCTCAACATCAAATGCATTCCAGGCCTTATCTAATCAGGGAGTCTTCTTCACAGCTGATGCAGAGGCGGTTCCTGGGCCAGGAGAGAGGCCTTGATTTTAAATACAAAATGATGGTTCTTTTGGCACAGGCAAACCTGGTTGGCAGTGACCAGGTTCGGAGTGACCCCTGACCCTCTCCCACAGTTCCTCCTGAGTCCTGCTGCACAAAACTAAGCCGTGCTCAAATCTCAGGCTCTAATTGGCTCTGGTTTGTTTTGCTTTTCTATTCTATCCAGAGCTTCAAAAGGCGTTTCCATAATTGTTGGAGGCATGAAAAAGGCAGGTTTCAGCTTTCCTAACTGGAATTGGAGGTAATTACTGTCTTGCACACACGAGCCGGTACATGCTTCAAATCAGACGGCTCTGGGGTGTTTTATAAAGTGTAGCTGGGCCTCTGAGCCTGGAGAGGGAGGATTATGGAAGCTTCCAAAGGCTCTGTTCCAGAGAAAGAAAAATTCGGATATCTCAGAAACAGTGAGGGAAGTGTCCATATTCTTCTGTGGTTACCTGAAGCTCTGCCCAAGAGATCTGGCCCGAAAAAATTGTGTCCTCAACCCCAACTTTTCTAGGATGAGGAGGCTTTTCTTTGGTCCTATCTTTCAAGAGACAGAAGCTGACACCCCACATCACTCCCATCTTGCTTGTAATCCGGCCCTGTGGGCTTGGCCTGGGCTGTCCACCCGTGAAACCTCCGAAGGGGGCAAACTGAGTCAGGCATGGTAAGAGCCACCTCTGAGAACCAGATCGGGGATTCACTTCCGGATTCTCAGGACAGCAAACACAAACATGGGCAGTCTCTGGCTTCCGGCACACACACACCACCCAGAGTGTGGACTGGGGAGCAAGATGCTGCTTCAAATCTCAGTCTGCTAGCGGTGTGTCCACAGGCAGCTGATCCACATTACTACTCCTCCACGGCCTCACCTCCAGAACGAGAATGGCGACTGGCCCAGCCTCACAGGTTGCTCTGACATCTCAGTGAGGTCAATCTGTGTCGAATGCTTGGCCTAGTGTCTGCATATGGCGTGTACCCAATAACGGCTATTGTTAATAAACATAATTGTCATGGGCACGGCCATGAGGGCCAAAGGGACCACCCTGAAAATGGTGGAGGTTTTTAAGACTCTAGAGATTCAGAAATAGTGGAAGAAAAGTGGCTGCAGGAACAATAGCAGGAAGGGGGAGTGGAAGCATCGGGACAGCCCCCACCTCAAAGTGTCTTCCCTCCCAAGGGCATCACCTTAAACACATTAGGTGGCCTGAAATTCCACAGATGAGAGATTTAATTCTGCCTTTCTTCAACAGTATATCTCAATGAGAACAAGCTGGTTAAACAGCATTCGCACATCAGTGTAAACTGGTTTATTTGCTTTCTTTCTAATACCTACACACTCCGCAGCTTGGGGGTTAAGGAGCTTGGGACTGGGGAAGGAAGAGATAGTACTAAGTCAGTGTCATGAAGCACTGCCTGGGACCAGTCCAAATTCCGAGAGCTCCAGTTCAGTTCACTCACTGGCCCACAGACAGCCTGTCTGGCTCATGGGACAAGAGGAGCTGGGAGTCAGATGTGTGCTGGGGGCCCTGAATTGCTTTTTTGATTGTTTGGTACTTGCATATGGACATCCCTTAAACAGCCTCTTCAAATGGCTTCCAGAACTGTCTCTTCTCTGTGAGCACCTCCTTCTCTGCCAGAGAGAGGTCACATATGGCAGCCCAGGGCACGGGGCTCAGACCTTGCTTCTCCTTCTGCACATCACCCCTAAATTCTATCTCAGGAGGGCTCGAGCCTGTCTCTGTGTTGCTCCCTCCCAACCCAACTTCTCTCTTGATGTGGATATTTAGTTGTCTACCGACATCTCCCTTTCGTGTCCCAAACTCTCCACAACCCCTGATGCCACTGAAAACGATAAAAACAAAACAGTGCATTACCATATAAGTAATGTTGTCATTGCAGATGATCTTGCAAAGCTGTTGAGCTTCCTCTTCGTACCACGTGCTCAGCTTTCACAGCACGGACGGCAATGTATAATCACATATTTACTTTCATATTTATTTGTATAACATCTGCCTCCCAGTAGACCCTAAGCTTCATGAGGACAAGATGAGGTCTATCTGCCGCCTGTTCTTCCTGACACCTAGACCAGTGTCTGACATAGATTAGGTCCTCACTATATATTTGCTGAATGAATGAATGATTTCAAAGTGGACACGGGTCCCTGAACAGGAAGAGAGTTTCCATGTACAAAAAAAGGCTATGAAACCTGGCAAAAAGTACTTGTGATCTCGTTTTCCCAGAGTGGGCCATTTGGCCACTTCCCCTCCCATTTGATGAAGTTTCATGTTTAATAAAAGCCCTGAACAGTTGGAGCAAACACACAGGGCTTGATGACGAATTTGAGGAACTGCAGCAAGAATAAATGACCGATATGCGGAATGCCTAAATTAATTCATAAACATGGCCGGCTCTCAATTATCCATTCCAGTGGATAATCTAATAGCCAGTAATCTAATAGTTTGTAATTCAATAGCTTATAATCTTGAAAGTTTTACATGTGGCTTTTGTGAATTTGCATCAGTACATACAGGGTTCTGATGGTTTAGGAATTCACAATACTCGGAGCTCAGCTGTTCAAGGTCACCATCCCCAGTCGCCTATTAGGGACTTCTCTGGGCTCCAACCCCAAGTGGAGAAAATACTGCATTGTGTTTGGGAGGAAAGCACATTCGGTTTCTTTTGTTTGTTTCTTTTGTTTTTCTTCCTGGTTTTGGTCAAAGGAATTGGGGTCGGAGCTCCAGCTGTGGCACTTACCTGCTCCGTTTACATGTTACCTGGCTGGGTCTTTGTTTTCTCATCAATGCCTACCTCCCAGGACTGCGATGAAATTTTTCAGGAAAAATGAATGGGAACCACTCACTCTGGTAGTGCAAAACAAATCAAAAGTGGGGATGGGTCATCCAAACTCTCTGTTTCCTAGCTGAGGAAAGAAAGACACCTCTTTTCATCTTTTCTTTTCTTTTTCTTTCTGCCTCAAAGGGATGTCTCTTCCAGGTTTGGTGGGCTAAAGTAAATAGGATCCTTGCTTTGCAAATCACATTTGGTTGTGAAAGCTTCTGTTAATGCCTGTACAAATCTGAAAGAAAAATGCTGTCTTGAGCAATCTAACATGAAAAACAGGCCGCGGGCCCTCCCTGGGCTCCACCAGCTCTCTCAACAATTCAAGTGATGGTGCATTTGTCTGGGCATTTGCCCATGTCATCTTGGGTCCAAGTCTCAGGGTTAGAAAGTAGAGACATCCTAAGATCCAAGGCTGATCCAATTTTCTGTTGGGGGGGGGCGGCTAGAACCCCAGAGTTCCCACCTCCTTTTCCTGCCATGAAGTTTATATCTCGAGGGAAAACAGCTGTCCATTCTCAGGCCAACTGGGACTGAAGCCAGCTGTTGCTTCCAGATGCCAAGAGCCAGATGTACACCCACTCTTCTCTCCCACTCCTTGAGCCTGAAGTCTTAAACTTTACTGAATTTATTAATAACCTTCACAACATGCTAAAAATGCATTTCCTCGGGCTCCCCCTCCAAAGAATCGGATCCAGTTAGCTCAGGTTGGCCGAGAAATCTACATTTTAAACAACACTACCAGCCGCATCTTTTCTTTTCCCTAGGAAATTCAAATGTCACTGATCTGAGAATCATCCTTTGAATGAAACTCTCTACAGTGAAGGAAGTGGCATGCTGGTAAATGTTTAACTAGTTTGGGAATGGAGAAAGCCTGATTTGCAGCTTGCTGGTTTCTGTGATGTAAATGTTCCCACCATGGTCCGTTCCAGCCACCAACATGACGTCATGATTTTGAAGTCGGGAAGAGGAGTGTGCAATCAATCCTTACAAGCTCATAGGAACTTGTTCCAGCACGCCACTGGGTAGAAACCTCTAGACGCCTCCAAATGGTGTTTCCTGGGCTTTGGCATAGAAGGGCCACTGTTCAGCCCACGATGTCACATCCCTGAGTATTTTTTTCCCCTCAGTCCTTAGCTCTTTGAAGGGTTTGTTTTGGTGACTGGTTCCCAGAGACCTCTAGGGGTTCCAAACCAGAAAGAGGAAAGAGAGAAAGAGTTCCAGGAAAGAAAAGGCAATTAGCGTGGGATGTTGGCCTCAGCCACACTGTCAACCTTGTTCGACCCAGCTTTCAACAGGGAGGATGCAAACACCTGCTTCTGCCTTCATTTGATAAGCTTTCTGGTCAACTCCCATAAACCTGATCCTGCTGACCTGGAGAATGATGAAAAGGCTGAGTGTTGGGGACCTGAGGGGATGAAAGGGGATGGGGGAGGACCATGGGGTGGTCATATGACCCGGGGTCGACAGCGGCTTAAGGCTTCCCCTTTGTCTCCCTGCTCTGGCCCCGTGTTGGAAGGTTCTGGTGATTTCCTCCCACCCCCGACCAGGCCAACAGATGTGGAAGGTCTCCAGTTCCCAGGGATCCGGACACAACCGCTTGTTGTTTCCCTGCTTGCAGACGGGGCCTGTGATCACAGACAGAACAGCTACACAATCACTCACCAAAGAGCTGAGCCCAGTCAGGTGCAGGGTTCCAACCTACTCTGCATTTCTGCAGCAAGAAAACCGTGTGAGCAAAACTGGACGAGAGTGAAAAAGAACCACGCCTCTCCCTGTGTTCTCTAAGTCGGCTTCATAGGAATGCCGAGGACTTTGGGAGAGACCGTGTCTTTAGCTCTTCCACGGTGATAAAATCCCATGGATGCCGTAACCGTTTGAGCACACGCCACCTTTTGGGCCTGCTGCTTTATCTCGTGGATGCGAGTAAGATCCCTGCCCTTGGTAAGCCTGGAGTTTGAAGGACACTGCTCCCCCGATCGGGCTGTCTTCTGCAGTCCACTGAGCTTTCACTGAGTATTGGATGGAAAGGAGAGAAGAAAAGGTAACAAAGAAAAGGGTGAAGGTATCAGCCTCCTCAGTTACCTTAATTATTCAACACAGATGGTCTGAGAAATTTCTCGCTGCTTAGTTTCCTCTTGCCGTGCACACACCTTTTACGAGTGGGGCAAACAGAAGCATGAAAACATACTAACTTCCCTTTAATAAGGAGCTTGTCTCACATCAAGTCCATCCTCAAGAATAAGCTGATGCCTAATGATTTATTTTCTAGCTTATGCAACAAAGGATGACCATTCCAATTGGACACAAAGACCCGGTACATGTATGTCTCAGGATATAGTACATTCACCCATAAATGCTGCCAGTGATAGAAGGGCACCCTTCTTTCTAAAGCAATCATTCTCAAAATAAGATCTATGGAACCCTGGGGTTCTCTGAGACCCTATGACTATGTCTGCAAGTTCAAAATCATTTTTATTGTAATACCAAGTTATCATTTGCCTTCTTCACTGTGTTGACATTTGGGTGAAATGCTGGCCTCAGACATTGAACTGGGGGTCATGGTATCTTCACTGCCAACATGTCACAGGACAAAAAAAAAAAAAAAAGAAACCAGTTTTGACTTAAGAGTGTCTTAGATGAAGTTGTCAAAATTAATGTTCTGAAATCCTACCCCAAGTGCAAGTCTTTTGACTATTCTGTGTGGCGACCTGGGAAGTAAGCATTCTGAAGCACAAAGGTGGTTTACAGGAAAGCCATTCGTGAGAGGAGGAAGTTAGGAGCTGAACTAGCTCTTCCCTGAAACACCATGTTTGCACAAAAGGACCAAAGAACCTTGGCTATTCAGACTTGGTTCCTGGACAGACACTTTCTCTCAAATGAACAAACAGAGCTTGTCACGTCAAGAAAGATAACTGACAGTAGCTGTTGTCAAAATAAAAGCTTTCAAGCAAAAATTAGAATTTTGGAAAACTCGGATCTGTAGCTTAACACCTTCCCAATACGCAAGGAAGTTTCTGATGAGACCAGTGCTGTTATTAGCAAATGTGAATTTCTAGTTTTCATCATGAAATATATCCAATTTGGAAGATCTGCGTAACTTAGTAAAGCAATGTTTTCCAAATGACCCATGCAGAGCATCATGGGATCACACAAGGGCAGAAGAACCATGCAGAGAGCAAGACAGACCAAATGGATTCTAATGTAACTGAGCATGAAAAGTTCATTTCTATACCATTTCAGATGTTACATTGCAACTAACATTTCATGAACTACACTTTGTTGAGTTTTGTTAGAGAGTCATAGAAGAATTATAGGCCACCCCCACTACCCAAAAGTAGAGCATTCCTATGAAATCTTTTGTAAGCTGAAAAGGCATTAAAGAGGCAATCACCTTTAATTTCTGTGGAAAAATCTTTTGAGGGTCCTCAAACTCCAAAATACTTCTCGTAGGCTTTTCTCATACCTTAGGACACATTTTGCTAACGAATGCACCTCAGAGACGCAGTTCATAGGTCTGGTGGCTGGACGCTCAGATGCGGAGTGTGGTTCCCGGGGAAGGGGCCGGGCAGGGCTGCTCTCACTGGCTGGGGTACATGCCGCCTCTGTCAGGGCTCCCCAGAAAACAAATGCTGAATAAACAGTATTTTTTTTTTGCCTTTTTTCATAAAAGCGAAAAATCCTCTTAGGATATCTTTTGGGTAATGAAAACAGGCACTAATGTGGGTCTTTCATAGAAGAAAAATGGTATAAAACAGACTTTTGAAAAGTGGGGGTACCTGTAACCACAATTATCTGAAAAAGCTGTTAAAATAGCCCTCCCTTTTCCAGCTACCTATCTATGTGAGGCTGGGTTTCCTTCAGATACTTCAATCAAAACAACATTCAACATTCACAGCTGATTGAATGCAGAAGTAGATATGAGAATCCAGCTGTCTTCTATTAGGCTGGACATGAAAGAGATTTGCAAAAATGTAAAACACCGTCACTCTCCTCACTAAATTTTGTTCTTTTTGTTGTGGAAAACACAATTATTTTTACAAGACGCTTGTGTTAATTTTAACTTTTTAACAAATAAAAAATTATGAATTTAAATGAAGTAATAGATACGACTATTCCTATAAATGAATATTAGATGGTTAACAAATAAATATTAAATATTCTTTTAAATATTCTTCTGTTTTAATTCTTAATATGGTAGGTGATTCAATTATCTCTTATTGCCTAGCAAAATTCTCCACAATCAAGTGACTTAAAACCACTGTCATCATTTGTTACCCTCATGGTTGTGGTGGATTTGGAATTCAGAAGTGGCCTGGGGTCTCTCCTGATGTGATAGTCATCGAAAGGCTTGACTGGGCTGGAGGGTGAGCTCTCAAAGCGTCTTACTCACAAGCCTGGCCATTTGCTGCTGGCTCTTGAGAGGGGGGCCTTGGTTCCGCCTCATGAAGGTCTCTCCCAGGATACTCAAAACATGGCGGTGGGCTTTCTCCAGAGCCAACAGAAGAGACCAGGCAGAAACGTTGAGTCCCTCTTGGGATCTAGCCTCTGAAGTCACACACCCTGTCTTCTGCCACTCCCTACTGGTCACCTGGACCAGACCTGATTCACGGTGGGAGGAGAATACACTGGGCATGAACGCTAGGAGATACAGATCACTGGGGATACCCCCAGGATTCATCAGTAGATACTGGCCACAGAAACAAAGGCTTTGGGGGGTTTTCAACAAATTTAAGTTTAAAGGAGTCCTTAAGACCAGAACATGTGAGAGCTGCTAGCCTAAAGGAGTTGATTCATATCTTAAAAGGGTTTTTGCCTCTTCTCTTCCTCCTTCTTCTTTCTCTTCTACTTTTTTTCTCTTGTTGCTTATAGTTATACCAGCACTTAGCTTCTTGCTCCATGAACTTGGGGGACACTGCCTTCTAGCTTTGTTTCTTCTGAATTGCAATTTATTGGGGACTCCCTGTAACCCTAGTTTGTTGGGTCTTTTGCTTGGCAATGCTTGGGGCCTGCTTCAGTTCTATTCACCCTCTGATCAGGCTCCATGAACAGTCCACGCCTCCAAGAGGGGGTCACCAGCAGGCAAACTTGGGTCACTAGTGGGCAAAGACGACCAGCTCCGAACAAACGGCCTAAAGGCAGTGGAGAGAGCTGTGATCGAAACGGAACAGGATCCCTGCCCTCATCTCTGCTGTTCCTGGAGTTTTCTGTAAACCCTTGTGGCACTCACTCCCCTGGGGGTGTCAGGCAAGCCTCCGTAGGAGCAGAGGTTCCGATGCCTTGTACAGACCTTCTCCTACCTGTGTTGTAGAAGACAGTAAAGAGAACCTGCACTGTGTGCAATTTTATTTAAAAGAGTGCCAGAATGTTCTTGAGCCTCTCAGTCTGTTTTTTTTCCCCCTTTGTGTTTCTTATCGGAAATGAAAGAAAACAGCCAGGGGAGATAGGATCTCAGGTCAAGAAATCCTAGCAGGTAATTTGCGAGTTGAAAACAAATCTCCCTTGAAATGAATTAAGCAGGTGAAGGGGATTCCGCTTCAACTCTTAAACCACACCTTATCCTGGCCTGGCAAATGACTTCCTTCCAGCCCCAGGCAAATCCCAACTTCCACCCACTAAATGCCTGCAGTTAATAAATGTTAAACAGCAACAAAACCCCGAAGTGGAAAAAGGAAGACTGATGGAAAGCCAAGATACCAGAAGGACCGTTTGAGAACCTTCCATGGGAGCTGCATCCACAGAAGGAACTTTCAAGCAAGGAAGCAGGGTCTGGGCTGGGGGTGTGTGTGTGTTGGGGGGGTGGAGGTGTGCCCAAGACATGACTGTTTTCAGAACATCAGAGCCAGGTGAATAGCTGACTTGACTTAGAATGACTATTTTTCTTGATCAGACCTGCCCACTTGATACCACGAACCACGTTCAAAGCCTTCAAGTTGCCTGAAATCTCCAGAATCTGGTGCTGAGCCCTGATACGAGTCATGCCTCCTGCTAAGGACGCCAGGACTGGAAAATCCCAAACTCAGGTCCAGATAAGTCTGCTGAGGGTTGGCGAGGAGGTTCGTATAGGTCCAGGGAGAACCGTGAAAAAGAAGCATCAAGTTATGCTCCGAGGAATTCACGCAGCATCCCTGTTTATTCCCATTTTACAAAACACAAGACTGAGTCTGGGAGAAGTCGAGTGACCCCACAAGCTAGTCAACAGCAGAGCTGGGAGAGAGACTCGTGGGATAAATCATAACAACTGTCATTTGTTGAGCACATTTGATGAGAGAGGCGAAATACCTTGTGCTCTGTGCATGTTAACTTTTTCATTTCTCGGGGGTTACTTCCTTTCTAAAGAAGTGAAACTGTCTAATTGAACTTCCTGCCATGTTGGAAATGCTCTGTATCTGTGCTGTCCGGTCCCATGAGAGTCACCAGCCCCATGTGACTATTGAGCACTTGAAGTGTGCCAAGTGGGACTAAGAAACTGAATTTTTTACTTTATTTCATTTTAATTGATTTAAATTTAAATAGCCACACGGCTGGTGACTACTGCATTGAACAATGTAGCTCTAGGAGGTTCAGAGTAGCTTTTTTTTTTTAAAAAGATTTTATTTATTTATTTGACAGACAGATCACAAGTGGGCAGAGAGGCAGGCAGAGAGAGAGAGAGGGAAGCAGGCTCCCTGCCGAGCAGAGAGCCTGATGTGGGGCTCCATCCCAGGACCTTGGGATCATGACCTGGGCTGAACGAAGGCAGAGGCATTAACCCACTGAGCTGCCCAGGCACCCCAGTTCAGTAGCTTTTTAAAAAAGCTTTCGAAAAGGGGTCGCCTGGGTGGCTCAGTCAGTTAAGCTTCTACCTTTGGCTGAGGTCATGATCCCAGGGTCTCAGGATTGGGCCCAGCATCAGGCTCCCTGCTCAGCGGGCAGTCTGTTTCTCTCTCTGCCTCTCCCCTCATTCATGTTTACTCTTTCTCTCTCTCAAGTAACAAATAAAATCTGAAAAAAAAAAAAAAAAAAAAGCTTTCAAAAACTTCGTAAGTGGAAAGGCAAAGGTTGCATCCCAGGCTGAGGGAACCCAGAGCCCATGACTTTTTCTTCTCCCCTCTGCTCCCCAGTGAGGTAGCCTGCATTTTGCAAAATGAGAGGCCCTGGGAAGGAAACTGCTGAGACAGTATACAGTCAGCCAAAAATATAGCCAGGCCCCCTAAAGGCCAGGTCTGTACTTGAGTCTGATTTTTCTGACTGTGTCTAGAGGCCCCCACAGGGGTGCCAACAAGTGGCCCAACACCCCAGCTAGATGATCGAGACCCTGCACCAGACGCTTTCCAGAGCTTACCAATAGTGGCCCAATTAATGGAGGATTCTATGACTCATGGGTCCCAACCCTGCTATTTAAACATCAGCATTTCCTTTTTTTGGGCTTAAGACTAATTGGTATAGAGGTGGTGAGTTCCCAGGCCCAGCCCCACCCTGCTGAAACATGTAGCCCTCAAAGTTAGAGCTACCATCCACCATGCGTCTGAGTGCAAACGTTTAACCCAAGCCGGCCCGTCATGCTGTCGTTAGCTTCCCTCCAGCCTCCTGGTATGCATCCCTGACACATCACTGCCCTGCTCCAAAGCCTCCAGAGACACTCCAGGATGCTCAGAACAAACGCCAAAGCCTTCCTTCCCTGAGCCGGCCCCACCCACTTCTCTGACCTCCTGTCCCAGGTCGTGCCTACCACTCACTCTGCTCCAGTCCCTGATCTCCTAGCCGTTCTTCAACATTTGTCACCCTTGTCCTTGTCCCACGCTGGAATGCTCTTTCTCAGACTTGAATGGGGCTCACTCTCTCTTCATTCAGCCTCTACCCAAATGTCACCTCTTCAGAAAGGCCTTCCTGACTCCACTGTGTGCAACAGAGTGCACCCCTACCCCGACCTCTCCACCCCGCTGTATTTTTTTTCCAGGTACCTATCACTAGTTGATACATGTATATGTCTACATACACACATGCATATTTGTTGGTGGTGCTGGTTAGTCGGTTTGCCTACTGTCTGTCACCCCCACTAAGATGCGAACAGGGTAGGAATGGACATTGCCTTTTTTCACTCTGTATCTCCAGTGTCTAGAATAGAGTCTGGCACGCAGGTGCTCACTGAATATTTGTTGAAGGAATCAATGAATAAATGAATGCACGTGTGACTTCTTACTCTGAGTGCAAGGGGGTGCGTAGGGGTGGGGAGGTTCAGGCTTGGCTCACTCTACACAGATCAGTGCTTCCATGGCTTAGATACTGAACCATGAGAAACTAAGAGATCTGGTGGTTTAATTTCTTTTGCCCTGAGAAAGTTAAAGATCACAGATAATTCAAAACTCAGTGCCAAGTTCTTTATTTATAATCAAGGAATTCTTCACACAGAGGTAAACAAGAGCAAAGGACTGACAAATGAACTGTGGGAGGAGAATGATGGGAAACAGATTGAGGAACCTGCGTGCCTTCAACAGGCCTGGGTTCCCACCAGCACCCATTCAACCTTGGATCCAGAGAACCCTTAACAATTTTCAGTCCCAGAGTCATTTGGGCCAGGCCACCCAGGTAAGGGCTGTTGGGAGCGAGGTGGGGATTATAAGCAGACACCAGCAGGTAAGTCCCATCTCTTTGAGACAATGATATCATTCGGCCATCTGAAGGGTACACCCAGGACAGGAAGTGTATCTCCAGAATGCCCAGGCTCACAAAGTTTTCCTAAGACCTGGATTTTGGGGGGGGGGGGGGGATTTCCTTTCCTTCTTTAAGGTATTCCACAGAATTGTATCTCTTTCATTTCATCTCAAAACTTCAAAGAAACAAAATGAGCAGTGTCTAGAAGTGTCTGACGCACAGGAGGTAATCAGTAAGTACTGAATGAGTGAATGACAACGTCAAGGCAAAGTGAAGAATGATAGAGTTTGGCAAACCCTGATCACTGGGAACCATAGGCTGGAACCTCTACTCCAGCTCCAAGGCCTCAGTTTCCCTATCTGTAACACTGGCCTGGATGAACTGGACTCCCAGTTCTGACATTCTCTCAATTTCTGAAAATTGTATTACGGCTTTATTCTGGATTAGGTCTATCTAGCTGGTGTCCTACTGAAAGCAAGCCTTGCTGCTCTGGAGACCGTCCATTGTTTTTAAGCACCAGAGGTTATTAAATAGTAACTCTCCCAAAATATTTTTCAAGTCCTTCAAGAAAGAACATTCTGGAAGGTAGCCATCATCAAAATAGGAAGTAAAGCCAGGCTGGTGTTCCATTTAGCAGATAACACAGACTCAAAGTTCCTGTCACCCCATATGGTGATTCTGGGAGCTTGACCAGATTTCAGAGATTTTATATTCAGAGCGGTAAGAAATCATCTCTGCGGCTTGTGGGATTTAGTACCTATTTCCCTCCTTTCCACAGCTCGGGGCTCTGGGTGCCAAGATAGGCTCCAGCGACTCTTCTCTCAGGGCCTCGGCGTAGCTGGTCTAGTGTTTGAGGAGAGCTCGCCCCACTGGCACGGCCAGGACGCCCAGTGCTGGCTCAGGCAGCTCTCCTGTCCACTGCAGCATTTTATTTTAAGCTACATGGAAGCCTGTCACTTCCCTCTACTCTTAGAAGTGTCCTAAAGCACGGGTCCAGTAGAATTCAGACTCCTTCTCTACCTTTCTGACTCTGTTCACTGCGTTGATGCACCAGGAGGAGAAAGGACACCCCTGGTCGAGAGTCTGAGAAAATAGACGGGGCTGGCTTCTGCCGGGGAATCACCCTCGGCCTCAGTTTCCTCAGAAGTGAGGTCAGAACGGAGTGTTGGTGGGTCGCCCTGCCTCTTCCAGCCTCGGGATCCACCCTGCCCCCTACTCCCAGCCCAGAGGCAGCACCAGCCCCTTCCCATGAGGGAGTCACAGGGGGCATGTTATGTAACTTCCATGGAGGCGGGACTCCTCTTTTTCTTTTCTTTTTAATGTTTTTAGGTACTCTAGGAAGAGAGAAACATTTTTATGATCCCAGTAACCAAACAACATAATGAAAATCATGGCAACCATCGGGCTCATAAAACCCATGGCAAAAGCCTCCCCATTCTCAAATAAGACCCTGGGAATTCCATGCTCTCTGAAGCCCTAAGTGGTCAGGACCTTGCTGAAGGTCTTGGGACGCTGGCGGATGGTTGATGAAAGGATTTTAACGCGCCACTGAAATTCTCTTTTCCAAAATAACCACTTTGAAACCTGTTAATTACAGACACACAACCAGCCCCAGCCCCCCCAACGGGACCCGGGGCTTTCACCAGGGAGAGCCCAGCTCCGAGGCCGGCTGCTTCCATGACGCTACACATGCTTTGTGTTGGGTGAATTAGCTTCAGGAAGAGAATCCAAATTAATTAAAACCACATGGCCCCTCCCCTCATCCCCAGGCTCCTACCCCACCTCCCTCCCCTGGAGACAGAGGCCAGTTCAGTCTAATTTGGTCCAGTGTTTTTGTTTCCTAAAATCTGTCTTGGGCTCTGGGCCATTAATAGGTTGCAGCTGATTTTAATCTACATGAATCAGAGACCTCGCTTCTTTGGTTTTAAGGAGATTACAAATTGTGTGTCCCACAAACGGGTTGGAGGGGAAAGGTCCTGGGGAGGGCGGGGGAAGGGGACAGATCCTGGAAGTCACAAAAACTCTGCTCTCCATTAAGTGGGTGGGTTTGAATGAGCCTGTGATCTCTCAAAGCTGGGGGAGGGGACTGAAGTGGAGGCGAGGGTCTTGCGGCAGTGACCCCGTGGTAGGATCACAGAACCCGGGCCTGTGTGAGCAGAATTAAAATCAAGGAGCGGAGAGGTCTCTACTCACCTATCTTCAACACATCCATTTCCCAAGTGTTTCCTGAGCACCTATCCCGAGCTGGAACAGGGCTCTGTAAACCATGGCCTATGGGCCAAATCGGGCACACAGCCCGATTTCGTAAATAAAAGTTTTGTCGCAACACAGCCATGCCCATTTGTTATGGATCGTCTATGGCTGCTTTAGTAGTGTGGCAGAGACCCGATGGCCCACAGACCTGAAAAAATTTACTACGTGCCCCTTGTAGGTAAACGTTTGCTGACCCTCAGCGGGAGAAGCACCCGATAGTTGTTGCACTTATGTGATGATAAAGGACAGACGTAGGACCCACTCGGTTCCCACATCATATCAAGATCTAGTTCCTTCTAAACATCACTCTTCAGTGTCTTCATGTCATTTAACCGATGGCAGTAAAGAACAATGCCAACAGTCATGCCACTCAGTTAAGAGTTTAAAGTACTCGCGCCCAACAGCCCTACACTTCCGCTTCACAGATGGAGGAACAGAGTCGCTGAGATAAAGCAACTCGCCGAAGGTCACGTGGGAAACAGCACCGTTAGGAAGAGCCAGGCCTCCGTCCGTCAGATGACGGTGATGAAAGGAGCTGGGGGGCTTTAACATGAGACTACTCCTTATATGTGTTGTACTGGCCATTTGCAAAGTTTTCATGTATGGGTCTATAAATAATCCAGTGAGAGGGTCAGAAAAATATCCCTCCATTTTTTAGGTAAAGGTATGTAGCACTGAATATCAGTGGATGGGATAAGAATCGGGTCAGACCCCTTGAAAAGTGCCTTTATCCAAGGCCCCGTGGCTAGTGAGTGTTGGGGGTACTCAGTGTAGGCCCTTGATGACGCTCACCCAGTCAGGACCCCCACACGCTCCAGTGTGCCTATAAGATGGCCCTTGGCCTTCAGGGACCTCCAGGCCAGCAGAGGAAGATGCAAGGGAGGGGTGTATTATGATTCCATGACATGCACAGTGATGGAGGGTACATGGGGTTCTTGGGGAGGACAGAGGAGAGGAACCCCACCCTTCCCTAAAAGCAAACCCCTCTATAAGGAAACCTGATGCCAAAGTTACTGGCTGGAAATGCAACCAGGCCCCCTTCCAAGGCTGTTGGGGTAAAGCAATTGTTGGGGTTATTGTGGGGCCGGGCAGGGAAGCCTAAAAAGTCAGCATCCTCCCAGGGCCTAGTCTTGGCAGCAAATGGATGGTGCCCAGGAAGTTGCCGCCTTGGAGCAGGAGGGGCAAGTGCAAGTCTCTTCCCACAGGAGCCCATCTCCTCCAGGGCTAGGCCTGGCTCCAGGGGGAGACCCTTCCAGCCAAAGAAGGACAAGTCCCAGGCTGTGATCACAGTTGTCTGGAGCACTCTGGGAGGTGGCTCTGTTGGCCACTGAACAGAATTACAGGTCAACACTAGCTTGCATAGAAGGTTAACTCTATGTAAGGGTCCCCAGCAAACAGAAGCCAAGAGGTCCTATGAAAGATAACGATCTATACCTCATTGTCTCCTATTCCACTGCTGCAAGGTCTTTTTTCCTTCGCAAGCTTCTTCCTGAACTTTAGGCATTGTTTCAAAGGAGTTTCAGAATTCACTGAGGAGTCCTGGGTCCCAGTCTTTCTAGTGATGAGATTTTGTGAATTGCTTAAGGGCGATGGAGGAATGCTCACCGAGCAGGGACGAAATACAAAGCAAACTCCACAAAGCAAAAGCCTGGGAAGTGATCCCACTGGCATCTTTGGGTCCCACCACCATAGGAGCCCCACGCTCAGAAACAGCCTGAAGCAGGGCTTAGACCTTGGCCTGTTAGAGGACAAGGAATGGCTCCTCTCGCTTCTACCTCCCAGGGAGCCTCCTAACACACTCCCCGACTGGTACTCTTTCCTTCCACCAGCACCAAAGGTTGTGGGTGTGATCCTCAGAGCTGTGTTGTGTCTAGACTTGGATTCCTGATAGGTTTGGGCTCTCTTTCATGGAACCCGACAGCCAGGAGATTGTGCTACTCCTTCCTTGAGTGTAGACTACAGGAAGAACAGAGGCTCATGACCCTCACACGGGTGCACCAGGAACCCATGTGTGTTCAGGACAACTGATCCAGCGAGGTACCATACTATGTTGAAGAACAACGGTGGCTTCGTTGACTCTGATCATGGCTTTGTGTCCCTTGATTGGAAGAGAATGCATTGTGGTTAATTAGCAGCCGCTGAGCATTTATTATGATCTGGGTGTCACATGGATGAATATATTGGTGAGATAGACGCTGAGGAGGTCGCATGCTAAGGAGTTTGTTTATAGAGTGTGGTTTCTCCCCATACTGAAGTGTTCAGCAATGTCTGCTCACAGGCACATCATGGTGGCATTGGGTCGAAGTCCCCAACTTCACTGGGGCTGCCAGTCCGAGGACCCTGTATGATCTGGGGCCCTCATACAAGAGCAGAGTGCTTAAGTCAAGCCCTCCCCTTCCCTGCCACCACACAAAAGTGAGTCAGAAGAAAGCAGAGTGAAAAAGCTCATAAACACTTCCTGGGGCCGGGCTCACGAATGAAAGCTCCGAGTGGAACAAGTTCAAAAACACATACACATGTGGGAATGTCCAGCTGCTACTGGAGGAGCAGATCGGGCACTAAAGTGGCTTTGGAGTGACAAAGGATGGAATTTTGCAGTTAGATCTCTACCTTCTCTCTCTCCCAAGCGTACGAGGATCGGAATTATGGATTAATATTGAAAATTGATTTCACTGGTTTTTTAAAAGACACAGGGCAGTGGCTCCCCTGCATCTGCTCCCCCACCCTCTCAAAGTACTCTGTCCCTCAACTCACCTCTGATGCCTGGAGTTTTTGCAAAATTATATTTTGTGTCCTGTATAAACAGGGGCTGGTAATTAGTACAGGAAATGAACTTCACAAGCATCGAATGTGCACCAACCTGTGGCATGGGGAGTTGCCAAGATATTCTTCAGAAGATTTTCATAGACTCTTGAAACTTTCTTTCAGCTTCCCCTTCGCACACTTGAGTGTGTGCACACACATCATATGTGTGCACCTACCCAGACACAGAATTTCCCTTGTTGCCCCCAACACACATGGACAGAGGTCTGTGTGCACACACCCACACACTCCCGTTCTCTAAACTTCCCTTAGGTCCCCACTACCTCCACCTATAAATTCAAGCATCCAGGCTTTTGGCCCCCTCAGCCTACGCCCAGCACACAGGAACCCAGAGCCATAGTTACAGCCTGAAGGGCACACACGCGCATGCGTGTACACACACACACACACACGCACTCACACACACACACATGGAGCCACATTCCAACTGGTTCAGTCATAGCCGTGACAGGTCTGGGTCTGCTTTGCTATTGTTTCTCCGTTGCCTCTAACGGGGTGTTCATGTCAAAGAGATGAACCTCTTTAGCATTTGCCCCAAGTCGGAGTGTTGGGAAGGTGGCTTTTAAACGTATGTGTGGGTGGCAGAGTGAAAAGCAGGGATAGAGGCATCCCTCTGGGTCTCCTGCCTTGGTCTCACACGCTAATGAGCACTGTTCTGGGTTATTTAGGGCGTTTCTTTATTTGCTGTTCCATCTGAAACCAGGCTGAGAGGATGGAGGCTCAGCTGAAGACCTTTGGCAAGTCCTCTCTCAGGGCCCTGCCTCGCCTCCTCGTACGGCTCCCGGTGTCCTAGGCCCACCCAAGCCACCTGAGGGCAAGGCCTGGGTGGGAGGCCGCAGCCACAGGAGCGAAGACTAATCTGGGTAGAAATTCAAGGAGATGAAGAGAGGCCCCGAGGGACCACTCCCCTGAGGAAACTCTGAGGGATAAGAAGAGCTGGTATGTAGAGGACTCCCGTCCCCTCCCTGGACAGTGGGAAATGTCGCACTGCATGGACAGAGGGGACACCGTCTGCATCGACAACAGGATCGGCTACTGTACAACTTCATCTTGTGCGTGCAAGAGCCAGACAGACGTCATGCATCTAAGAAGCGAACCAGCCCGGAGCTGTCTCCGCGGGTCGGGACAGGGGGCATGCTGTCCCTCGCATCCTTTAGACACCGCCGTTCACTTGTTGGTAGGCACGCACGGGGCTGCGACCGCTTTCACACTGCTCCACTCTGCTGTCTAGAAGTCTGTGTACTTTGTCCTTGGCCACTGCGTGTAACTTACCAGAAGTCCCGGTGTGCAAAAGTGAAAAAAGCAGATGCTATGGTTACAAGGGGAGGGGATGAGTTTGTTGTGAGTGTGTGCATGATGTGGTGGGGGTGGAGGGTGGTCCCATCTACTCTGGCTCCATCCTGATCCTTCCCCCAGCTCTACTTCAGGGACTTTCGGGGGGGGGGTGTTCCGTGGACCTCAGTTTGAAAACCATTACCATAACGCACACCCTTTCCTGTGAGAGTTGTTGAACTTTAGTACCCAAGGACACACACAATGACAAAGAGCTCCTAGGCATTTGACAAACCTTTCAAGTTAGCCTTTTACATACTATTGATTTGGGTTGTGGCCCATATTTGGTGCGGTGTACAGAGTTACAGACCTCTTGCTAAAACTCTACACCCCTGAGCACAGGTTTGCAGCTCACAAATTGGGAATCACTGCACAGAAGCTAGAAGAACAGCAAGAAGTAAAACTGGGGTCCCAGATGGAGTCATACTATGAAAGGGCTTTAGGGTCTAGTGAAGAAGAATTTGTGCTTGATGGTATTCGGCAGTGGAGAACCATTAAAAAGCCATGCGCAATAATTATTATTATATTATTAAAGCCTAGAAATGACATGATTGGACATGTACCAGAAAAAAAAGATTACTCCTTTGCAATTAAGTCCCCTTACCCACCTCTAGTTGTCTGAGCCTCAACATCCACTGTACCCACCAGGAGCAATTTCCCCCCAGAGCTTCCGGGTGCGTGTCAGTCCAGACATCACCTTCCTGAATCCGTCATCACAGGGGCTGTCTGGCACGTTAGCGCCCGCTGATGTACACAGTGAACACGCGCCTGAATGAAGGAACGTGCATGCGGGTAAACAGAGGGGCATTTATACTGTGTTCAGGCCGAAGGGAGGTATAAGCCCTCAGTTTTGCCTCCCTCATTCCTAGACCTTCTCACTCCCGCCCCCAACCCCCTGAACCCCTCAGAGAACTTGGTTTTATTTGTCGAGCCGGGAAACGCAGCTGGAGGTGGCACCCAATACAGGTTTGGGGAATGAGGTCACATTCCCTTTACCTTGCGGAGACCTGCGAGAGCTTTCAGTCCCCCAATCCATCCGCGCCTAAAATGAGGGCCCTGTGAGCATGCGCCTACCGACTTCAGAGAGGGCCGTGGGGATGAAGATGTAATTAGAGCCTGTGAATGCTTTGTGCTTCCTGGATGAAAGACAACACTCTTAAGTTTTATTATCTACCTACTCTGCTTTTTTATTGTTCCAGTTCCCTTCTGTTTTTCCTTTTGGGGGTCTGTGTAAACTTTATTAGGTATTAATTTCAAAAAAAGCCTCCTTGCACCTCAGAGAAGGATTTTATTTGGTGCCTCAGAGAATTTCTTTCCATAACCCGGACCCTCAAAGGATTCCTCTCAGTCAGGGTGAAAGCGGCCTGCGTGTATTCAGCTGCTCAGTTCGGTTCAATTTAACAAATATTTACGAAGCATCTACTAACATATGCCGAGCCCCGAGAGGCAGGGCAGGCCTGGGAAGAGGGGAAGGTTGTGCACTTTGGAGCCAGGCCTCCTGAGGACTGAGCTCCAGCTTGGCAGCTCTGTGTGGTCCTTGGAGAGCCTTGGTCACTTCTTGGAATCTCTGTTTCATCACCTGTAAAATGGAGATAATCCCATCCATCTCTCCGGGCAAAGTAATAAAAAGATACAAATCTCACAGCGAGTAGTGGGTGGCAGGTCAGTAATTTCCAGCTGCCCACCCTCTCTTTAGGATCTGGTCTCTGGAGAAGGGGGAGAGGAAGTGCCTCTACCTTCATTTCTGTCTAGTCTACCCTGAGACCCTCCGTCTAGTCCCTGTTCCTCCATTTTGGAAAGAATGCCAGCTGGTTGAACCAGCAGTTCTGGAAAGTTCTCATCTCAGTTCTCCCCAGCACCGCTGGGCAACCCATTTCCTCGACACAGTCACCCTCTACCTAAATACCTGCCAGGCCTCCACATTAGTATCCCCCTCTACCCTCCCTTCAAACCCATTCCCAGGAAGGAGAAGAAAAGAACTTTCCCATCCCTTTGAGAAGGAGAGCACAGTGGAAATGGCTTTGCTCTGCTGCACTCACTTCACGGTCTCCTGGGAAGGTGAGCTGCAGGCAGGGGGGGAAGGGCACGAGGCCAGCAGGGTGGGCTGAGGCTGTCCAGTCCAGGCAGCACCAAACACAGCACTCAAGGCAGGGCCTTTTCACAAGTTCCCTCACTCCCCGGAAACAGCATGGAGGATGACCCTAGAATGTTCCCTGGCAGATACCGCCGTGCAGTCTGAGAGAAGTGCACTAAAGGTGTCCACAAGGGACCCTGTCGTGCCTTGAATGAGGCTTCTCGCTCTTTCTCAGGTTGCCAGGGGGGAGAGTGGACACAAGGAAGCCCCAAAGAGGCACTGAGAGGCCAACACGTAGGAACTTAAGCTTCCGAGGGACTGGGCGTCCCCCAGTCTGCCGGGAGCACGGAGCTTGCAGGCGGCCTGTTCAGTCTGTTTGCTCTTTCAGAAGTGTGCTAGGGAAGCCAGGAGATATTGTTTCCCCAAAAGGTAGGCACTCATCAGGTGGGTGGTCCTAGCATTTGCCCTGGGCTTTGATTCCCTCCCTGTTCTTTTCAGGACCACTGGGGGGGGGCGGTTAGTTCCCCTGGCTCAGCAGCACTGGGGGGCTGGCCACACCGTGCCCCAGTGCTGGGTTTTCTCACGGGCCCCCGCAAGGGCAGCCTGCTTGCCTCCAGAAAGCCCTGGGCGGCCCGTGGGGGGTGGAGGGGGGGAAGCAGGGCTGCAGCTGTGTGCTCCCCCCTCCCTGCGCCTGCAGCAGGCTTTGATCAGTTCTCGTGGGGGCTGTGTGCAGCCTGACCTCCCATCTCCAGTGCCTCTCAGGTGGAAAGTTCTGTTCAGCCTGTCTGTGGCTTCAAAGGCTCTCCCTCCTTCAGGCTGGGACGAGACTGATAATGGTTCTCAGTTTGCTGTCCTGTGATCTCCCAGCAGCCCCCATCCTTCCATTGACAGGCTTCTGCTTGTTTGCTTGGGCTGCTTTGGCCGAACTCAAACCACCTTTCTGGTTGAGGAAGCACATTGACATCCTCCTCCATTGAGGCGCCTTTGATGGCTCAGACGTGGCCTCCAGCCCAGACAAAGGTGACCGGGCCACCACAGCTGGGCACCTGGTGAATCAGACTCTGGGCGTCGGGCAGGGCAGCCGCTGGAGAGAGGCAAAGGACTCCCTCAGCCCGCAGCGTTCGGGAGGAACGCTCAGCTCCGCCCTTCCCGCCCCAAGGCCCCCGTAGCTTTCTGCCCCAGCTCCCTGCAGGAATCCAGCTGTGGGGACTGAGATGTGCGCCACCTGCGCCCATGTCTGGACCTCCGTGTCGGAGAGGCCTCGAGGCCCGCAGCTTCCCAAGAACCCGAGCTATTCGCTGTCTTGAGCCGCAGGCACCAGGCCAGCCAAATTCGGGAAGTTCCTTTTAGGGCCTATTATTTCCAATGGCTGTGGCCTTCTGGCCTTGGTTCTCAGCCCAAGGGGTAAACAACAGCTGAGCGGCCACTCCGGGGCCCACTTCCAGCGCCCTTCCCACCCCCGCCGCTGACCCTGAGCCTGGGCCCCCCAGCCCCCTGCCCAGGGTGAAAGGACAAGGCCTGGGTGACCCAGGTGGCTGTCAGCGAGTCTGGGCAGGATCGCTGCCTCACCAGAGGTCCAGGGGGCCTCACAGCGGCACGCTGAGCCTCCCTGTGTGAGGGGTTAGGCTGCACGCTGCCCTTCAGCTTCCTCATATTTAAAATGAGGGCGGCCAAGGGCAACAGGAGCGGTTAGGAGAGCATCCTCCTTCCCCAGCCTGATAGCACAGTGCTCTTCCTTCCTTTTGATCATACTCAAAACAACTGCGGCCCTAGAACAATGAGGCCGGGAGGAGGCCGGAGGGGATTTATTATGCTGTTGTCCTGTGGCACAGCCTCGCCTGACTTTATCTTGCACCGAGGTCTGCGTGGGAGGAAATCTGGCAGGCCCTTGGGTCACCTCCCTGCTCCTGCACTGCCTCCAACTCAGGACGCTGGAAGGCCCGGGAAGAAGCTGTCCCGCTAGCCCCGCCCCAGCCGAAGCAGCAGCCACAGGGAGATCAGTGCAGATCTCTCCCAAACTCTGGGACTTCGGGAAAGGCACAAGACTCCGGGTGTCGGGCCTGCCTGAGTCCATCCTGCCAGAGACAGGGCCCCAAACAGTGTCCGTCCTGCGCAGACGGACGGTCTCGAGCAGAGCCTTGCTCTCTGACCAGCTTCCTCTCTCTTCTCCTGGGTGGTGGGCGGGGGAGTTAGCTGGATGGGCTGTTTGTGGACTGTCCAGCGTCTCACATGGGTCACACGGGAGAGGCCACTTGAGTAGGGGTTTCATTCTGCCGCCCCCCACCCCAGGCCCATGGCAGAGGCGGGAGAAAGTCTGGGAGCCTGGGGGCTGAGAGGATCTTGATCAGTATCAGTTGGGACTAGATTTTCCTGGAATGTGGATGTTTTGCCGTCCATCTGCTACTAGCAGGATCTAACCAGATCCTCACCCAAACTGTACTGTCAATGGGGCTAATATTTAGAAAATAAACAAACCGTTCTCATTAGCCAGCTGGGCACGGAGGGGCACCCGAACAACCGTCTTTGTGAGGCTGGAATCTTCCGTAATGCTGTGGATTCAGCACAGGTCTGGTGTCGCCATCATTCCCCGGATGACCTTGAGCAGGCTACGTGACCTCTCAGAGCCTCAGATTACTCCTCTGTAAGATGCGGACGAGAATACCGACCTCGTCGAATTGTTTTGAGAATCAAATGAGATAATGTATGTAAATCACATAGTCGGTATTAAAGGTTCTTAGAATATGGTTGCTACTATTAACCACCATTTCAAATAGTGTGAGGCTCTGACCTGACCTCCTCAGCTCCTAAGCAGCATCCTCAAGTGAGCTGTGGGCCCCGCTCTCAGCCATGAGGGGTGAATCCACAAAGATCTCAGGAGGAAACAGACCTGCAGCCCAGAGTTGACAAAGTTTGCCTCAGACTCCAGCAGCAAATCTGGGCACTAGGCGTGGTTTTCTAGATTCTCTCTCTTTCTGGTCACATCCTCTCTCCCTGCAGCCCCCTCGTATTAGTTTCCTAGGGTGGCCGCAACAAATTGTCACCAACCCGGTGTCGGAAAACAACAGAAATTTATTCCACCACAGCTTTGGAAGCCAGAAGTCCTAAACCAAGATGTCGGCAGGGCCATGCTCCCCTCAAAGGCTCTCGAGGAGACCATGTCCCTGCTTCTTCTGTCTGGTGGCTCCAACCGTTCCTCAGCTTGGGGCTGCATGATTCCAGTCTCCACCTCTGTGCTCAAACGGCCTCCTCTTTTTCCTGTGTCTCTCCCTTTGTGTGTCTCTTATAAGGATACTTGTCTTTGGAGTTAGAGCCCACCTGGGTAATCCAGGATGATTTTATCTCAAGATCTTTAACTTAATTACACCTGTAAAGACCCTATTCCAAAGGCAGTCACATTCACAAGTTTTAGGGGTTGGGATGTAGACATATCTTCTGGGGGCTGCCATTTAGCCCACCACATCCATCTGCTCTGCAAAATGTCCCATCAGATTATGACTCAAGGGTCAAGACAAAAGCTTTCACTTGTGGCTGGTGACAAGGCTCACTCATGTCCATGTTGATATCACTGGTTTTCCACTTGGTCCCAAGAAAGGGGCGTGGTCCATCTTCGAAAGGTAATCTGGCTGTTGGTTCTTTGTTTCCTAGAGGGGAGTGAAGACAAGTTCCTCTTGGCCTGTGAAAAACCGAGAAGTCTCTGTGTTCTAGGGCAGCATTTAAATCAGAACTGTGTCCCGGGGTTTCTTGCTCTTAGCCAGATACACTGGGGTTGCAAAGTCTGCTGTGCCTTTGAAGGCTTATGAGGGAGCTGCGAAGACCTACTTTGAACGGTGTGTTGAGTCTCCTTCCTGCCAAGCCCAATGGAAGCATTAATTCTCCCAGTGCCCATATCCTTCCTCTTCTTGCCATCCTCCTGAGGCCTTATACTCATACAACACACCCAGGAGACCCTACCCATCTCTTTTCTTAAAAGCGTCCTCTGGCCATCCTCCCTTCTCAGGGCCATGCTCTGAGAGCTCCCCTCCCCCCCACCCCCCCGCTCTATTTCCTTCTTCAGCCCATGTTTGGCCATAAAGATCCACATCTAACAGAAAGGACACTGTCCCAGGGCTTCCAAGCCCCTCTCTCAGGAAGGCCTTCTTTCCAAATTGCTAATGCTTCAGCTATCAGACTGTGAGAGAAGAAAGATTATCATACAGCAGTATTTTTTTTTCTTCCAATCAAATGATATTTATATATAGATTTAACACAGGCCTTGACTCCTTCCATGTGGTTTCAGGAAAGAAACCAGCTCTATGCCTATTTCTTCTGACCAGTCCAGTTCAGTGGGGGTCTGCGGATGGCCTGGCCTTTCTCCTCCACAGTTACTATGAATAACTTTGCTTTTGTCGCTTTCTCTGTAAAGGTGTTCCTCCTCTTTCTGGCTCACAGATGGTAATGGGTGGCATGTGTAGAGTTCAGCCTTCATAAATATGGAAGCTCCAAACACTGGATCATGTACTAACAGAATTTCAGCTCAAGGTGGAGAGTCATTATGATCCAACAGTCTTTTGATAATGGGGTAGTTGTAACTCCCATAAGGACAAAATCTGACCTGTGCTTCTACATTGCTGGTGGCATGTAAAATCGTTCAGCCATTGAGGAAAACAGTATGACAGCTCTTCAAAGAGTTAAATATAGATTTACTCTATGACCCTGCAAGTCTACTCTCGCGTGTATCCCCAAAGTATTGAAAACAGTTCCTCAAATAGATACACATGCATGCAAGCTCATAGCAGCACTATTCAGATAGCCAAAAGGAGCAAACAGCCCAAATATCCACCAGTGGATGAATGGATAAGCAAAATGTGGTATGTCCATACAGTGGAATATTAGTCAGCCAGGAAATAAGTATAGTACTGAACTATGCTACAAGATAGACGAACCTCAGAAATATTCGAGTGAAAGAAGCCAGACCCAAAAGGTCACATACTGTATGTTTTTATTTACTAGAACTCTCCAGAATAGGTAAATCCATAGCGACAGAGTGGTGATTGGTAGTTTCTAGGAGTTGAGAGGAGGTGCTGGGGGCGGGATCGGGGAGCACTGACTGATGCCTGTGGGGTTTCCTTTCGGGGTGATAAAATGTTAGATATTGGTGGTGGTTGCAGTAACATTGTGAATGTACTACTTGACCCTGAATTGTTTACTTGAACATGTTTTGTGTTAGGTGAATTTCACCTTGATAAAGAATTCAAATGTAAAAAAAAAAAAAAAAAACCGAGTGAAAGAAAAATCTGACTTTTGTGCTCTGCGCACACAACACCAGCCCCTGGTCTCACACTCACTTCACATGTCCTCCCTTCCTGGGCACACCTGGGGGCCCGTTCTCAGCGCCGGAACACCAGATTGGCTTCTGGAGCAGATTACTGTCAAGCTTGTTCTTGATCCTCCTTCTGAGGCACATCCTCTGAAATTCTATGGCTAGAGCTGAGTCTACACAGCAGCAACCAAATGTCTGAGCAGAGAACAATGGGTGTGGGTGAGAACACCTTAACCGCCAGACTGCTATTTCCCAATATTTTGTTTCTGTGGCAGCAAAGTGGATTTTCTAAGCAAGAGTAAGAGGTTTGTATATTTCCCTGTCTTTAAGAATTTCTACAGGCTAGGAAGGTGAAGAACCCAAGCGACAAGATACCTAGAAAAAGAATCAAGGCCTGCGTGAAGCCCACCGAGGGTTCTCTTCGAAACTATTGTTTGTTGAAGTTATGGGGGAAGAAAGTTCATGCTCCCAATGTATTTGTTCCAACCTCATTTAAGGAATAGGAAAGGACCTTCTCAATTTGTGTTTCCAGAACAGAGAAGATTTGGGACTTGAAGGTGAAAAATGCCTATCAAAGGAACAGGAGCCATGGGGACTTCCCCATATTAAGGGATAGAACGTTGGAAGCCTGATAACTGAGCTGTCATTCATCCGGGCCACTGGCTGGAGTAGTCAGAGGGACCCAGTGCCTGTCCTGACGGCATTGGCAGCCCCGTGTGGAAGTGGGGCTCCCGCACTGAGGGTATCGTGGCCATAGTGCGCATGCTCAGTCCGGAGCCCCCGGAATCAGTGCCCAAGGTGATAGGGAACGGCCCCCGGGGTTGGTGACATCTGAGCCCAGAATTGTAGGAAGATTGAGACAGGGGACCTGCCTACAGGCAAGTAGCTGCTTGGCATATCTGGGGAAGCTGGTGTGTGATTCCCAGGAAGAGGGCCACACGCATCTCTGGAAGATGTAGGAAAGGCTGGGAGTGACTGAGAGTTAGTCGTTGGGGAGGTGGGAAGAGGGTGGGTTCCGGGAGGACCCCGGAGGCTTTAACTGGATTGGTGACCTTTCATTTCTTAAGCTGGGTGTTGGTGCAGGGAAACTCCTTATGCCTTTTTGTACGGATGAAATTGTCTCAACGACTTTCGATCTCTGTGGGAAAGCCCGTGGCCCGCTGCGGCTCAGGAGCCCTTGCAAGCCTCAAGCTTCGGAGCTTCCCACTGCGGGGCGTGTAAGCTACTATTTTGTTACTCCCTTTGCCAAGGTCTCCCAGGCAACACCTCCACAGAAAAAGCAGGACAGGGAGCTTGACCCTCCCAGCCCTGGGGCGTGCAGTTCCTGGAACTGACTGTTTCCCATCTAGGGAAGTGGGAAGAGAGAGGAACGAGTCTAAGCCCCATTTTGTGTCCTCAAGGGACAGCTTATATGCCCCTCGATGGACACTGCCCCAAGTTCTTTTTCAAGTGAATTTCCCTTCAGCTACACTGTTTGCTTTTCCTGCCAGCGCATCCTGCCCCCCTCCGGAGTGGTCCCGAGGAGACCCAGCCCCTGCCTTCCTGGTGTGCAGAGCTTAGAACAAGAGCCCTCTGCCCATCGGACATCCTTACCATTTCCAGCTATTGAGTGTAATCAGGTGTGCCAGGATCTGATTTCAAAGCCCAAATCCAAGGGGCTCGGAGGAATCCTTTCTCCCTGTTGCTCCAGCGGGAGACAAAGGGGACTGAACAAACAGGATATGCTGAAGCCGCACAGAGCACGGCCCCAGCAAGACCGCCGGGCGGGCCAGGCCGGGAGGCAGGGCTGGACCGGACAGCCCCAGAGCTGGGGCCGTGGCATGCGCAGTTGATCATGTCCCAGAGAGAGAGAGAAGTAAGGAGCAGGACAGGAGGAGCAGACCTTCGGATCCCTCAGACAGCCTCTCTGGAGAAGGGTTCCTTAGGGGTAGTCATGCTCTTGCAGGGTCTGGGGAGTTACCGGGTCCTGCTTACTGGAAAATCCTGACTAGGACCATTCACCTTGCAGAAGCTGTTAGCATTTCTAGAAATTGTGGGGTGGGAGAGAAGTGAAACTCAGGGATCTACAAACAAGTCAGGACTGATGTGGGGTATAATTGTGGGGGAAGACACATTGGTCACAGCCGGTCCTGGGTCCTGGTGATTCCGTGTGTCTCTGTCCCTATTTCTGTCTCTTTTACCCCAGACTCTGATTGCTGGGCTTGGGAACTTATATCTGGTGAACTCTCTCAATCATGAACTTGACAAAAGAGTCCAAAGTCATCCTGGAGAACAGAGCCCTTCTTAGGAGGGTAGTTCCTTCTCTCCCTCCTACTACCCAGTTTTATATGGGAGAAATCAGAGTTTAAAATAATATTCATCAGGCACCTGGGTGGCTCAGTTGGTTAAGCCTTTGCCTTCGGCTCAGGTCATGATCCCAGAGGCCTGGGATTAAGCCCCGCATCAGGGTCCCTGCTCAGTGGACAGTCTGCTTCTCCTTCTCCCTCTGCTACTCCCCCTATTTCTGCTCTCTCTGTCTAATAAATAAAATCTTTAAAAAATAAAATAATATTTATCAAGACCAGATTTGAAAGCAAACAAAGGTCATTGAAGGCAACAAGAGTAGGAAGCCACTTACACTGGAAGGGGAGAAGCTTCTGGGGTTAGGCTCACCCCCTTGACCAATGGTGGAACTTAATGGTATCTGCCCCCAGTTCACCATCTTTCAGAGATATGGTCACTGGCGCTTTCAATCAGGGGTAGTTGGAATATTGCTACAGGCACCCCTGGTTCTTCCAGGCCCTGGGGGACACACCTCACATTCTGTGGATGAGGCAGGAAGGACAGATGTCCTCCAGGACACAGGGTGGTCCCACACAACTGGAGAACTATGCCAGCCTTTTACTAATAGAGCAACACTGGTGGAATTGGTTGTTTCTGACACTCAACTCAACCCTGAGCCTGTCCGACCTAGAGCCTTTGAACATAAACCCTACAGAAAGAGTATCTGAGAGGGAGTAGCAGATTCTAAAGGTCACTGTTGGCTCTAGATGAAATAAAAAGCACCCAGAAAATGAAAACCTGCATAACATCTATACCTCATCGTTGTCTCTAAAGCAACCCTGAAATAAACTCAAAAGTTTCTAAGAGATATTTTAATCTGGCATAAAACATCGGATTTATGGAGATGCATCGGTTTATGGAGGGGCTGATGTTTTGGGACCTGGGGATTCAAAGACTGCCTTTCAGATAAAATAGGTCTGGCCATATACTAAGTTGCTTTGCCCTGTGTGGTGTAAATAGTTGGCATTTGCCAAGAAGGGCTAAGAAAGAAAATCACAGCTTGGAGTGGGTATATGGAAGGCACAATGGACATGCCAGTTAGAAACGATTTCTGTTTATGTAGAGACAACATGATCAGAGCTTTTCCTTAGTTAGGTGGCCAGAGTGAAAACTGAGTGGGGGGGTGGTTTCCTTGGGAGGAATTCTAGCTACATTAAATGAACTAACGAGGGTCCGTTTGGGAGGGGGCAGGGGGAAACCAGCAGACACATCCAGATATTTCTTAAAGGGAGAGATTTGAGGAATCCATCACTCTGCTCATCAGCAAACGACCTTCCCGAAGAATTTGAATTCTAGAGAGACCTTGAGCACAAAATTGCAATGTCTTTCAGAACTTGATTTGTGATTCAAGATGAACTGCTGCTAACTCTGGGGTTACTCAGGTGGGGAGGGTGGGAACGACAAGGCTCATTCATCAAAAGGTAGCAGGAGAGCCCTCCGGGTGGTAACTGAAGGAAGGGAGAAGGTGAGGCCAGGTGGAGAAGAGAAAGCCAGGAAGAAAAGAAATACCCTTTCTCTCATCTCCTGGTGTGGCCAGGAGATAGATCTGTTTGAGGGAAGCCCAGGGGGCTGGTCTAACCCAAATTCTCGCTCAGAACCAGAGGGACTGGAGCTTGTTCGAGTAGAACTGAAATCCTTCCACTGCCACTCACTAGTTGACTGACATTAAACAAGCTACCTAACCTGAACTTTGGCCCCTCACTTGTAGGATGGGGTTAATGGTACCTGCCTCAGAGGGCTGTTAGGGAAACAAGTGAGCATTTATTGAGCACCTTATATGTGCCAGGTCTGGTGTCAGATACTGGAGAGACTATGGTGAAAGGGCTGACAGATTCACAAGATCAATTGTGTAGTGAACTGGGTGCAGACCCTGCCTAGCATATAGTAGCTGATCAACAAAGTCCTTGTCAGTGTTTTCCAGCCTAAGATGATTACAGTCATCCTGTGTGGGATGAAGAGAAGGCAGACAGGCAAGGCTTTGCTGAGTAGTGATGGTGGAGCTGAGACTTGAATGACAGCAAGGATCTAGTTTTGGGATCTTCTCCCCCTCCCCCCAGGCCCCTTTCACTCTACCAACTGGGCATCCGCTGTGTGCAAACGGTTTTGCCAGGCCCTTGGGCCTGACATGACACAGCACTTTGTAGCGTCAAACTGGCTTTCCATGTCAGAACAAATGTCAGCAGTTTTCAAATTTTTCCTTGGAGCAAGTTATTCCATGGAGATCCTGCAGGGATGGTGGGAGAGATTTTGAATTCATATTCCCTACGACTAGAGCAGTCCTTCTTTGATTGGTTTTATAGCCTGGACCCCTAAGAAAAAGCCAACTATTTACTGAGTGTCCTTGATGTGCGTGACCCTGGTCTGCTGCTTTAGGGTACTCAGTGAGCAAGTCCGCGATGCCTGGCCTCCAGAGCTTATACTGTAGCAGGGAAGACACACAGGGACGGGTAGACATACTGAGTTATTTATTATGTTGCATGGTGATGCGTGCTTTGGGAGAGGAAACGTAGAACAAGATGGGGTAAGGGGTGTAGGCTGCAATTTAAACCAGGGAGGTCTCATGGAGAGGTGACATTTTGGCAAAAAGTTAGAGGTAAGGGAGTCACGTCGCTATTTGGGAATGGAGGTGAGGGCATCAGCTATGGGACTGTCGGGGGGGAACAGGATCCCACAAGGAGTTTGAAGTATAAAGTCCATGAGGGGAAGCTTGTTTGATGACGAGAGGAAAAGCAAAGAGAACGGGTGACCGTAGCTGGTGAACAAGGGGGAGCGACAGGAGATGGGATGGCAGGTGCTGGTGGGCACACTGGGTTCTAAGAGACAGTGGAGAGACTCTGCTTTCAGTCTGAGTAAAAGGGAGCCACTTCAGAGATTTGAGCAGAGGAATAGCATGATCTAATTTAAGTCTTACAACTACGGAATGGGTCACTGCATTAACCCAGGTTCAGGCCACCGGTGAAGGTTGGAAAACCACCCATTTATCTACACAGTCATCCCCATGGCCCCTTGGAGCAAAGACTGGGCAGATTACATCTATGCCCATTTTACACATTGGGAAAGTATGACTCAGGGGGGTCACAGGGGTCCTCTGAGGGCACACAGCTGGAATGTGGTGGGCTGGGGATTGAAGACCTGCGGCCTCTCATGACTTGGTCTTGGATGGATTGCAGTCACTCCACTGTCCGCCTGTCTCTCGTGTCCTTGAGAACTGCCTCAGTGCAGACAGAAGACCACCCACGTTTTACTTGGTTTTTCAAAATTGGTATTTTATTTACTAAAGTTACACATTAAAAAACTCAGTTGTCCCTTAGGGTTTAAAGTTCACCTTTACAAATCTTATTTTACTCTAGTTATAAATCACAGATGCTCAAGAAAAGTTTGTGACGTCCTTACATTTCAAAAGCCCCTTCCCTGCCTTATGCTTTAACAATGAACCCAATACACTCCACCTAGTACATTGCACAACATGTATCCCACGGTAAATCATGCCAGAAAGGAAGAGAGAGCCCTGTTGGAGGTCTGGGCCAGACGTGACCGTGACCCCGGGCCTTGGTGGGGGGGCAGACTTCCTGCCAGGCACCCTGTTGCTGGCCAGGGTACCATGACAGAAGATTCAAGAGGCACCTGGATAAAGGAAGAAAAGGAAAGGCTTTCTCTTCCTCTATGCCTTGTCTCCCTTTTTTACCCTTACTCTGGAGAAGCTTTGTGAGGGCAAAGTCGCAGGATGATAAGCAGAGGCTCAAGGGGCAGCTTCCCAGCATAGACTCTCCAAGCCCCTCTCCCCTTCTGTCCACTGTCTACCCCCCCCACCCCGCCCTCAGTGCATTGCCGCTTTTCTAACTCCTCTGCCCTCCCTCTGCCTCCCAGGACTCCAGTCTTTCCCGGTCACCCTCCCTCCTGCTGCCTTCCTCCCCTCCCCTCCCCTCTTCGGGCCTTGTGAGCTCTCCGCCCTCCCCCTCCCTGCGTGTCCTTCCAAACCCACACTCTTTGTTGCTGAATTCAAGGTTCTCAATACAATAAAGCTTTGATGATTAGCCCCGATTGAGAAGGAATGTCAGCTTAAATTAATGAAGGGTCTGAATAATAGAATTTTAAAGCAAAGTTTAGTTGCTTTCACATTTGTAAGACATCCTTTCCACAGGGAGAAGGCTTCTCATTCAAATGCAGTAAAAGCTAATGCTGAGAAATGGGGCAATATGTCTTAGAGACTCTTTTAAATGCTTTAACAGAAAGGGCCCCCTATAATTGGCATATACTTTCTTTGAATCTGAGTGTTTCTGCTCCTAAAACCTTTCATTTTTAGCAGGCAACATTTCTTTTAATCACTGATTTCACTAGGCTTCTCTCAGATCTCCCAGTTTCAACTCCTGAATTCTTTACCACAGAGACATTTCCACATGGAAGGCCTCGAAACATTTTTAATTTTCAACTTCATGACCAATACATGAACACGTTCTTGTTAAAAAAAAAAAAACTGAAACCTTAGAAATAACAATAAGTGATAGCCTCATACATAATACAAGAATTCATGTCTCAGTTTATATCACTTTAAGGTGGTAACAACGTATGATCTATAGCAAACTTGATCCCGCACAAAAATCCCTTTTCAGGGGTCCCATCCAAAGGGGAACCACCTACATCTGATGGGGTCTTGATTTCTTGCAAAAATAAGGCATCCCTGAGGTAGGTAAAGCCCCACGCTTTTCCGTCTCTCCCATTCAGTGCCACTGATGCCTTGATCCATTCCTATTTCCGTACTGTTTCCGTACTGCCGCATTTCCCCCCTGAAAGGAACACTCACCAAGATGAAACGAATACGGCAAATGGCAACCATGATTAAGTCTAGATAAGGGTACTTGGGTGTTCAGTATGCTATTTTCTCTACTTTCCTGAACGCTTTAACTTTTCATAATAATAAAAGAAAGACTTACCAAATGCTAATAGCAAAACAGCCAAATAATCCTTGGAAGAGAAAGAAACTGGTTCTAGTTAATGCTGTCCTCCTCTTCATAGGGATTCCCAGCCCAGCACTGGGCAAGGCTGAGCCACACTTACAGGTACAGTAACAGAAGAAGTGCATGGTGTACTTCTTGTGCCCACATCTGTAAGCCCTTTCATATATTTTCTTCTTTATCTTTGGGGGACAGGTAAGGCAAGTGTTGTCCCCATTTTCCAGAAGAGGAAACAAAAGATTTGGTGACACTAGCTAATAATGCTGGCTCTGTTGCTGCTTTCTTACTGGGGCAGCAGGCACTGTTCTAGGCACCCGGTACTGCTCTAGGCATCCACAGGTATTAACTAATTTTATCATTACAACAACTCAGAGTCCCATGTGTAAGCTGCTCAAGATTGCAAAACTAAGTAGTGGGCTGGAATACGAGCCCAGGCAGCGTACTCATGAGCTAGAACTCTTAAACGCCTCCATCCTCACGTGATGGCATGACAGATGTCTTTCTAGTGGTCCAAGAGTGGAACTCTGACAGCCTCCAGGCTTCACTCAGACTGGAAATGTGCTGATTTGGCCCATCCAGTATTTTACAATGTTTGAATTAATTGCTATAATTTAAAGATGTATTTAAAGAAAGATTTCATCAGAAAATCCAGATTTCTTACTCTCTTGAAAAATCAGACATACTGACAACATTAGGCTGGCATCCCACGACGTGGTAATTGGCTGGAACTGAGTATACATGGCCCCTCTTTCCAATTTGCCCGTTCCCCACCATTCCCTATTATTGCACCTGGCCTCTTCTCGCAACTCTGTTACCTAATGTGAGCATTTGAGGTTGCAATCCCTGCACTGTAAAAATCTACACCCCCAAAGAAGTAGACTGTGATATCCATCCTGGTGGCATCAACACGCTGCCCAAGTCATAGATTCATCCATCTGTCAATCCATCCAACCATCTCTTCATGTATCCAGACGTCCAACTTTTCGCTCTGCCTACCTCAGCCACCCTCCCTACCTAGCTTAGCCATTCTCAGACTGACTGTACAGAGTCCCATCTGCCATTTCCTGACCAGTATCTACTCTTCTCCTGCCCAAAAGGGCAGCGTTGGAGGATGGGAGATGATCTGTTGAGGACAAGTTATGGCAGCTCTTATGGATTGAACAGTGTCACCCCCCGCTACCATCACCAAATTCATATGTTGACGTCTTAACCCCCAATATGACTGTGCTTGGAGATGGGCCTTTAAAGGGAGGCAATTAGGATTAAATGAAGTCATAAGAACAGGATCCTAATCCAAGAAAACTGGTGTCATAAGAAGAGGAAGAGACACTCAGAGCCCACACATATGAGGAACCATAGGAGGACACTGTGAGGAGAGAGGACTCGGGAGAAACCAAACTGACTGGCACCTTGATCTTAGACTTCTAGTCTCCAGAAGTGTGATAAAATAAATTTCTGTTCTTTAAGCTATTTTGTGTGGTATTCTGTAATGGCAGCCTTAGCAGACTAATAGAGCAGGAAACTATTTTTCATGTGTCCCCCACCTTCCCTTCCACCTCCTCAGCCCTTGGTCCTTTTCCCCTGCACAGACTAATCACCTGACACCCAAAGCCATTTGGACTAGTTGCTAAGAGAAGTCGTCAGCAATCCCAGTTAAGAAGGTCTGCTATTTCTCCAGTGGTGTAAACACAACCATTGGGATGGGCTGGGAGGGTGGGGAGAGTGTGGGAAGATGTCACTAAAGAATTCTGTCAGTGAGATGCACTCAGGACATTTCACTAAACCCTGTGTACCTGAAATAGGGAGATGCTACCCGAGTGCACAGCATAAGGGGACTCTGGAGCTGAGATGTGGACATGGAAAGTATTAGTAAAACCTAGAATGGCTTAAGGAACATTGAGAGGCACAAGTCCGTCCAGCTAGTTGGCTGGTTTTAACAAGTTGGTTTTTTTCCTGGACAGTCTGAGTCCAGCTTAGACAGTGATGGTCAGAATAATTACTGCAAAATTGGCTTCATCCTAAGGCTTCCTATGGGTTTCCTCCAGGTGTTCTCGTTAGAGAGGCTTATGTTATTAACACAAAGATAGGTGGTTGCTGATTAACCCCAGAAGGGCCTCGAGGACTGGGAGAAAGCCAAACTGGCTTCTGCTCCAACTCTGCAACAGCTTTCAAGCTGTTAGAGTGGTAATGACTGTGGAGTTGGACGGTGGTATTGGAGAGAGATGCTGGACAAACCCCAGATGGGTTTTCAGATCCCAGGGGACAGACAACGGCAATAGATTTCAACCTCAGATCCTAAATGGAATGAGCAGAGATCTGGATGTCATCCAGAGGAACTGGCTCTAGAATCCCAGAGCAGGAGGTTTAGAAACACCGTCGGAGCGACCTTCCCCGCCATCATAGGCTCCTAGGGAAACTGCGCTTTTGGTCGGTGGATAAAAGCTGGAACAAGGTTTGACGAATGATTTAATCAACACTGACATACCCAGAGCTCAGGAAAGGGCAGGGAAATCCAGGGCTGTTTAGACTTGCCTCTAATTCACTTCTAGCCTCACAGCCACTGAAAAGAATACAGAGATGCTGACATTTGAATGTAGGTGTCTGGGGTCGGCCTTTTAACCAGCTGATATGGTATAAAGGCAATGGTCTCTATTGAGTAAAAGGCTAAGCCCAGTGTCGTAATTCAATTCTCTCCCAGTCCTCTCCTTGATGTGTGAATTCACACAATGCATCATCTGACTCAGATGAAACAGGGCAACACCACACACGACCAGTCCTCTAAAAATATCAGGGAGATTTGTGAAAACTGCCAGTGAAGAGCTTTGGGCATACTGGGAGAACACGACTGACAAAGACCTTATCTACACAGACTCCTTCACTTGTGTTCTAAACCATATTTTGAAAGTAAATTGCTTGGGACTGGATATTCGAGACTCTGGGACCAGGGCTCCATGAGGCCTGAGGGTGGGGGCCTTGGGAAATGCAGAAGTCTTAGACGGGAACTAGGGATCCTTGCAGGAGTCAGAAAAAGCTCTGGGGGATTAGCAGAGCCAGATTATCTTCCTGCTCTTCTCCTTCTGGGTCCCTTGATGGAAGTTTCTCATGCTTCTGCTGATGTCTGATTTTTGGGGAAAGGGAAACTGTTCCAAAGATCAAGAGAAAGAGGAAAGGTACCTGAGTCCCATTGTGGGAATGGGATTTTTTTTTGGCTGAGAAAGGATTTTATTTCCATCCCTCCTTCCATGCCTTTTTCCAATCTTCCTTATATTCTCAAATACATTTTAAGAGCTCTTCCTCCCCACTTGCTAGTCCTATACCTCTGTGATCGCACACTTCAACAGGGTGAGAGGCAGGATGCTGGATCAGGAGTTGGTGGGTGAGCAGAGATAGGAGCCCGGGCTGTGCCTGGAGAACAGGCCTACAGTGATGAGATGGGGGGGACAGAGAAGCAAGAGAGAATGAGTAACTGCAGTGATCCCATTAAGGGTTCAAAGAGCCCACTAAGGCCCATCACGTCCTCAGCCCCTCGAAGACCCTCTGAAGGAAGCTGCCTTGCCTCACCTTCTGCAACTTGGGCAGACATGCTTGCAGCTCATCCCTCAGCCCACAGCTGACTGGCTGGCTATTGACCAATGACGTTCTCTGAGACAGAACAATGAGATGAGCCTGAGCCAATGAGATTGTCTCTTAGGAATTCAACTAAGAATACCAAGGAAAGAAGCCAATGGGAACTGAAGTTGAAAGGCTGAGCTATTTAAGGAGGAGCTCAAGACCCCAGGATGGGCCACATGCAAGCTGAAGTTTTGAGTAAGCAGGATCTGCCGTCTATAGGGCATGTCTGCTGGGACATGAGTGTTTCAGGTAGAAATGCAGAGGGAAGCAGAGACTCAGAGCCTCTGAGGTAATAAATCCCCAGGGCTGCCTCTTCTCCTAAAGGCTTTCCAATTCCAGGCTACTTATATCCTTAAAAATACCTGTCCCTTTTTACCTGAAGCAACTGAGACTCTTCTCAATGAAGAGAGTCTGACTATAACTAATAATTTGTAGCAGTTCCCTGAAGGTAAGCTGACATGGAATTATTTGAAGACATTTGCTTTGGGGAGAATGAGCAGGCTGATTCCCTTAGCAAACACGGCTACTGCCACTGCTTACTTGGAAGCATCTTGTGTATTTGAGATCAGGTTTTAGGCAGGAAATAGTGTGTCCTAAATTCTTCCTTTGTTCTTATGATATCAGGGTAGGCCAAGACTATGTTTGAATCCTGAAGAAAGGAGGTCTTGGCATCTACAAAAAGTGGGCTGATCTGAGAAAGCTAAGTCCTTTTTAAGTTACTAAGATCCAGGTCTACAAATCTCTTAGAGGAAAGCTTTGAAACCATGAGTTTTTACCTAGTTAAAAGGAGCAAAGAGGTGTGGCAGCCATGTTGGTTCACCAGTGGGATCTCATGAATCATTTCTCATCTCCAATTTCAGGGCTTAGGAGGGCTAAACTGGAAGGAAAACTGAGAGCAGCTCTTGTCAATATGAGACCTCATCTATTATGTCCACAGCCTGTTGGAAATGTCCCCCGGCAAGGCTGCCATCAGCACTTGACTGAAAACACATGGAAACAGCCCACTCAGAGCAGGAATTCATTATTGGAAGAATAATAAGGGAAAGTTTTTTTTTTCCCCCCTCCTCTCCTCTCTCTCTCTGCTGGGAGAGCTGCTTTCTGGAAAAGTCACAGGGCTTAGAGGGAATTTGAATCATGTCTGGTAATAAGGGGAGGAATGGAGGAGAAAGGGCATGTTTCCAGAAGCCCTTTCATACAAAGCATGATGGTTATGGGCAACTCAAAATTAGTTGTTCCATCTTAGATGTATTATTGAAATCAGGCCATGGCTCCCTTTAACCCCTTATCCTTTCCTAAGGTTATTAGTGTCTGATAACTCCAAGGGAAATGTACCCAGAGTTAACTGGTTTTCTGTGGCTACTCCTCTCTTTCAAAATGGTTGCCTATAGACTAAAAATGGGATAAAAAGATTATTTGGTCTTCTTTCCCCAACACTAGCCCATGAGTCTTCTGTATATACTGGGTGATCCAAGGAAAGGTATGTGCAAGGGATGAGTATGAAAGAAGGAGATATGTGCCAGCTTACTGGCTATAGCATTATGTGGCAGACATCACAAAAGTGCTCACTAATATCTAGTTCTGCTTCCCTTCCGAACACAGGGGAGGTTTGTGTTTCCCACCTCCTTGGAGCTGGATGTGGATGCATGACTGCTTGGCCATGACAGCAGAAGTGATATGTGTCAATTCTTGGGGAAAGCACTTAATTGCCAGTGTACAGTCTTTCTCTCTCTTCCCCTACTGTGGCAATTGTAGAAGTACATGATGATACTGAAATGGAATACTGAGTCGTCATATGGAGGACAGCATCCCGGGAGAATCTCTCAGACACACAGACTTTAAGTCACCAAGATTTTGGGGGTTGTTTGTTTAGGCAGCAAAACCAAGTCTGTCCTGACTTATGCCCACTATTGATTGGTCTACTCTCTTTCCAGATCTGTTTGGAGTTTCTGGAGAACTTGGGCTCCATCTGAACACTGTGCTTACTGAAATTCAGAGAGGTAGACAATGTGCTTTCTCTCACAATTAGGATATTTTTTTGAGGATTGCGATGGGCTCCCTCCTTCCATTTGAGCAAAAGAGGCCTCTGTTGAATTCTGTAGTAGAATAAAGAAAACTTTCATAGCCAAAGGACGAAAGTGATGGTGACAATATTGAAACCAAAGCACAAAAAAAAAAAAAAAAAAAAATGACACTCCCAAGGGGATCTAAGATCACACTTTTAAGGTCAGAATCTGATATTTTGTACTTGCTCTTGCCTTCATTCCCCATTTCCTCCTTACCTAATCCTCATTCTCCATCTCCAGAGTTCTTATTTGGCTCTCCCAATTTTGCCAGATCATCTTTTAAATCCTGTCCCTGAGCAGTAACCTTGCTTACAACATATAAGACCCAATGCATAGGAGTCAGCACTTCTGGGTTAGTCCAGAAATGTTTATTCTGTGGGCTGACAGGGACCACTTCTGAATCCTCACTAGGATTGCTGCACATCGACAGAGTAGCTCGGTGGTCAGCACAATTAGGGAAACAAAGTTGGACTTTGACATATAAATGTATACATACACACACAGATAGAAAAAAAAAAATCAGTGAGTAGCATCCAAGGTTAATACAAGATACCTCACTACCTCTCATGGGAGGTACCAGATTGGCCGCTTCTCAGCTCATGAAAACCACCTGTGTCTTCTTTCTTGTGAACGTTTCCTGGGGCAACTTTCCTGAGCATGTCTCCTAATCTTTCATCATGGTGGAAAGGGAAGGAGGTAGTAATGGGTCTCTACTAAATTCTCAGCATGCTGCACAGGCTTTCTGCAGCCTCTCCTCCCAGAGTAAGATGAAACCATTGGTGTTGCTGTTGGTGATTCTTCGGAAAATACTCAGGGAGTTCCTATTCCGTGCACAGTACGGCACTGAGTACTTTAGTGAACTGAAGATGATGAGAAATTGTCACAGATGTGAACAGAAGTACTACATGGGTGAGGGGTGAGAGAGGAAGAAGCATGACTGAGTGGGTTCGAATCCACCTCCTGTCACTTTCTAGCAAGAGACTGAACTTTTGCCTCATTCCTCATCTGCGCAGGAGGAATGATGTGAAGTCCTACTTTGTGAGACTGTTAGGATCAGGTAAGCTTATGCATATATAGTGTGTGTCAGACATGCAGCAACACTTAATAAATACTGGCAAGATGCAAAAACGGCACGTAGGTCCTGTCCTGGCAGCGTGGTGTGTGGTGAAAAGCTCTGTTGAAACTTGGAGCGGGAGAGCGCGGGACTGATTTGTCAGTCGCTGGGTGTAGAGCACCATTTTAGGGTTTCCTGGGGTCAAAAAAATAGGCTCAAGGAGGAAGACATTTAATCCTTGCCATTTGGGATGGGGAGACGACTTCCTTGTACCTCTCTCAGACACTGCTGAGTGCCCTGTTTTAATGTGTGAACTGTTGAGCTTTTCTTTCCTGGTGGGCAGTGAAAGCGGAGAGAGACCAAATTAAGAGTTACGGAGAATAAAACATCTTTTGCAACTTCTCAAAGAGTCCCTCGATGTTTGAAATTAGTCAATTCATGTAGTAAGAACTCATAGGAAATGTACATTTAATCAGCCGCAAAAACTCGGCTTGGTTTTCACAAATGTTCTATTGAAGACCACAAGTTCCCAAAATGCATCTCACTTCAAGGGAGACAAATGACCACAGTCTGGAAAGTCTGCCTCCCCGACCTCTTCCAGGTCTACCAAAATCCTCCCTGCCTTCCAATGCCCAGCACATGGTTTGCTCTCCAGGAATACCTTCCCTGATTCGCTCCAGCTGGATAAAATGTTCCCGGTCTTGCCCTTGCAGCGTGCGGCTTGGATGAACATCTATCATATCATTTTATTTTATTCTGTTTTACATTATAGTTAGTGGTATATGGTCTTTTCCATGTCTCACAATATAGTTCTTGAGGATGGGACACATATCCCATTCTTGTGAGCTGCGCCGCAGCGTCGGGTGAGGGCTCAACAAATACTGAGTTGTTAAAACACTGAGTCATTCACTCACTCTTCACTAATCCGTACCTACTTTGTGCCCAGCGTTCTGCGGGACACTGACGGGAAACACGAGCTAGGGTAAGACCTGACAGTAGCCTCCAAAGCATTTAAAAACCTCTGGAGGGGGAGCAGCTCCAAAGCGATTCTAGAGAGGACAGCTTGGGGGGACACTAACAACTTGGGTTAGAGAGGTCCCCCATACCAAAGTCTGGGAAGATCTGATGCCTGCCTTTGAAGGGGCTGAAGCCCCCAGGCCTTGCACCGAACCCAGTCTGGAGGCTTTGGTTGGAAACTTCATGGCAGTAGGAGGGCGTGGGCTGGGTGTTCTGCTGGAAACAACTAAATTACCCTATGGGTCACCAGTTGGTTTATTTGCTAATTGACTGGCCCAGCTTTGGGCTTTAAATCTAAAGAAATCATTTCATCCTTTATTAAATACTGCATGAATCTCACTCTTTGTCCTGCAGGGGCTGTACACAATATACTAGTGAAACTTGAATTTACACCACAATAGTCATGCCACTAATGACCTTCCAAATGCCACTAATACCAGACACGTCCTGCTTCTCAGTTGGATCCGAACCTGTCAGTGAATTCTGAGCCCATCGACCTCCCTCTGACACAAGAGCAGACCCCCACACCCATGCCCGCCCCCAGCCTCCCCATCTTTCCATGATTTAATTTCTGAATCAGTAACTCTTTGGAGACCCCAATTCCTTTACACCCACTCTCTTTATATGGTGGACAATACTTTATTCGGAAATGTTCCCTCCTGTAATTACAAATCCTGTTAGTCATCCTCCTCCTCTCCCCAGGGGGATTGTGGGCTTTAATTAATTAACGTGGCTGAACCGCTTTGAGGTGCCTGGTTGAAAGGTGCTATGTAAGTGCAAATTATTATTATTATGGCTGTTGACATCCCATGGCGGCAAAGCCTTCAGCCCCATGCATCTACAGACCTGAACAAAGGCTTCTTCATCCTCACCTTCCCTGCTAGGTCTGAGATGGCTGGCTCAATGGTATGGAGGCAAATCTGTTACCATCTCAACATCAATCAACTAATTAATCCCCATTATGTTGGCTTCCGTTTCCTTCTTCCAAGCAGCACCATCCTGTTTCATTTCACAAATCGTGTGCCCAGCAGCTCTAGACAACGGTCATAGTGTGTCCCTGTGGCCTCTGTTGGCCTAAAGGAGTTTAAAAAAAAGGGGGGGGGAGAGAAAATACGTTTGGAAAAAAGAAGTGTTACCATGAAATACACTAACTTCTCACTAATAGTCTAAATAAAACTTTCCTTCCAGCTGTAGTCCCCTCACATACGTGCATACCTTCCTGTTACCTAGGGAGCCAACAGCCTCAGAAAGCAGAGACCCCCAGAACCACAGCATAGGTGTGGGGTAAAGTCTCGCAGTCATGGCTTGACTGCTGAGAGCTGCAGACAAAAGCCCTTTCCGGGCTGGGTGGGAAGAGGTCATCCAGACAAGTGGGAGCCCCTCTTGGCTTCCTCCACTAGCTCCAGGTTTCCCCTGAGAAAGCCAGCTGCCATCTGTAGCCAGGAAGTCCTCACAAAGACAGGGGACCATGATTTAGACGTTTTGTGCTGCACCTAGCAAACCTCGGCCCTTAACAAATGCCCAGTACTTCCACTGTGATGGTAGCCATTGAAAGCAGCCCTGTGGGGGAGACGTGGCCTCTTGAAGGGACGCTGCTGACCAAAATGCTCCTTACAAGGTTGTGCCTCAGACCCTTTGTTAGCATGGACGTGGGCGAGCCTCAGGGGGTCATGTCTTCATCTGCCTCCATTTATCCTCCCTATTGAAGGGCTCCTTCAGGACATTGGTCAGTCTCTGTGGGAAGTGATTTGGAGGGCAACAAAAGAACTTGGGCCCTTTGGGGGGCTTTCAGAATTCAGTAAACATCTGGACACGGAAGGCCAGGTTCTCAAGCAGTCTAGCTGGGGACATGTCAAAAGAGAGAAAAAGCTGTGTGTGCAGTGCAAGCTCTTAGTTCTGTGGTGACATTTGTGGGAGAAAAACATAGCCACCCCAGTAGGTAGATAGGAAGATTTTTCAAAAGCTCCTCTATTTGTCAGTTTTTGTGAGGGCAGAGTACTGTTTGTCAGCTCTTGGGGCATGTGTGAGGAAGTAGAAGTTTCGCATGGCTGGGGAGCAGCACGTAATGCATGTTCCGACTCTCAGTGTACGACGAATAACCCGCGGTTGCACAAGCCTATCCTGGGAGTTGTTGTTAAGCATTTCTGTTATCCCTGAGGTTTGGAAAACACTTTCTAGTCAAGGTGACCTGTTAGATTCTCATCAAGAGCACATTTCAAATGACCAAAAAATGAAGTACTGAGGCTAAGGGATTTACATTTCATCACATGGTGAAATTCAGGATCTGAACTCTTGACTCTCAACATTCCCTTTATTATTGAATCAATCCATTAGAACACATTAGTCAGCATGATTCAACATTAGTCACATGGCACTAATCAGCGTTCCCTAGGGTTCCCAAATCTATCCTCAAACAGGGAAAGAAACTGGCCTCTATCAAGAGACAATGGAATGCCATTTTCATCAGTATTCAGGGGCTGACGTCCAATTCAATCCCCCTGCCCCCACCCCCCACTCTCAGGAACCTTCCTCAGTCATCCATGCAGATTGATTCTATTTCCTTTATCCATATAACATTATTTGAACCTCAATAATAGGTGTCACAATTTGCCTTTGATTAAACTTACTTTGTTTTTGAGCTAGTTAGATTAGGAGTTACTAAGAGAGAAGGACCATTCCCCCCCACCCCCACCCCAGGCTTACATTCCCTGAGCACTGTGGTTTACAAACAATAGACACCTCAACAAATACCCACTAAACTGAACTCACTGAAATGGAGCTTAAGTCATATTCCAGAAAGAACACCAAGTTCTTTTGGAAGAAGTTATCAAAGAAAATCAACAACCTGAATTGATTTAACATCTTTTAGTATTATTACCTGGGCATTTTCACAAATGCAAATTGTTAGCTCTGCAAAGATAGCCAAATGGCTTCCAGGTGCTAAAATAGTGTGGACCCAGTCTAACTATAGTCCAGGCCTCGGAATAAAGTTTTTTTTCTATAACCTTATTCCAACTGACATTTTGTTCCATGTGTAAAAAGATGTGGAGACAGGAAAAAACATTTTTTGGGGAAATGTGTTTAGTCTATGACTTTGGACCCAAATTCATACCCTGCTTTGTGCTACAAGCACAAGTAGCTCTTGTTCAAGTATCTTTCTTGCGTAGTATATAATAGCAAAACACATACTAAAGTTTCTGCTTGAGAGAGATTCTGTTATGGGTGCAGGACCAAGATTTTTGGTGTTGATCCTTGGTGGCATTACTGATTGTGATACCCTACTTCTCCGCTCTAGATTCTCCAAAGAGGGCCTTGATAGCATTTTTAACATACAATATTTACAACACAATATTTATGTTGCATTTCAACATTATGCTATAAGCCCAACCCAAGGGTCTGTACTATTGCACCCTGGGGTCTAATCTCTGCAGCTGGGCTCCTCTGAAAAGGATGTATCCCTGAATGTTCATCCCTCCATCTCTCTCATGGTAAAAGAACTCCCAAAATTTAGCTGGGAATATGGACACCCAGATAAACAACTGCATTTTTCAGTCTTTCTTCCCATACATCTACAGATTGGCCAACATGATATAAGCAGAAATAATGTGTGTAACTTCCAATTAATAGCCCTAAAAGAAGGAGGATGCTCTTTCCTCTCACCATCATTCTCTACTCCATACAAATTCTGCTACAAATTCTGGATGGAGGTCAGGATGCTGAGCCATTGTGGACCATGATAACAAGGGCAACATCCTAGGTGTGATGGGGCAACAAGCTAAGAGCCTGGGTCCTTAGACAAACATGTGGGATGAGCTGCTGTTTCTAGCTCTGGACTGTATTCCTCTGCAATGCTATGTGAGAAAGCAGTAAACCTCTACTCTGTATTCCACTGTTAACTCAGATTGTGATTCCGTCTGACTGAACTTACAACCCAACTCAAGAACTTCCTTGAGGGATTGCTTACATTAGTGTGACTGATCCATCTTAGCTTAGGATCCAGGACAGGACTGGAATATTCCCAACAGAGGCTCATGAAATCCAAGAGGTAAGTTACCAGAGGGGCTTCTGTGATGGAAGATGAGAGGCCCAAACCCATTTCTGATTTAGTAAAATCTTAGGAGTTCTGAGTACCTGAAAAGGGCTACAAACATAATTTGGAGGCAGTGAATACCACTTTGCCTTTCTGGAACTCAGTCTGCTGACCTGAAAATAAGGGTGATGGACAAAACTAAAATCTCTCGTTCTTAGAAGTGTATATAGCTAACCTTGGGAGGAATTAAAGTAATTTTTGTCAACCAATCATCTAAGTATATGCATAAAGCACATGCGTTATGCAGAAGATCCCTCTAGACACTATGGAAGGATTATACCCCAATGGCAGAGATAAGAGGCATCCATAAAGAATACAAAGAAGACTGACCATGGAAACATGACAACAAACTCAGAATTACACACATCTGCGTAGAAATGGTCCACTACAACCAGAGGAAGTTTAAATTGGTAAACATCCTTAGAAAGCAACTTGGGAATATATGCAAAGATTAGAACGTGCATCCCTCTGACCAGTCGTTTCACTTTTTCTATATACCTACAAAAATACTCACACCAGCCTACCAAGTGGCATGTGCAACAGAATTCACTAAGTTAACAAATGGTTGAAATTTCCATCAAAAGGGGAATGGATAATGTGGTACATTCATACAATGAACATGGATGCCTCATTAAAGTGAAAGAACGTCGTCTATGTGTATCAGAGTGGATAAATTGCAAAAACACAACGTGAAGTGACAAAAGTGAGTTGTGGAATGATGTGTAAAATACACCATTTATGCAAACTTGGAATGCACTCAAAACAAATCATTATATTATGTGTGGATTCACATACATGTAGAAAAGTTCTTCAGCATGAGGAGAAGGATGTATATCAAATCCAGGAGAGTTTTTACTTTTGTGGAAAAGTGCAAGGCAGGGAAGGGATGGATTGGGAGTTTTTTGTTTTGTCAAATTTCATTCCTATAATTAAAAAAAAAATCTGGAGCAAATGTAACAAAATTTGAACATTTGCTAATTCTGGGTGTTCAAGTCATGGGTTTTATCAGTTTCTGCCCTGTTCTGTACTTAATTTTTTTTTTTCCACACTGAAAACAAAATCTATCTTTGAAACTAATAGCCAGAGTAAAAGAAGTAAACAAAGCAGAGGGCTGGTGTGAGGACATGTCATGGAGAGAGGGAATGTGAAGTAAATGTCAAAAAAGGGGAGAGAACTGGCAGAGGGGCATCCTTCCTCACCTTCCCTGGGAAGCTTCTCCCTGAGAGGTAGGCAGGAGCCACAGAGGATAATGCCTTGGCCTGCTCCAGCTTTCTGAGGCTGCAGGGCACCTGGCAGCCGAGGGACAACGTGACAGACCTGCTCTGCCCTCTTCTCTGTGACCTCCGGGAGAAGAGCTCACTTTCTCTGCTCCACTGAATCCCAGGGCTCTCTGCCCAGGCTCCCACAGGAATGTCAGGCTATGCCAGGTGTGTGGGTTGTATTGATCAAGCAGACCTCCATCCCTGGATGGAAATGGATCGAGCATCTTCTGGGTCACTTTGAGTCCACCAGGCAGAAAACATTTAGATGGGTTACTAATTCCAACTGAAATCTGATGAACTTAGATGGTGGTATTTGGGGGCAAAGAATTTTTCAATAAATCATCCAGTTGGCTTAGTGACTCAGAAAATGGGGTGGAAGAATTTAACCCAACTTCGTGACAAGAGAACAAATAGAGGAGATTGATGCCTCTCCCAATGAGCTTCAAAAGGTGCTCAAACAACCATTCTTGATTTTATAAGAAAGATGAGGTGGATAGCTTTCCAGCTCTTAAGAACAATCATTGTTTCCTTGTTTTCTGGTTTCTTCCGAGTCCCTATGTTAGGTGATTGGAAAAACAGGAAATAGCTTCACCTGCAGAGTCTTCTCTGGACCCTTCTCAGGGTGCCCTGGGCTCCCCTGAGCTTCACCAGCCCCGTCCCAAGGTTTACGCTGTTCATTTAGCCTTGAACTAGCAGAGGACAGCACCAAAATCCAAATGTAACCTGTCATACCTAATTTTAATTTTTAAAAAAATGACATTAAAAACCACCATTCTACCCTACCAAGAAACTAAGCCATTATCTTCTGTCCTTAACAACCTGGCTTTTGTTCTTCAAATGCTGCCTAGATACCCAGGGCAATGGAGAGAGTAGGGGAAAGGAAGGTGAGTAAGGAGAAGCACCTGCTGACTCTCCCTGGCCAGCCCGGCGTCCTCACCAAGTCAACCGGCCTCCACTACCATGAGGCCAGGATGAAGGCCAGGCCAGCTCTGGGAGAGCCTGGCCTCGGGTTTTCCGGAGGACTCCCACAGCATCAGCAACACGGCCTGGCTGTTTTCAATTACACAATCTTAATCTTTATTTCTGGCCTGACACAGAGGTCCAGAGGTCCCAGCTGTATTCTGCCGGGCACATTTGGGGCTTGTTGGGGGAAACAAAGAACACGACCAGAGCAGAATGTAGGTCAAGTTGGAGTTCACTGTAAATGCTCCCTTCCTTTCTGCTGCCATGCGGTTTTGCGGGCCCACCCCATTAAGGCCAGTTCCCAAAGCCAGCTCTGCTTTCCCCTCTCCCCTGGGTTCCCTCACCCCTTAGCCTCACTCTGAGCCAGCCAAAACTCTCAGCTTTTCTACCCAGTGGGCACTGAGTCTTTCACGGGGGGAACTCTGGGGACAAAAGGAGAAAAGGATTTATGGGAGCCACCCCTACACCCTCACATTTCCCACCTCAGTTGCACAAAAGGGCAGTCTCCCTCCGCAGGGACCTCGCCCCTCTCAGAGTCTGAAGCGTCAGGAAGCTGGTGGCTTCCACTCCTTTGGGGCCAAGTATTTCCAGGGTGTTGAGCCCAACCACCAGCCAGGACCTCAACAAGTGCAGGACAGACAAAGACGCAAACAGTACATCATTACCATGGAAATGGCCTGAGCTGGCGGCTGCTGAAAATGCCGGGAGGGTGGGTTTTCTTTTACTTTTTCTTTTCTTTCTTTCTCTTTCTTTTCTTTTCGCAAAGGGAGAATAGTTCCGCTTTCTATTTTACGACAACAATAGCACGGACAGGCTCCTTCAAGTATTTCAAAAAGCAGCCTGAGAAATCTCTAACCAGGCCCCTCCGTCTCTCTGGCCTGCCGATGTATTGTTCCTCCCATCCCAGGGAACAAAGGGGCAGGAAGGGTGTAAGGCCCCCAGTTGCTGGCTCTTCTTAGCATCCTAATCCTTGAGAACTGGTGAGGGGAATGGCCTGTGGAGCCGGGAAATCGAATTTTGGCCTCACCTTTTATTCCCACCCTCTGCTTATACACACGGGAGCACTTCAGGTATTATAACCTCCTGGTCAGCAGGCCCGTAGGAATCTTGGACTTGCTAAGGGGATAAAAGGCACTGAGGGATCATTCCCATATTCACTAACCCCCTGAAAAAAGGGAAGCCTGTAGGAATTGTTTCTTCCCACCACTCCAGGCTGGCTCCATTACAAAGACTGACTGTACAGCCCCAAGGGGCTGGGCTGGCAGTCTCTTTTTTTATTGGTATGGAAGGAGCTGCCCTCACCCTTCCAGCCCTCCCCTCTCTGTCTCTCTGCTCCTCAGATAGGGATTGCATTGCCCGCCCCCCTCCCCCAATTCCCCAGCACTAGGTACCAACCAACCTCCATACCAACTTGGGGTTATGGTGCCAGAGCGACCCCCTACACAAGGAAAGCCTCTTGGCCTTGGCTGCTTGTTATCTTTCCAAGGTTACTACCCAGGAATCAAAGGTTTCTTTGCATTACACCTGGGGAATTTGTGCAGGTCAGTTTTTTTGTTTGTTTGTTTTGTTCTGCTTTGTTTTTTTAAGTTTAGTCATCTGCTAAGAGTGGGGGGAAAATAAGCTTTTATGTTCTGGTGTGTGGAGATCTCCAGGTACAACTCTACTGAGCTAAGCGATGAGGAGTATGCCACCTCCTAGGAGAATCAGATAAGCTGAAGGGTTAAGGCCTTTAGAGGTCACCTACAGTCCAAGTAAGAACACTTTGCACTGCATATACACAAATTCATAACGCACACACACAGTCACACGAGGGACATTTCACGGAATAGTGCAATATGTGTGACGTCATCTGCTATTTTCTATTGTCTTCTATTTCATTTTTTTAAATTCTGGTTGTGACTCATGAATTTCATTTCATGACCCACCAATGGGTTGCAACACAGCTTGCAAAGTGCTGAATCAAGGTTGACCTTGTCGTTTTCATGCTGACAAAACTAGGGGGACAGAGATTTTTCTCAAGATCACACCAGAGCTTAGAACAGAAATCCACGGGGTCTCTCCACTAAAGGAGGGATCTCCATTTCTCTCAGGCTCAGAGGTCCTTTTTGTTTTCCCAAAGTCTTGGGAGCGCAAGGCTATCGGGGAGGGAGAGCCCAGAGGTCTGTATTCGTGGCATTCCTGCTAGGGGCTGAAGGGTTCCGCTGCCTCAGAAAACCCTACAGTGGAAAGGGTAGCGGGGGCAGTGGGGTTGAGAAAAAGCCTCCAGGTGAGGCACTGTGGCCTCCCAGACATTTTTTTATTTCCTGGTTGGGGTTCCTGCATCATCAGACACTTCCCTGAATTTCTCGTTCCTGGACACACAGCTATAGGGCAGCCTCCTTTAGTAATCCACCTTCTTTGTTTTCTGGCTTTTTCTGATAGTCTTTGCAGGTATTTAACCTCTACCAATTCATTTTACTTCTAGCCTCCACTTTCTCACCGTAATTCCTATTTCCTGTCCAAATCACGATCTTACCAATGATTGTCAGAGAGGCAACTCTGTGAAATTTGTGCTCACAAATACTATCCGAAAAGTTATCCAGATTAGGTCAGGCTTAGAAATGTTGTTTACCAAAAGGCCCAGTGATCAAGATAGAGGCAGTGTATCAAGGCTCTCAGTACAAGCCATCTGGGCAGAACTGCTTCTTTGCCTCCTGAAATTGCCTTGTAATCTTCCGTAGAATTTCTTAAAATCTCCATCTAAATTTGCTACTTAGTCGATTGCTAATCTTTTAGAAAAGCCTCTGAAAATGAAGAGCCAAAAGCCACAGTGTGTCCTGGGTAAATAAAGTTCAGCTTTCTGATGGCTTATTAGTTATACACCCTTAGAGAGTATGTAACAAAGGGGCCTGCTGTTTGCTTTGCTTAATCTGGTCTTAAAATCTCTGCTTCTTTGTCAGAAAACAATATTTGCAATTGTAAAAAAAATATTTACCAAGGAACTTGGATAGCATAAGTCAAAGGCTAAGAGCCAAAGGTCAGTAGTTCTTACCCCAAGTTTCCCTGGACCTGAGTCCCTGCTGTGGGGCTCAGCTGCACCAAACAAACAAGCTGTTTTCCGGGTTCATTAAGAAGCGGAGGTTTTAGAAGGGGAAGGAAAGAGAAGACTGCAGCCTGCTCCTCAGCCCAAAGCAAGAACCCTCTGGCCTGCCCCACAAAATTCCTGCTACATCTTTGCAGTGCAATGTGTCTCCATGGGAATATTGTAAGTACTCGCCCTGTTTCAAAAACCTGGGGAAAGTACTCAACTTACAAAATCCTGAAGGGCAGCTATTCCTCCCATTGACAGCAATGCCAGCATGCTCCCCTGGGGTTCGGGCCAGATGTTCACCGTGCATTCTGTGGGGAGGGCCTCCTGCCTGACAGTGGGGGACAGATGTGCATCCAAGCCCTTTGGTGTGGACTCTTTTCAACCTAGAAAGCAGCTTTGGACATCTGGCCCTGTGCGCTCAGTTTGGTGGTATCTGAATTTGCCTCTCATGTCATTATTTTCTGCAATCACCAGACGATCCAGCATCGGGAACCACCCCATAGACCAGTGAGTTCCAGGTTGTGGCCGGTGGGCCCTCTAGCATGAGTCAGAACTCCACTTCTTCTGGGTCCTAGGCCCACGCCACCAGAGCAGGTCAGCAGGGCCTGGCCCCCAGTCGGGACTAGGGTAAAGAGACCAGAAATGGAGTAACCAGAAAGAGGCCGAGGAAGAAGTGCTCACGGAGCCATGACTAAGAGCCCCACAGGCAGCCAGACCCGATGGTTTTGCAGGTCCTCCACACTGGTGTTAGAGGCCTACCACCCGCTTCCTCACTCCCTAGGATCTGCGAAGAGGTCTCGGGGTTGGCAGTTCCTAGATGGGTGCTTTAACCCTCATTCTTTGTCGCACCCTGTCAGGAAATTCTGCAGTTCTCCCCCAGCCCTACCTCCACCCTCTGTTAAGTTCTTGCTACGATTGCCAATCTCTTTTATCTCGTTAGGATAAATATCATTGGCAAATTCATCTTGGCCTTTGATTCTGTCCTGAAGTAGTTTCTATCAGGAGCATAGTAATTATCACCAGTGATAGGCAGTCGTGAGCATAATCAGCTTAAAGAAATGGCTTAATCCAAGGATCTTACCTTGAAGAACCAGGCCTTCCTTCTCGATGGTGTAGGCAAATGAGGTGAAGGGAGCCAGAGGGGACTTGGCGATGAGAATCTGCACATAAAGCATATTTTCCCAGGGTTAGTCAAAGGGGATATCAGAGATAAACCTCTATTCCTTCCCCCTTCCCATTTTAAGACTAGGTGGGAACATGTGACTACAAGCCATAAAGTTTATTTTAAAAAAATTATTTAAGAACCAAATGAGTGTTATTCCTTCAATTAGTTGGTCATTTTGGAAAGCTATACATTGATCCCAACTATTCTGCCACTGAATGTCATATTCTTGAGCCGGTTCTTCTAGAAATGTCTCATTATTTTTAAGTCACGTGCTTAAACAGCTACCTTTCTGCCAAAGATAAACCTAGACTGATTTGCTAATCTTATTTATAAATTCAGGTATTTTGCTAAAAAGAAATTCAAAGCTACCCTCAAAGATTAACCCTCATTATAAATATTCAAAACAACTCCATAAAAGCAAAGCTATGATAATTTGCTTTGTTGGCCCCAACTCTTCACCAAGTCTGTATTCATACTGTTTGCCACGTGACCACATTTCCTTTTACTTAAGGTGTGGCTGTTTCCCATGGTCCTAGACCATGGTTTTGGCCATGTAACTGGCTCTCCTAATAGGTTCTTTGCCTAGGCTTCAAGAAACCTCCCATATCTTCACTTGCTCATATGCTTCCGCTGCCAGAGAAAAAGCTGTCCACGTTAACCTGCTCTCTCAGAAGGAGGATGAGAGACACCTGGAGCAGTGCTGGCCAGCCAGCCCCAGTCTAAAGAGCTGACCTCCAGAAGACCCACGTAACCATTTGTTAAATGCTTATTACTGTATGCCTCTGAGACTTTGGTGTGGTTGTCATGAACCATCATTGCAGCGATAGTTGACTGATACACCAGCCAACACAAAATATCAAAAATATTTTGAGCACTGGCATTCTCCTAACAAAATACCTATTTTAAAAGGGACAGTCAGGCACCTGGGTGGCTCAATTGGTTGGGCAACTGCCTTTGGCTCAGGTCATGATCCCGGAGTCCCAGGATCGAGTCCCACATGCAGCTCCCAGCTGCACAGGGAGTCGGCTTCTCCCTCTGACCTTCTCTCCTCTCATGCTCTCTCTCACTGTCTCTCTCTCAAATAAATAAATAAAATCTTTAAAAAAGAAAAGAAAAGAGAAGAAAAGGGATAGTCATTTGGTCATTAAAAAAATGATTACCATTAACAACTATTACCATACTTCATATGGTTCCACAGAACCACAGAACTGGCGGATTATTTTATTATAACAGTTCTCTTGAAGGAGGAGGAAAATCAGTTTCCTGCTTTACAAAGTAACATCATCAAAGATAGTGACAGTTTAGCACACAGCCACTTAGGTAATCGGGGGGCAAGAGAGAAGGAAGAAGTACTTTCAAATAACCAAGAGGCTTACATGCAATATCTCAATTTATCTCAGTTCAACAAACATTTACTGATTGTCAACTATGAGAAATGGTAGTATAATGTGGTGGAAAGATCACGGGTTGTAGTCATAGAGTTTGAATCTTGGCTCTTCCACTAATCAGCTTGGTGCCTATGTCAAGGGCCTCATAGCCACTCTCCCTTCTTCTTTTTAGTTAATTAACTCCCCAGGTTTCAATATTTCTTTGCCTCTTTTGCAACTGGGTGTGGCCATGTGATCATGCTTTAACTAATAGACCATGAGTATAAGTGACAGGTAGCACTTCCAATATTTTGAAAACTTATGCTTTCATTAAATAATTATGTGCTCTCCACTTTCCCTCTTCCCAAGGGCAGGGAGGGACCAGCTTCTACCCCATGGAGGTGGATATCCTGGGAGATGATGAACCACATGGGAGAAGCATCTGTGCTTCCCACCTGGGGTCACCTGCCCATCTCAAGATAGTGCCACTTGAATTGCCGAATTCTGAATTGCCGAATTCCCAATGTTTTTGCTACTATGGTGTACATAGCCTGAATTCTAACCAATACTGTGGCTCTGCACAACCTAATCTTTTGGATTCTCCATTTTCTCTCACGTAAAATGGGGATGACAACACCTACCTAAATGGGATTATCGTGAGGATTAAATTAAATACATAAAACTCTTGTCATGGGGTCAAACTAACAAAAACATTTCCAAACAACTCATTGCAGATGCTTCCCAAGTGCTTCCCTTGATTTTCACTCATCAAAAACAAAAATACTTTACTTTTACCAGAAGGATTCAACTCAAGTTAAATCTCAATAATTTTTACTATTGTTCCAAAGTTCTCTAGATAAACTTGCTCGTCATCCTCAGAACCAATGAGTAGATGGTAAGGGTGGGCATTTGCATCTTCATGTCAAAAACATCTCCCCTGAAAATTAGACAGAAACTTTCTGACAGAGATAGTTTAGGGATGGCTCAATGAGAAGTTTACAGATGCCCCCTTGGTAGGAGAATGGCATAATAGAAGAGAGGCTAGTGCTTCTTGAACTTCAGCGTGAGTGTGAATCACCTACAGGTCCTGTTGACATGCAGTATCTCATTCAGTAGGTTTTGAGTGGTGCCTGAAAATCTGCATTTCTAGCGAGCTCCTGGGAGATGCTGATGTTGTGCTCCATAGACACATTTTGAGCAGCTGGGTTCCAGGAAACTAGCCTGACTGAAGAATCTAAGATGAAGAAGCCAGAGACAGGAGTCCTGGAGCCAATTAGAAAGCTACTGTGATAACTCAGGGATAAGATGACAAGGGCCTCAACCACAGCTGTGTCACAAAAAAATGGGAAAAAAGGAAATGGAGAAAAGAAATATAAACCCTTTAGATCAAAGAGCAATAGAAATAAACTAAACATATCCAATACCTCAGATCTTTACTGTCTGCATAAAGCAACTGGACATGAAACTGAAAGGCTATAAATAAACCATAATCAATAAAGTAGCATATTATATTTTTGAAAATTATATTACCATTTTTATTGGATAGACTGCAAAATCCAAGACTCAGGAAAACAAAGGATGTGATATTCCAGTGCAACACAACAAATGGGATCTAAGCCTAAGCCTCCTGCTTGGTGGTGCTACCTCCATCACTTGAATGCTTCTGCTCCCAGTGAGCACATGCTCACCAGGAGGGACCTCACACAGGGAAGGAGCTCCCTTCCAGGGAATCACAGGGTTTGGGCAGGTCATTGATTAATGTCCTGTTCTTCCCATGCAAGGTTTAAAATGGATAATCAAGGGACGCCTGGGTGGCTCAGTTGGTTAAGCGGCTGCCTTCAGCTCAGGTCATGATCCCAGCGTCCTGGGATCGAGTCCCACATCGGGCTCCTTGCTCCGCAGGGAGCCTGCTTCTCCCTCTGCCACTCTGTCTGCCTGTGCTCACTCTCTCTCTCTCTCTCTCTGGCAAATAAATAAATAAAATCTTTAAAAAAAATAAAATGGATAATCAAAAGGATGATTTATATGCAGTTAGAAAGAGGAAGTGATCAGTTATGTCAGATGAATCCCACTTCCTTGTTTTGGAAAGAACTTCCAGATTAATAGAGGAGAGAGCTACCACCAACATGTAGTATCTAATTTTCAGCAAAAAAATGTAACAAATTCTCAATATCCTTCTGAATAAAGTGAAGATGGTTGGGCTGGATGCTAGTATCATTAAGAGGATTTGTAAGTGACAAGAAGATCGAGAGCAACCTCTCGTAGAATGTACTGGATTCTAGCCTTGGTCTGTCAATGTTCAACATTCTTACTGACCCGGATAAGGACACTAATGTATTCAACCACATCCATACAACAAACATGGGATCCACCAGGGAACAGAACTGACAAAAATTGCCACTATAATGCAGCTTATAGCCTAAAGGAAGAAAAAGATAATAAACAAAATGAATAGATAGAATATGTGGCATATTAGATCATTATACATGCTGTGGAGTGGAAAAAAAAAAGCAGAGAAAGAATATAGGAAGTATATTAGATCAGAGAAAAGGGTCAATTTTAAATAGAGTACTAAGAGAAGACTTTACTAAAAAAGATGGCATTTGGACTTGTGGATCATGTAATTAAACCCATTGATGGGATGCTGAATATGGTAACAGAAGACAGAAAGTTTAGGGGTGCCTGGGTGGCCCAGTGGGTTAAGCATCTGCCTTTGGCTCAGGTCCTGATTCCAGGGTCTGGGATAGAGCCCTGTGTATCGACTACTCTCCCTCTCCCTCTCCCTCTGCCTCACCTCCCCCACTCCCCCGCTCATGCTTGTATGCTCTCTCTCTCTCTCTCTCAGGTAAATAAATTAAGTAAAAAAAAAAAAAAGTTGTTATATTGGATTAGATAATCATAAGATCAAAACAAATCTCAGTTTAGTTAAAAGGTTGGAACAAATATTTAAGAATGAATTTTTATCAAAACATATATAAGGCCTTGTCCTTGAGGACAGAAAACCCACTACTGGTTACAGAACGGGGGACATGAGATTCAGTGTTCAGAAAATGGATTAGGAATGCTAGTTAACTATAGTTCAGTGTGAGTTGGTTGTGGGATGTGGTTCACAAAAATCTAGTGCGGTCTCAGGTTGTATCATCTGGAACAAGAGAAGTGGTGGTCCTTTTCTTCTCATTCAGCAAACCATACTGGGTGCAATATGTTTGGACTGGAGCCTAAATTCCAAAGGGGAAACCGACAAATAAGGGAACAACTGGAGAAGAACTATCAAGTGGTTCAACATGCAAAGCAAGCCATGACCACAAACACTTCAATGCAAACATGATCCTAAGAGGTCTGGAGTGAAGGTGTATATTGCTTTTATTTATGGCTTTTCTTTCTTTTTTTCATATGAGTTTTCTGATCTGAAGATTCTATAGTGTTACATAGTAGAGACGGGAAGTGTAAATCGCTTTCTAGCCTAACAGATTTCAGAGAAAAAGTGATGCTTGCCAAAAGTGAATCTTCCCTTTTGAAGTCTTGAATGAATATCCCATGCCCTTGTGCCTCTCTGCTTTTCAAACTACAAATTATCCTTTTCTAAAGCAAACAACCTTCCACGGTAGATAATTTGGCCTGTTCTATTTCAGATGTTCAGTCAGCCCATAAATTTGGGGTGTTCTAATCATTGTCTGACTTGTGCTGTTGTCAAGTATCATCCCACCTTCTTCAATAATGACCTACAAGGAGGGTCTGGCTGCTTCATAAAACTCTAGGGCCCTAGTGAAAAATTTTTATCATACTCAACCCTGTATGCAATGTGTGAAGTTGGTTTTAGAATCCTCTGAGGGTTCACAGAAATATGTAGTTGGGCAAGAATTAGTGCAGACCCTGGGGATCAGAAAGCCCAGAGCCCCACAAGGCAGGTGTGTGATATTGTGAGCTATTATCCCCCCTGCAAATAGCCAGATTGTTTTTTCTTGAATGTTTCCTTCATATCAGACTAGTTTGGCTTCACACTCTAATGAATATATTTTCTCCTCTCTTCACCTATTCTTGCAAGGAAAGTGGTCATCAATACTTTAAAATTCTTTGGAGGAACATTTAAAGTTCCTCCAAAGTCCCAAGTCCCACTACTATCTGGATGTAATTTCCATTACTCATACCACCCACCCATCTATACATGTACTTATTCAACCCACAAACATTTACTGGGCACTTTCCTTTGTGCTAGGCAGTGTTCTAGAGGCAGGGGATATAGCAGGGGGTGGGACAGACAAGGTCCTTGCTTTCATGGAGCTGATATTCTGGTGGCAGAACATAGACAATATAGGGAAGCCTTTAGGCCTTTGGGCTTTTTTTCCCCGTTGATATTCTTCTATGAGTTCCTCATTCCTGAGCACTCATTCATTCATTCAATCTATTCATCAGTAAACATTTATTGTTGGGCCAAGCAGATTCAATTTGCAATGTGTGAATTTGCATTTTTTAAAGGATTGCTATCTATTTTGACCTCAATTTATTTCTTAGGTATATGTTCTGAATTCTTGATGGAATTGCAAAGATCAGGAACATGTTTTTTGATCCCACATCCATCCCTTTTATAGGGCCCAATCCAGTGCTATGTACAAAGTGGACTCCTAAAATGATTGATGGGTATCTTCCTCACGGTTCTTTACTTTATCTGCGTGCTATACGTGTGAAGGTCTCTTCCAATTTACAAGTGAAAACAGAGAGACCTATATATTCCAAATAAAACGTGGAAGGGGAAGTCAGCCCTTGGAGCTCACTAGCTTTCCCTTATAGATCCTATTCACCTTTTTTTATGTCCTGTCATGTGCCTATTTGGCTCTGAACAAATAAATTGTCAACTGATTCTCTTTAGCTCTAAGGTGACAGCTGATTTAAACCTCCCAGTGTTACCCCTACTGGTGTTTGCATTTTAATATAAGACTCTTGAAGGAGCTGAAAGATCCACTACTCAATGGATCTAAAGTGGTAGAAAATCCTACAGGATTGGGGAGGGCGAGGGAGCCTTCTGGGGTTCCCACAGTAATGATGTTGGTGATGAGGTGATGGTGATGATGATGATGACGATGGTGATGTTGATAAGAAAGCAACAACCCTTTGAGGTCGTTGGCTTATAAGTGCTGAAGTCAAGATTCCAGCCCAAGCCAGCTGGCTCTATAGTGCATACTTTTAACTACCATGATGGTAGCCCCTAATCTGTCATGCATAGATCAATCTACTTCTCTGGGATAATACATCAAAATGAGGCAGAATATATAACAGCAAATAAGGGCACTTTTTCCCTGCAGCATGGATATTTCACAATTGAAGACAAAGAAGGGAACTGGATAGGGCATCCATGCAGGTTGCCTTGGATGTTCACAAGCTTCCACACTGGCAGTCTTGTTTCTGCCCTTCATTTCTGAATATCCAGATCCTACCTATTCCTTGAACCCCATACAAATGCCACCTCTCCCAGAAAGCTTATGCCAATTTCTCCAGCCTGAGGTAATCTGTCTCTAATCCCATCACACTTCATCTACACCTCTCTAATAGTGCTTACTGCCTTCTCCATGGTTTCACAGTTAATGTCACCTGGACTCAATGCTATGTATTTGAAGGTAGAGAAGATGAACATCATGGCTGCTTCTCCTAGTCCCACCAACCCCCAGTATGGTGCCAAATACATAATAGAAGCTCAATTATAAAACCCAACAATGGAGGAGTGAATAAATGCACAAACTGGTGACCCTCAGAAGCCCTGACTCATACGCACTTTGAGAACGTAGCAGGCACCTCTCTTCAGAGTTGGGAGACTTAGAAGATGCCATAGAACGAGCAGCCTTCCCAGTCAATCACTGCCAAGATTCTTAGCTTGGGCAGGTCCAAAGTCAAGTCTTTGGTTTCAGCTTGCTATAGCATCACATGTTTTTCCTGGCCTGATCCCACTTCTAAGAGGCTCAGAAAGTGGAAAAGGAGCCATAAAACAGAAAGTGCTGGCCATAGGAACCTCAAGCCTCCCCCAGTATGGAGACACCTTCTAGGGATAGTGCCTGTGTCTTTCTGAAGTGTAGGTGTGATCATCCCCACATCTGGAGCAATCCAGTCCTCCCTTCTCCCTCATGGGTGGTCAGGAAGGCTAGCGTGGAGCAGATGGCACAAAGATGTCAGAAACCTTGGGTATAGACCATCCTGGAGGCTGGCTTTTATAGAGTTCTGGTCCTGGCAGTTTACCTGAGTTCCTGCAATACAGCCCCAACTTTAGGAAAAAGTGAATTTCGCCTTTATGGCCTAGGAAAGTAGACATGAATAAGCAGACATGTGCTGAGGATAATCTGGCACCGATTCTTCCACTTTCTCTTCTCTAATTCTTGTGCCAGGCAGGCTTCCTTGAACACTGCTAATTAATCCTTCCTCTCTTCTATTTCCTTCCCCTTCCCACACACTACCCCAAATCTCACACTGGTTGGAGGTGAAGGGCAGAGTAAAACCAGCTGGCAGAGGAAAAGAATAAGCAGAAGAAATTCTTCCTGTAGGAGCAGGTGGTAGGCCTGGTTTTCTTTCTAACCCTGCTCTCTGCTATAAAATTTAGAGCCCAAAGACAATGTAATATGTTGAGCCAAGACAACTGGGCTGAAAAGCAATTGAGATAGCTGAGAAATACAACTTATATCCATCCACAATTTCCTATTTTGGTACTTATTTAACCCTGCCTCAGTCTCCTCTGTGACCAGCAAGATTATGTGGTTGTTGATGAATTCAGCAGTGATGTCCTTGTTGAATACATCTGATACTTTTATCTGCATGCAAGGGTCCTTCTGAGAAGCAAGGGAGGAAACCTACTGACTCTGAAATGTCCTTCAACAGGGACCCTATTATCTCACTTCAACTGGATGCCTGGGCTAATAAAACCCATTGCTAAGCTAAACAAACCTTTCCTCTAGCTGCGCCAAGTGTCTGCGACAGAAATCCTTCATGCCAGGGATTTTCCTTCTTGTCCAAGACTTAGAAAAAGGTTGTTTTCTCAGCTGCTTTGAAGCCCAGGAAGACAGCCAGGGAGGCACACAGGCCAGTCAGTCTTGCCTCAGATAATTCAACAGGCTTTTGATAACCTCAAGTCTTCTGTCTCTTCCCCAGGTTGAGCTGAACTCTCCAAGCCTAGGGACAGAAGGGCCGGAAATGCTCCAGACAGGAAGATCTCTGTGGTTGGAAGAAGGCCACAGGGCCAGGGGGGCTTGAAGTATACCCAGAGATCCTCAAAGGAATTCCCTAGTCATTGTGTTAAGAGAGCTGAAGGGAAAGGTGGCAGAGGTCCAGCTCCCAGTCCGCATCTGGATCGTATACTGATTAGAATCTGCTTCATCACTTGGAAAATCACTCTCCATGGAATGCTGAAGTGTTAGTACCAACAGCTTTGCAAGATTATGAGGGGAGAGTAGAGAATGAGTTTCATGGCATCTAAACTGCCTTCTCAAAATAGGGGCGCAAGATCTGTAGAAGTAATATAGTACTGGAAAATGACAGGATGGAAAAATGAACCATATTTGAGCAGGCATGAACTTTGTAATTGATCTACATGTGGCCTGTTTCACTACTTTCCCTACAGAAATTAGGGGCAGAAATTAAGTTGATCTGAATTGCTAATGAAATATAATTCTAGACTCAGAAGATTCTCCTAGAAATTTTGGCCCTGAGGCTATGAGATCTTATTCCCCTATAGAGTATTACCATACTCTTTCATAACATCTCTCTGGCGATTATTTAAAAATGTTTATCTATAATACATCAGGTCCCCAAAGTATATAAACTAAAAGAGCTAGCTCCCTAAAGAAAACATTAATTTCCTCAGACCAATAGGATATGAACTTAGTAAATTATGATGATATTTCTTCAGGGTCAGAGTGGCATTTTGAGTTTATTATTTTTTCCCAGCATTTTATTATGAAATTTTTCAAACATACAGCAAAGTTGAAAGAATTTTAGAGTGGGTACCCATAAATCTATCAAGTAGATTCTACCATTAACATTTTATTATACTTGTTTTTAGCACTTATCTATCCATCCATCCATTTATCCATCAGCCCATGTTTTACTTTTATTGTTGTTGCATTTCAAAGTCAATTACAAACATCAGTGCACTTCCCCCTAAATACTTTGGCATGCATATAGTTAACTATAAGCTTAATATTTGTTCATATATTTTTAAAGTCATGTTGGGTTTTTATTTTTTTCCAGTGAATTTCACATGAGATTTAAAGGGTTAGTGATTTTTCCCAAATTATACTAACATCAGAGAGAATTTAGTGATTACACATACAGAGATAGCATACATAATCAAAGATTATGGGTCACTATTTCTATATTAAATATCAATTTTACTAAGGTATTATTTATATGCACTAAAATTCTTTTTTAATATAGACACTTAAGCTATAAATTTCTCTTCAAGCACTGATTTAGCTGTATCACATAAGTTTTGGTGTGTTGTATTTTTGTTTTCACTTTCTCAAAGTATTTCCTAATTTCCCTTATTATGTTTTCTTTGACTTATTGCTTCTTTAGGAATGTGTGTGAGTATGCATTTAACTTGCACACATTTGATAATTACCCACATTTCTTCTGTTATTGATTACTAATTTTATTCCACTGTGATAAAAGACGTTTACATGGTTTCCTTTGGGCTCAGTTTGTGGTGTGATATATGGTTTATCAAGGAGAATGTTCCATGTACACTTGAGAAGAATGTGTATCTGCCATTATTGAGTAGAATGTTCTCCAAATGTCTATCAGGTCTAGGTGGTTTATAGTGTTGCTCAGGTCTTCTTTTTCCTTATTGACCTTCTGCGTAGTTCTGTTATTGAAAGTGGGTAATAAATCTCCAGGTACTATTGTTGAATTGTCTACTACTCCCCTTCAATTCTTGTCACTTTTTGCTTCATGTATTTTGGTGTTCAGTCATTAGATGCATATATGTTTATTATTGTTATGTCTTCCTGATTTATTCATTTTTTTATTCTTTTAAAATGTCCTTTTTTGTGGCACCTGGGTGGCACAGTTGGTTAAGTGTCTGACTCTTGATTTTGGCTCAGGTCATGATCTCAGGGTCATGGGGTTGAGCCCTGTGTCAGGCTCCACTCTTACACGGAGTCTGCTGGAGATTCTCTCTCTCCCTCAGCCTCTCTCCCTGCCGGCACTCTCTAAATCAATCAATCAATCAATCAATCAATCAAAAAATCTTTTTAGGGGCGCCTGGGTGGCTCAGTGGGTTAAGCCTCTGCCTTTGGCTCAGGTCATGATCTCAGGGTCCTGGGATCGAGCCCCACATTGGGCTCTCTGCTCAGCAGGGAGCCTGCTTCCCTTCCTCTCTCTGCCTGCCTCTCTGCCTACTTGTGATCTCTCTGTCAAATAAATAAATAATAAAAATCTTTAAAAAAAATCTTTTTAAAAAAGAGAGTCCTTTTTTGCTTTGCATAATAATTTTTTAAAAGATTTTATTTATTTATTTGAGAGAGAGAGAGAGCATGAGCAGAGAGAGCAGCAGAGGGAGAAAAGCAGACTTTCCACTTAGCAGGGAGCCCAGATGTGGGGCTTGATCTCAAGACCCTGAGAGCACAACATGAGCTGAAGGCAAACTCTTAACTGACTGAGCCATCCAGGTGCCCCTCCAGTAATAATTTTTGTCTCAAAGTCTGTTTTGTCTGATGTTGGTAACCAGCTCTCTTTTGGTTACTGTTTGTAAAAGAGTTCCTGAAGCCAGTTTCAATGTACGTGTATGCTGAGACTTCCCCATACCCAGAAGCTATTCTCAGACACCAGTAGGCTATCCAAGAATTCAACTCAATGCTGACACTATCTACCTGGAGACAGAATCAGATTCCACAGGTAAAGGACTTAGTCCTAAAAGACTGCCCTCTACTTCAGATACCAGTCTCAAGCTCATGTTACCTGTGCTTCTGACAAACTGGCCATATTTCAGAGGTTCCATTGACTCCCTCCAACTCTGGATGCCAATCACCCATACTTCTGACTGACTGGCTACAAGTCAGGGGTTCCCATGACTTCGTCCTTGGGTTCAATTAATTTGCTAGAATGACTCACAGAAATCAGAAAAACACATTTACTTACTGATTACTGATTATAAAGTATATTAAAGGATACTAATTAACATCTAGATGAAGAGATGTATAGGGTAAGGTCCTGAACAAAGGACCTTCTGTCTTCATGGAACTTGGGGCCTGGCATGGTGGCATGTGAAAGCATTCTAGATCCCCAATGTGGAAGCTGTCTAAACCAACTCCTTTTGGATTTTGTAGAAGCATCATTATGTAGGCATGATTAACTCACTGCTCACTGGTGATTGATTCAACCTATAGCCCCTTTCCCCTCTCTGGTAATCAGGATGTGAAAGTGTAAGTTCAGACCCCCTATTTATGGTTGGCTTTCCAGGTAACCAGACAGCATCCTTAGGTGCTTTGCAAAAGTCACCTTCATTAACATAAACCCATTTGTGGTGGAAGGGATTGTCAAGAATAACAAGACAACTATTTCACCTTTATGGCTCTGAAGCATTTTCAGGAACTGAAGACAAAAGACTAAGTATTATAACACAAGGTGCTCCATTGCTCTTATCAATAGCTCAGGAAATGCCAAAAGTTTTGGGATCTGTGAGCAAGGAACTGTGGACGAGGACCAAATATATAGGAGAAATATATTTGGGTCATCTAAATCACAGTATTGCCATTTGCATGGTATGTATTTGTTCATCCTTCCAACCAATTTGTGTCTTTGACTCAAAGGTGTGTCTCTTGTAGACAGGATTTGGTTGGATCATATACATACACATATATATATCATATATATATTTATCAATGTCTGCTTTTGATTGGAATATTTAGTTCATTTACTTTTAATATAATTATTGATGAGGTAGGATATGTCTGCCCTTTTGCTATTTTTCTGTAAATCTTATGGTTTTTTGTTCCTCAAATTTTTCCATTACTGACTTCTTTGTGTTAGATATTTTTCTAGTATACCATTTTAATTCTCTTACTTCTTTTACTATATACTCTTGAGTTATTTTCTTATTGGTTGCTCTGGGAATTGCTATTAAAATTTTAACTTTAGGGGCGCCTGAGTGGCTCAGTGGGTTAAAGCCTCTGCCTTCAGCTCAGGTCATGATCCCAGGGTCCTGGGATCGAGCCCCGCATCGGGCTCTCTGCTCAGCGGGGAGCCTGTTTCCTACTCTCTCTCTCTCTGCCTGCCTCTCTGCCTACTTGTGATCTCTGTCTGTCTAATAAATAAATAAAAATCTTTAAAAAAAATAAAAAATTTTAACTTTAAACAATTTAGTTCAGATTTGGTAACACTTTAATTTCAATTACTTACAGAAACTTTGCTTCAATATAGCTCCATTATCCTCCTTTCCTTTGTACTATCGTTATACAAATTGTATCTTTATGCATGTTATCAACATAGTTTTGTATTTATTGCTTTATGCAGTTGTCTTTCAAATCAGATAGGGAAAGAAAAGAACTACAAAAAAAATACATTCATATTGTCTCTTAGATTTACCTATGTATTTATTTTTACTGAAGCTCTTTGATTTTTCATGTGGATCTGACTTATCCTCATGTCTTTTCATTTCAGCCTAAAGAGCTCTTTTAAGTACTTCTTGTAGGTCAGGCATAGTCGTGACAAATTCTCAGATTTTGTACTTCCGAGAGTATCTTACTTTATCTTCATTTTTGAAGGATAGTTTTGCTAGATATACCATCCTTGGTTGACAGTCTTTCTTTCAGCAAATTAAATGTCATTCCACTGCCTTCTGGCCTCTATGGTTTCTGATAAGAAGTCAGCCAACTAATTTTACTGAGGATCCTTTGTACGTGAAATCACTTAGTGACTAATAATTGAATAGCTAATGATTAAAAAGATTCCCTAAATGCCTTGGACCAGTAAGTTTCCCCACCTTTGCCAAGGGTCTCTCTTGTGTGTTGAGGCATGACTTCAACACTCCAGCAAGCAGTTTAAAACTCTACCTTAATCTTTACTTCTTGCTTATACAGAGCCTTAAGGTCATCCAGAAGTGAGAGCATAAGGTCTTCTTAGGTCCTTCCTGGGCATGAGCAAAGCCCTGTGCATTTGTGTAGTCTTCCAGGTTCCCTGATGTATGTAGGACATTTACAAAGCCCCCTGTGGACATCTCAGTCCCCAATTATTTTCTTTAATTTTTTTTTTCTTTTTCTTGTCAGCCTCTTGTTAGCTCTACCTAGTAATGGGAACTTAAACAGTCATGATGGTAAGTAATTGTCACTGATTATTTTCAACAAATTCTCTGTGGGTAGGGCTGTTCACACAGACCAAGCTCTGAGGCAGGTCAAAAAGGTCAAGCCCTGAGAATGGAGCTTTCAATGAGCTATCAGGTCAAATGGTAACAAATCTCTTGGATGGGGCTTTTGGGGAGCTGGAAACCTGTTCTGCCTCTTCCAGTGGCTGGTAGGCTGCTGGCTCACAAAGTTATCATAGTTGAAAGATGGTTGGCTTTCAAGATTACTGTAGAGCTGTAGAGGGAGGAGGAGGATGGGATTAGGGAACAAATGTCATTGTTCTTATAAGGATTCTTCTGCTTTTCTTGAATAAATACTCCTCAAATTGTTGTAAGCAATAGTTAATTTCCAGAGTTCTAAAAAAGTTGATTTTGACAGTTTTTGTCAATGTACTTCTTGCTTCGTGGATGTGCAGACATTTGGAGTGTCATACTCTGCCATTCTATATATTGACTCTCTCAAGTCAAATTTTTAAACATCCTGATTCCATATTCACCTGTTATCAGCCCCTATTCTTTTTCTGTTTTGAATATTTTCACAGTTTTAGATGACTGGTTGGTTTTTAATTGCGAGAGAGCATTTGAGTTGGGGGAGGCGCGGAGGGAGAGGGAGAGAGAGAATCCTCAAGCAGACTCCCTGCTGAGCACTGAGCCAGATGAGGGACAGATCCCAGGACTCTGAAATCATGACCTGGGCTGAAATCCAGAGTCAGATGCTTAACCGACTAAGCCACCCAAGCACCCTTGTTTTATTTTTATTTTTTTTTTTTCCACATTTTTTTTTTTTTTATTTTCAGCGTAACAGTATTCATTGTTTTCCTTGTTTTATTTTTAATGAACTTAATGCTTATACACACTTTGAAATAGCAAATAATACCATTTGGTATTATCTTCCACCCCTTTAACTGAATTTATGTTGGCTATCATATTTTTAACTTCCAGGATTTCTTTCTTGTCCTCTATTTCTAACTGAGCACATCCTAATCTTGCTAATTCTTTAATTCTCTGAGATTAATTATGTAGTTTATGGGGGTTTTCTTCTTCTTCTTCTTCTTCTTCTTCTTCTTCTTCTTCTTCTTCTTCTTCTAAATTTTGCATTAGCTCTAATTCCTCATGGAATTTTTTTTCTTTTTTTTCTGTTTGTTTTATTCTCTCTTTGATGTAGGAGGCATTTCCAAATTATCCTTGGTTGTTCATTCATATTTAAATTATATATGAAATACATTTTATTCTAAAAATAAAACTAGAACTTCTATGTATATGGACATTTGTGGGATCCACTAGAGAGTGATCAATGTTAATACACAGAGATGCCTTCTCAGAGGTGGACTGGTATTTTAAAAAAGAGTTCTCCAATCTCTTGTCTAGTTTCCACATTCTAGAAGCAGGGCAGAGAAAGATTCACCATTTGGCAGGTGTAATCCCCTGTTTTAACCACATGCCTCCCCAAATCCTCTGCTTTGTTTGGAGTCCCAAGCCTGAAATTTCTCAAATTCATTTTCTCTAAAGATAAATTTTGGCCTTCAACCTGGGTTGGAGAGATTTATCACCTGGCTGTCCAGGGTGACAAAGGGGGTCCAACTGTTTCATATATAATTTCCAAACAGTCTGTTGTCATCTTCTCTACCTTCTGTGATACCTTCTTCCAAGTCCTGAGAAAAGCTCTTGTGTTCGATTGTTACACTACATTGAAGGCACTTTGATTTGCAGTTTCCTCTGTTATTCCTTATCAATATTCTATCACTTCCTCTCTTCCAATACTTCATTGAAATCTGCTGATATCTCAAAATAATTCTCAATGTCTTTGCCCTTTTGGATTAATATCTTTTATTATTATTAAACTGAAATAATTTCAGATGGATCATGAGAAAGAGTAGAAATAATCATAAGTGGTTAAACCTCCACATTAAAGAGGAGGCTGTCTTTGAAAGCTTTAGTTCTATCTCCAATCAGGTAGTGATTTGGTGGCATCATCATAATATCAGATTTGAGGGTCAGTTACAAACACGCACACACGTGCACACACACACACACATACACACACACACACACCATGCATATAAGTACAATGTATATGAAAAAGCTCCTCTCAAGGGTGCACAATATAATTTTTTTAAAGATTTTATTTATTTGAGAGAGAGAGAGAGAGAGATCACAAGTAGGCAGAGAGGCAGGCAGAGAGAGAGAGGGGAACAGGCTCCCCACTGAGCAGAGAGCCCCATGTGGGGCTTGATCCCAGGACCTTGAGATCATGACCCGAGCCGAAGGCAGAGGCTTAACCCACTGAGCCACCCAGGCGCTCCAAAGGTGCACAATATAATTTTTAACTATCCTCAAATCATGCTCCTGGGAGGCTAAAAAATATGTGTTGGGACCAAGTATGATCATCATTACAAAATGTAAAGTGCTTTGAATTTAGTCAGTCAGGCCTTCACATATTGGCTGTATAACTTTGGGCACCCCAACTTCTCCAAGCTTCACTTCCCTCGTCTCTAAATTGAGCACAGTAAAACCACCGTCAATGGGCTTATTGCAGAGATTAACAAGATGAAGGAAAAGAATGAAAAATGTGGTACTTCATAAGTGCCTAAGAAATGTTAGCTTTTCTTGGCCATGGTAGGGTTGGGGGAAGAACTCAGGAAAAGAATGCAGGAAAGTTAGTGACTTGCCCTCTCTTGAAGGACAGTCAGCTCAATGATCTATCAGTCTTTGCCGTCCACGTGAGAGTGTTTGTGTGTCTAAGGCTCATGTATCATTTTACCCACAGGCTGTAGCACCGTAAATTGAGGCTTCAAATGAGATGCCTAAGCATTGCTCAAATTATTAATATTACCATTGGGTGTTGCTACAGGAAGAAGTAAGAACTGGATGGATCCCTAGTAAGTTCATGGCCATCAAATATCATATTTAAACATTGTTTCCAACTTAAAAAAATCAAGTTAATGGAAGTATTGTTGATTTTAACTTTCAAATAAGTATGAGCTGGTTTCACTGTTACCTAAATTTGGAAATTTCAGTCTAGCTCTGACCAAAGCAACCAAACACTGTTACACACAATTGTCAAGTGACAAAGACCTATTCCCTTTCTCTGTCATAAATCAGGAGTATAAAAATGACCAGGAAAAAAAAAAAAGATGCACAGGAGGGCTGTCCTGATATAAACACTAAGCTCTCTGAACATGCAGTGAGGCAGGCCTGGCTTCCCAGCACCATCCACAGGCCTGTAGGAAGCAGAGAAGGATCTTCTTGCCCAGGCCTGCTCAGAAAGACAGCCAAGGTAAGGCAGCTCTGGTCTGCAAAGGTCATAGAAATAAGGTTGTGGGTGTGTGACTATTATGGTAAAAAGATGCCAGGAACTCCGAGGGTGTGTCTTGAATTCTGAAGCACACATCCCTGTTACATCATGCTTGGGCCACACGGGATTTTCTTTCGTCTCACAGGAATTGATTCGAGGAAGGCAACATGTTTCTATGTAAAGAGGCTGAACTCTGGGCTTGACATATCCAAAAACAGCTGGTCAAGTGGGACTGGTTTGTGTAATGTACCACATCCCTGGCTCTGTTCTGATGGGTGGAGAAACTAGTGCTAGTGGGAAATCAGCACACTCTTTCTTCAGAGCATGGTCAAATTAATTCCCTCTGTTAATGCAGCATTCTTACTATTTCCCTAAAGCCCTCCCCCAGTTAAAAAAAAAAAAAAGGCAGAAGACAAGGAGGAAACACAAGACAGGATTGCCAATGAGTTTAAGAATGTAACAGAGAGACAGTAGAATATCATTCCCACCCTTTCCTTTAGGGCCTCAACTAAATCTAGTTTGAACTAGTCTTTGCAATACGTTTAGTAAGATGGAAGAGAGCTGGAACTCTATACAGTAACTCTCATGCTGACAACTCAGCATGTAACTGGGGACCTGTCAGTTTAATAATTGTATTTTTAATATTTTTACAGTGAGTGTGTCTAAATTTTACACTAGATATAAATATACAGTAACTCATTTTTCAAGTATTGTTGAAGAATTAAGGTATGTTGAGTCCACAGAAACAGGCTCATAGACTGAAAAAATTCAAGAAATGGGGATCTGCAGGAGAAGGACTTTAGAAAGAACTTGGTAAGAAGAGCTTGATAGAAACCAGATTGTTTGCTAAGTGGAGTAAAAAGCTGTCCTATTTCTTTGGGAACCCACCAGGTTTCCATTTGGGGGTTACTTCAAACATCAGGACTTTTGGTGGACTTGGGGTAATAATAGTGATAGGAGCTAACATTTATTAATTAAGCTCTCACGATGTGCCAGGCACTGCTTTAAGACATGTAATCCTCCTGTCAACCTTATGAGGTAAATACTATTACTATTCCCATTTAACCAATGAGGAAACTGAGGTACAGGTCAAGCAAGTTTACTGATCAATATAGGAGAGTGTCTGGCTTCCCATTACTAGAACTTTTATTTATAGAAGCCCAAGAACAAGGGAGCCTGTCAGGGAGCCATTTATGGGGTCTGATTTGAGGGGTGATGGAAGGTCCCTAGTCACAATCTTCCTCCTCTCATTGACTTGTTATGGTCTGAAATTCTCAGCAGAACCATTATTTCGACCAAATCTGTGTCTTCAGGCAGCCTCTGTGTTTAACACAAAATGTACCATCAGGCAGAACATGTTCTCCAGAAAGAATCAGTAGGTAGGGGCGCCTGCGTGGCTCAGTGGGTTAAAGTCTCTGCCTTCGGCTCAGGTCATCATCCCAGGGTCCTGGGATCGAGACCCACATCGGGCTCTCTGCTCAGCAGAGAGTCTGCTTTTACCTCTCTCTCTGCCTGCCTCTCTGCCTACTTGTGATCTCTCTCTGTCAAATAAATAAATAAAATCTTAGGGGAAAAAAAAAAAAAAAGAGTCAGTAGGTAATCTTACCTGAAAGGCCATACCCTGAAGCTGGGAATACAGATGAATAATGACCATGAAAAAGGTCAGAAAACTGACCAACATAAGATGTTCCCCGGGATGAGAAGTCTGGATGGGCCCTTTGTGGGGTTCAGCATGCTTGGCACTGAACCCCCAAAGGAAGGAGGTGTGGGGGTATTAAATTCTTCCCTTTTTGTCACCATGCTAAGGATTAGCCCTGCTAGGAATTTTTAGGGGCCTTTTAAAGTATCATAATCCCACTAGCACTTTTTATTCTTAATGTTGACCTGAGTGCACTATGGGACCATTTGCCAGTCCCACTAAACAATTGGCTTTCTCTTTTTTTACCCCTCCCCACACTATGAATATAGTTTTATGTTCTTCTGATTATATAAATAACACATGTTCACTATAAATAATTCAAGCAATATAGAGTTATGTAGAATAAAGCAAACCAGCCCCTTCCCAGCAATTCTGGGTGAGGGAAGCTCTTTATGTCAGGAACTACAGAGCACAGGGTGGGGGTCTAAGCTCTCTGCTCTCCCCTGGGGCCCTCTGGAGGTGGAAGAGAAGGCAAGTCCAGAAGATCTGGCCTTAAAAAGTCCTGAACTCTGGTCCCACGCCTTCCAATGTCAGCTTCAATCTGTCACCCTCTGCTCCTGTCCTCCCACCAAGGCAGGGAACTGCTTTCTGGAATGACACACAGGAACCCTGGCTTGGCCCAATTAGGAGGCACAACAATGTGAAAAGCCTCTCCTTTGTTCCCTCAGGGTACCCATCTTAAATAACAGCCCTCCACTTTCCCCCCTCCTTCCCAAGGATTTAATCATGTTTTAGAAGTAAACTAGAGCTCTGCCTAATGACTACGGGACAAAAGCTTTTTTCACAGAGACAAGAGCCCACACACTGAAGAGTTTTCTCAGTGCTCAGGCAGAGTTCTAACCCAGAAGGAGGAACGAATTAGAGGTAACCGCCCTAATGACGCCTTAGCTCCCTGGCTACCCAGGCAGGCAGGTTCACCCCTTGGGTAGCCAGCCACGACTCTGTAAAAACTGAGATACCAGAGAGGGAGAAAGGTGACAAAAGAAAATGGAAGCAAAAAAACAAAAACAAAAGCCAGGTTTAGCAACTCAAGAGCCAAGCAGGGAGACCTCAGTCCTGTGGCACGCTGGAATCCCAGACTCAGAAGTCACGTGATGAGGGAGCGTGATCTTGGTGGGGGCAGGGGGGGATGAAAAGGGAGGAATGAAAGATGGGGTGAGCCTAAAGGAATCTCATGGTTCTGAGCTTGGATTATTTGGTGAGATCTGAGCCATTTTCTAAGCCATCTTCCCCTTTAAAATTGGGATCAAGAGAGGGCACCAATTAAGGTGGGCCTTATTAAAAGATCCACTAAGTCCAAACTAGTAGAGAATGACTTTTATGGAGTATTTGTATCATGTTCGCTATGCAGTCTGGGGTTCCCAGGTAGCAGGGCTTAGTTAGATAAGGTTAACAATGAAGCAAAGCATCCCTACTAGAATAATAGACTTAAATCAGCTATTTCTGAAGTGAAACTAAAGACTGCTGCTTCTCTAGCGTGGCTCAGTTATTTGTTTCTTTAATTAAAAACAAAAATACCTAAAGTATTTTGAGTTTAAGAAACACAATATTTCATTCATTTTAGTGTCATCACCCTCTTGACCACATTTCTGTTATGGCCACACCACAGAATACTATGCTGCTATGAGAAAAAGATTAATAACTATATTTACATGGCAAGATTCTCCAAAATGTAAGGATGATTCAGAAAGCAGGTTACAGAACATTAGATGTCGTGAGCACACATGTATTTTCATATACAAATAGAAAAAATCTAGAAGATTATATACTTCTGGGGGATTTTCTCTCCTACTCTGTATTACTCTACATTGGTTGATTATTCCGCCACAAGTATGTATTTCTTTTGTGTTTCCCATCACAGAATAAATAAACAGAAGCATCCTGTCTCTTGTACAGGTAGGAAAAATCAAGTTAAAGAGAGGGTGGGTGTTCTCAGTCAGCAATCTACCCAGGATGTGCAATTCATTGTTGCCAGAAGTTTTCTCTTGAGCAAGCAGAGGCTCTAGCTGAATGCTACTAAAAGCAGATCATGCCAGAATGAAAATACAGGACCTAAAAAGGGCAGACACACTTTGTAATTATATAAGGCCATTATATTTACAATAAGTATAAGCAATGGTTACTTAGAGCTGAATGACTTATTTAATGTTATACTAATTCAACAAATATTTACTGAGAACCTCCTATGTCCCAGGTACTGGGCTAGACATTAGGGAAAACAAAGATGGATATGATGAGGTGCTTGCTCATAAGAAGCTAAATGGCCAGCTTTGAAGTAACCCAGAAGGCCTCAGGAATCCGGAAGATGACACACGCTGAAAAATACTCGCTTCCCAGTTCCTTGCTTCAGGACGAACAATGTTCTGAGGCTTTGGGGGCTTAAATGCCTGTTCTTCTTGCTTTTCCAGATTAGAGGTCTCCTGGTAGAGTATATGGTTCATATAGCTACAACCTTAATCTCTCTCCATCAGACAAGCAAGACTCTTGCATATAACCCAATAGTCCTTACCTCCAGACTACCACATTCCTAACCTCTTGAAAGCCATGCTTGGCTCTCTAGTGTCTTCTTTTCAAAAACTCTTTTGTGGGTCCTTCCCAACCTGGGCCAACTCATTGCTCCAGTCTCTCCTCTCCTCTCTCCCTCCTGATCGCTCAACCTGATTCTGCCGATTGAACATGTCAGGCACACCTTTGCTCTAGAGGGGCTGTTGTCTCTCCCCTGAACGAACTATGGTAAAACTCCACCTAAAAGTCACCTTCTCTATGTAAAGTCATCCCTCTCTTTGCCTCCATTATGAGGCCTCGATTATCAAATGACTCCCAGGCTTACTCAGCCCATTCTAGTTGTCAAAAACACTAAAATAATGCCGTGTCATTTGGCAGAATGTTGCTGTTCCTACAGTCCTCAAGGACCCCAATGCTTCACCCGCTCAGGACCCTCCTACACGACCCAGAAATTAAGGCACAGTGCGGGGCGGGGGGGTGGCTCCACAAGCCACTTCTCCCAAGCCTGGCATCCGTTGTACCGGGTCCTTCCTTGTGCAGACTAGTTGTGAAATGTTTTTATTATCATCCTGCTCATCACTCTACATTGTGGTCAGTGGTTCCTAGGCTTGCCGATCCAGCTAGATTTTGAAACTGTATTTTATTCTCCTTGGCTTTTTCCAGAGCCTAGTCCAGTACATGGGACATGTTCAGTAAATGCCAGCTTGCCAAATGACCACATTTCCCAAATTATTACTAATGTCATCTCAGTTACTTATTTGATGCCACTTTTGAACTGGAAAGAATATTTTACAGCCCATCATTAATGATTAAGTGAGACTAAACCAGAAAAGGTTGTATTTTTGCCATGGAAGAAATGACATCAAGGACTTTCATAAAGCTTAATATGTGGCAAAGAAGGCACAGCTAACTAAAACCCTGAAGTGATTTTTTAATTGCTTTTAAGTCATTATTTTTAACTTACTCTTTATCTGAACCTTTTCAAAGAGCCTTATAAACCAGGAAAGCTGTTTAATAATAATTTCATGCTTTTTTCTCTCTATAGTAGTGGAGGTGAATAATGAAAAGGAGAAAAGAAAATCAAGGAAGGAAAGAGCAAACATAAAAGGAGGAAGAGAAAAAGCAAGGAATGGAATCATCTAGAAAGGAGGAAGGTGAACCTGAGTAATCATAACTTGCATTTACCTAACGGGAGGATATAAACACCAATTTAATAATAAAGTTCCTCATTAGTAGAATTTTTCTGCCATCACATTTGTACATAACTATGAGCAACCTGTGTGTATATTATTCAGTACTCTTTCTGTTATAATCACAGAAATGCAACTGAGACTAAACGAGAAAGGAAACTTACTGGCTTATGTAATTGGAATGTTCGGGGGTAACTGACCTGAGGCACAGTTGGACCCAGGGCCTTAAATGATGACCTCAGGACTTCTTCTTCCCCACGGAACATTCTTTCAATCTCTTGGTTTTGTTTACCTGTAGGTTGACTTCATTGTCATTCTCAAGTGGGTTCCCTCTACGCTGTGTCCAAGATGGCCACCGGGAGCTCCAGGCTTACATTCTACCAATTTAGCAACTCCAATTGTTCCAGCAAAGTCCTGGGTTTACTCTAATCGGCTTAGCTTGGGTTAACTGATTACTGCAAACCAATCTCTACGTGATTCTTCCTTTGGTCAGACCTCTAGACAGCAGGTACAATCAGCCCTACCTAGATAATCCAGGCTGAAACTTGAAGAGGGGCATTTCCTTATGAGAAAATCAGGGTGCAGGATTGGAAAGAAGGGGTAAGAGATCAAGGGAAAGCAAAAACACCAGATGTGTACCATGCCCTTTAGGAAGCAAAACAATCTAGTGGCTAAAATCACTTTAGAGTTAGACAGACCTGAGCTTGGCTCCTTTTTCTACTATTTACTGAATGTTGTTAAGCTTTAAAACATTTTTTTAAAAAAAGATTTTATTTATTTATTTGACAGAGATCACAAATAGGCAGAGAGACAGGCAGAGAGAGGAGGAAGCAGGCTTCCTGCCAAGCAGAGAGCCCGACGCGGGGCTGGATCCTAGGACCCTGGGACCATGACCCGAGCCAAAGGCAGAGGCTTTAACCCACTGAGCCACCCAGGCGCCCAAGCTTTAAGACATTTTTTAACCTCTCTGAGCCTATTTCCCTATCTGGAAGATCAGGGTAATCATACCCACTTCATGGTGTTGTAAAAACCAACCTCATAGTATACTGTAAAGAAAATGTTTGTATAGCTCTTTTCACGTGCTGGTCACAAAAATGGCAGCTGTTAATGTTATAACCAGCATGCCCTGGGGTGGCTATAGAAAGCACAAAGGCTCCTTCCTACAGAAACAAACGGGTAGGAAAGAAGGAGTATAGATGCAAGCCACAGTGCTCAGCCTCATCTTCAGGCCCTCTGGAGTCCATTGGTTTGATCTTGGTGGAATCCCTGCCTCCAACTTCCTACACTCCTCTCAGCCCAACACCATATTGCTTTCCCTCTCCTGTGCAGATTTAGTAGGATGGGCAATCTCACTTGTTCTCTGAATTGATCACTTTCTATATACCTGTTCATGACTTTGGAAAAGTCCTAATTATAGACTTACCAGCATAAGAACAATATAACTTCAAAATGCCCAATGCCTAGTTACATTTAAGTCTACACTTAAGAATGAGAAGTATACTACATCCAGTAGTGTTTCAATCTGTGGCCCTGTGAAACAGACTGAGGAGGCAGGGATTCAGGAAAGGGAGTTGATTTTAAGATATATCTGCAGAGTTGTACCTTAATTTAGTGGATGATAATTAAGAACAACAACAATTAACAATGACTTAACCTCTCTGTGCTTTAGTTTCCTCACCTGTGAAATGGGGATATTAGTAGCTACGGTACAAAGCTGTGATAATTAAATGGCTAATTACATGCATAATGGTAAATGGTTAAGCCCTTGGTAGATGTGCTCAGTGCCGGGTGAAGCTCAGAGCCCTGTGAGGCTGGGAAGAGAAGCCAGCGGTCTCCTTTCCTAGCTTGTCCCTTTCTTGTAAGCCTGTGGGCCAGCTCTTTAGCCTACCAGCAGAGTGTGAATGTGGGAGGACATCCTGTAGTTCTAGTTTGTTGTTGGCTTTGGGCTCCATAATGAGGGTCTCTGCCTACCTCTGGACCTCATAAACACAGACTTGAGAAGAAAAATTTGCCAAAGTTCAATTGCATATCAAAGGAAACCACAGAGCCAGAGAGCTCCCTGAGGACCCACACAGCCGCTTTGTCTACTGCCAAGCCATGGCCCCAATGCATGGATACGCCTGCAAGCCAAGAGCCAAAGCCACAAAGTTCCACCAGTTCATTTAGCCTTGGCATTCAATGTACTGAGGGATCTGTTATTTGGGTTGTTGTCTCATTGTTAAGGGGTAAAAACAGAAACATCCCCGTCATCGGAAAACTGGTTTACTAAATTCACCACCACTACCCCAACCCCACCCCGAACCCTACCGTGAGAATAGCTCCACTGCCCTGTCTGACGAAATGGAGCAAATGCCAGCTTCTCCCCACTGGTGAACCCTGATCTCCTTGTGGTGATTCTTTCCCACGAGCTGACTTGGATGGGCCAGTTGCCGCATCCCAGGGTAGGTGCAGCCCTGCAGCCAGTGTTTGGGCTGGGGTCCACCCTGTCTCAATCCTGGCCCCTTTGAAATGAAGCACCCTTGATGGTTTAATTTCTATTCCAATAGCTTTTCAAATCTTCCCCAACATCTGCCCTCAGCTAAAACATACAAACAAACAAACAAAAGTCTTAAGTCCTTCCACGCTTGGGATTTACTTATTTATTCACATAGTGCCCCCCAAACCCAGTGACTACAGCGTCTCTCCCTGGACGCCATGATGCTTTGAGTTCCAAAAATGTCTCCAGATGGAAAGCTACATAGAGGACTTACACCAGAGAATTCTGAAGTTACAAATAGTAGCTTGTCTTGGAGACGTTTATTTCCTTTAAGTCAACAAATACATGTGGGGCATGTGCTCTCTGCTGGGACTTTGAGGAGTGAGTCAACCCTGCCTTCTAATTTAGCTGAACACCTAATGTGGCAGGGAAATGGTAGCAGGTAATTGCATTTACAACCATGTGCAAAGGAAATGAAGAGAGCCATTCCTTCATGCTGGTTGAGAAGGATGTTAAAAAAAAAAAAAAAAAGATATCATCAAGGCCAGGCCACAAAGAAAAAGTAGGATTTCTTCAAGTGAAGGACGTTCCAGGCAGGTACAGCACAAACAAAGGAAATCAGGCTGGAAAGTTCTAGGCATTACCACACACTGCAAAGTCTTACTGGAAACATCTCAATTATGAGATTATGAGTAAATACTACATTATGAGTAAAGGAGAGGTACCTAGGGCTAGCAATACTTATCTGTGAATTCTGTTTGAATGCTCAAAATTCATCTTTTACTAGAAGAGCTTTTACTATTTGAAGCATACAGCTGTTTTGTTTTGTTTTGTTTTAAACAAGTTTATGTTTTTAGACAGGAAAATGCAGTTCTTAAGAAGAGACTTATGCAAGGCTGGGCAAAAGTTGGTGTCTTACACTCTGCCAGCAGCCAGGCTGTAGGCCGACCTCAGAATTCCCATTTCCTACATCACCCCCAGACCACCCCACCATCTAATCAAACCAACCCCACGTCTTGGTTTTGAACATTTAAAGATGGAAAGAAATGTGACAGGTCAAAATCTCAGATTCCTCGGCTTTCTGATTACTTGCAAATCCACACAAGGCTCACATATCACTCTCCTCTCATTTTGTCAGCATCTGAATTTGTTTGGTTGTTGCGTGAGTGATGAAAACTTAAAAGCTATGTTGATATGTACAGCATGTGGAAAACCACTCCCAGGTTCTCTGCTCTGAGAACACCAGAGGTACGTGTACGCATTCTTATACACCCAGACTATCGGGCCACTTGTGCACACACTCAACATCACTAGACACTCGCTTAAAAAATGCAGTGTACTGTGCACTGACTTGATGGGAAGCCACAGGCTAAGTTCTCAGACACCGGCCAAGAAGAGATGGGATCCAACCCATCTCCAGACCACAGGAAAAATACTTTCAACCACAGAGCTGGCTGCAAAATATTCTTTTTGTAGGAAACAAAATGTTTCCAGCCCTGGGATTTTTTTTTTTTTTTTTTGGTCCTTTCACTGTTATTGAGTAGGAAAGGCAAATGCTTAAGCAAGAGGCCAAGTAAACATCTAAGGAAACCAAAACCAGGCTCCTCTACTGGGAGAGTGGAACATAGGGTGAATGAGCTGCATGCTGGACACGCCCCAGGCCTTTAGAAGCTTGGGGGGGCCAAAGGAACCCAGGCAATTCTTCGAGTATTTATGGCCCCAGCTTAATCCCACTGCACTGCAGCGCTGTTTATTAACTAAGTAGTCTTAGACAAGTGACTTGACTTTTCCAAGCCTCAGCTCCTTAAGTGTCAAGCATGAATGACCATATGGATATCATAGGTTACTGTAAAGAATAAATGAAGCACGTGTACAAGTCAAACAAGGCCCAGCACAGAACAGCCACTCAAGAAACAGTATTTGTTAAGGTAGGGGCAATGACTCTTACAGGTTACTACAGAACTATTTTCATGGGCTGTTAGAACCCAAGAATTCTAGCCCCCGTACTTTATAAATAAGTAAACAGTCCTAGAGAGATGAAAGGTGTGACCAAATCAGCCAATAGTAGGCTCAGAGCTAAGAACCAGGCTGCAAACTGGACGCAGAGGGCAAAGGGAGCTATAGGACATCCCATCAGAGAGTACACAAGTGCTATTGGTTGGCGGTGGAGCTCAGATTCTAGTGTGCCTAAGAGTCACCTGGAGAGTGTATAAAAATGCAGGTTTCTAGGCCCACCCCTGACACTAATGATTTAGCCTGGGAAGGCCCAGGAATCTGAATTTTTAACAAGCTCTGCAAGTGAATTCCAAGAGGTTTTCCTCTGATCTCTGGTCAAGAAGCATTACAGGAGGAAGTCATTGGCCAAATAAACAGTTGAACTGAATGCTAGAGTTGTATCCTATGGTGTAGCACAAACAAATGATGTGGCAAGCCCTATCATGAACATTGTACAAAATAATAAACGAGGTATAGCATGACATTGCTTCTTCTTCTGAATCATTAACTGTTTCATAGAAGAGGGACTTACAACTCATAGTTGTTTGCCCAAGATAACGTATCTAATTAGAGACAAAGCTAGAATTTAATTCTAAAATAGCACTATCTTTTTCACAATGGAGATTCTCTTCTTTCTAGGTACCTGGAGGTGAAGACTGGGCTTATGTAATTATGTTATATGTCAGAATCCATGCATTAATTTTAATCTCTGACATAATAAACAAAATCATCCTCGCTTTTTGGGGCATTCAGATGGAAAAATCCTCTCATATTACTTCTGGGGCTCTAATTCATTCCATCGGCTCTGTTTTAGGCTAATGGAAGAAATTTAGGAGGAAGAGTAACAATGCCATACAATGCTGGGCATTTCAGGAACACCCGAACTACTTGCATTGCTGTATACCACCTGCTTCCTTTTGATTAAATTCCTTCTCCTTCTAATATAAAATATATACCTGACCCCAAGTTCTATAAAGTTCTGTGCATCATCAAATAACCACCCAAGTATCCTAGTTAGTGGGTACCATGCCAAAAAAATATTGGGGGAACTTCCTTCCCATCCCAAATAAATCAATATGTGATTACGTTCAGAGTCATTCTTCAAAGGATGGAGTTTCAGCTGTTCTGTGTAGTGATATAGTGATATAAGAGTCTCTTAGCAATTTCTGGGGTTTTGCCCTCACAGACTAGCAATGATGGTTACTTTTTACTATTTGGTTCAATACTGAAGGATCTGAGAAAGTACATAATTCTAGCTCCTACACTTCTACTTTTCTCTGATGAATGCTTTAAGACAATAATAATCATCATCCCCCAAGAGACCTTTCTGAAAGTTGCTCTGAAATGTGGGTGATAGAGCAAAGTGAAAGCCATGGCCTGGTTGAGGAAACCAGTAATGGACTCTGCTGTTTGATGATGCTTATCCTCACAAGAATCTCATAATGTTCCAGTTCATTAAATTGGTAATAGTGGCCTTAGAAAGGATTTTTTATGATTTAGATGATCTTAACAATGATTATTGGCCAAAGGAGAATATGGAATTCTCCTTATAGAATCTGAAGTGGAATCTGAATTAGAATCCAAATACTAACCACTTAACCATCCTTTCCCTCCTGCAGAGAATTCAGACCTTTGGAGCTACTCTGTTCCATGTCATCATTGCATTCAGAAGTTGCCAACTTCTCTTCCACAACATGAACCCATTAAAGGATGGGAGTCTACCATGTTTTCAACAAGGGAGGACCAGGGTCTTGTGTGTATACAGACCCTGGAACATTTCAACACACCTCTTATAGAAGAGGTTCTGTTGGTTTCAAACCATCAACCCCTTCCCCCCAACACATATTTCCAGCCATTAAAATGTTTCCTGAGCCTAGATACAACTGGAAAATTTTGGAAAATCCCACAGGAAGGAGAGTGGGCCAAGAGAGTTCCTTTTCTCATACCATTCAGGAAGCACTAAACAAAATGTTTGCCTTCCAAGACAGCTCAACCTAAGAACCTGACACTTAGGGCTGGAGAATCATAGTAGGCAGAGGAGTTCTTTGGGGGAACTGGGGCAATTGAAAGTATTTGGGGTCTTATCTTAACCAAGTGCCAATCAGAAAGCTTATGTAGAGCATGTCTGTCAAGGTCCATCAGGAAAACAGGACTCATCCCACATAATTTAAGGGAGAGAATTTAATGTTGGGAACTAGTTACAAATGTGTTGGAAGAGCTGAAAGGAAAACAGGGGCAGTGAGGAACCCAGGCACTAGCAGCAGTAGGAAGCCACCACCATCCTTAGGGCTGGAGGAGCAAGGGAAGAGGTTGTTACTAGCACCCAGAAAATGGAGTTGCCCAACTCCAGCTCTTTGTGGAGCTGAGACCACACAAAGGTCATGGAGAAGGACTAGTGTCACCACCATCTGAGACACCACTGGAAGCAGAAAGAAGGAGGCTGAAATACATGACTTCTCCCATACTTCTGCCCTTCACCCTCCTTTCAGGACCCAAACTAAGCAGAATCATGGAAAGGGAGCCTGAGAAATGTAGATTGTAGGATCAGTTCTGTGCGGTACCAAGCAGAGCAGGAGAAAGGCAGAGGGGATCTGAGCAAGGAAGCAATCAATTTGCATGACCCTCTAAGGCATGGATTCTTGATTCCCAATTTGTAAATGGGGATCTTTTAGAAAACCTTGAAGCCTAAACTAGTAGTAAATTAGTTAATGATTCCACATCCCTGGACTTTAACATGCCAGAATTCACTGGAGAGGAAAACACGGTTATCCATAGGGCCCTCTCCCCTCTGAGCTCAGGGGCTTGCATGCAAATAGTTTGCACCTTTCCCTTTCCCCTGCAGGTGTTTCCAAACTTCATTTTTCATACATTGTGATGACCATTATCTTTTTATAGAACTCAGGGTTCTAAAAGAAATAAACAGAACCAAGGGTAGAGAAGAGAATATGGGTGGCTGGAAGCAACAGTGTGGCGTATATAGGGAAAGAGAAATTTTTGACTCAAGATTCTGCACAATGATAAGAAATCCCTTCTGATCTCCAAGCTAATCACTGAAAGCAGTCACTGAGGTCTGGGAAGAAGAATGGAAGCAGCCAAACCATCACATAAAGCAGGGCCAGCTCTTCTTTCCCTCCCAGGCCTGCTCGTCCTCCTGAACTAGCCCATTCAATGAGTGATGAGCTCACTGATTCACTTCCATCAGAAACAAGCCCTCCTTCCAGATGCTCTCTCTGTGTGCTTAAATGCTATTGCTCCTGCCTCCTGACCATCTCATCTCTCTTCCTTCTTCTCCATCTCAATGGCCACAGCTTTGGTTCTGGCCCTCATTTCTTTCCATCCTATTTCAAACCCATATGGCAAACTTCCGCCTGAGAGAACCTTGTAAGTACCGATCTGATGTCATAGCCCAGTAGAGAGCTCTCAGTGGGGCTTCTGAGAGCTTTCAGGGTCAAGTCTGATTTGCCCTGCCTTTCTTTGCTTTGCCTTTATATACAGATTCCATTTTCCCTGCCCCCACCCATTGCACAGACACACACACACCCTCCCCCACAGCACTAAAGAAGTGCTACTTCTTTGCAGTTCCCACCCTAGAGCCTTTATTCATTTTGCTTCCTCAGCCTCCTTCCCCATCTACCTGGCAAACCCTGATACACTGTTCAAGTCTTCTCTCAAACACCATAACCTCCTCTGAATCCTTCCCTGATCAGTTCTTCCCTGCTGAGAGTTTTGACCATCCTAATATTGATGTCACACTGTACTCTGCCACAGTTCTCTCAATACCTACTTGTACATAGATACATGGCTGTCTCTCTCAACTAAGTATTCTCCCCTCCCCTATGGTTCTTCAGGGCAGGAAATTAGACTTTATTTGACTTCATATTCCCCAAATTTGACACACATATCTACCCAGAAAAGATCTGAAGGTAGAAAAAGAGGAGAGAGCAATGGAAGGAAAAGGGAGTGTCCAATACAAAGAAAACTTAATGGTAGTCTAGATAAAAATACAAGAGTTATAAGAGGATCCACGTCTCTGGATAGAGCACATGCAAAGGACTATTATTACAACTGCAGTCTTTAGAATATTTATTGCTAAAGATTTTAAGTTGTAACATATACCATTTCTTAATTGAGGAAAAATATTAGGATTTTTCAGAAATGGAAAAAAAGACGTCACAGATGCTGTGGCAGTCACTTAGCCAACTTGTTTCAGTGAGTTTTCTTTGAAAATATTTAGTCTTTGGACATTACACGACATGTCATGAGACCCATACGCACTAGGGTCCTAGACACAAATGAAGCCTTTGGTAGAAATGCCTGCTGTTCACTTTGAACTGAGATTATAGGCTGGTTCTTAGACTGGCCTTCTCAGGTCAATGGGATGAAGTGCTAACAGACTCTTAGCAGAGCCAATCACAGGGATCTTGAAGTGAAGTCTAAATCAGAAAAGGGAAGAGGGAGGCATAAAAAGGTAAGGCTAGTGCTAGAATGGAGTCACAGTTAGCAAACAGAGATCAGTCACAAAGAAGAGCCCAACGTTCCTGTGCATGGGCAGTATAGGAGAGTATGTGTGGACAGACTGCTGTATAAATAGCTACAAATCAGGGACAGCAGCCTGGTATAAGGGAGGTTATTGAAAGGTTAGAAACTGCACTGGATCTCCTGAACCTCTGTACTCTAAGGACAGACCTGTAAGAGAACACAGAACACCAGAGTTTTCCCATTCCTGTAGACATTCACTCAATCTCCATTAGGGTGCTGGCATAATAGATTCAAAGAAGAACAGACTACTTAGAGAAAATTTAAAGGTAAACCATGAAATTGATTACTATGATTACAGAATAAATGGCTGAATATCATTGATATGTCATTCTGTATCATCCATGGGGGAAGAGGTTCTTTCCACAGGGTGCACCACGGTACCTCCTTGGTCCTGGCAGGTTCTCACTTGAGGAGACCAGGAATGGGTAAGTACGGGTCTGTCCCCACTGTGGGCAAGACACTACAGAACCTTTCTCTTTCTGCTTTAACATTGTAAATATCAGACATTGAAGTCAAACCCAAAACATGGAAAAGATGCTGGCTAGAAAGGTTCCAGAACTTGGAATTTGAGAGAAGAAGAGCCAGGACTTCCCATGACTGAATGGGGAGATGTCCCATGGAGCTCATTCTTCCTCAAGAGTATTCTGTTGCCACATAGAACCACACTGTTATAGGAAATAACCAATGATTATTTAACAGAGATAGAAAAAGCTCCCTCAAGGTAATGACTCATTCCACTCTTTGAGGGGAGCGTTCTACCTAATACAACCATTGAGGGTGGCCACACCACAGTGGTTGAATGAAGAAATTTCCTGCAAGCAATTCCAAGGAGCAGGCATGAATAATCTTTCTTTAACAGGGGAGTCAGTAGAGGATAATGGTTAAGAGCCCAGGAATATAGGGGAGGGATTGTATGTATGTGTGGGGGGGATGAGGGATCCTTAGAAGTCATGGGACTTAGAGCAATTTTTAGAAGTTCTATAAACTTCAGTGTACTTCAGTGTAAAGGCTGGAAGTATACCCAGTAATATCTGTCTCATAGGGTAGTTGTGAGGTTTGAACAAGAGAAGGCCCACAGAGCACTTAGCAGAGTAATTGGTACAAAAGAAACTCTTAATAAATGGTTGGATAGGCAGAGCAAAGAAGTCTGAAAACGAGGGCTGGAGGGGTTTTGGGTGATTTGTTCTCAATCCCTACCGGATATACCAGGTGCCTCTGTTCTAACTTTTTAAGGTTTATAACAATGAACCTCATTCCAAAGTTTTGACACTCAAGAGAATTTTGTTACTTAGAGTCCTGGATCATAATCCCAGCTCAATCTCTCATTGCCAATTCTGAGTTGAGGATTGAGAAAGTAGGCAGTAGGGTATAGCCACTGTAGCTTGGCTCTCAAAAGGTGTTCTCAAAATCATAGTCCCTTTGGTAACAATAAAACAAGGGTCCAAGACTCAAGCACACATGCTCTTTGTCCTAGATGCCAGAATTCTTAAGCTCTGCCAAACCAAGAAAGGAAACTTTCAGAAAGATACCCTTTGTGGAAAATCTCTGCTTCAAACATTTGAACTCCAAGGCAGTTGCCAGGAGCCATTGATTTAAAAATCCAAGGGAGGTTATGGGGGTGGGAGGAGCAGGGAGAAAGTGTGCAGAAAGGGGCAACAGGGTAAGAGGAAGGTTGAGGGAAGGAAAGAGTGCATATGTCAACTCTCGGGTAACTGAAAATTCCAAATTATTTAGAGCAGCAGAAATTAGAAAAGCTCAATGACTTATAATGCAGTTGACAACCAATCATGCATTAGATAATGTTTAGCATATCATAAACTGTTATGGTAATATCATCAGATATTACCTAATTCCAACTGAATCCTAGAGACATACTTGATTTGTTTTTCCCTATATCTCCATCATGTAAATCCTCTCTCTGTTTCCCATCCCCCTACACCTAATTTCATAAGCTGTGAAGATTTTAGAAGGGTCTGAAGCCCCACTGCACACTCTGCCCCAATCAGGTTGAAATACAAACCAGCATCGTACCATGTTGTGACCCTCTCAGCTACAGTGGACCTTGGGGAGAGGCAGAGACCATGGGCCCAGGCAGTGCACTACTTGGGCAGGCCTACTCCCCTGGCAACAGCAACCAGATGACGAATTCTCCAAGCTGGCTCTGCTTCAGCCACATGTGTGACAAGCTGTGCTATTCAAATCACACACACAGACAGGGCAAGGAGCATTTCTGAATCACAGTCACATGCCAGGAGTATTTCTCAGCCAAATAACGGCAAGAGCAAGAGGAAAAAAGCAAGAAGCAGCTCATCATCTCCTTCTTAAAGTCCCTGGCCCCAGAGTGGGAGGTGCTGTTCTAATATGTAATTTAGTAAGCTTTGGAGGTAAGCTAAATGACATTCTAGATCCAGTCATCCTTGGGGAAAAATCAGAGAGAAAGATAATAAGGACTATTCATTGCAAGCCAAAAGAATCATCACTAAGGCAAGGCCTCATTTTCCAACACCTCATTTGATTCCTAAAGTTAAAAAAAAGGGGGGGGGGCACCTACATCTCAGAGGACATGGTACAGCAAGAAGACTTAGGTTTGGAAGTTAAGCAAACTTGGTCTCAAATCTTGAACTACTACGGAATACAAGTTATTAGCTTGTTTCTCTAGCTCAGTTTCTCTGTTTGTAAAAAGGAGACAAAAAGATCTCTGTTGAAGGCCTGTTGTGGGGGTCAGTGGAAATAATGCATGTGAAAGGATCAAACCTGATGCCTGCAACCAAAAGTACTCAATAAAGATTAACCCCCTTCCCTCCTGAGACAATGAAGAGGACTTGAAATTAGTGTTGCCTGGAGCATCAGAAATTCTCTTCACTACCAAACTGCAGGATCCTGAGACAGCAGGAAATAGGTCTCCACGAAGGCTGCCTCCTTACCCCTGTTCCACTCTTTCTCAAATAAAGATACAAAGATGCAAAAATATGAGAATCACAAAGCTTCTCCCATTCTGAGAAGACCAAGCAAACAAAAGACCAGAAAACTCCAAGGTTCCCAAACCATCCCATACCTTTAGCCTATGAAGCTAGGCAGCGGGAAGCTCAAGATGAAGGGTGGCTCTCCATGAGCACATGTGACCATTCGTGGAAGATGGGAGAGAAGACAGCCTTGCTTGCAGGATGTTGTGTATTAAGAGAGTCATTTGGTTGGGAAGTCCATGCTCACTGTGAAGTTCAACTTAGAAAAAGTTATGTATTCACCAATAATTTAAAATGCTGACTTTCTTTCTTTCTTTCTTTTTTCTTAAGATTTATCTATTTACTTGAAAGAGAGAGAGCATGAGCGGGAGAGGTGAGAGAGAGGGAGAGAGAGAATCTCAAGCAGACTCCCCACAGAGCATTGGCGCCCCATGTGAGGCTCAATCTCATGACCTTGATATGTGACTTGAGCCAAAAACCAAGAGTCAGTTGCTTAACTGTCTGTGCCACCCAGGTACCTCTAAAATGCTTTCATCTGGTGATTCACTGCAATGTGGAGTGGGATGGTACTTTTAAAAAATATATACTTTTTCACAGAGTTCTGTAGAACCTTTTTACAAGCCACTAAGAGTCATAGAGGATATAAATATCACTTTGCCTACAAACCCAGTCAATTGATTGGGCTAGGGCACTTTTTTGCCCAGAGTTTTCCTATTTCCTATTAAAAGTCAGCATAGTAGAGTGAAAATAGCAAAAGATTAGAAATGAGCAGACTTTAATTCTACTTCCATTTCAGCTGCTTATTAGTTGTGTGACCCTGCCTAAGTCACTGAACCTCAGTTGCTTACCCCTATCTGTAAAACGAAATGGCTAGAATACAGTGTGGTTCGGAGGCCCACCCTGGTGAGAATCACCGGAAGTGCTTGCTCTCTCTGAATGGTCACTGGGGCCGGGCCTAGGAGTCAGCATTAACAAACACCTGTGATTCTTAAGGTCCCTGTAGTTGAGAATCCCTCGATAAGATCATCTCTAGGAGGCACCTCAGATGGGACATTGTCATATCCTAAAGGCCTTTAAAGGTTCTAGTGAAAGAGCACTGGTTCATTTGTAAATCGGTTCATAGTTTATGTAGCTACTGCTTTTCCTAACCAAATATGTTGCCCCATTTTCTTCTCAGTCATAGCTAACCAAAGCCAAAATACAACATCCTGTCCAACCTTCATTCTCAAATGAGCCAAATACATTTAAGTGTCCTTGACTCTCGGGTCACCGCCTTGTCCAAGAGATCTCATAGCTGTTTCCTATGTTGTTTCCCAACCGAAAACACTTCTCTTCCCTAGCTGACAACAAGGTCTTCAGTTTGGTTCCAAAGCCCTGTGTCTCTTCCATTTCCTGCAACAGCTGAGATTTCTCTGGAAATCTCTCATTCACATATTTGCCCTGGTTTACTTAGCAAGTTAGAGCTGGGACGGTCACTGCATAAGGAGATTTGGTACCAGGCAGCGTGTGAAAATAAAACTAGTCAGAGCTGGCAGAGAATGACAGAGCTGATAAAATACTGGGAAGGTAAATGGCTCAGTAAAGGGGAAGTCACCTAAACACTGTGTGAGTGGACCAGTCACTCAGCCTCTCATGTCATAGATCATAATCTTCAAAGACAGAAATACGGACATGTACTAAGTCTTCCATAAAAACAAATGTATTTGATTTATAATAGTATTCTTTATTCACAGATAATGTCTTCTCTATTTTCTGGTGTTCAAGTACCTTTTCCTGTTTGAAATGGTGCTAAAACTTACTTTTACAACTCTATTTTTTAAGGACATTTAAAACCCTGTGATGGTTTCTAACCCCCCTGCCCCACCCTTATTTTGTTTTGATTTTGATTTGAATTTTTCTTGACTCCCTGTGGCTCAAAATCTTCTAGGAAAGACTGATGCTTCCTCTCAGCAAAGGTACATTGTCTATCATGGCCAAGGCACTGAAAAGAAGACCCCCATCAGAAGCATGGGGGGCAACTGTACTAATGAATTTTTAACTAGGGGTTTCCAATGGAACCCCTTCAAGGGAAAGTTTTCTGTACTTGAGCCCATTAAGAACTAGGGATTTTTTTCCCCCCAGAGGGACTCCAATGGAGTTTGGGTTTTTTGTTTTGTTTTGTATTGGTTTTTTTTTGGTAGGCAGCGGCGAAGGCATGGCTATTCCTATCTCAAATGCGGAGACAGAAACAGGGAGTGCCCATGGGGGTGTCTATGTTGTCCTTTCTCGGGTGGAGCCTGTCTCTAAGCTCTGAGTCTTAGCTCACTGCATTCATTTGCTGTTACTGCACAACTTCAGGTAGGATATCCTCAGATTTTAATACATGTGCCTGCTGGCCTAAAAAAAAAAAAGTTGGGGGGATCCTTTTAAAAGTCACCATTCAGATGGGACCGGGAGGGAGACAAACCATAAGAGACTCTTAATCTCACAAAACAAACTGAGTGTTGGTTGCGGGAGGCGGGGAGAGGGTGGTGGGGTTATGGACATTGGGGAGGGTATGTGCTACGATGAGTGCTGTGAAGTGTGTAAATCTGGCGATTCACAGACCTGTACCCCTGGGGCTAATAATACATTATATGTTTATTAAAAAAAATATTAAAAAAAATGAAAGTCACCATTCTGGGCTCCTCTTTTACACATTTTCCCAATCGGCTCAATACCTGTTCAAGCACTTCTGAGGGAAGAGTGTGGGCAGGGGGTTAGATTTCACACTCGAGCAGCTCTGAAAAGGGATGGAACATTTATACCCAAGGCAATGTACTTGGCTGGGATGCTATGTTCCCTCTGCTATTTCTGCCGACATTTATGCTTAAAAATAAATTTCTCCCACCCCCGAAGCCAGAGTTTTCCTCTGGCTGGATACACACACATACACACCAGTCTCCTTGCCTAAAAGCAGCAGACAGGCTGAGGTAGAAAGACACAGAATAAACACGACGATCTGGAACCATTTAACAAAGGGAGAGGGGTTTATTTTTGAGTGAGGGCAACTAACCCTGAGTTCCTCCCTGGAGGATTCTGCAAACAGCGAGACATAAAACTACGACTTCCATGAGGTAAAACATCCTCTGTGTCTTTCTTTGGGTGAACATGATTGTGTGCCTGACATTCTTTTTTTTTTTTTTTTTTTTTTTTTGTGCCTGACATTCTTGCCCCAAACCTACCCTTCAGCTTATCTGGGAGAACAGATTTCTCATCTTTCCTTCTGTTAGTCAGTCCTCCATTAAGCCTATCCAAGCACAGACAGCAGAACTCATGACTGTTGGAAGATGGCAACAAAGATTTCTTATCCTTCCCCTCAGCCAAAGTCTGCAAGCTGCCCATTCCTTGCAAGCAGCTGTGGGACCCCTCTCCCTCACTTTGCTTGGGTTTAGGGCTCTGGTTTGCTTACACAGAGGAATTCCAACTACGATTTCAAGGAAAGCCTGACTCTCACTCTCCCATAGCCCCCAGAAGGCTAGTTCTGCAGAAAGACATTCCTATATTTGTTAGTCGTACAGCACTTCATTATAAGGATCTGCTGGTAATTGTCAAGGTCTGATGCCAACCTTTTAAACTGACAATTACTAATACTTTAAAGGAACTATTAAGCTGTGTAACTCAATTCCTATGGGGAAGAGTGATTCCAAATAAGCAGTATGGCCTTCTTTCTCAGGACTGGGTTCACATATGGATATGAGGAGTTTTTCTCTCTCTCTCTTTCAAAATATATGTACTGAATGTGTAAATGTCAAGCACTGTTCTGCTTCTGAGGGTATACAAATAAGAGTCAGTCACAGCCTTCAAGGGGCTCACAATCCGGGTTTCACTCATGCAAGAACAGAGGAAAGTACTAGGTGCACCTGTGGGCAAAACTGAGGGAAACAGGGCTGATTAAACTCGGTGTCAGGAAGGATCCACAGTGATGGTGTTTTAAGTTTTTAAAGATTTTATTTATTAATCTGACAGAGAGAGACACAGAGGAAGAGAGAGCAAACACAAGCAAGGGTAGTGGGAGAGGGAGAAGCAGGCTTCCTGCTCAGCAGGGAGCCCGACATGGGGCTCGATCCCAGGACCCTAAGATCATGACCTCTGCTGAAGGCAGATGCTTATCAACTGAGCCACCCAGGTGCCCCTTAAGTCTTTTAAAACACAAAATGCATACTGAGAGAAGAATTATATCACCAGAAAGAAGACACTAAATACTTCGCTGATGCAAAACAACCTGGGACCTTGAGAAAAGCCTAAGGATTCCAGTAAGGACCAGGAGTTTGAGAAACATTATGGGTCTTGTCAACAATTTACTGGGTACTTTAGGCTCTTCCCCTCAACTGTTCTTTAACTTCCGGGTGACTTCTAAATAGCAGATGAAAATATTATTATAAAGTCCATTTAAATAAACCTGCTATATGAAAAACTTCTCTCTTCCCAGTTTGTTGAAATGAGAGAGTCATAATATTTATTTCATCAAGAGGGTGTGAAGCTTAGTTGGGATTAATTTCCTTCATTACTCCTTCCAGAGTACTGAAAAATTTATATAATCCCATATGTGGTTCATAGGAACGGACTCCACCATGACTTGATGAGAAATAGTATGAATATTTCATCAAGTTTTTCCATCATTCTTTCAAGTATAACCGCCCTCACTCCACCTTTTCCAGCCCCTCATGATGGCGCACCAGGTCACTGCCAGCGCCTCATGAAGGAAGGCTTCAGACAATCCATTACATGTGCTGCTGCCTCATCAAACACCCCAGAACCTTCCTTTGCGGTGGGGCCCGCCCTCCCCTCCACTCTCACTAGACCCACCACGCGTGTGCAGCAGGTACGGTCCACACATTCCCCTCTTTCCCCAGGTCGATTGTGAACGTACGTCTTCAGGGCATCGACTTACTCATATTTTTAGTCCCTGGCATCTTACGTGGTGACTAGCGGAGAAGAGGTGAGCAAATAAAGCCTTGTCAAGTGACTGAGGGCGCAAACCCTCTGCTCTGGTGACAAGGCCAGAACCAAGCTGTCTTCTGACCATGGGACCTGCCCTCCTGTTTGTCTTCTTTTCCTGTTCCCCTCACCCTGAATCTTCCCTTTCCTTTCTCAGGAATATACATTTATCTATGTAGGGCAGTGGTTTTCCGCCTTGGCTCTGGAGGGGAGCTTTACAAATAAACACAGGTGCCCGGCCCACCAACACACATTTTGATTTAATTGGGCGGGGTGGGGTGAGGCTCTGGTGTTGGTATTTTGCAAATGCCCCTGTGATGAGTCTAAAAAGCAGCCAGGCTTGAGAGACACTGATTTAAAGTGATAACTCAAGCCTTGTCTTTTAAAAAGGCTAATGGGCCTCTGGTGAGTTTACCTTGCTCTGGTTTCAAAGCAGGTACGGTCTCAACAGGTTATTAGGTAACAAATCCAACACCACACTTGACTAGTAGTTCGTTCTTTGACTTGTGCACTTCATTTTGATTATTTATGAGTGTAAACACACATGTACCATCTCTCACACTCGACCAGAAGAACCTCGAAGGCAGGAACTCTGTCTTCTACTACTTTGCATCCCCAAGCCATGTACAGGGTGGACCAAAAACGTATTTTTGATTACAAAAAAAAAAAAAAAAAAAAAAAATCCAAAATACTGAAAGAGGAGGGAAAAAAAAACCCTACTAGAGGCCATTTTAATTCCACTTTAAGGACACATCTTTGGTAAGAATAAAAATGTTGCACAAAGGGTGGGGCAGGATTGAAGCAGACTAGAGAAAGAGTAAATAAAAGTCAAATGGAAAAAAAACTAAATTAGTCCAAAAGAAAATGTTTCCCAGCTTCTTAAGAGGGTTTTTGCAAACACTGAAGCAGAATAAACAAGAGCATTAACTTGGCTTGTGCCCTGATAAGGAGATTTCTTTCCTGATTATATAATTTTACAAAGTTTCCAGGGTGTAAAGAAAATAATCAGCCAGCGAGGACTCCTTCCCTTGGACTATACAATTCAGCTCTTGGTTTAATCGGCTCGCAGAGCTGCTCAGCTTGACCTGACCTCCTTCCAGCCCTGTGATCTCAGACTAAGCCTCACATTCAAGAGCCCTGGCGTAGAGCTCAATGTCATAGAAACGGGATAAAACATAATCCTCATTCCATGTCCTTGATCCTTTGGTGTAGTGGCCTCTGTGCATTGGTGGGGGTGGGGAGAGCTATACCTGATATCTTTTCCTGGCAGTTGGTGTTCCAGAGATCTGGCGATGCTAGAATGATCTAGGCATGTTTTCCTACTAAGTAGTACTATAAGGAAGTATTGCTTGGAACAACTACCTTAAAGACTAGCTTAAGGTACTTTTTTGTGCACATATCCCAGAAAAGGTTTATCTTCATATGGCTTCTCTACTTTGTCAAGAAGTAAGACCACAGGAAAAGCTCAGTGAATCACGATGCATGGCCTCTGCCAAAGCAAGATAAGTTCATCAGATAGAGACATGTTTTCTACATCAAATTTCATCCTAGTTATTAGGCCACAAATTGAAATACTGGTCCCAAAAGGCACACACACTTCTATAGATTAATTAAGTGTAAGTTCTTCTGCTTGGGTTGGCCATTTTAACACTGGTCATATTTTACTTTGCTACAGCATTTTCTTATACTTTACTATTTTATTTACATATTTTACTAATTAGTGTTTGAAAACATGATTCAAAAGCATTTAACTCTGCTCTTGATTGATTAGCAATGATAGTAACATGTTGTCCTTTGTAGATTAAGATAACATCACTGACTCATTTGATGGGATACGAGTTGATAAACTGTCACTGATCTATCCATGCTGTGCTCCTCATTCTTCTTGTGACTAGTGGCCTGTGTTTGACCTTATGAGCCAAGAACCAAGAGCCACCAGAATCCTGCAGTTACCAAAGAGACATAAAATAACAGCGTTTTTCCTACCAGCTATTTCCTATGAATGTCTAAAAAATGGAAATGACCGGCTAATTTATTAAAACAAAAGGAAAAGAAAAATATGGCACTAACTTCTTTATATACAAACAAATGCTAGCTGGAATTGGTAAAACACGGATCTGGGAGTCTGGAGTCCGTGCTACCATATATAACAGACTATATCACAAAATCAGTGTGCACCATCTAAAACCTAAAACAGAGATAAACTACCCATTTTCAAGGAACGGGATTGAAGGTCCACGAAAATGAATGGATCCACAAGGAATTTTGTTTGCTCAAATAGGAGTTTAGGTAGTAGTGCCTGACAGCTGCAAACTGGGCTTATTTAACATAATTTATAACCTCGGGTATAAAACAAAGGTCATTAGGTCCTACAGGAACATCTCTGGCTCTGAAAAGAGAAGTAATGGATTCAGAACCCAGGATACTTGAATCATCGAGGAAAAGGTATCACTGAGGTAATGAGCACGCCAGGGCCTGAAAACTGAAGAATGTTCCCCTAAACGAAAACAAGCAGCTCCATCTTCTCAGAACATGGCTGACTCGATCATCAAGCTGGAATGTTATTTACACAGTCCCAAGCAAACCAAGAAGAATCCTCTGGTCTGTAACCAAGGGCACTCGGAAAGTTATGTCTGGAACAGGCAAAGGCTCATGTCTGTTTCTGATGATTCCTGACTCCTTGGAAGACAGCCAATTTACCTAATGTAGGTGAAGGGCAACAGCTCCCCGCCACCTCCCCCAGAAAGGACCACCAGCATGATATTTCATGCCTCTTTAGTGAATAACCTGAACTGTAACACACTTAGCAAGATGGGCAAATCTGCATTCTGAATTCTGCCCCATCCAACAAATCAGAACAATCACCCTATCTTCTTCCTCCTCCTGCTTGTGGGAGAGGTTATGATGGAACCTGGTCCACACAACAGAATAAAGTTGAGGTTAGGCATCGGGAAAAATAAATTCCCTAATTATGAAACACTTGACCAAAGGAGTCAGACTGTGGTGTTCCTTTCTTTGAATGAAAGAAAGGGTTGTAGAAAGTTAAACTTTCTGGATGGAATGTGGCGGGGTGGGGAGACGGTTCTCATTTGAGGCCAGGATAGAAACCATCAACAGGGAGCTCTGAAAGAGCTGTCATCCTTTTGGGGGTCTCTCCAGCAAATTTCAGTACTTGAACCTACTGGCTTATGAGTTAGTGCACAAGTACTCATGGTCTGGGGAATAGTTTATCACATGGCAGGATCTGTCTGGCCTATGGTTTTCAAAGTATATTAATCTCAAGAGAAAGCACTGCCACTATTTAATTTGTCCACGAATTATCTAGTCCTCAACAAATACCAGCTAAGTGAAATGATCATTCGTCCTTTAGAGATGGAGAGTTTGAGATCCCTAGAGAGTAGACCTTGGTCATTTCCAAGCCATTGGCAAATATCAGGAGGCATGCTAACTCTATGGGCTCTATTCTTACATTTTTTCCTGTGAGCGACTGATTTCCCACTTCATTATAACTGCTATTGGGGCAGACAGGGATGCTCATTTCTTTACCTGCCCCTGATGGTGTTAGCCCAGGACAGAAAACGTGGCCAGTGCTTTCAGGAGATAAACACTCAGATTGCTAAGTACATCTTGTTCTCTAAACTCAACAGTCAGAAAACATTGTCAAAGAACTCACCTGTCTTCTCTCTGAACCAAGGGACTGGAGAATCAGCCGGGTGTTCACACTGTGACTCCAGGTGTTTCCTAGGGCAGCTGTCATACAGCTGGATCCAGAAGTGCCTGAAATGAAACAGGGCAAAACCATGACTATGAATGCCCATTTCTTGCAATGGTGTTTCCCATAAACAAAAGTCCAGTCACTGCTCATTGCTTAGAGACTCCTGGGGACTCAGTTCATCACCACAAAAGTTGACAAATTAGAGAAGAAGGACAGGGGTTAAGAACATGAGACTAAAAATAAAAACCAGCATGAGTTTCCTTTAGCCTCAGTGAAAGGGACCACCACTAGGCTAAAAGATAACAGAGTTATATATCAATAAGAGCTTGCATGCAAGGCAGCTTGGAGCCATTGCTAATAAAAAATTGAGCCACTCAACATCCATGGCAGAAAGGCATAATGCTACTCCATAGAATGAGAGCCAGTTATGAAACAGTCTTAGTTTAATAGAGTTGTAAGGCTTGTTTAGCTTGATAAGAGTCTTAGATCAATTTTCCTAATCAAAATAGAAATGGTAGCATATATATATAAAATTCCTTTGCCCTTCCAATCCTTGCATACACACACCCAAAAGAGGAATACGAAAGATCTAACCATTTCATATCTAATCTGTATTAGACAGCCTTATCCCCAGAGAAACATTCTTTCGCCTTCTAAGACTTTCCTGGAAGGGGAGGGATCTGAAGGATCCATCTGAATTTCCAGTCTACTCCAAGTTGTGCTCCATCTACTACCTTCCATCTCCAGAGCTTCGCTGATCCCTCTTGACATCACCAGGAGGAAACTATTCCTGCTCTCCTCCTCTTCTTTCTCCTTAGAGGCAGGCTCACTAGTCCTACCACTTAGAAGCCTGCCCACCCCCCTCCCCTCATATCTGGCCCATTCTGAGGACTCCTCTGAATTCCTGTGCCTACTTTGGCCCTGAGAGGAATCCTAGCCCTATAGGGAGCACAGTAGGACATTCATTGTACTTTGTAACCTCAAGATGCTGTCTCTTTGCAATGAGGAGACTAAATACAGAGAGGCTGAAGCCCACCAGATTAGTAGATAAAACAGCATGTGGCCTTGAGCTTCTCATTCATTGCCTGCTTACTGCATCCTCTGATTTTCACCCCTCAGTCCAGAGTACTGGTCTTCTTTTCTTTTCTTTCTTCTCTGGACCTGTCATCTTTCAGGGTGGTCTACCAACTCTGCATGGCCTTTGTGTGGCCGTACACCCCTGGGCCCAAATATTACAGCAGATGAATGTGGGTCAGCGGGTCTAGGCTGGAGGCGATTTGTTGGCAATGTCTAAGTGGGAGGGCTACTGGCATTTAGAGGGTGGGGGCCGGTGATGCTGCTGAACACCCATGCACAGGGCAGGCTCTCAACAGGGAATTATCCAGCCCCAAACACAAGAGTGCCGAGGTTGAATGCCCCTGGGTTAGACAACACCAACCATACATTTTCTCCGGTTCAAGCAGGTACAGGAATGAATTAGATGGGAATCAACAACTGGGACCACAACAAGCCTGGGGAGTTCTGAATGAAGAAGAATTTAGCATCGGAAAAAACAAGATTTAGGGTGACTGTAGTGTATCATGCACATCATTCAAAACACACACAAATTAATCTAAAAACAAATTATCTAGACCATGCTCATAGGATCACACCACTCCCTTGCTCAAACTCCTCCAGCAGCCCTCCGTGCTGAGGACAAATACTAACTCCCGAACAATTTGTCCGGGGCACTTTGTCATCTGCTCCCAAGTCTCTCTCCGGCCCCACTGTTTGCTCTAAGTTTTCTTACTGGATGGTCTCCTGAAACCTCCTGACTTCTCTGTCCCCATCCTCCTTGACCTCTTGGCAGCAGCTGATAAAGCTTCCCCCTCTTTTGGCATCTAAGATATGCTTCTTCTGGATCTTGATGAGTGTTCTTTTCCTTCTCTGCTTTTCTTCTCCTTCTCTTCCTAGTTATGGGTGGACTGCAGGGGGCTGACAGTGACTGATTTTTCTCCTATCACCCAAGTGCCTTCAGTGGCTAGGAAGGTAATGTGCATTTAGTAAAGAGGCCAGGTGTTTGCATCTTAAAATGCAGGAATCCTTTATTGCTGCAGAGAGATATACTTTCTTCCATTCTTCTTAAAATACACATCCCTCTTGTCTTCCATCTTCCCCTTTTTGGTAGAGACATATTAATAAAGAAATATTTTCTGTTATAAGAAACCTGGAAAGGCAATAGAAAGTGATTTTTCTTCTCTTTTCTTTTTTCATTTTCACATTTTTATAAAACAGCTTTTTTGAGATAATTCACACATCATACGATCCACCCAAAGTGTACAGTCCAATGGTTTTTACTATATTCAGAGTTGTTCAAGCATTACCACAATCGGCTTTAGAACACTTCATCGCCTCAAAAAGAAACTCCATGTGCCTTAGCCATATAAGCCTCAAGCCCCTCTCTCTGCCCCCAGCCCTAGGCAACCATTACTCTACTTTGTGTTTAATACGAACTGTTAGGAGATGACGGGGAGTAGTGGAGACTGTGGAGAATGAGCCCATCTATCCATTATCACAAGGGGCAGACCTTGGCTGCTCCGGCTAGTGCTGTCCTGTGACAAAATGAGTTCAGAGTCAACCACATCTTTTGACTTTGAAAAAAGAGAAGCCAGAAGGAAGTCAATGTTTAAGCACAATCTTCTTGACTTAATTTAACAATTTCTAAAAATGCACAAATGAACATACTTAGGAGCCATCCATCACTCATTCCCACAAAGCTTGCAACGTCTGCCCCATATGGCATGTCCTCACTGTTGACAAGGACAACACCCTGACATGGGTGATTCTGAAGCCTTGTCTCAACCTACAACCCGCCTTAGCACTTGTCCTCCGTTTTCAACAACAAGAACTACAAGTCTGACCTAATGAATTTCAGCACCATAAACTGAATATCTTCAGATCAAGCTTATGTCTTCCCATATAACTCACTCTTCCTTCTTTGTCCCTTTCTTTGGCCTTCTAGTTAATCTGGCTCAGAACCTCAGTTCCACTTTTAAATTTCTCCTTCTCCCATGCTTCTCAGTTCCAATAAATTGTGACATTCTATTGACTGAACTATAAAATCTCACCTATATCTTTTCCCCTACCCTCTGTTCCTCCTACCCCAACCTTAGATCAGGCCCTCATTAGCTTTCACCTGGGGGTGGCTGCTAGAACTTCCTAACTGATGTCCATGTTGCTGTCAGTTCCTAAAGTCCATTCTCTCTTCTGCCTGATTAACCTCCTCAAGCACACATCTAAGCACCCTCCCCTGCCACTTCTGACCAAGCGTGCTTGAAAACTTTCAGCAACTCCCAAGTGCATCCACAGAGCTCTAAATTCCTCAGACTGGCATTCAGAGCTCTTCTAGTCTGTGCCTAACTTGCCATTCCACATGGCTCCCTCCACTCCACTTCATACAGACTTTGCTCCAACATAATCACTTCCCCACCTGAAATGCCTCTAGGTCCATATATTATCTTCAATACCACTTCCTATGTGGCACTTTCTTGGCCATCACAGACATACCGTCTTCCTCCTCTAAATTCCCATAATGCTTTATTTCCCTCTCTCACATTACACCATTTTCTCTTCTGTGGTATATTCCCTGTGTGTGCTTTCCTTAACACCCCTGATACATATCTTAAGAGGGTCAAATCCATGTCTGATTTATGCTAGTCCAAATCACTTAATTTATGCCTCGATCATTCTGTGTCACTGACACACAGAAGACACTTAATAAATCCTGATTAAATAGTTACTAAGTTATTTCCACTAACCTTTGAACTACGTTACATATATTTGTTTTAGCAGCAGATTTACATTCTTAATTCTATCTTGCTTAATCTAAAATTAATTCCATGTTCACATTTTTCAAACAAACCTGTTAGAAGCTTGTGCTTAGGGGCTTGCTAAGTGATTGGATGAAGTAAGGCTGAGCTTTCAAGTTTGCCACAAAAAACTATATGTAGACTAATTAGGAGTTAATTAGTCAAGCGCTCAGAAAATATATATATATATTTTAAATAATAAAATTATAGGCACTTCTCAGGTCTGGAAGATATTTTCAGGAGTCAAAGGCATATGGCCAGTAGTGGCTATTTAAAGAATGCCATGTCCCTAAAGTGATGAAAACAGTATAACAATGTACCCACGTACCTGGCTGCTTTCTGGGCAGGTAAGCGCAGGACCTGACAAAAGGCCAGTGAGTGCAAATGACCACGGGAAAGCTTCTCATGGAAACCCTGAGTGAGCAGCTTGTGGAGGAGTGCTTACAAACATGACACCCCCACAAGAGCAGTAACAGAGGACCTTGAAAGCTAATGATAAGAAAAGACAATATTTTTAAAGTACTACAAGGAGGCCCTAGGTGAGCCTTTTATATGAGGAGGGCTTACGTCTTGTTTGAGCTTCATCTGTTAGTTTTATCTTTTTTTGATCCTCACGGAGGTAGGGAATAGCACCACCCCTATTGACAAACTAAAGCTGTGAGGGATTAAGGTCATTCTCCCAAGGGCGCGTGGTTGGTTAATGACAGAGTTGGGACTCAAAGCGGGCCGACTGTCTTCACCGCTACTCCAGTCAGCCTTCTCCAGGCTCCTTATGTCAAACAGCCCACAACCGTGTCAGCCCCGTTGACAGGGGGCCTCAGGAAGGGCCTGAAGAGACAGCCTGAAGGCCCATCTCTGAGAAGACACTGATGCAGGCACAGTGCGAGCATCTCATCACTCATCTGAATCTGTGTGTCACTCTGGCTCCACAACCAGCTTCCTCTGTTCTGATATAGGCTGATAACTCGGGGCCAGGGGTTTCCAGAAAGACAGTGCGTGCCCTGGCTTGGCAAGTTATTTAACCTCACTCAACTGGCCCAGCAGCTGATTCGTATAAATCAGGTGGCCTGGAACTGACCCCCTCTGGTGGAAGCCCTAAAAATCTGGCCAGAATTGAAAAGTTATTTCACTTGATAGGACCCTGAAGAGTGGCTATAGGTGGTGGGATTACTTGAGAGAGAAGTGGGAGAGAAGAAGGTGGGGAAACTGTCAGTTAATATAAATTTATAACTTTTTAAAAGATTTTACTTATTTATTTGAGAGAGAGAGCACATGCACACAAGTGTGTGTGTTGGGGGGATTGCAGAGGGAAAGGGAGAAGCAGACTCCCTGCTGAGCAGGAAGCCCAACATGGGGCTTGATTCCTGAGATCATGATCTGAGCCAAAGGCAGACACTTAACCCACTGAGCCACCCCAGTGCCCGTAACTTTATTTGCAGCTAGAAAATATGTCTCCTGTCTTTTAACTTCCAAACATTTCTGGCATAAATAATCATTAATGCTGTTTATGGGAAATTAAAGGTAGAAGGAATCCACTTGCTGGCCTTTCAGAAAAGGTGTTTTCCTGCCCAATGACCTAATTGGTCAGGAAAGAGATAAGTGAGTCTTCTCTATGCTCATTTTAACCGGAAGTTCTAAAAATTAGGGCACTCTCTGCCTTTCTCCTTTTTGATGACTCTGATATTTAGACCTGCCAAGGCAGAATGACTTCATTTTACTGGAATTTGGTTCATTTCAATACAGATAGAAAAATCAAATAAGTGAACTCGGTTTTGAAAATATTTTCATTATTGGGGATTTTTCGTCACCACAGGATTGAGCTTGTGGAAGTATTTGAGTAAGCTACATGGAGAAAATCTAATTTGTTTACACTGAAGTCAAGTCTCTCTAAAACAGACGGTGGGGACATGTGTTCTCCACTCTCTGAGATTCTCTTAGGTAAGTCAGAGCATGTTTTCTTTCTGTGATTGCTTACCCCTCTGCGTAAAATGTGAATAATAATTCCTGCCTCCAGGCAACCAAAGGTTTGTGGTGACTCACAGATGGAGATATTTGATATGTATAAATGACAGAAACAATGCCGATTAAACACTGAAAATGAAATTCTAGGGAGAAAGAGAGTTGAGTTATCATCTTCTACATTTTTTATTCTATTAATAATGAGGCAAGCTAGAAAAACTCAGTCATAAAGTGGTTAAAACAACAGGATTTGGATTCTGGAATAGTTTTCATGACTGCTATCTTTTGGATCCAATTCCCTGTGCTTGTGGAGTGGGAGTTGGTTATGAAGACACATTGCTCACAAGGCAAGGGGCTCGCTCCCTGTTCTGCACACAGGGTGTAGTCCTGGTGTAATCAGACTGGAGGAGGATAATCAGGTTGCTATGTAGCCTTGATTTCCAAAAAGGTAATGGGCTTCTGGTACCAACTCGTGTCAGTATCTAGAAGAGGCCTATTGGGGCGCCTTCAGTGCGGAAGCTCTTTCTTTGAAAACATTTCAATTTATGACTCCTGTGCTAAGCATTTCTGGGAGGTCAAACTGAATCTCTAGTCCATAATATAAAAGTGTCTGCCCTGTAGCACAAGGATCAACTTTAAAAGGATAGACTTTTCCATGTTAAAAATAAGGCAAGTATAAACAAAGCCCTGACTCCCAGGATGGGAGGGAGGGGTGGGGAGGGGAGGAAGAAAAAATTCACAGCCCAGGAGAGCGGACATCCTGGGCAGTGGTCCCTCCTGTCCCTTTAGATGAAAGGCAACTTATTGAGATTAGAAAGAGGAAAGAAAGAGAGAGAGATGGTGGGAGGGGAAGGAAGGAAGGAAAGAAGAAAGGAAGGAAGGGAGGACGAAAGGAAGGGAGGGAGGGAGGGAGGAAAAAAGGAAGGGAGGGAGGAAAGGAGGGCGGGAGGAAAGGAGGAAGAAAGAAAATAACCTATAAATCTTTTCAAGACTGCAGTAAGTTCAGGAAGGAGATGGTATGTTACCATTGGAATCAACAGTCTCTTTCTTATCTTTGTCCTCACATTCTAAAGCATGTTCTGTGTAATGCATGGCAGCATATGGGCAGCTGCTGGCTACACGACAGGACCCTGGAGTTCTATTTCCGACTTAGCTGTGGGCTTTTAAGGAGACGGGGTGGGAGGAGAGTGACGTAACAAAGAACATCAGGGCAGGCCTTGCTAACGACCAGCTACTTTGCTTCTCTGAGCCTCAGTTTCCTCGTCCATGACAAGGGTTTGTTGAAAATGGTCTCAGAAGTTCCTGCCTCTACTAAAAACTTTGAATCTATGGCATTTTGATGACAAGAAATTAGCATGTCATTCTGGGCCTCACTTTTTCCAGAAGTTTGAGAATGTTCTACTCTGTGTGCTATCTTTGAATGGCTGTACCCTACCTACCACCCATGTAAGTTTGAAGAGAGTGCAGACAGGTGGTCCTTTTCCTAAGAGTAGATCTCCCTCCAGACTAGGAATTTTCTTAGTCTCTCCTACTTAAAAACCTTATGATGGGTAAACATGTGATGGCCAGTTGCCAAGTCCCAGCAAACACGGCTTCGTGACAACAGAGCTTAACGGTGGGAGTCTGAGTGAGAGAGTAAGAATCAGAAGGGGATTACCACCCATTAAATTCAGTTTCTCAGCACAGATTCTTGTTGGATCATTCATTTGAACTGGGGAAGTGACAGAGAATCTTGGATAGCCCTAGTCAAAAGATGAAGTAGGGAAATATTTAGATCTGCTTTTCCCTAAGTTTCTCAGAGTAGCCTAAACTACCTCTGTTAGAAGATCATCAGGTCTTGCTTTATTTGACAAGGAGGCCAGAATTTCAGCAAGCAATGCTGAAGAGGATGAATGGGGTATAAAAGGGAAGAAGACTACCTAGGACTGGCTGTTTCTAGAATAAGGATTCAAGATGACCTACAAGCTCCATGAAGCCACGGTGCAAAGGTATCACATAAAAAGAGGTTTGGACAGGCTCACACATCTATCCTCCAGCAAAATTAATTTCCTTGGGGGTTTGTGGTTCATTAACTGAACCTGTGAACCAGCTGTCTTCAGTGTGCACTCTACTTCCTCAGGCCTTTAAAATTGACAATGGTCTGTAGGTCAAGTTCCAACGGAAGTGATATTTCTGACCTAGCTCTATAAATAGAGCACTGGAAAAAACCCATCAGCTGCAAATGGCCCAGGAAACACACGCTATCTATTAAGTAAGTAACCGCAGTATCTGCACTGCCATTTTAGATGAGAAAAAAATATCTTTTGTTATTTATAATCTTCGGAGCTTTGAGATTCTCAAAATACTTTAAAGCTATTAGTCTTCTTTCAGATTTACAAATAAAGGATCTGAGGCATAAAACCACACAATAACTGCCTCAATATCATCTGCGCCCCGAGGAAGGCGTTTGGCCCAGTAAAGGTGAAGGCTGCTTCACTTTGGTAAAGCAGCAAATTTCATCCCAACGTCTCTGCTAGAGGTGAAAGATCTGAATTCAGGCCAGAGCCTTGACTTGCACAACACACCTAGGATCCACGTTCCAATAAAACTCATTGGTGAGGAAGGTTAGAAATGTGAAGAAGACAAGACAAGGTGGGGCAATCAGAACTTTTGGAATGCGAGAGTTAGGGATGGGTTAATCCTCCGCAGCAGAAGGAAGAAACAGAGTTAGCTAATCACTGGGATGAAGACTGGTATGCGCTAGCACAAACCACTCAAACAGCTCCATTGGCTTTGTGTGGGGAGAACATACTTGGAGTTTTCTGGAGTCTTAGTACGGTTATGTAAGTCATCAGCCAAACAGAACACTTTTGAAAATAAAATGGGGACATTTTAATAACTGTATTGGGATAACAGAGATGAATCAGGACTGTTCTGGGCAAACCAGGATGCCTGTGGGAAGTGTCTAGAACAGGAAGACGGCGCTCAACGAGAATGCATCTAATTTACCAATCAAAAGTTCTACAGGGGACACCGCACAGAACTGCTCTGGTGTTTGCAGTGACAATCATGAACGTCCTCAAAAATAGCTATGAAAACAGTAACAGGCATGGGAAGAACAGAACTCCATGTCTGAAGAGAGAGAATTAATCTTCTCCCACCGAGCTCCGCTTCCTACTTTCCCCGAGAGGCCTTGCCCCTGAAACCTTTCTCCAATATGGCTTTCTCCACCTACCTTCTATGTAAGAGGGGGAGAAAGTCCTGACCGGTGACCTGTGGCCAGGTCTCCTAACCCTTTGAAAAGAACTCTTTAATTAAAAATAAACTCACTCGGAGAAAACACATACTATTCTTAAGTAAATACTAGCAAAGAAAACAAAAGCCCAAAGATTTCAGGAAATCTGAGGCATTTTCTTTCTGAATTTAGGCTTAATTCAACGTCAGCCAGGAAGATGCTTATGTGAAATGGGTTTTCTTCTATGGCAATGTGTTCTAGATGCTCACTCTAAGTAAGTGAATTCCTCAAATCATGCCAATCAGCCATCTTGGTATGAGCTTTGCTTTTCTGCTCTCATTGTAGAATCTGAGGCAACAGGAGGATACGAGAGCTGGATTTTACTAAATCCTGGTATTATATGTGGTTATCTCATTTTTTGACTGCCTGATACTTTTTTCAGGTGACTATTTTTTTTTCTGGCTGAAGCAGAAGAAATACAGTCACCTAATCTGATTTCAGATTATCTATAGTCCTGGCTGCTGGGGGGAAAAAAAGAAAATCCCCCTCAGAGGTATGCATTCAGCCAACTGCCTCCAGAGAAAGCTAGGAAGGAGAAAACAGGGCATATCCTTTATCAGTTACTGCTCCTGGGGAGATTTAAACTAGAGTGAAGTCGTGTTTGGGAGCTTTACATGTCCAGGGAACTTGTCTGGACAATGATAGCCTACCTGACTGCAGAGCAAAGGGACACACTAAGAGTGATGGGGAACAAGCTCACTAGGCAAACCCAGGACCAGGAGAGAGGGTCCCTTCCCAAAGCCTCAGGTGAGGGTGAATTGGGCCCAGGTTAAGTCTGCTGTTGCTCAGGCTGGCACTGCATCCCTGGCTCTTCACAGGTAATAAGGATGGGGGTGGGGGGGGTGGGGGAATGCTGTTGTTATCAGGAAATATGTTCTTGAACAAAAATCATTAGCGCAAAAAGACATTTCAACTAAATACAATGTCTAACCCTGGAGTGGATCTTCAATCAGAAAAAAAGAGAAGTTGCCATAAAGGACACAATTGGGACACCTGACAAAGTTTGACTTTGACTGGCATATTAGATAATATTATTATATCAGCCCTAATTTCCTGGGTGAGATCATTGTATTGTGGTTATTATGTAAGAGAAGTTCTTGTTTTTCCGAGATAAATGCTTAAGTATTTGGAGATGAAGGATCATGATAGCTACAGCTTACCCTCAGATGGTCTCATAAAGATAACAATAATAAATCTGTATTATAAAAAATAAGTTGATAATAATAATATGAGGGAGATTTAAAAAATGTGGCAAAATGTTAGAAGTCTAGGTGAAGCATGTGTGGGAGTGCATTGTACTTTCCCTGGAAATTTTCTGTAGATTTGAACTCTTTTACTTAAAACAAACAAACAAAAAGAATCAACTGAGAAAATGTAGGTTGGCCTACTCTAAGAGCTGACTTGGGTCACTGCCAGAAAATCAGGACATAGGACTGGGTTTCTGGAGAAATTACTAGGGCATTGTTTCATTTGCACGTTTATGCATCAGAATCCTCTAAACCAGGTAAACCATTTTTTACAATGTAGACCCCTTGTCCCCATCCCAAACCTAAGGCATCAGCATCTCTGAGGGGTGATGCCCAGGAGTCTACATTTTCAAAAGCCTCTCCCAGATGATCCCTATATGCATTAAAGTCTGAAAAAAACCATGTACCAGGCACTTGCAGTTATAAACTTCTCAGACCCCACAGACAGCCCATGTACTGTTATGGAGGCACTTGCATTTTAAAAAAATCTCCAGCTCCTATCTTGTCATGTAGCTCTGCATTCTTTTCATCAGTGGGAGACTCCAGGCTGGTGAATGCCCTTTGGCCCAGTTTTTAAGACTCCTATCTGCTGACTTTATCCCCCACCCAACTTCCCAAGAGGAATAGGGAAGCGATGTAAACTGTTTAGAAACGCCATAACTCATCTGCTTGGAGTTGTTGTCAGAGGAGCAACCCAAAACCCTAAGTCAGAGAGTGGAGGCGGGGCAGCTGACAGCCCGAGGCATGAGACAAGATGGGGCTGGTAAGCAGGCCCAGGTTCCCCTCAGGCAGAGACCCTCATTAAGGGCCCTGGTCAGTCAGGCTCCTTGACCTGCTTTTCTTCCGGACACCAAATACAGCTCAGTTTTCAGAACTCGGGCTTCCCTGTGTTTCTTCAGTGAGAACAACAGAGCGCCAGCGAGGGAGAAAAAGAATCAGGTGGGGCAGGAGCTCAGAACCCTGAGGTGCTCTGAACATTCCAGAGAACACAAGTGCATCTGACTAATTCAACTTAAAAGGCACTAATCAACTGCTCCCCTTGGTACCAACCATCAGTGTAATCATTATTCCCATTTCACAGACTAAGAAGGGACTTTACTGAAACCCACCTTGTGTGAGGCAGAGCTGGGGCCCAGGCCCAGGCACACTAGCGCTTTCTGCTGACCAGCTGCCTCCCTTTTGGCCTCAGAGAGCACATCGCTGTGGAGAATGCTTTTAATTATCACCTTGCCCCCAGTGCAAAGATTTATTGTTACGCTTTCTTCCCGCCCCATTTCAAGCACCCCTTTGGGAAGCAGCAAGATCGTGATAGGAATCAGGATATTTTCATGCATGGGAGGGAATGGAATGCTGGCATCACACGTGTTTGTTGCCCCTGAAGGCTGTAAGAAGGAGGATGGGAGTTAAGAAACAGAACGATGAATAGTTCAGTGAGGCGATCCCTGGGTTCTCAACACCCTGAATTTTAGACAAGAACCCCACGGTACTTGGGGTATCTTTTCCCACACTGGGGAGCTCAGCTGGGTTTCCGGGTTCCTGCAGTTCAGCTTGTTTTCCCTTGACATCTGGATCTTGGCTTCCTAAGTCAAGGCAAGGAGAAGCTGCCGCACTTCTCCCTTTTTTGGGGTGTGCACCCGGATACACACCCCCCCATGGTTGTCATGCCAACATAAGGCTATAACCAACTGGGGCTACGGAAGAGGGGGAAAACTCCATTCATGACCAGAATTCACAGTGGCCCCTGGATCACAAGTTGCCATTTGTACATTGCCCAGGTGCGGGGGATCTTGGGCAACGGAGATGACCTTCCTTTAACTTCCTCCAGTGTTCCCTCACAAGACTGCCCTGATCCCTGGTGGTATAGTCAAGTATTTTTAGGCAGGAGCCTCATGGCAGGAGAGGGAACTGATGAACAAAATGTGCTGATGCTCACAGGACTATTTTAATTGGGGGAACTGGTTTTGGTGACGGCAGGCAGTCAGTACACATCTGTGAAATTCTGTGAGTTCTTGAGCAAAGCAATTTCCTTCTTCCCTGAAGGCCACTGTTTATCTAGAAAAAGGACAGAACTATGGATTTACTGAAAATGACCAGATTCAACAAAGTGATCAAGACCACCCACTTGGTATAACTTGTCCCATAGCTCAGACATCACTTGGTATAAGACATTACAGTAAAGAATCATGAGGTAATGTTTTGGAATAATTAGTATGTTCCAGACCCTAGGCTCAATACCTAACACACATTATCTCCATGAGGGAGAGGCCATTATCATACCAGTTTTCTAGGGAAAGAGGTTAAGCTACAGAGGGAGTAAGTTATTGCCGAAGGTCACCCTGCAAATACCACAGCAAGGCTTTGAACCCAGCAGTCTGACTCATCACTTCTTTCATTATTTCTTTCAGCTATTTAGAAAATATTTAAAGAATGACCATTCATCTCTCTTTCTCTCTGGGAGAGAAGACTCACCCCATTTTCTAGATACTATACTCACACTCCTCTCCTCATTAAGTTGTAATATTCAATTTCTTATTCAGAGTCATCTGTGCCTGTCTAGAAAAGCATATTTTAATAATGTTCTTTCCCTATTGTTGGGAAACTCTTAGTCATATGATACGTTTCTAGAAACTGATACCAAAGAAAAATAAGTCTCCAGGTTCTGTAGATTTCCAACTGAAAATAAGTAAAATAACCTTAGTTGCCAAAATCGTGATTGGCTTTCCTTCCATGAATATAATCTCCACATCTGGTTCACCTCCTTTGCCAGAAGGATAGGATTATATATCTTTTTTTATACCTTAGGATGTTTCTATTTTATGACATTTCCAAGTGGAATTGCTATGTCAGTCATCATTGCAATCCCATTGATAATTACTTCTTTTATCAATGTTAACTCTACAATGAAAAATAAAGCAGCAGAAGGTAAATGTGAGAGAATCAGAAAAGCCCCACAGGAAGCCAGTTAGCCCTTATTCTCATGTGTAATATGGTCGTGGGATAGGAAGGGGGTCCATAATCATGGTTAACATTCACATGCATCCACAATAGGCCCGAAAGCAGTTCCAAGGGATACAAATCTTTTAGTTGTCCCAGTAACACCATGAAGTTGGATACTATTAATACCCTTATTTTAGAGATGACAAAAATTTATCTACATTTGTGGAGCTAGTAAGTGGTGGACAGAGGATTCACTGACAGACCCCTGAGCCTGTGTTTCAGCCTTGCCCATGAATCCAACAAGCAGTGAGGGCTCGGAGTCCTTGTTCTCCCTGACTTCCCACAACCGCAGCTGAGTTTGACCCCAGCAGTGGATTATTATAGCATCCTTAGCCAACGATGGCCCATAAAGTTTTCATGACATTATCATAGACTCATCTTGTTTATGAAACAAAGTAATGGTACACACAGAAAAATCACGTATTAAACATTTTTTTTAGTAACAGATTTTATCATCATTGTTTTAGGGAAAGTGACATGCCTAAGGTCACACACTGAGTCATGGGGTCAGTACTGGTACAGACGCCCCTTCCTGGACACTCCTCAGACGTCAGGATGTGTTGCTTCACTCAGAAGACATCATGGCCTCCCCGCCTGATCAGGCACTTCCATAACTGCGTACAGCTCTGCGTAAGACCAAAACGGTCATGTACCCACTTCCCAGCAGCCCCAGCTCTAAATTAAAAACAGCACAACAGCAATGACATGGTAGCAACAACAAAATTATAATAAAATACATGGTGGAAAGACCTTTAGGGTGTAAAAATGTCCTTAAACTGATCATCTAGGGAAGGAAAGGGAGGGTTCCTTCTTTTAAGAGGCAAGTGACCACCAGCCGGAACCTAAAACTCATTATTATTCTGTATTTTCTTTTTGCATGACTGAAAAGATTTTCTATCCTCCTCCCTCCCGTCCTTATCAAAAGAACACCCCCAAGACTAATCACAAACTTTAAAAGTTGCAACGTGTCACTTCAAAAAAACTGAAAAATGAAAAATCAAAAAACCCACAGAGGTTGCAAAACAGCTTTGTGTGGAAGAAGGGCAAGTTTTCTCTTAAGAGAGGCTAATTTCATAGGGTTGGGAAAGAGAGAGAGGGGGAAAGGGTGGGAGCAGAGAAGAAGGGGAGGCGGGAGAGGAGGGGATAAAGGAGGAAGAATCGCTGGCTTTAAAAAGCAACATTGTCCAGAGAGGTGAAAGGGAACAGATGGCCGTGGAGAATGTGGCCCTCAAAGCCCAGAAGAAAGGGGCAATGCTGACAGATCTTGCTGTTTCCCATTGACGCCTGAATGTTCTAGTGTGGGGAGCCGAGGCCAGTGCAGGGGACAGACCTCTGTTCCCAGCGGCTCACTGGGGCACTGGCGCTGAGGCTCACTGAGAAAAAGAGCAGGGGAGGGGTGTGGGGAGGGCAAGCAGCTGTGGCCACAGAGGGAGGGACAGTGGGGGGCGTGCGGGCTTCCACAGCCTTCTCTTCTGGCCTGCCCGGGAAGGTCAGCCCAGCACTGGTCTGGGCCCTGGCAGAGGTGAAGGAAAGGGCAGCAGCTGGGGCCCAAAGTCTCGGCGTCCTTCCCCGAAACACACTGGGGGAGGCACGTCTGGGACAAAATAGATACCTTGAGAGAGGGAAATGAAGAAAATATTCCAAATGCTTTTGGAGGATTGAGACATTCAAACTATAATAAACAAGAAACTTGGGTCTTTGAAGGAGGTCAGAGATTCCTGCCAAGTAAATCCCATATTATTTCATGGAGTCTCAGGGCAGAGAAGGGATTTGGAGAGGAAGCACAAAAGTGAGTTGGTAGCTGACCCAGGACGGAAGGAATCCAGGCGTCGGTTTAGAGGTCTGAGTTGGCCCCCAAAGAGGTGCAGGATTCACAGTGGAGCGTCACAGGACACAGCAGGGTGACGGGAGGGGCAGAGGGGGCCCCCGCGGCCAGGCGTATTCACGTGTGTTCACATGTGTGAGTGGGACAGGGATCTGGGGGCATGGCTTGCGGGCCATTGCCTATGGTTGTACCACAGCGGAGGACATTACTGGAAACTCACAGGTCCCCACAGAGTGACATGAATGCAGGCACCTCTCGCCTTACATGAGGGGAAAGCCAGAGAGGCAACCCCTACAGGAGGAGGTCTGGAGAATAGGTGTGGGGAAGGGGGGTTTGCGGAAGCGGCCATTATGGAGAAGCCCACAGACTTCAGGGCACAAAGACACAATTGGTGCATGTTCCTTAATATAACTTTGATTGGGAAAATTACAGTTCCAAATGACATCTTGACCTCTCCCTACACCCTCCAGAGGACGATGATCAAATCTGGCCCTGCTCCTACCCACTAAGGAGGGAGCCACATTCTTCCTGGCTCATTGTCCTGCTGGCCCAGGAGAGCTACACAAGCTCAAAACATGTCTCCAGTTTTTATTTTCTTTTCCTGTCTTCCCTGACCCTGAAAGTGAAAGAGACCTGAATTCAGGGCGGAGGGTCTTCAAACAGTGGGGTATGAGTGTGGAACAAGAGTTCCTTCCTCAGAATAACCATTTGGAAACATTCTCACATGTCTCAGGCGCCCAGAAACATCGCTCGCTCGTCGAGCCTTTGGTGGGAAAGGGGACATTAAAAGGTGGCTCTAAATGTATTTAGTGACCTGGCAAGTTCACATTCACTTGGGCTACATCCCTGTTTTCACACGCAGAAGAATGACATGATGGCCATTAGGCCCCGTGTTTTGCGCCGTACGTACATCGGAGTTCCTGAGAAAATCCCCACAGAATGGGATAGTAAAAAAAGATCAACCATGATGAAGACCTTGCCTTTTATTTCTCCGCTTCACCCACATTGCTCCCCGGGCACTTTTAGATTTAGAAGCTCCACTAATCAACCTTATAAACTGCAGCCCAGCCGCTGCATAGAAATTACTTTGTATAGCTTCTCAGTGAAATTACCCCAGGGGATAGAAGATGCCCAGGGCTTTAACAATCATAACATAACACAGCCTCGGTATGAGAATAGAAGACAAGTACACTTTGACATCCCAATTGAAACTCCAGGCTGAATCCGACACAGAAGAATGTCATTACCTTTCCTAGTCTGACGGCACACTAAAGAAATTGGAGAAGGGGAATACCTATTAGGTCCCTGCTAATCCTCCTCCTCAATTCAAAGCAGGGCTAGTCCCTGGAATTCATTTCTGAGTATCCTTACTCTCCACTATTGTTAAACAGCTCCATTGATAAATGCTTGCAGCTAATAATGCTTTCTACTGAACTCACCCCTCCTCGTTCCCAGCGGCTCAAAGCACTTTACAAATATCACCTGATTATTCTTTATAACACTCAAGTGAGCCCGATAGGTGGAAAGGTTCATTATCTTCTCCTTAGCAATCGGGCAAATAGACAAAGGAAGAAGTGACTCGTTTAAGCCAACAAAGCAGAGGCAGAACCGGAACGGGAAACCAGGCCACCCTCCTGACCAAATGTGCACATGGCCTATGTCAGCTTGCAGAGACGTTCTGCTGACAAGGCAGGATTCTCAGGCTGGGGGCTGTGTTGGAATCAACAGGGTTGCAGAACTTGCAGCACTGGCTGGAGAGGAAAGGGCAGGAGATGAGATGGAGAAGCCCCACTTGAATGGTCTTCACTAGTTCGGGCAAGTCACTTCACCTCTGAGGCTCAGTGTCCTCCTTAGGAAAAGGAGGGCCTTTGATTAGAGGATCTTGAAGGTCCCTTTCAGCTCGCAGATAACTAGTGGAAGTGCGAGTTTCAAAAGAGGGGTTCAAGTTTTCATCAGCCCCTTGTGGTGTCTGGGCTCCATTTGTCTTGTAAGCCTGAAATAGCATTCTTGTCTCCTTATAGAGTATGCTCTGTCATCCATTGTTCACAAAATGATAGTGGGAATCAGATCAGTCAGTGCACGGGGGTAAATGAAAGAGGCAGTCCTGGGGTATCAAGGCCAAGGGCTAAAGAGAGATGGAGACAGGCAGGGAGCGGGATGACGGAAGACTAGAATGGTCATAAAAAGAAGAATCGGCATACATTTTGGGTTGCACCTGGGTCCTACCTGGGGGCACTCCCTACATTCCAGGGAACGTAGGACAAGTCCTCCAAAGCTAAGAAGGCCCCAGAGAAACAAGGTTCACTTAGCTTTTTCTAAGTACACGATTTGCTTGCCAACACCCAAGCCCCAGTGAACAATGCCCCAGTGTACCTTGTCTTGGTGGTTTTCCACTGAAATACAGTTTCATTTTAGCGAAAAACACCAACATACCTTCAAGTTAATTAAAACTGGATTTTACAGGTGGCTTCATAGTTTATAATTTGTGTGACTTGAGCCAGATATGCCAGAGCCTTTAGAAGATCTGCAGTATTTTCTCTCTGATCTTTTAAACTTTCTTTCCCTAAATGATGCTTTGGTACTCTTCACTTGCCACAGAGAAAGTTGGGGAGAGAGGACATTTAGTAAAACCAACATCTGTTTTCAGGAGAAGCGGCCCCCCACAACTGGGATAATGACCCTGGAAAGAGTTTGGGTGATGAGCCGATTATAGTGACTAGATATGAAGGACCGACTGCGCCACTGCCAGAAAGAAACACATTTTTGTAATTTCTCAGTTGTTTCCATTGGCCTGGCTTTCCTTGCATTCACCATGGGAACTGAGTCAACACATTTTCTTGCTTTTCTTTCTGTGACTGCAGTGCCTCCTCCCCACATACGCAGGGAAAAAGAAGAACGGATAGCCCCTGAGAAGCAAAGGCTTGATGATCCACAAAAATGGGTATGACTTTATTTATCTCCAGGTCCAGCTGCAGAAGTGACTAGTTGCAAGCTTTATTCCATCTGTTCTCTCTGAGGACCTCAGCCTGACCTTGTGGAGCCTTCTTTCTGGGAAGTTAAGGAATTTCCAGGATTAGCTCAAGTCCTGAGGCTGCCAACTGTGACAATCTACAAAGCTCTCTTAGGTAATGATTCAGATCCCACTTCTGCTCAAGGCCAAGACAGTCCCCAAGGAGTTGGAAATATTCACATTGCCTGGACCCAGACAAATAAGGCCAGTTGACCCCGGAAGAATTTCAGAAGGGCAAGCTCAGCATCTCTGCATACTAAAGACTGATACAACTGATACATCCATGACAACAGAAGTGTAATTGAACTTGAAAAGTGAAGATTAAGAGGTTGGATCAGAAATAAGTTTAAAAAAGAATACCACAGAAAAAGAAGGAAGTAGGGAGGGAAGGGAATGGAAGGAAGGGAAGGAAGAAATGGAAAGGGAAAGAAGGAAAGAAAGGGAAGGAAGAAAGGAAAGAGAAGGAAGGAAGAAAGCCTCATAAATTTAATAACAGTTGACATCTACCACCTGATTCTGGAGAAAGGCATCTTCTGAACATCTCCTGAACTAAACTTTTGAATTCTCCAGCAGAAGGCCAAGTTTCTAATGCCAATCAGATAGAATGCCAAGTTCCTTTCACCATCACACCTCAAGATGAGGAAAGAGGAAAGATGAATCAATACTCTCTCTGTGGGGGTGACCTGGAGAAGAGGAAGGTTTTAGATGCTACCAGAGACGGCACTAGTTTAATGCAGTCTAGATCACCCTAATCACTCCTCAGACATTGCCTCCTCAAGAGTACAGACATCTGGCTGAGTGATAGAATATCAAGCTTCTAAGTCCATTCTGTGACCTCCTTAAGCCTTAGTTTCCCCATCTGAAAAATGAGGGAGCAGGAGTAGAGGCCTCTATCACCCCTCCCATCTCCAAGACCCCCTACTACTATTGTATCTCTGCGTACGTTGGCTCCAGCATTTTCCCCACCATAGTACACTTTCTTTTAAGCTTCATCCAGTGCTGGTCCCAAGGGGTCCCTGACAGTGTCTGAAGAGTGTCAGGTGAAGAATTTGTACTGGCTAACAGGGATACTTACTTCTCTTTACTCCTACAGGGGAAAGTTAACGTCAGAATACTAGTGTTCCAGCTGACCTCACTCAGGAAAACCCATTGGCATATGCCAATAGATACAATCCAAAATGGGGAAGGATAAAGACCCAAGCGGGAAGATTTAGTGTGGAAACCAAAACTATAATAGGCTAACCTCTTAGTATTAAAATTTAGGAAATAAATGGGTAGCTTTTTAAATAAATGACTCGATCCTCAAGGTTTACATGTTTCCACTACTCAAGACTTGTAGTCTAGTTATGACCCCGCTCAGCAACGATATCCATGACAATGGATTTCCACAATGTTAGTTGAGGAAATTTTAAGAACAGTCAGCAACTTAACAGAACATTTCATTTAAGGACTCCAAAATGTTACATAAGTATTATTTCTTATGATCCCAAACAGATGTGGTGATGAGACTCTCCATTTAAGAAATAAGGAACATATTACAGACTTATCTCAAGTTAAAGAATAAGCTAGGACTTGAACAGAGACTCCAACAAGCCACTCAGAAAATTACCCACATTCCTAACGTGTTACATATTATCAGAATACCTGGATTTAAAACAGTAGAGAGAAATTCAGAAGATTCATTGAGAAACAAGAGGCCCAACTCAGTCTCCAGTATCTCGGTGGTCAACCTGGCAACTCAGTGGTCCATTTACTTACCACATTATTCAGAAGTCTCCTGGAAGCCCAGCCAAGGTGGGCCGCATCTAGATCTAACAAAATGATGAATACAGATTCGAATATGTATTCTTAATTTTAAAAAAATGTTTCCACTTTTTTAAAAATGTTTTTTTTTATTTTATTTTTAAAGATTTTATTTTTAAGTAATCTCTACACCCAACGTGGGGCTCAAACTTACAACCCCGAGATCAAGAGTTGCATGCTCTACCCACTAAGCCAGCCAGGCACCCTAAGTTCCACCTTTTAAGTTATCTTTCAGCTCAATTCATAATGCAACTTCCTTAAGAGAGACCAACATTTAAGTTAATTTCACAGACCTGATATATTAAACAAAAGAGCAAATCACAAAGTATTATGTGTACTATGGTCTAATTTTTTAAAAAAATTTACAAAAGTATTTGTACTGCATAGAGAGGTGCCTAGAATTATAAACACTGATATTTTACATTATCTTACAATAGTAGGATTGTAATTTTTATTTTTTGGCTATCTATACTTTCCACTGGTACATGCAACAACACGGATAAATTTTATAAAAATAATGTTGAACAACGGGACGCCTGGGTGGCTCAGTTGGTTAAGCGGCTGCCTTCGCCTCAAGTCATGATCCCAGCGTCCTGGGATCAAGTCCCACATCTGGCTCCTTGCTCAGCAGGGAGCCTGCTTCTCCCTCTGCCTCTGCCTGCCACTCTGTCTGCTTGTGCTCATTCTCACTCCTCTCACTCTCTCTGACAAATAAATAAATAAAATCTTTAAAAAAAAATAATGTTGAACAAAAGAAACCGTACCAAAGAAAATGTACTATATGATTCCACTTACATAAAGTTCAAAAACAGGCAAAGCTAATCTGTGGTTGTAGAAATTCAGATGGGGTGGTTACCTTTGGGTTGGGGAGATATGGGTAGTGACAGGAAGAGGGAGCCCCTGGGTACCATTAATGTTTTGTTTCTTCATCTGGGTGCTGGTTATACATGCGTGTTCACTGAGAAAGTTCATGGTGTTGCACACTCGTGAAGTACCAGGTTTGTTTTTTTTTTTTTTGCTATATTATACCTAATTTTAAAAGCTACTTAAATGAAAACAAAACAAAAGAAAACCTGAATCCCGAGGCTTCCATACGCATTCTGTTGGGAAGTCGAGAAACAACTGTCTTTTGGGTGGGGAAAAACATCTCAAATTGCACTTCCAATTGCACAATTCTCTCCTTTTTGTGGTGGTGATGACAAAGACGACATGACTATATCTCCCTAGTGCCATCCCTGAGAAAGGGGCTCTGGAACCTGGCTCAACAAAAGCAGGACAAGAAACACAGAGCCATGTCATGGATAGATCCTGACTCATTACTGTCAGCATCCTTCACATCTCCCTTAACAACACTGAATTAACGGTGACTCTGGAAATCCAAGTTCTTGTCTCACTCAGGCTCACTCATAGGGTTGATCGGGCCGCATCAGATGCAGCCACACTGTGATGTCCATTCCTGCACTGAGCTTTCAGTCACAAAAGCAAACAAAACATGGCTAAACCTGTAGAAGAGATACTTAGGGAAGGCTGCGAACTTTTCTCCCCCAGTGCCTAATCAAGACCTAGCACAGAAGAGGGGCTCAATAAGTACTTTTCAGGCGAGTATACAAATGAAAAGGAAGAAACTGTTACAGCTCAAGTAGGAGTCACCACGAATGGTAAAGGGGAGGGAAAAGGACGGAGTAAGGTGACATTTTGATTGGTGTATGGGTTTCCCCTGCTATCTAAAAGCAGACCGTGCCTCTGAAACGTTTGTAAACTGAAATGGCATAAAGTGAAGAAGCAAACGCCACGAATTTCTATGGAAAGAATTCTGAGTGTTCCCAGATTCAAAAAAATCACCTCTTGCAGGCTTTTTGGATACCTTAGGACACATCTTGCTAATGGATGCAAAAAAGAAGTGGAGATAAAGCACAAATGCTCACAGACACAGTTCAGAGCTCTGGTGGCTTTAACCTGAGATGCTACAGAGTGTGGCTCCAGGGGAAGGAGCCAGGCCCCGTCCTGCCTCTATGAGGTTTCAATGCAGAACCAACGCTGCATGGAGCCTATTTTTGCTTTTTCTGTAAAAATGAAAATCCTCTGGATTTCTCTCATTAATAAGAACAGGTATCGATGTAGCTCTTTCCTAAAAGCAAAGTGGCATGAAACAAACTTCGAAAGGTGGAGGATACCCATATGTCTCCAATTGTCTTTTCAGTGCCCCTCAAGCACACTAACTCAGGGTAGGGCATGGAGAGATTTGTGTTGCTCTAGATATTTGGTAAAACCATTTAGAACAGCATGATCCATTAGAAATATAATGCATCCCACAAAAGTAATTTAAAATTTTCTAGTAGCCACATGAAACAAAAGAAGAAGAAAAAGGTGAAATACATGTTAATTATATATTGCCTTCAGTGCAACGTATCCAAAATATTATCCTTCGACATGTAATCAGTATGAAAATCAAGATATTTTGCATTATTTTTCCAGATACTGTATTTGGGGGAAGGAGGGGCAGAGGGAGAGGAAGAGAGAGAATCTTAAGCAGCCTCCACGCCCAGTATGGAGCCTGACACAGGGCTCGATCTCACAAACCTGAGATCAGCACCAGAGCTGAAATTAAAGAGTCCGACATTGAACCAACCGTGCCACCCAGTCGCCGCTCACTTAGGGCACATTTCAGTGTTTAACAGCCACGTGTATCTAGTGGCTATTCATCAACAGGGCAGGTCTAGGAGATCCATCTGGTGACAGTTCTTTCAGAAAAGATGAACGGGTTGTGAAAGTGTGTGTGTGCACATGCATGTACGTGTGTAAGAGAGCTTGAGAGAGAGAACGAGCGAAAGACTAGCTTGATGGTATTTAACACCAGTCTCATCTGTTCCTGAAGTCAGCTGCGTTCCAACCCTTAGCTCCTACAGATACACCAGTATCCCTGCAAAAATTTGCACTTTGGCTTACACTACTTTGAGGATGCTTTCTGTTGCATGCAATAGAGTCCTACCTAAAAGAGATGACTGTAGAGAAACCATGCCCTCTAGGTGTGTCCTGCTTTAGAGGCACAATGCCTGTCCAGTAGTTGACATTGTGGAATTTATAAATCAAGTAATAAAGTTCTTAACAGAAATTCTACTCTGAAGGCTTTCCTGTCACTTGCTGGAGGTTGCACAATCAATTTGTACATCATTTTTGAGAACAAATGAACCAGAGTTTAGTTCCAACTTGAAATATTCCAGGTGCATTTTCGCTGTAAATTGTGAATCCAACAGGAGTTTAATAAGGTGCAGGCACTACAAGTTACCTGGATGCTATCCATCCGAGGCCACTGCCATGGAGCAGAAATGAAAATGACAGCCTTTCTATCAGCCAGCGTACCTCCTGCTTCATCTCAGGGCTTGTCTTCCTGCCAACACGCATTTATTTCTGTGCGTTTTCAGTTAAACATGGCACTGGCGTTTGTGGGGAATGGGTCCGTGGTTTAATTGTGCTGAGGAAAAAAAGGAGCAACTGATGGCTGCCGATACCATGGACCAGATGGTTTTGTTACTGAAAGGCCATCAGTAAGTTTGGCATTTCAATATTGCTTTTCATTCTGCTCTGTGAGGTCCAGGCCTGCACGGGAGAGGTGACTGGACGCACAGTTTCAGCTTGATTCGGATTTTCCTGTGTCGTAAACCAGACTCCGGCTGACCCAAGTTGTATATGCTTTCCCTGTTCCCCGGATATCATGGAAAGCAGTCTTCCAGTGAGCTGGAAAGGTAGCAGTAAATGAGAGGCAGAAACAATCCCTTTCCTGCTGCTCCATGAGAAACCCCTCTAGAGACAGACAGGAGAGAGAATTCTGTAAAGAGGAGTTCTGGATCAGCTTTCAAAACCAAAATGCTAATGGCACATGCCATCCCAGGAGACGGGAGGAAATAGGAAGGGTCAGTGGGGTATGAGGCAGTATCACTGCAAAGAGAGTCAGAAAGGACCCAAAAAAGCAAGCTCTCCGTCGTCTCCTGCTGTTAAAATCCCTGGATGAGCCCGGCCTGGACTGAATGTGGGAGGAAATTTGCAGAATTAGCTGCGACCCCTGCCATCCAGGGAGGTGTAAGATATTTAGTGGCTGTTTTACAGCAAGGAGAGAAATAGGAAACAGTATGTTATTGCAACAATTGTATGAGTCCTAGGCTTGTAAATGCTTTATATCCTGCATAGATCATTCAACGTTTGAGTTGGGAACTTTACTCAATTGTCCATGGAGCTGTTCCTGATTTGCTCTGGTTGCAAGGGTTAAGCAGGTCAAAGAATATTTAACCTCCAATATTTGAATTTTTTGCCCATCATAATTACGAGTGGGAGAGACACTTAACAGATGGAGCCCCCAGCAGGAAAGCGGGATTCCTGGGTCCTGCCAATAGCTTGTGTGTGGCCTTATGTATAAGTCCCTGCTTTTTTCTTCAGAATTTCTATTTGTACAAAGGGGGCAGCAATTACTTCCAAAGGAGAAGTCGGCCCAAATATGGATGAGACCTCATCTAAATAACCTGCAAACTTTGGAAATCATGCTGAGGGAATAGAGCAGATGGAGTGTTTAAGGGACCACCTTAAGTGACCACAGTAAGTGGCTAAAGGTACAAACTCTGGATCCAACCTCTGGATTTCAGTTCTGGTTTTGTAACTTATTGGCTGTTTCCTTGGGACACACTGCTTAACCTCTCAGTGCCTCAGTTTCCTCGTCTATAAATCAGAGCTAATAATAGTACCTACTGCATACAAACTCAAATGATTTCAAATATGTGAAATACCTAGAGTTGTGTCTGGCATATATGTAAATATTAGCAAATTTTGCTATTAACAAGTACAGCATACTTCCTTTTTATAGCTGGAAAAGATTTCACAAAATATCTAGCCCTTCTCAGAAAACACCCTTTCATAGATGAGAAAACCAAGGTCAGAGAAGTCAAAATAAGTCATTATTTTTAAGATATGATTTCCATATCTTAGCCAGCACACCAGCAGAGACAATGACATTTCTGAACTATTCTCAAAAAGTGCCCTGAGTGTCATTGTTGAATGCTCTTAATGCTAGACTAGGACTAGAAGAAAGACATGTCTTTTTGGATATAGTTCGGGGGACAACTTAGGCTTTGCTTTCCTAGCTGTGCAATGGGCTCTCCTGTGAGACCCAGAAAGCAGAGAAGAGCGTTTGTTTGGTGGTACCGTGCCATCCAGCTTCCAAGATGGTCAGCCTAAAGTTGCCAGTTGCCTTGAGGGAGTGCTAGGAGGGAGGGGGTGCTAGGGATGAAAGGACCAAACCTATTACATTGGCTAGCAGAGTCTTTGGAAGAGTGAGCTAAGTCTGGAGGCTTACGATTCTATAGATTCTATCGTAGGGGCCAGGAAGCCTCGGCTCAATGTCATGCAGCAGTGAGGGGTGGCAGACCTGGCAGGTTGCCCGATGCAGAGAGGCTGTGGCCCAGCTGACGTGAGAGTCGGGCCGAGCAGTCCCACTGTTCCCTGGAGATCTGGAGCCAGCTCATAGCCAGGGGAAGTGAGGATTAACACAATGTGGTGTCCGAGCTAATGAGTTAGCAAAACAGAGACAGATGGCCATTGTAGTAACTTAAGTCGCCCATCTCTGTTTGCAGCGCACTCCCACAAGCTTCTCCTCTATCTTCTCCGTCCATCCTGGAAGGCCACGGTGACAGGGAAATCAGCCCACGTAAAGAGGGGTTGTCACACTGCTTTCTACACACAACTGTCACCCACAGTTGGGGTGTAGTGGTGAAGAGGAGATCTTTCAGACAGATCTCTCTTTGGAGAGATACCGACCTCTGGGTCTAGAGGAAATGTGAAGTTATTTTTAATGAATTCTTATTTGAGGCTTGTGATAGAATTCCTCATAACAATTGCTTAAAAGGTGACCATTTGTGTATCAGAATGCTAGAAAAGGGTATAATTTGCAACCCAAGGATGAAAACGAGAACAGGGAACTTTTATTCTGACCCCAAAACAACTTTCTTTTAGTCAAATCAGTAGACTGGGGAATGGTTCCCTTCACAGGAATTTACCACAAGTGATAAAAGATGTTAGCACACACTGAGACCTGACATGTCAACCTGGCTATGCCGGGAGGCAAACAACTCCTTTACAAGTTATTTATCACCCTTCTCCTCTTTTAAGCCCCCCCACCCCCCAACAACTTCTTTCCCAGTGCTTATTGTTTCCAGGTGTCATTAGTGTGCCAGCTGCTTGGAGACTCACCTGGTACCAAGACCAGCCAGGAGAGAGCCATATTGGGCAATCCTGCCTCACACTTTTGAGAATTGGTTCATTTCCCCACTAATCTCTCTCTCTCTTTTTTTTAAAAAATATTTTATTTATTTGTTTATTTGACAGAGGGAGAGAGGGAGAGAGCACTAGCAGGAGGAGAGGGAGAGAGAGAAGCAGGCTCCCTGCTGAGCAGGGAACCCAATGCAGGGCTCCATCCCAAGACCCTGGGCTCATGACCTAAGTCAAAGGCAGACACTCAACTGACTGAACCACCCAGGTGCCCCTACTAATCTCTTTAATAATAAAATTCCACCACATAAACAACAGAAGACTTAAAGGAAGAAAAATAATTTTAAAAATCCTTGATTTATGCATTTTGGTAAAAATTTTTCCTCCCTATTCTTAGTTCCTCCATTCAATAAGGTAAGAAACTTAAAAAAAAAAAAAAAAAGCTAAACTTCACTGATACAAATGGGTTTGCTTTTTCAAAGTGAAAAGCTGACTCATGACAAGAAATTTAAATGGTCACTGAATTATTCAACAGACCATATACCTAAATAGGGATAGTGAGGGAGAAGCTTGTAAGCAGAAAGTACTCCTACCCACAACCCCAAATGTCCCACTCAGTGAACCTCTCAGGGGCTACCTGCTCACCTCTGTCTTCTTAGAAGAGGCCTTGGGACTTACAGAGTATAAGTGATCAGTTTTAAGAAGCTGCAGCTGATAGGGTCGACTTTAGACCAAATGATGTCTGGGCAAATATTTATATTCTGCCTCTCATCATATGCCTGATAATGAGGGGTAGCAAAATATGCTGGTGGAGACCTTGAGCGGTGGGTGCAGAGATTAACACTCTGAGGAAACCAAACACAACCTTCTCAGAAGTGGAACTTCATTGTGGAACACACTTTCCAACCCTGAGGATCCATTGTCTTCCATGGGAAGTAACTAGGCACAGCCTCCTGGCTGTGGAGGATATCCTGAAGAAGTGAAAGTGATAAACGATGAGCATCTAGTTCAGTTACATTTACTCTGCGTATGTCCATGTCATACAGTAGAGGGTTTTCTCAGCCTCAGCACTGTTGACATTTTGGGCCGGGTAAGTCTTGATTGTGGGAATTGTCTTGTGCACTGTAGGATGTTATGCAGTATCCCTGGGTAGACCCCGGTAGGATTCCTCTCAGTTGTGACAGCCAAAATGACTTCAGATGTTGCCAGATGTCCCCTGGGGGGCAATATCACCCTGGGGTGTGAACAACTCGTATATCAGTATACGTGGTTAGGTTAAAAATCTTGAAAAAGCTTGACGGAGAGCTGTTGTAATCTTATGGTTGATACTTTGAAAAGTTAAATAATTAGCTTGTAAAATGTGGTTTTATCTTGTTTAATAGGACTCCAACTCACAAGTATCCAGAGAGATTAAAAATATGGAAGGGGAATTAGTACCAAACGACAAGAGGCATTGGTTGCTTCCAGGGAAGGGAAACTTAAGAGCAAATTAAAAATTGATTGATTTTCTCCAGTTGTGGTTTCTTATCTAAGAAGAAGAATGAGAGTAAATTAAAAGAATATAATAACTATAAACAAAGCCATCTGGTATCAGAAAGTATAGTGGCGTGATCTAAAGACCAACAGAGTTGGGCCCAGTTGGGCCAAAAAGAGCCACGTGACACTATGTTAGGGAAGGCTTTTTTTTTTTTCCACTTGTTTTCAGCTTTAATCATGACACCTTCCTAGCCCAAGAAGCTATCAACACACCATGAGCAGAACATGTCTTTGAAGCGTGTGTGTGTGTGTGTGTTTTAATTAAAGTGTGTTTGACACACAATGCTACGTGAGTTTCAGGTGTACAACACTGGGATTCAACAGCTCTACGCCAACCCTACATTTTGTGTTCGGCTCACTACAAGTATGGCTCCCATCTGTCACCATACTATGCTATTATGATACCAATGATAATACCATATTCCCTATGCTATACCTTTCATCCCCAAGACCTGTTCATTCCATAACTAGAAGCCTGTACCTCCCACTCCTCTTCATCCATTTTGCCTATCCTGCCAACCCCCTGTCCTCTAGCAACTATCAGTTTATTCTCTGTATTTGTAAGTGTGTGTCTGCTTTTTTTGGTCATTTGTGTTTTTTTGTTTGTTTGTTTAGATTCTACATATAAGTGATATCATATGGTATTTGTCTTTCTCTGACTTATTTCCCTTGGCATAGTACTCTCTAGGTCCATGTTGTCACAGATGGCAAGCTCTCATTCTTTTATATAATATTCCATTGTAAGTATACACCACATCTTCTTATTCCATTCATCCACCAATGGACACTTGGGTTGCCTCCATATCTTGGCTATTGTAAATAATGCTGCAGTAAACATAGAGGTGCATGTATCTTTTTGAATTAGCATTTTCATTTTCTTTGGGTAAATGCCCAGGAGTGGAATTGCTGGATTGTATGGTATTTCAACTTTTAATTTTTTGAGGAAACCTAGTGGTTTTCAGAGTAACCAGGATATATTTGTGCTGGTCCAATCAGTGAGATGGCTGGGCCAAGTTAAAGACAGATAAGGGAATATAACCTCAAAATCTTAATTTCATGAGCATTTGGTGAGCAAATCAATTATACTGAGTAGAATTTGAAGAGTGTTAAGTTCTGCATCTTTGTGGGAAGACTCTGTGTTGTTATCTAGAATTAGCAGGTGCCTGACATAGTGCCCTCTGTCATAGCTATTCTCTCAATGAATGAATGAAGAAATTGTTTTAGAACCTAATTATAGGAAAATTCTACTGCATGGCTTTTAAACAGAAACATATCAGATAAATTTAGGGGACTTAGGAAGGAAATCAGTATTGCTTTAAATGAAGCTCACATTAGTAAAATTAGTAAAATTCTCCTAAGAAACGGGTAAAAATATATTTCCCAAAGGTGACCACTGGGTAAAGTGGAAAGGCTAGAATTCTGGTGACCCAGATCCTAACTTGCTAACTAGCTGTGTGATTCTGAAAAGCCACTTCCTGTCAGTGCGACTTGGTTTCCTGAACCAAAATAAGAGATCGATTCCAGCAGCTAAATTTGGCAATTGACAGGACAAAGAAAACAGAATATACAGGGAAATTGGAAAAAGTGAGGAACTCAGAATAAACAAGACAATGATTTCACGGTTTAGATTTCGTGCTTTTAATTTAGAAGCCTATCAACATATGCCAGTTAAACTCACCCTACCGATCAGATCTAACTTAAAGTGACTGAGGTGCCCACCTCATGTATTTTTACGAGCCTGCAGCCACGACTCCTTCAAATGGGAGGTTGCCTTCTGTGGGTCTACACAAAGCACGGTCTCGATGGAGGTAGAATTAGAATGGTTTCCTTCCTGCAATTTAAGTATTCTGACCTAATGCCGAGAACCCTGAGAGCGCAACAAAAGATTTGGGAGAATATTTTCACTGAAGTGACACTGGAGGGGGGTACCAGGCCGACTCCTGACTGAGTTATGGCACAGACAGAGCCCAGAGACTTGGCTTTTCTCTGTGGCCTTTTCAACTGATGACTCTCACCAAGACTGTAAAAGCCAATGATCCCTGCTCCATCCCCCGCCCCATCCCTCTGTGGAGAATTATAATATGATTAAATACTCTTAATTATCCACACACACTGACATCCTGAGGAAACTGATGAAAACTACCTGGCAGAGAGCACAGGTATGTATTAGCTCCAACCATCTGGGGCCTGCGGGGGCACTAACCACAATCCTTGACTTTTACTCCCCAAGTGAGATGTCATTCTGAGACCATGTGTGTGGTCAGTTAAACATGTGTGTTTCAGTTTGGCTGAGTGAACATGATCTGCAATTTCACTCTGGTCCCCTCACATTCTTAGCTTTTTGAGATGACCAAAAACCCCTGTCACAAAGGAGCAACTGGGAAGGAAAGAAGCCTCCTCCCTGGCCCAGTAGAGCCAGAAAATGCTACATGGTTTCCAGGAGCTGCTTAGAAGCCCACTTGAAGCTCAAGAACATCTCCAGAACCCTGGGGCTTTAAGAAAGAGGCAATTTAAGAGAATGACAGTAAACTAAAAGCCTGGAACTTCAGGAAGTGGTTCCAGGGACAATGAGTATATACAAATGATGTGGGATCACTTTTTCCAGGCCATCCTCTGCCACAGACAATGCAGTCAGATGACGATAAGTAGCATTTATGAGTATGTGAGCACACACGCTATGTTTATAAATACCACAGCAGCGACCAACAGTGGAAGAGGGTGAGTGGATCCCTTTGTGACCTGCAGCCTGTCTCTTCCCTGTGGCAGCTTCACCACACCCATGGGAGCCGAGCTCACCAACCAGCCCAGCAAGAGCTGCCTTGATCAAAATGTGATGTCCCTGGTCACTGATAGTTCTCTTGGGATGTAAAAGGAAAGGAGCCAAACCACACTACAGGAGAAGCAGACGAAACATCTCTTCTCTTCCCATTCAGACAGATCCTCACCACAGAAATCGTCTTCCCACCAACTCTTCTGCTCTCCGTTCTAACCTTCTGACTTGCTTCCATGTATCTGCCTTGCTACTCACACTTCCCACTCCTCCAGCATTTCCCATCTCTCCCTATGGGTAGGGGTGAGTATTTCAGTTAACTCCGGGCAGACCAAGTGACATCATCTCCCATATCCACTCTGAAGCCTAGGAAATGGATCAGAGACAGGAAAGGAGATAATCCCAGAAAGGGGATTTTCTCTGCCGGTCTCCCAGTGTACCTCTCTCTCAGTAGTTCCCTGTTCTTTTCCTTTTAAAGCACTTAGCAGTCATGGAGCAAATCCTGTCGACTTCGAGCTTGAAAAAATGTTGGCAAAAATCTGTATAGCAAAATCATCTCTGATGTACGAATTTTTATCAGAAGGATGATAGAATTTTTTTTAAAGATGTATTTATTCAGCCAGTTATCTTCCAATAAATATTTACTTGAGTAATTTCCATGTACCAGGAACTGGGCTGGGTGAGACCGGCTATGGGTCTGTGGTAAATAATGGCATGTGACTTCTGTCAGGCTGAGTAAGCCTGGCAATGTCAGTCTATCCTTGAGTGAGAAGCTCCACTTAATGATTTCCTAGAACAAATAACAGCGGAAAACACAATATGGCGAACAGCTACCCAATATATCTTTGTTGCTGTTATGGGATGAAGACACATTGTTGGCAAGAACACATAAACTGAGTTCCCACTAGACACCTCTCTGAGTCTGAGCATCCTCATCTATGAAATGGGCGTCAAGCTACTGGCTTCATTGATCCCACAAGCCATAAGTGAGAAGCAAAAGAGATAATGTCTGTAAGAGTGAAATGCAGACATAAACTACTGTCATGATTGCTCAGTCTTGAGGTCACTAACAAGAGTAGCTCAACTCTTCACTTCAACCAACACAGAAGCTCTTCTAGAGGGAGGTGGGCTCAATGAGATCAGTCACCAGTAAACTAAATCAGTCCTAAAGGGAATGAGAAATAGCTACTGGCAGAAACATGCTCTGTATAAATTAATACCCAGTGACTGAAAACAGGGAATATTTCAGTTATGAAAACAAAAAGAAGCCCATGTGCTAACAGACTTCAACATAGTGGGGTGGTCCCCAACTAATTAGGTCTGGTAGGATGAGGATAAGAGAGTTAAAGCTAATATTTTGTCCCACCTCTATATCTGGTTTATGAGCCTATGGAAACAGTCTGGTGCTTCTCAAACCGGAGTGATATATGGACTCCTTCGGAAGGGAAAAAATTATTCGATATTTAAGAACCTCCAGGAGAACTTAGCACCTAGGCAACCTTAGACCAGGTTTCAGGAATCAACTTAAGAAACTTAAGATTTACTTTTGAAAAATGTCTTAATTGCTAAGGATTGCCTTTATGATCTTTCAAGCAAACACATAAAGAATGTAAAATCCCAAAGAATACGCAGACCCCAAATCCCCGCAGCCCCCAGTCTGAGAAGTACTGACTTCTGTCTCACCCTTTCTTTTTTATGGATGAAGGAACTTGGGGCCTGTGAAGACAAAGTGACTCTCCGAAGCCACACACATGGCTCTTAGCAAAAGTGAGCCATTAGCCCAGCTCGTCTACTTCTACAGCAGGGCACTCTCCATCTTTCGACAAGGCCTCCTCTGTCTGCAGCCGAGCTCACTCCAGACGGATACTGGTATTGTGTTAACCCAGAGACAGGGAAGCAGATGGAGGCTCGGAGGTTTGAAGGGGAGGTGATGTGGGTGTGGCTGAGGCAGGACATCACTGCGGCTCCTCCACTCGAGAGCGAGTTTGTTAAGAAACCCATTTCCAAGGCCAGATTCTTTCGCTCACCATTGAAACAAAGAAACTCTGGGTGGAAAGCTCAAGCAGTCTGAATAGTGGTAGAATTTCTGCTTAACAAGTTTGGGCAGAAAAGTAGGAAGAATACCATCTCAGGCTGAAAACTGGAGAGGAACTGCAGAAGGCATGAGGTTATAATTCAGGGTGGCCAATTTAATCAGCTCATATTCATTAAACACCCACATCCACATGATGCTTTACAACAAACCCTTTCCTCACTCTGAAGCATCCATGGGCCTCTTTGAAACGGGCCACCCTGTACATGTTGGGAATCTGGCCAAGGTGTTAAGGCAACTGCCTCCCTTCCTAAGAAAAATAGGGTAGATTTTTAGACAACCACAAGTAAAGGTTAAAGCCTCTAGTTTTACATCCTATCTGAAAGCTGGGAAAGACTTGGGGAATCTGTTTTCCAGGAGTCGGTTCTTAGAGCTCAGTAACATATTAAACCCTTCCATTTTGGCCCAGAAATATCTGTACTATCTACCGTCTCAGACTTTACCCTGCAATTTCCCTGGACGCGTCTCCCCTCCTAATTAGAGCTGAACTCAAGCGCTTTATTAATATTCCCACATAATGACCCTTATGAAGCTTTATGGCCCTTGAGTTATGTCTAATTAGCCAATCAGCGATTTTGGTCACTTCTGGCCTTTGGATAATGAACTCATTGAAACTACAGAAAGCATCCTTACCTCTGCCTATTGAAACTGCCAAAAATATCTTCAGCTTTACTGATTTATCAAGCAACTTTTGATTGCAATCTGATGAGGCAGCTGACTGGGCCCACTCCCTTGACATTCCCCTGGAGCTGGGCTTAGCAAGATTCTGGTATCAGGTGGTCTCTGAACACCACGGAGCAATGCAACACAAATGATCCCACTTGGGTCCCTGCCCAACTGTGTTGGCAGGTGCTCTGACTATTCCAAGATATCCCGGATACTTCCAAAGATGGTGACCCACACAGGAGCATAGCAGGTCATGAGGAAAGACTAAAAATTTGCCCTGACATCAGACCATTCTCTGATAAATTTCTCCTTCCTACATGATGATATCCACTAGAAGTCCCCAGGAAGCTCAAGACCTTCTAATTACAGCTTATAACACAAAGCACACAGTAGGTGTTCAACTAGTCATTGCTGAGTGATTGGTTGTTTTTGTTTTAATTTGGGTTAGTTTCAACAGGTGGTTTAGAAAGTGAAATGGGTTCAAGAAGTAGTAGATACAAAAGGAGAGGCAGCATAGCTTGTTTGCAGTGACTCTGTGTGTCTTCAAAGACATGAACAAGGAAAAATAGGTATTTGTCAAGGCAGTTAGGCATATAGCCATAAGAGCTATAACATAATAGGGCCACTTTAATAACACCATCACTTTTTATAAAGTCCTTAGCTGGTCATTTGGTCTTTGTCTTGGGTATGCATGGAATAAATAGCAGGTGTTGTATCAGGCAATGTCCCTCTAGTTCAGGAGTAAGTCTGGGGTCCCTGGATCCGTAGGAATCCTCTAGCTTAAGAAACAGAACATTACCAATATTCTGAAAGCCTCTTATATAATCCCTCCCCATTGGCATTATCTTTTCTCCCAACAAGAGTTAACTTTCATTCTAAACTTGGTGATTTTCATTCAAGCTCTTGTCAACAGTTCAAAAACCCTGCCAAATTTACACAGGATAAGGCTTCCCAAGCCAATACAAGGAAGAAATTTCTTTTATTTTTCACTGGAATCAAATCAGCTAATTCATTAATTTATTCAACAATGGTTTCCCAAGTACCCACTGCATGTCAAGCAAAGACCTGGGCACTAGGGAAATAGCTGTGTAAAAGGCATGGTCCGAACAAAACAAGTGTGGTCCCTGTCCTCACAGAGCTCAAGGGTCCTCTGGGAGGTGTGTCTGGCGCAGTCACCTGGTAGGGAAGGGCATCCCTGAGAAAATACCATAGGTGGAGATCAGAGGCAGAAGATCCAGCACCAGGTGTCAACAAAGAAAGGGAATCCTTATTTAACCTTCATAGTTTGTTTACTAGGCCCAAACCTTCAAAATGCAGGGTCTATAAAGAGAAATAGAGTAAACAGTGAAGAGTTTGGAAGCCATCGCTCCAGGGTGACCCACTAGCCACAGAAGCTGGGATGGAAGAAAGAGCGCATTAGGCCAATTCAGCTTTACCATCACACACAAAGAGATGAAGAAAACCCCTTGCACCCTGGCTCCTAACTGCCATTGCCCAAGATCAAGCCGCAGAGCAGCTCCAGGTCTAAATAGGGTGGTGCCGTTCTCGTTGTAGAAGCAGTTCCTTCTCCACTAACCTTTACAAACCATGACTGTGTCAATTTTTCCAGGCAGGAGAAATGGGTGGAAAGCCAGGCCACATCTTAATAGGGCCCGGGTGAGCTAATGGCTGTGATTATTTCATTGTCTCGGATTCACGCCAGCCCAGGCTCATCAGATACAGGCATGATCCAGGAGAAACATGACCTCACTTTCGACATGGGACTGCACAGTCAGATGCCAATAGGAATTTAGCGATCCCTTAACGCAGGTAAAACTGAGCTCTTTACGGTTCCAGCTAATGAGAAGCATACCAAAGTTACCTAAAACAGTAAAGCTAATATTGACATTAACATACTAGATACTGTTAGGGTAGGGGAAGCCAGGAAAAACTTCTGAGACCATCTGTGCTAAGTGTGTCACATCCATAATAAGGTACGCATTTAAGATAAATTGCCATCTCTTTAAATGATTAAGTACCAGATTTATAGAAAGCTATAACCCCACTGGGACTGCAGGGTTGTTAAGTAGTTAGGGCTATAAAGGTGAGAATCTCAAGATTTCAGTTGTGTCACTAATTGTCCACTGACTCGCAAAAGTCTTTGCCAAGGTAAGTTTTGTGCTTCAGTTTTACCGACAAGAGAAAATTTCCCAGCAGTTCCATCACTGAGATTGCACAGCTGTGAGAAGAGCAGGGGTTCTGCAATAAGAAACGTACATGCATTCATGGATTCGTTTTCAGAACCTTCTACTGTACCAGGCCAACATCTACTAGAAGACCCTGGAAAGCACAACACAAGGCTTGACACATTTTAATTGCAGCTTACAGCATGTTCAATCATTAATCATGCAATACACTTCTTTTGTGCCCCTACTATGTGCCACAGAAAGACCCTATTCCAGACACTAGGGACACAACAGCGATTAAAAACAGACTCTCTCCCTGCTCCAATAGAGCTTAGATTTTGCTAAGGGAAGCACCAGAATTGACTCTTAACTCCTTTGTGAGCCGTGGCACTGGGCAACTCACTTAATCTCTCTGTTAAGTCTCATTTCCTCATGTGTATAATGAAGACAATATAAACTTTCTAGTATGTTAACATGCCTAAAATTATATCTGACACATATGATGTGTCTAAGAAATGTTGGTTCTTTTCCTTCCTTTCTCCAAATCACAAAGAAGATAATAATATTTACAGAGTTTCAATAAAAGATGTTTTACAGATACAAATAACCAAGACATTATTATCACCGACTACGTGATAGGCAATGTGGTATAGTGGAAAGCTGTCCAGCTTTGGAAACAGAGAGACCAGAGTTAAATTCTTGACTCTCCCAGACTGGATATGTGGCTTTGGGCTATTTAAACCTCTCTGGGCCTCCATGTCCTCATTTGTGAAATCACAATGAGAGAGCAGTTCTGAGGATTGAATAAGATGATAAATACTACGTACCTAGGGTAATCAGTAAGCAGTTGCAAGTAACTAGGTGATTTGCCAGTAATGAGGGAACATGCACACGGAGCCCATCTCAAAGAAATTGGTTTGATTTAATTATCATAGTACTATTTGTACATACTTTTTTCTATTTACTTCATTTATTCACAGAAACACAAAAAATATATATCAAAAGAAAATATCAGTGCCCTAAGAATGGCATACATAACAGCAGGGTTCCTGGGGAGAAGTCCTCAAAGGGGACATGAAAAGGTAATGCATTACCTTAAAGAGGGAAGTTCTGGGGGCACCTGGGTGGCTCAGTGGGTTAAAGCCTCTACCTTTGGCTCGAGTCATGATCCCAGGGTCCTGGGATCGAGCCCCGCATGGGGCTCTCTGCTCAGCAGGGAGCCTGCTTCCTCCTCTCTCTCTCTCTCTCTCTCTCTCTGCCTACTGGTGATCTCTGTCTGTCAAATAAATGAATTAAAAAAAAAAAAAGTCTTAAAGAGGGAAGTTCTGCTTGATTCTCATGTTGCTATTCTTTCAGGGACCTCAAAAGAGAAAGAGGTATCTCCTTTAATTTCACTATTTCTTCTTAATCATCTTAATCATTATTCCTTCTTAATCGAGTCCAGCTTTTTTACTTTCTAGTGAGCAGAACACCAAGCAAGGATATTAGAATATCAGAAATCTAATTAACTGCTGTATACAGACAGCATTTGAGCAGAATTCAAATACCTTCTGGAAAGCACAATAGATAAATACTAGCTGGGAAGTCCTCTAGTCAATATTCTCCTTCCCTAAGCACCCACTGTTAGGTCTGTAGTATATGCAGGTATGAGATTCAAGAGTTCTTTCACAAATATGAAAGAAGCATAATGTGGAGAATGATGATTTAATTAGTTTGTTCAGTAAATGTCTCTAAGTACCTTAGTGAGGGACAAAATGAGCTGAGTCAGCCCTGGACAGCTGGGAAATATGCCTCAAGTCCTATGACTTGATCCAAGTGGGGATCATGGAAAGAAGCAAAGGCTCTGAGAGCCTCCTTCTCCACACACCCTACTGGGGCAGGGGAGTCCTCAGAGGGGGTTCACCTAACACAGCCACCAACATTTTATCCCTTCTTCATAGAGATCACTTCCACTAGCTCACAGAGTTGGCACCCACTTAGGGAGTCTTATCCTTTTTCAGAACTCTCTCTCTCTCTGCTGGGTAAATTACCAAGTCTAGACTTAGCATCTATTTTCTCATGAAACCATGAAGGAATCCAAGGTAGTGGTGGCAAAGTATAAAGACTATCTGGCTATTCTATCAAATCTTCTCCAGTTTCCAATATTTCCCTCTTGTTCTTCACTTTCCGCTGACCATCTCATGTCTTATTTCACTAAGAAAAGTGAGGCTATCAGAAGAAAACAACATCATCCTCGTATCACCAAATCTATTAGCCTGCTTTGCAGTTATACTCATGTAATCTTCCTTTTTTTCTATTCCAATAGATAACCAGTCCTGCTTCAACCTAAGTTCTGCTTCCACCTGCTTTAACCGAATCAGCGTGGACTTGTACCCAACCCTTCCTACATTCTCTAGGTCCTTGCACTAGTGGCATCTTATTTTCTCTCCAACATTATCACATTTTCCCTTTCTACTAATTATGTTCATCACTACAAAAATTAAAATAAAAAATCTTTGACTACTCCATTTCCTTGTTTCTAGCCATAGCAAAACATGTTTAAAAAGTTGTCCTTGTCCTCTGTTTTTACTTCCTTGCCTCTGATTCTTTCTTCAACCTACTCCAATCAGGCTTAAATCCCTAACACTTCCCTAAAAAACATTTTTTCAAGGTCACCATTGACTGTATCTGCCAAATCCAAGAGTCAACTCTCAGTCCACACCTCCCTTGATTTCTCAGCAGCATTAGGTCTGGCTCCTTTCTTCTTGAATGACTTTCTTCATTTGGCTTCCAGAAAAATCCCATGCTCATGGATTTCCTCCCACCTCACTATCCCTTCCCTCCCAGGCTCCTTAAAGATCTCCCCTCTTCTCGGCTTCTAAGTGTTGTTGTACCTGCAAGATCAGTCCTTAGCCCTTTCCCTATCTTCAGTTCAGCCCACTCTCCTGGCCTCCAGACTCATATAGTCAGCTGTCTACCTGACATCTCCACTTGCCTGTTTAACAGACATTTCAAACTCAACTTTTCTAGGACAGAAATCCCTCCCTGTTCTCCTCCATCCAATCTGCTCCTCTCCTCAACAAAGTTAGATTTTTGGGGGCTCAATAATAACTCCATGGAACTTCATGGGAAAAAAATAAAACCATTTCCAGAGTCACCTAGATTCCAAAATCTAGAGACAAGTCTTGATTTTTTTAAATATTCACACTTCATCATTCAATCTATCTGCAGGTCTTTTAAGCAGTTTCTTCAAAATTTATTGTGAATCTAACCACTTCTCACCCCCTCCACCACAACCACCTGGCCCAAGCCACCATCATCTCTCACATGCATTAGTGCTGTGTTTCCTAACTAGCCCTTAACTTCCACTCTGCCCCCTATATAGTCCATATTCCATACAGCAAGCTGAATGATCTTTCTAAAATGTACATCATGTCACGTCCATCCCTAGCTTAAAACTTTATGTCATGCTTATAATAAAGTCTAAACTCCTTCCTTGCTTTGTATTTCCTAGTCCATACTTACCTCTCCATCCAACTCACCTCAAGTCATTGTGAATATAAAACTAGATAGACAAAGGAACTTTAAAATTACTAGGCACCATAAGTAGATGATGTTGTTACAGTTCTATTGGATCGGTTGCCCTCTGGGAAAGAATTTAAATATGTCTTCTAAACATAAACTGTAATTCCTGCCAATAGCTGTATATTATTACAAACAGATTGTGTAACAGGCAAATTCTTTCATTCTCATTAATGGGTTCAGTCATTACCCTTTTGCTATATATTTAACTTTGTCTTTTTCCCCTTCTGGATGTGGGATGTCCCTTGCAGGAAACAGCAGCTGTGTCACTAACCCTGGACATGGTCCAAGGCCATTTCCATATCCTGTGGGAGAAGCATCCCCTCAAAGTTTGTTTTTGCAGCACAAAGTAGAAGAAAGACCATTTTTAAAAATATACATTGTGTATAGCAGTTTTTGTCCAGAAGTGACTTCTGTATGACCCGGAAAGATGACTAGGTCTCCAATTTTGCAACTTGTACTGAGCTAGTCATTACAATTATTCCATCCATTACTTGGATGCAGTAGGCTCCGTAATGGAATCTAGCAGCCAGAAATAATGTATAATGGCTTAGGAGGGAAAATGAAGGATGTGGCACCCATTTTAAAGAACAGGAGTTTACAGAAGAGGAAAGTCATTGACTGAATTGCCCCAAAATTCCAAAGCCAAGCAGCTAACATTTTTTTTCCCTTCAAAAGGGCAGAATGCCAGTTTCACATCTTACCCAAGAAGGAACAACAGTATGACCAGAAGAGAATCTTAGAAAACACAGCAATATGTTGTGGATCACCAATACTACTTCCTGACTTCTAATTTTCTTAGGGAGGTTTTCCGTAATTCAACTCAGTGGCCCCGATCTGTGCAAGAGCTGGTGTGCAGAGGTGCAACATGCCAAACCTGATCCAATGCCAAGAAAATCCTGATGGTGGTTTCCTAAACGAGTTTCTGACTTTCACAAATAGCCAAAACCATTGGCACTAAGCTATTTGCCTTAAGTGACTTTTATTTTTAGATGAAAAGTCAACAAACACACGAACAATCTGGGGATTCAAGCAATGAGCCCAATGGGTGATATCAATATGGAGTCATGTCTCAGGTCCCAAGAGGGGATGAATCACTGGCCTCCTCAGGACAAGCCAGAGCTGATTGCAGGGAGGAGAGCTGGGTACTGGCTAAACTGGACAGCCAAAGGATGCAGGAGGCTGTTGCATTTCATGGTCACCATCTCATTGCACACAGAGGGGGCAAAAATACAATAAAACTAAAAAAAAAAACAGAGAAGAAGAGAACACATTCCACAGGTACCCTGAAAATGAGCCACAAAATCCTAATGTGATTTTGCAGTCACCCTTCAGATGTTTGCAATCTATTTCATTTAGCCTCCTTCAGGCTTTCCCTTCTAATTCTTAGACTGCACATCTCTCTTCCAAATTCACTGCTCTTTTCCCCTTCTTTATGTTCCCTACTTTCGGAAATAGGCATGGCTTTCTTGTCTTAGGACTTCAAATGATTTATCTCATTCACCACTTTGGGGGTGAAGTAAAGACACTGGAGCAGCTTTGGTAACAGATAAGCAGCACACATACTGCCACTCCCTCTGCATGGAGCCCAAGGTCGCTGCCACTGGACGGTTACAATACAGCAGCCCAAGCCACCACTATTGACCATTTGGAGTAGAATGGAAGATGGAACCTATCTGCCGTTTCCGGCTAGAAGCATCCAGGCAGGATGGTGCAGAAGGAGCAAGGGGAGGAGGAGGAGGAAGAAACACATCTTCTCTATAGGAAGAAAAACATGATCAATGACAAACCCAAAACAAATACAAGAGAATTCAAATGTCTGCCTTTGCTCTTATAGGTGGACATAAACCTGAAGAAATAGCTCTGCTGGGAAAGAGTATGCCTACGAGGGAGGATGTGGGCTTTGTCTCGTACTGGCTGCCCTGGGATTCTGAGGAATTTATTTCTCTTCTCTGAGACTGTTTACTCACTTGTGACTATGCAGGTAAAATAGCTGCTTTACAGGTTTCTGTAAAAATTACAAGAGAAAAATGAAAATAAATACTTGGGTCATGATTAAAGATAACTCCTATTCTGATTAGCCATCTGGTGTCTTATTTCTTAGAAGCAACTCTACCCAGCTTTAGTAATATTTCCTTAGTGAAAAAACACCACCTTTAAATTGAATCAGCAATAAATAAATAGTAGAATTCTGCAAACTCTTTCTGGCATCCAGATAGATCAATAGCTATTAAGATAAGAATCAATTCTAGGGCGCCTGGGTGGCTCAGTGGGTTAAGCCTCTGCCTTTGGCTCAGGTCATGATCTCAGGGTCCTGGGATGGAGTCCTGCATCGGGCTCTCTGCTCAGCAGGGAGCCTGCCCTCCCCCCCTCCGCCCCCGGCCTGCCTGTCTGCCTACTTGTGATCTCTGTCTGTCAAATAAACAAAATCTTTAAAAAAAAAGAGAGAGAGAGAGAGAGAGAATCAATTCTAGAATGTTCCCCCATGAGCTCTTCTTTTCTATGTGGTTGCCAGAGATCTCAGAATTTCATACTCTTAAAGATACATTTCAAAACAATGCATTTTTCAAAAGTTTTCCTTTGCTTCCCCTTTTCTACCCAAGTTGTGACTCCAACAGTTGCCTCCATCACAAAAAATACCATTTCTTCAGGACCCAACAGAACCACCTCTTGATCCCTCTCCTCCAAGAGAAGATGATGATTTTGGCCTGCATCTTTTATCTGGATCATACTGATCACAAACTTTAGCCTTTCTGAATAACGTTTTCCAGTCCTGAATCCTCTGCCTAAAATACTCTTCTACATTTTTCTGCCTCATGGATTCACCTCTTTTCACCTCCATTAGCCTTCTCTGAACTTTCCCATTCCTAAGAAATAATGGCATCCTTCTCATGCATTCCTTCAATCCTTATAAGCCTGAATTTCAAATATCTCTTCATGGGTCTTACTCTAATTTATGTTTTCTTTGTATTTTCAAGTCTGGTATATAGTTATTATTAAATAAATTTTGAATAAGCAAATTAATGAATGAACTAAGTACTCAGCTTTTCAAATGGCTCCTTACAACTCACACACAAGGGTATAGGTCTCTGCTAAGTCTTGGAGTCCTCCAAATCAACTGTAAAAATAGGATAGTGAGCTTTCCATTTCATAGATACCATCTAATTCAGTCTAGATAATAAAACTATTACCAAGGAAATGAATATCAAGCACAATTTGAAAAATATTACTGGCATCATCTTTTAGTTCCGACTATACATCTCATGAATAGTTTTATGAAGTGGCCATTTTCTAAAGGCTTTTACGTCGCTCGTCAAACTGGACCAGACACAATTACAAGGATTCCACAGCAGTCTGCAGTCCCTTCCTGCATTTTATAAAGAGCACTTCAAAATGCTCTGGAAAAATCTGTTTTTACATCCCAAAGCTCCTGAGAGTGAAATGTTACAGTTGGAAGCTGCCTGAAGTTCATTTATACACTGAAGTTATTAATCCCCTTCTTATATGTTTGATATAAGCCCTAGGGCACTTGGGAGAGTGATCCAATTACCCAATTCAGAGAATTGCCCTTTTCTTTCAACCAAGTTCAGAGCTCTGAAATTTTGTCCCACCAATGACTTTTTGTTTCAGTCAAACAAGGTCACGGAAGAGGCCAATATCTGCCAAGGCCAACAGGGGTTTCATTTACATGCCCACTAATGCGAGCAACATAAGAACCTCTTGAGAGCATTCAACTAGGGTGTGGGACAACAGCCTGTTATTTACTTACCAGCTCCCAAAGCTACCACAGGCAGTTTCTTGCTATTCAACATTTTTGGCTACCATTTTGGACTTAATCAAACTCATCTTCCATGCATCTGGAAGATGCAGTGGAATTTGCCAGTAGGCAAGGAACCCCTAGGGATACGTTTGGATGAGTCTTGAGGGAAGGTGGCTCCACCAGGCACAATCTGCATTTCCTTAGAGTTGAACATTTCCAAAGATGGCCCCTTCATGACAGTAGATCAGCAGTTTTCTTTTACGGTTCATCATCTGGCACAGACCTATATTAGTTATTTTTATTTGCTTATATTTGTTGTTTCCTTTATAATAAATATTAAAATATGAGTTGGTCTACTTTAGCTAAGACTGGAACACTTCCAACATGGCCAGAGAGAAGATGGTCTGGCCAATGTCCTGTCACTGTCAGAGATACAGGCTATCTGTTGGGGTGGACTGTGGTGTTTGTTGTTTGAAGCTAATGAACAACTGAGAATAAGCAGTTAGCAGACGGTCCAGAGAAATAAGGCAAGATGTCAATCTATTTACCAAGATTTCCAGGACTCCCACTTTAGAATTTGTGAACAAGTCAAATGACACTAAGGTTAAGAGAAAAGCTCATCTTAGGAATGTTTATTAAATTCAAGCATAACTAGTTATTAAAAAAAATGTTTCTTCAATTTACCAAATAGTGATACCAGTCTTTGAACTGTTCTGTGTTTGCAATACAGCAATCAACAGAAACATCTGGAAAACTGTCCTTCCTGCCTGAGTATTTCACAAATGTATTAAAATTATCACTGGAAAAAAGTCAGGAAATGAAAAGGGAAGGGAAAAAATATTATATTCTTCCAGTGGCCCAATCATAAAGGCAATAGTTTTTGCATCTGATATGTCCAAGAGGTGACAAAATTTTATAAACAGTTGGAGATAAGACCGATAAAAAGCAAAGGAAGAAAAGATAGCTTAAAATAGAATTTAGAGAGTCATACAGTTTCTGAAACATACTGCTCAAATGAGAGAGTATCTTGTTTTGGGAACAAGAGGAAAGAATTAATAGACCCTACTTAGTTAATGATCTGGTCAGCGAAAGGCCCTGGGTTTTAATCGCAAGCCTTGAAATTCATCATGTGGTCTGGGAAAGGCTTACTCTACCACCTAACCTCAGTTTCTCCAGATGAAATACGTACATTGTCTGAGACAGCATGAGTCACCAAACAGAACGACTTTGAAAATAATACTGCTGGCACATGCAGACTCTGAGGTTCAACTGCTTCAGCGGTCCGGAGAGCTAAAACCCCGGACAGCCTAAGACAAAGGGGAGAGTTGCATGCTTTCTAGCAGGGCAATCAAGGTGTGGGTAGACATCATCTCACATCCTTCCTCGTTAAACAGCTAAACTGAGCACAGAACCTAACTCCAATAGTCCGTAATTCATGCGCAGGCCTCTGCCTTCCTTCGTGGTCCCCGGAAGCTCTGGCATTAAAGCCGCTGTTCTGTTCTGAGGCAACCCACAAAGTACTCTTCCCTTCCACTTCACTTTCACTTGGCTGTGAATTCCAGCCCCGGGTATCCAGTCCCAAGCACGTTCTTCGGGCCCAGGATAGGATGAGAAATGTGTCGGCTCACTAAATCCCTGGTGTACTCACCCCAGAGTGGCCTCCCCACAGCTGAGGGAAGTCAGATGCCAACATGGAGACACAGGCATCTCTCTGCTCCAACACCTGCCAATTCCTGCCTGAAACTATCCAAAGAACGCTGGGGTCTAGGGAGCAGGAGTGGGAAAAGGGGAACTGGCAGGAGGGAAAACACGATCCTGGTCTCAAAACAGCAATAAAAATAAAATTAAACCCTCCCCCACACACATAAGATTCTTTATGTCTTCAATTGAAGCTGCCTGAGTACTTCACACTGGAACTACGTGCAAAGGGATTTTCTGCACAAACAAACCACACACACAACAGACCTTACTGCTCCCTTGAAGGGGCTTATTTAAGGCCAAACAAGGCCTCCCATCATTCCTGGGAGAGATCATTGTCCCCCTTGTTGCCACAGCGCCCTGTGAGGCTGTGGGAAACAAATGACCTCAGAGGCACTGCAGTGTGTGTCACTGCAAAAGAAAAGAGAAGCGAGGGGGCCGGGGGAAGGAGGGGGGCTGCTGGCGAGCGGAGCCCTCCGTGGTGCAGCCGCCCTCCAATGGTATCCCTCCAGGCACAGCAGGAAGGAGGCGCGAGGGCCCCAGGAGTCTCCAGCCAGCCAGTAACGGGATTAAGCTCCCATTCCCCAGAAGCAAAGCGTCTTTCTGGATGTCCTGCTGCTCGTCCTGATCAATCTGGCCTCTAATTGGCCCTCCTCACAAAGTGCCCACTGACTGCTAGTGTCTCACTTTGTTTAATGGGTGTCTTGAGTCAAGACGGGGCCCTCCTGAGGCCCATGCGGGGCGAGTGGTGGCGGAGGGAGGGGAGAGGGGAGAGCCAGGCGGGGGAGTGGGCTATCCGGGGAGGGGGCAAGGGACAAACAAACGGGCAGCAGTCCAGAGAGACGGCAGCCCGAGGCAGGGCAGGGGGAGGAGGAACACAGGATGGGGAAACAGAGCTGGTGTTAGCACTGAGCAGACCTCTCCCGGGGGGCAGCAGACTTGGGCTTGGGCACTGGGGACGGAAGCCCGTGCTGCCTTCCTCTTGCTCAGGGCGCAGGCCTCCAAACAGGCCGGCAGTGTGGCCTGAGCTGGCCTTTCTGTAGCAGCTCTCACCCTAACACATCATCGATTTTACCTCTACTTTAAGGACCTCTGTCAGTTCCAGCGATTTCCATCTTATGTGTAGGCACGCAGAAGCATAACAGTGAAGGGCGGTCTCTGAGTCTTTGTAAGTGACACCTTTACCTTCAGCACACACAGAGACATCACCACACACACACACACACACACACACACACACACACACAAACACCAGTCTCTGTTTCCGGAGCTCCCTGGTAGGTTACAAGGCTTCTGGAAACATCGAGATGGAGCATCACCTTTACCATTCTGAGATGACACCCGCTCTGGCCCTCTGCTCCTAGTCCTCCTATCTGAACCACAGAGCTACGTGGACCTCAGGGTGCCCAGCAAAACTGTGGGAGGAGGACAAGAGCAGGAGTAGGGGAGCACAGCAGGGAACGAGGGAGTGAGGAGGCCTGCCTGAGTCGGAGCCTACGCCCCTGAAGGTGGTCCATTTCCACACTGGGGAGCATGTAGAAAACACAGAGAAACAGAAAGAATTAAAATAAAACGTTATATATTCATACATATACATAACTACATCATAAAGTTTATGTATGAAGTTCCTGTTATAGACGCGAGCATTATCTATGCAAATATGGAATGCGTGACTGTATACATTTCTTTTTACTGACGGTTTGATCACCTATGTTCATTCGCCAAATATTTACTCAGTGCATAGTACCCATTTTTGGAAAAGAGCTGCAAATACTGAGTTTATCTCTAAGCTTTGTTTTGGCCTCTATAAAGAGGGAGGCATGGTGTTTTGCGTCTCAAGGGTAACGAGACCGGTAAGGGCAGCTGAATATGAAAAACAATTTTGTACTAAAAACCTTTCCTCACAAAATAGCCTCAACTGTGCTAATACAGGTTTCTGCAGCAGCCTGGCAACTGGGAAATACTGGTTTGGAGAAGCTGGGTTTGGTGCACAGAGGTCCTGCCCATTTTGAGTTGTTTCCCAGGAATGCGGGACGCCTCTGGGTTGCCCTCCTTCCTCCTGGCGGTGTCTGAGGACGTGAGAGAGCACCAGAAGCTTCCACAGATACACTCAATTCCCTGAAAATATAAATGACAGATAAGAATGAGAAGGATTTGGTATAGTACTTTTCTATGAGGTTTCCATTAGGCCCTAGGCTTAGTATTTTTCAGATTATGAAAGAGCATAGGCTCCAGGACCAGAAGCTGGGACCCAAGCTCCCCAAATCAACCTCTCTGTTGTCTCCACCACCCTTCCTGGGAAATGAGGCTGGTGATGGTACCCACATCATCAGGCTATTGTAGGAATTATAATTATGCTATAAAAATATGAGTCAAGGGGCACCTGGGTGGCCCAGTCAGTTAAGTGTCTAACTCTTGATTTCAGTTGTGAGATCAAGCCCTGTGCAGGGCTCCACGCTGGATGTGGAGCTTGCTTAAGATTCTCTCTCTCGGGGCGCCTGGGTGGCTCAGTGGGTTAAGCCTCTGCCTTCGGCTTGGGTCATGATCCCAGGGTCCTGGGATGGAGCCCACGTTGGGCTCTCTGCTCGGCAGGGAGCCTGCTTCCTTTCCTCTCTCTCTGCCTGCCTCTCTGCCTGCTTGTGATCTCTGTCTGTCAAATAAATAAATAAAATATTTTAAAAAATACTTATTAAAAAAAAAAGATTCTCTCTCTCTCCCTGCCTCTGCTCTTCCCTCCTTCCCTCTAAAAAAATATAATATGAGTCAATACATGAAAATTTCTTATAATAGTGCTTGGCACATAGTTATTAAATATTAGTTGTAGCAATTATTAATCTTAATTAATGTATTTCCCTAGTTTCACCCCCTTTTAGGAATTTTAGTACCCCATTCAAGGATTAATAAACATGACAAGAGCTAACATTTACATTTTTTAGGAACTCACTACATACCAGGCACTAGGGGTCATTTATATGTATTATATGTATTTAATTCTTACTCCGTGAGGGAGGTCTGCAGGCATCATCTTAAGACCTCTGACAGAGGCTCTGTAATAGCTTGACCCATATGATATGGCTGATCTTCAACTGTTCTGGTTCTATAAAAACAATGACTTCTTTAATTTAGCCTAATTTCTTTCAGGTGACTAAAAAGAGATCAGGGAAATAAAGGCTAGTTCAAGAAAAGTAGATACCTGAGACAAGAAGGCTACCCTCTGCTCCATCCCCAGCCCTGGAGCTAAAACATGATGAGAGGGTATGGTTTCTAAAGGGAAACCAGAAGATAGGATGGTATCAGGTATAAAAGGAGAGCAACTAAGGGTCTAGGGAACCCAGTTAAAGGACCAAGCGTTAAAGGCATCAGAACAATATCCCCAGGCTCAGAAATCAATTTCAGGGCCATTCATTCAATCAACAGATACTTCCTGAGCATCTAATGAGGGGCCATGACCTAGAGTGGAAATGAGTAAGATCTGCCTTCCAACTTTGGTACGGTCATTGGCTAGTTATGACGCTGGCTGGGTTTCTTAACTCTGAAGCCTCGATGTCCCCATCTTCAAGCTGGAGATGGTGCCCGCTATGATGTAGGGTAACTGGGAGGATTAGGGATAACACCTGAGAGACACACATGGGACAGTGCCTAGCATGTGGCCTGTGCCCAGTAGAGCATATTACTATTACTGTTACTACTGCTGCCCTTGTTGCCACTGCTGCCACAGGCATTGTGTTACACACCCAAGGTTGCTCCTTGCTCTCACAGATGGCAGCCATGGAAGGAAGGCTCAGTGCATTTAGGGCAGCCTTTTATGGCCAGAGGACTTCGGCAGGGAAGGGTGGAGAGAAAGCATTCCAGGAGAGGGAGTGGCACCTGCGAAGTGGAGAAGCCCAACAGGCCGGCCCTGAGCTGGGAGGTGGGAAGCTGCTGAGGTTAAGAGTGTGTTTGGGCGGGGAGGGACAAGGAAGGAGACAAGGCCCCCCGGAAGGTGGCTGGGCCGCTGGACGGAGAAGAACACGTAAGAGCATATTCTCCTCTACATTCACCAGGAATTCAAGAACGAGGAAGATTAGACAAATTTTAGGAGATTTTTCTTTAAACTGCTGCAGAATTTGGGGGGGATTATTTGAGTGTTTGTTGTTCGAGACCAAGAAGCCTCATCCAGGCTGCCCAGGGTTCGCCTGCAGCCTGCGAACACAGAGAAAGGTCAAAAGTAAACAAGGAAAAAGTACCCAGGCCAAAGGCAAAACAAGGGTTGTTGTTTTTTTTTTTTTTCTTTCTCCTTCTTCCAGTCTCTGAAAGGACCTGTCTCTAAAGTCTCTATTTCAAACAAAAAGAACAGACCGTTCCAGCTTCTAAATATTGGCAGAGATGAACAGCCACTTTTTTTAGAGAAATAAAAAACACACCACCCACCACCCACAACTTTCAGCAACATTTTTGCCAGCAGCGTTCAAAATGATTCCCTTGAGTTAGCCCAGAGGAACCCTCAAAAGGTGAAAAAACGCGCAGATATGCATGGCTTCTGCGGGAGGTCATTGCCAGGCCCTGCTGCAAGGCTCCTGCCCAGCCCCCCTGGTGCTTCCCGGCGGCGGTGGCGGCGGCGGCAGCAGCTGTTGGTGTTCACCACTCAGCACCGAGAACCAAGAACAGAGGGGGTTTCGGCTTCATTCTCCCCAGAGACGGCCACCCACCCTCGCCCCCCACCCCACACCCGCAGAGCCCTCTCCCCAAACAACAAAACATGCTGCGTTTCCACAAGCTAAAAGGAATCCAGTCACCCAGAAAGGGAGACTTTATGAGCTTTCTGGGGGCTCTGGGCGGATGAAAGGGATTAAAGCAAGGTGTGCTTTATGTCTTTCGTAGTTGACTCTTGGGCTGCCCCATGGAGTAGCCAATTCCCCACCCTCAGACAGGTCTGCTTATTCCTGTGGGTGAGTTTTCTTTTTCCTTTCTGCTCCTCATGGTTTGTCGTGAGTTGGAGAGAGGATGCAGTAAAACGTCCATTTCAGATGCATCCTAAAACTCAGAGGGGCTGGCTGATGGCGGCTTTAAGCAGGTGCAGCACTCTTGGCTGTCCTGGCAGCTCCCCTGCAGAGAGGTTGCCAAGAATTCGGTCACTACTTGCTAGGACCGAAGCAGAGGGGCCCGGCCCAGGGAGACCTTCTCTTAGCATTGGTGTCTCCAATTAGCACTGTGAATGTCTTCTTTTGTTAAGGATACTCAAATATCATGGTATAGTAAGTCATAGAATATTCTTAAAATATCTTTCTAATGGCTTAAAATTTTTTTCTTTACGACAGGCTTTCATATCTTGCAATCTATCTGACAAATAATTTATAGTCCAGACCTCGCATTCCATGGACCAACCAGACCAGAACACTCCCTGAGTTTTCAGACTGCACTAAGCAATTAAGTCACAATAGGAAAAATACAAACAGGCAATAGACACACAAAAGATGCTCGTTCTCTCTAGCAATCAAACAAAAGCAAACGTAATCAACTATAAGATATCATTTTCATATAAGAGGTTCACAAAGATTGAAAACAAATGTAACCCCCAGTGTCGCTATGCAAATTGATACCTTCCCAACAGGTAGCTGCCAGTACATATAAAAACAGAAATTTGCCCAACAATATCATTTCAGGAATGTATCTTAAGGAGATAAACAAGTCTGGAAATCTGTGTGTAAAAGGATGGCCACTACAATTTTTTTTTATGATAGTAAAAAACAGAAAAAAAACTTCAATAATCAACAATTGGGAAATGCAGAGCTATTTAATGGACTATCATATGTGCCATTCTAATTGATAATGTCATTGTTTATACGAACAATGGGGATATTACTGACTCTGGGGATATTACTCAATAAGATTTGTATTAATGTTTTCTTTACACAATACAAAGAGTTAAAAAAAAACTGTGTCTCCAAAAACCAGGCAAAATAAGAAGTGGGATGTAACAACATATTTGTACTAGAATCACCAAACCAGGAACGCCAGCTCTACTATTCCTGAAAGAGTCCCTTGGGTGGCAGCCTACACCCCTCCAGTGATGAGACAGAGTCCTCTTCCTTGTGCATCACAGTCCCCCCCACTCCCCAGCACCAGAGAGCTCACAGCCTTACTGGAATTCTTCCTAAATGCTGAAAGGTACTCAGATAATACTCTCATACTGGGATTACCTTCTCCTTTTACAGAAAGGGAAACTGAGTCACTCTGAGACCAAAAGGCTTACACAAAGGCATTTTGGACCTCAGAACCTGAAATGGGACTCCAAATTCAAAATTCAGTCTTGAGTTCACCACTGAGTTGTCTTTTTCTCACTCGAATCCTGGGTGATTCCAGAGGCTAGACTGCAAGGTCCCAAGGGTCGACCTGACTTACCTTCCCCACCAGACAGCAGAAGGTTTTGGGGCTTTTAAACTTCTGAGGGCCCAGTTAAAACCATTATTAGAATATGCACAAGTTCGTACAAGAGGCACACTACGTCTATTGCACCACAAACAGTAGTGACTGGGGCTCCTTTTTTCTACATTCTTCACTACTTTACAAGTCATCTCTTTGTCAAGAAAACATTATCATTATAGTCAACACTTGTAAATAGTTTCTTGTTTCATAGAACCGTGATGAGAAAGGATCACACACTTGTTTTTTTGTTTAACATCACAGGTGGTTCTTATATTGTGTACACGTGATTTGAGTATATCCCTTAGAAACCCGTGGGCTTGGGTTTCTCCACATGGTTATACCAGTTGGGTGGCCTGAGCTTCCCAGAAACCTATTATTAGAAGCATAGCTGTGTGGACACAGGAAAAGTCTTCCTGAACCATTCCCCCAAAGTGGCAGCTTTTCAGAAAAATTTTAAGTGAAAAGTTGACAGTTCTGTGCTCTGTTCCTCCTGCTCCAACAACCAGACAACAGTGGCCCAGGACCATGTCCCATAACACCACGCTCTCTGTTCTGCTATAACCTAGCTCTACCTCTGCTTCCAAATTTTTATCCTCTCTGCTGTTGATCCAATGGCTGCCTGGAACCCACCTTTCTTGACCCTGGTCTTTGATCTCATCTTGCCCAAGGGCCAAGGAAGCTATTCAGGTTCATATGATTTCACTAGAATACAGTGATTTCAATCCTTTATGAACCTACCAATACCATCAATGCATCCCTTTATCTTCCTCTATGGGGTTAAATAGGGTGACCATAATTTATCTCCTTTATTTTTCAAAGGTAAAATGGTACTACCAGCAATTATGCCAAAGACACTAGGCAGAGACCAGAACAGGGCTCAGAGTTGGGATGTATACTCATCCTCGGTCTCAGGAAAACAACACAAAATAAGGAGAGGTTAGGGAAGAGGCCAGAAAGAGTTGTTTTGTTCTCAACCTGCTTTCTGACATTGCTAGTAATAAAAACCCTTAGAAGCGTCCAAAGAGTTGAGCGCTTGCTTTAGGAACTAGAAAGATGAGAAAAGTTTTATGACCATACATTGTAGGCTAAGTATGGGGAAAGAAATAGCACCATCCCGACCCTCCCCATTATATTCTTCTTCCTGACCCCATCAGATTCCTACCTGCTGATAGTTAAAGCAAAGGACACACACAGGCCAATCCTTGGGGTCCTCAGAAAGGATAAAAAGGAGTGAATGGGTTCAGGTGCAGACCTAGAAGAGCCTCAGAGAACTTGTATTGCGAGGGTCCAAGAAACCCCTGAATCCCCTCTTCTGAAACCAGTGAGCCCCTTCCAACTGCAACAAGGTAGGCAGTCCTGTGTCTCAGTGCCTGGTGAGGGGGGATGGGAAGAGAGTGGAGAGGAGTCCCCAGGACCATGCCCAGGGCAGCAGTGAGAGAAAGCTGCTCTGGTAATCCAATGTTCTTTTGAACTTAACGTCCCTTAGAAAGGGCCCTGGTCAGTTAGGATCAGCTGGGATCTCTGGTGGCATCAGCCTAGGAACTAGGTGCTTCTTTGGAGAGGAGTGTTCTACAATCCAAACAACCATCTTGTATGTGAATTCTTAGAGCTCACCCATCTGCAAGTTGGAAGGTTTTAGGAGAGGTATCTCCATATGGGGAAAAGGGTGGCCTGGTCACTTCCCAGGTACTTGCTAGCTTTCAGAACATGTCCATATGAGGTATGAGGAATAGCCAAAGGACAAATAATTTGCTTTGGCATCCTTCCAAGTGATAACGAATAGTTACAGAAATACAGCACCATACAGCTGTTTAGGCCCTCTTCTTATTCTATGTTCTCTCCTCGCTCAATCTCATCCCCTGACTCATTCTGTTGTTCATTCATTCAATTAACATTTCTTCATCCACTCAGGGTTCAATTATCATCTATGGGGAGATGACTCTCAAATGTGTATCTCCAGCCCAGACCCCTATATCTTCTTGGTATATCTTCTCAGTGTCTTAATGGCACCTCAAACTCGATGTCTCCAAGGCCAAGCTCATAATCAGCCCTCGAATTCCTTCCCTTCACTTCCTCCCTGCCACCATTACCCCAGCGCAAACACCAAGAATATGCCACCTGGAAAATCTCATCTGCCTCCCACCTGGACTTTCTGCCCTCCCATCCCATCCCATGCCTCTAATTCTTTACCCTGCAGCCAGAGTGACCTTTCCAAAAAAGCAAATCTCACACTTCAACCCACTCTTTGCTTGAAACAAGTCAATGGTTTCTCTTTACTCATAGAGTAAGGACCAATTCCCTATCCTGGTGTGCTTCCTAACTCTTCAGGCAGCTGTACCTAAGAAAGCACATATCCTCACTTTCAGGATATCTCACACGGCCAGTGTGCACTCTGACCTGTATTCATGCAATGCTGTCCCTTAATCAACACCTACTCACCCTGCTAGCTGCAGGACATCTCCCCGGCAAAGTCCTGAAAAGTATATAAAATTCTCCTGTAATGCTTTCTCTTAGCCAATGAACACTCTCCTTTGAGGTAAGGATCACAGCTGTAATCTGTCATTTACTTTGAGCTTCTTTGATTCATGGCTGTCTCCTCCTTCAGACTGTAAGCTTTGTGTGGACAGTGGCCGTGTCTGTGTGGTTTACCACAGGCGTTCATTAAATAATTATTGAATAAAGAAAAGAGAGAAGGAAGAAGGCAAGGGGGAGGGTGTATTCCCATGCTCCCTGGACACATTCTGAACTTCCCTACTTTTGGAATTTTGTTTATGCTGTTCTCTCAGTCTAACAGATTTTTCTTCCTCCTGGTAGTCAAATCCCTCATTCCCACCCAAAGCCCAGTTTCAATGTCTCCCTTCTGTATCTGCCCTTCATTTCTGGCATTTTTTTTGAATCTGGACCGGATTAGGGTGATTCACATGCACAGTCACCTTTTGAGAGGGTCCACATTTCATGTGTCTCTCTCTCCCACTCTCACACTACCCCCACGACAATCAACCTCTAGATTTAGGATAGTGCTTTCCACAGGTTTACAGGAAAGAACTGAATTCAGTTAGGCACCGTTATTAAGGTTGGAGCCATGATGAGAAGATTTCTTTATTCCAGAGTTAGGAGTTGTCATGGTGTATTGTTACACTGCTACCCGATATCATCCTACCCAAGAACTTCATGGAAGCTATGCTGCCAGTTCTGCTAGAGTTAGAACAAAACATTTTTTTAACTAGGCTTCCTATCCAGTATGGAGCCCAATGCGGGGCTTGAACTCATGACCCTGAGATCAAGACCTGAGCTGAGATCAAGAGTTGGACATCTGACCAAGTGAGCCACCCAGGCCCCACTCTGCTAGATTGTTTTTTAAAAAAGAAGCCAAACAGATGCGATTTCTATCTTCTAATATCCCACTATCGAAAATAGAGGATCAGAATAAGCAAATACTTAAGTGTCAGCATTCGGGTAAGTGTGTTTAGTGGGTTTGATGAATGGAGGTGGAGGGAGTTAGCTACCCTGGGGCAACCATCACCTCCCCTTCACTCCATCAGGGAAACTCTCTTCACTTAATTCTATTTACTTAACATGAGCCTAAAGAAAACTTGTTTTACTTTATCCATCTGTCTCATGGTTGCCACAATATAATTTCCAAATGAAATTTCTAAATGCGGACCACACACGCTATTTCAGCAGACCAAACCCTGATTTATGCTAAGACTGGGGGAAGGGAGATACTCTGCAGGAAGATGCTTAGCCAGCAGTTTTCGGACAGCCAGCCATTGCTTGCCCTGCACGCAGATGTCGTGTAGTGTCTCAATTACTTCTGGATTTGGCCCATTCAAGAGTTTTATCATCTATGCTCTAGCAAGTAGGCATGAAAGTCAAAACTGTGATTCCTAAGACAACCATGGTGATAGAATATAAATTAAAAGGCCCTTGCTTGCTTAGCCTTCATCTGAAAACATCAGAATGCAATTTGTTGGACAGATTCTATAATCTGCAGATGAAGGCAGTTATAGGGCTCAAGTTTATCCAGCGTTAACAAGCCCTAATAGTCTAGTTCAGCTCAGACATAACAAACGGAAATGGCTTTAAATTATCCTTCCCTAGAGACATGATTTCATAAGAGAACAAACTCTATATGCGCACAGAGAGATTTCCAATGTAAACATGTGGTGGAAGCTAAAAGCTGCAGCAGGGTTTCAAGCCTGGATATGCCAATGGGAGGGTATTTGATTTCAAAGACACCGACTTCCTCCCAGTGCAATAGCATGCATGCTTTTTTTGCTGACTACACTTTGAACTGCAGAATACACACAAGCTTGCATATATGTGTAATTTTATAGTTTTCTTTCTAGCTAGGATAGTAATAGATTTTTGCCTTTTCCATGCACAAGTGTGGCTGGGATACAGATGCTTAGGGATAGAGTTCCTCATGGAAAACACAAGGTTCACTCATCACCTGGACTGTCTGAAATGTAGACTGGCCTCCAAGGCTTTGGGAAACGCAAGGTGAGCACTTCCACGTTCAAGCAGGACATTAACCCAGCCCCCTCTGAATATGAAAAAGTGAGGAAAGGAGAATTCCCTTGCACTACGCAGAGGGGAGAATACCCTAGCTTGTTCCTTTTGGGCTAGTTAGGTCTAAACAGTCTAAGACCAAGACTTGACAATGACAATCATCTAATGTCCATTTGGCCTAGATGCCAAATGAAGTCTGCCTCCTGTTTTTTGAACAGCCCATCAGCTAAGAAGTTTTTGTATTTTTAAATAATAGAGAAAAAATGGCAAAAAAAAAAAAAAACCCCACACATTTGTGACATGAAAATCACACGAAATTCAAATTTCAGTGTTCATAAAGTTCTGTTGGAACACAGCCACGCCCCTTTGTTCATGTATTGTCTATGGTGCTTTCACACTCAGGGGCAAAGGAGCTGCAACAAACACTAAATGACACTACAGACAAAGTGCTGATATCCAAGATCTATAAAGAACTCCTCAAACTCAACACACACAAAACAGATAATCATGTCAAAAAATGGGCAGAAGACATGAACAGGCACTTCTCCAAAGAAGACATACAAATGGCTAACAGACACATGAAAAAATGTTCATCATCACTAGCCATCAGGGAGATTCAAATCGAAACCACATTGAGATACCACCTTACACCAGTTAGAATGGCCAAAATCAACAAGACAGTAAACAACAAGTGTTGGAGAGGATGTGGAGAAAGGGGAACCCTCTTACACTGTTGGTGGGAATGCAAGTTGGTACAGCCACTTTGGGGAACAGTGTGGAGATTCCTTGAGAAATTAAAAATAGAGCTACCCTACGACGCTGCAATTGCACTACTATTTACTCCAAAGATACAGATGCAGTGAAAAGAAGGGCCACCTATACACCAATGTTCATAGCAGCAAGGGCCATAGTCACCAAACTGTGGAAAGAACCAAGATGCCCTGCAACAGATGAATGGATAAAGAAGATGTGGTCCATATATACAATGGAGTATTATGCCTCCATCAGAAAGGATGAATACCCAACTTTTGCATCAACATGGACAGGACTGGAAGAGATTATGCTGAGTGAAATTAGTCAAGCAGAGAGAGTCAATTATCATATGGTTTCACTTACTTGTGGAGCATAAGGAATAAGATGGAGGACATTGGGAGATGGACAGAAGTAAGTTGGGGGAAATCAGAGGGAGAGACAAACCATGGGAGACTGTGGACTCTGAGAAACAAACTGAGGGTTTTGGAAGGGAGGGGGGTGCGGGATTGGGTGAGCCTGGTGGGGGTATTATGGAGGGCACATATTGCATGGAGCACTGGGTGTGGCGCATAAACAATGAATTTTGCAACACTGAAAAAAAAATAAAATTTAAAAACAAAAAAACAAAACAAAACAAAAAACACCATATAGCCTGCAATGCAAAACCGAAAATATTCATGATCCGGCCCTTACAGAAAATGTTTGTGGATCCCAGGTCTAAACACCTAAACTATGAAACAAAGGCAATATGGATCTTCCACTGGGGGGTTTGTTTTTAAATAAACCTATGCACTATGGCTAGGAACTCGCAAGTGAGTTAAATATACTTTGTGTTTATATGAGAATCCACTTATCCAAAGTTGAAAGCCTTTGTACAGTTCTTCCAAAAACCACTAAGTCATGTGTGAATCATTTAGACTGAGATCACAAAGTCAAATAGATTTAGAAGCCAGGCAGAAACCACAAGCAAGAAATCTTAATTTTTATTAAAAATTTCCTGAATTTGAAAATGTTATAGGATTCTGGCCCAGTGGGCACCAAGCAGCAATCTCTGATTTAGACCACGAGTATACCCCGGACTCTTCATTTTTCAGCTGCTTTAAACTGTGAGAAAATTGTGTTTTGCAGAGTATTTTCTATTTCTATATAATCAAAAAATAAAAGTAGTCTACATTTATCATCAGAACCCAGCACGTAAGGTCTATTCGTTTTAGTGAATTTAGTTACTTTGGACTGTAAACTCTTGGGAGGACCGACCATCCTTCTCACTTAACTCATCAGTGCCTTCCCCAGCATGGGCCACGCAGTGGTCACTTGGTAAATACTGGCTGACTCGGCCAGCAGTCTTCGCTTCTTAACTTCTCTCTTGCCCTGTTGGTTTCTGAAGCCTGGGTGGAACACTGGGCAAATGCATTTATTTCATCTCTGCCTGGGGAAATGAGTAGTTAAACTACTCCAGAAAGAAGAGCCTCTCTAAAGCTTCAAAGTGCTGTCTCAATCCACACAGATATCCTCTACTTGGGCTCCCATGTGATCCTCCTATGTGGGTGTTTATAAGATCAAGGCCCAGAGCGATCAACAGCCCTCTCAACCCTGCAAGGAACAGAGGCTGCTAACATCAGTAGCTGACGTTACTATAAAGCAGAGCGTGCTCCTGTTCACAAGCCTGCTTCTTACGGCCAAATCTTTGCAATACAGAGCCCCCTACCCATTTTGTGGGAGTAGCTAATTCTACATCCTCAAAGGTGTAGGAAGGAGAGGAATACCACTAACAACAATGCCGACACTGCTGTTTTTCACACATATAAACACGCATTTAGTCAACAAACATCTCTGGGATGGTTCTCAAGTGTCACGTACCATGTTATATGTCAGAGACAACAGAAGGAGTAGGACTTGGACTTCGTGCCCAGGATCTTTCGGTCTACCGGAGGCAAACAGTGTTGCAAACAGTTCATTAAGAAAAGAAAGAAAGAAAGAAGATATGTTTTGAGGACAACAAGGCACAGAAGTGGACACAAAGAAGAGACCGCTTGCTTCTTCCCAAAGGTGAGTTGTCAAAAAAGGCTTCAGAGAGGAGGTTGAGTCTTGACAGTTAAGTTAGTTTTGGGGGAGGCTAGAAGGTGCAATTATAGGCAGAAGAGCAGCAACACAACCCCACAATGTAAAATAGACCGAAGAGGTACTCGGAGTTCTTCACAATGGCTCTAGTGTATGTGCTTTGCAAGGGAGGGGGCTGATGGAGAAATGAGGCCGAGAGAGAGACCATTCAAGGAGATATGGCTGGGGCACTCGGCAGCTGCCAGACCCTTGAGGTCCCTGCATGTATGCTAAGGAGCTTGGACTTAATCCTAGAGGCAGTAAAATGACCCTGAGGGATTTCAAATACAACAGTAACACAATCATGCTGTTGCACTGGAAAGAACACTTCGGCCATGGTACAGAAGAGGGAATAAGAACTACAGAGTGGGGGTGCTGGACCAGACCAGGCAAGAGAAAGTTCAAGGTGTGAACTTAGACACTGAATGTATGGCTGGATATGAGAGGTACTGAGGAGAGAAATCTTGATCATGGAATAAATGTTGGAGGGAAGGGGCAGCAGAGAAGAAAGGAAATCTACATTGATTCTGAGGTGACGGGGTAACTGGTGAAGCTAGTCATCGTGAGAAAGGATAGAGGATGAGGAATAAGATCTTTTTTTGCTTAAAAACAACAATAAAAGGAGTCAGTGACTTTCTGATTATAATCTAGGCTAGGAAACCATATCAAATGAAGCTGTGCTTCAGGGTGTCTTGGAAAATTCTTTTTCTGTCCTTGTGGCTTTTGAATGTCATGGATTAGATTACCATGCTGAAGATGAAGCCATCTTAAATCTGTTTTGGGAAAAGATAGGATATAAATAAATAACACAAAACATGCCAAAATATTTAGTTTTTAAATCCATTCTCTACACATATTCAAAGACAAATATATGATCTTTCTGAACATTTTTGTGAGGATTGAGGGGACCATTAAATTATATACATTTCCCACCTGAATTCTGAGCCCATCAAAAGAAACAGAGGAAGCAGAAAATACAGCTTGGGAGCATAGCAACAGTGGGCTTCCCCCGACACGCCAAACTAAATTAGGCCCCGATGCCTCTGTGGCACTGATACCTTCCTTAGACTCAACAGTCAGATGAGCCATTCCACTTCCCTCAAGAAGGAGTGAAGAGGAAGCAGAGAAGCCAAGAGCTTCTTAAGGAAAACCCTTCTTCATGGAGAATAAAGACTTTCCCCTAATGCCCTTTCCTAGTTTACTTTTAAAAATTATTCTTTTCCTAACATAAGCAGTGCATATATTCAATAAACATCAAGAGGCCCCTGTGTCCTAGGCACTGGATGAGGGGCGGGAGATAAAGGAAGACAAAGTCCTATCTTCAAATGTTCACACCCTATTTCAGGAAGCTGGATCTGTAGAAGGAAGATAACCAAGTGAGAGTAGAGAAGCAAGCAAAATATTTGGAAGCAAGGAGGAAGTAACAGTTAGTTGTAACTCTGGGGACTAGAGAGAATATTAAAAAGTACTTCAAATTTTTTTCTTTCACTACTTACAGTATTTGAAACTGTCATTTCATTTTCATTAGTGAAGGCTTTTTTCTTCTTTTCTTTTCTTTTTCTTTCTTTTTTTTTTTTTTTTGCCAAGGATGTGAAAGTGTCTGACATGCAATTGTGTAATGTATGGGTGGACAGCTGTTCTTTCTGCCTACTCAACACCCCATCCCCCTTTTCTGGGAACAAAAGCCTTCCTTTCCTTTGGAGAACTGCCCCAGCCCCACCTTTGGGGCCCCCGTCTTTCTGCCACAGGGGTAGACAAGTAATCCAGTGGGTCAGATGGACTCTTTGAGGGTACTGACTTGAAGGCAAAAAGAAAAAGGACCCCACGTCTTTTGAGATCTTAAGTGATGAGGACCAGGGAAGCTGCTTTGTCACCATGTGGCAGAACTTGCTGAGATTAAAACCAACAGGAGGACAGCAGAGCAGAGAGATGGAAACAGCACTAGAAACAATAATATACTGTTGGAAACCCAGTTAGATCCACCCCTTAGACTTCTCAATTACCCTAACCAATAAATTCCATTGGATTGGTTACCTGCACTGAAGACCCTAGATAATACAGTATTTGTCATAAGCTTACAAATTACTTGAAAACATTACTTACAGAGTGCTTCTATTATACCTCTGACATAAAATATTCAAGTTGAAACTTAAACAAAACTTTATGAAGACCCTTAATACTTTAAGATATGTCCTAGGAATTGACAATTAATTCTGTAAATGCTAATGCCATTTAATGATGAAGCTACTCCAATATGGTATCATTTATCAGCTATCACTTTTTATCAGTTTTTATTTTTCCAATTGTATCATACTTATAGCTCAACCTTCACTAATACATGTTTCTACAATTTATGTTAATCCATCATACCTTTCTTTTGCGTTACAGTTTACTGAAATACAGTCACTTTGGTTCTTGTTGTCCTTTTAAAGAGACAAAATTCATTTTCAATTCTAACTTAGTCATTAACGGTGTGCTTTATCTTAACATTCTATCTGCCCAATCCATCTTAGCAGCATCTGCAAGGTTAAGACATCATCCATAAGTGGAAATTGTTGTTTTCACCTTCCCTGAAGGTGAAAATACCAGCAAAATTAGAATTCTAAATAGCAGGAATGACTGATCCTCTGTTTACACAGCAGTAAAATAAAGACAGTGAACCCTATTTTCCTCTTCTTGCCCTGTAAGAATGAAACGGGACAAGTTAGAACACGTAGAGGTCTCTGAACACCAAAGGTGGCAGTGTTACTCATCGCTTTTGTATTTTATTTCCTACCAAATTCTAGTCTCTTGGAGAGTCAAGTATCATGAATGTCTTTGGCCATCCCAGATAATGTAAGATGGTGGCAAGATGATAGAAGAAAGAATGAAAACTTTTCTACTCTCCTTGGTAACTCATTCCAATATTTCAAAACACCTGGAAGTTATTTCTAATAAATAGTTCTGAGTAAACACTATTGGTGAAATACTACTGAATACGAGCCTTGTGCCAATTACTGTTATATTACTCCTAAGGCATTTCCTCCTTTATTTTAACCCTTTTGTAGACAAAGATAAGGCAGAAGACTTTTCTATAAAAGATCATTGTAAAGTCACATCTCAGCATTGCCTGTGATATACCACCTCAATTCCTTTAAACATTATCTTGGTGATTAAAATTATACGCATCATAGAAAATGACTATGTCATTAGACTGTTATCTTACTCAACTACTTTTCAATTTTTACTACTTGGGAGAAGCAGATTTGCCAAGGCTCTAATTTTTTCAACACTTAAACTGATGCATATTTATAAAAGGGAGAACTAAACACAGAGAAGAGTATATTCAGTGCTCAGCTTAGTGGTTTCCGTAAGGTTAAATCATCCTAATATACGGAAAGTGTTGCTTCTTGCTTTCCATAAATGTGAAAATTTTGGCAATGAGGCTGAAATCAGAAATAAAGTTATTTGGTATAGATGCCAGGGTAGGATGGAGAATAAGAATAAGAATACAGAAAGCATAGAGAAATACTTTGAGACATCTGAACAGCCTCCAGTCTGAACTCACACACGGGGGCCCTTGGCAGCCACGTTGGAACAGTGCTATCTGACTGGAGTCAGGGCACATCTAATCACCTATGCTAGGCCAACTATATCTTCCTGCAGAAATTTAGACTGAGAGGTGCTAGTCAGTCTGGACTGGTCCACTGAACTGAGGATCCATAAACTTGGGTACCAGAAAGGTACCTTGTTTGGCCAAGTGCTTGCTGAGCGGTGAAAGTGGTCAGCAGAGAAAGAGAAAAAGAAGGAAGCTGATATATGGAGAGAAGCAGAGCAGCTGCCTGGGTCCTGCTCCATTTCCAGGTCTGGATCTCTTATGAAGCCCAGATGGATCTCATGCTCTTGGGTTTTGCTAAAGTCTCCTGCTTCCTCCCGGTAAATTTCTCTTTTTTGTTATGACAATTTCAGTGGCTTTCAATTATTCACAAACAAAAGATTTCTAACCTAGGCAATAAGATGGTGGTTCTCAATTTTGGCTGAATGCCTCCCAAAGAGGTTTTCAAAAGCACAAATACCCCTGTCTTGCCTCTAGGGATTCTGACTCAGCAGGTCTGGGACAGAGCCCGGACAGGTTAAATTCTTAAAAACTCAACCTGAGATCTCATGGAATGACAACCATTGAATAGCTGCCGAAAGCTAGGCATCAAAGGAAAAAGGACATTTTTGGACCAAGATAGCAATGGCCAAAAGGGAAAAAAATAACCACAGGATGGAAGAGTGCACACCACTTCCACAAAGCCGAATACTGTAAATGACTAATCTCAGCATTTACTTCCACACTGAACAAACTGTGGTCCATTTCAGTCATCCGTCATGAACGAGGCCTCAAAGTATTTAAGGTTTGATTTACATACCAACAAACTATCCCCTGCAACTTTAAATCAAAGTCATTTTGGTACCTGGAAGCATCAAATCTTAAAAAACAAAAACAAAAACAAAACAAATCTCACTGAGCTGGACAATTATAGGTTGCAATGAGCTAGGCTAGGCACAAATGAAAATAAGATGTGGGTGTGTACAAAAGAGGCAATTAAGTGGGAATTTGCTATAGAAATTCTTCCCTGAACAGGAAGAAATTGAGTCCAAAAGTTGATTGTATTCATCTGACAGCAAGATTAACACCCAAATTATGGAATAAATTAGTAAGTAAGACTGCAAGTGAAATCACCCTCTCATTACTTTGACAAAGGAATTTATCTCAGGTTTAGAGAATGGATCTTTTCTAGGGTAGATGAGAAAGTTTACTGTAATATTTATAAAAAATAAAAATTTTTTCCACAACCATGAAAAGGAAATTTATAATATCCTACCCTATAGAAATCCATCTTTTAGAACTGCATTATTGGGGAAGGAGGCACTGGGAACAAATGCAAAGCCTGGGAACGAATTCTCTACCAGAGAACGGGCTGATGTCTGGAAGTCACATAGGAATTCATATACAACAGCAGAAGTTTCCATAAACTAATACAGGAAAAGAGAATCTAATTTATGAGTTACAAATCTCCATATAATAGGTACAAATTTGGCAGCAAGTGGAAATATGTGATCATCTTATGTTAAGGTTCAAGGCATCTGTCAAAATGACTACAGGAGTTTGGGGCTATTTCCTTCTTGAAAAATGTTAAGAACTTGCTGGTGATTGATTGGAGAGCATCATGATGACAATCTGAGTATTAGACAGTAAGACCTCCAACAGGAAGAGCTGTCTCCTATGGTCAGTGTCACAGCCGAGCGGCCCTCTGTGTGGCCCCACGTGTACCAAAAGGGAAAAATAAGTGTTGGACAAAATATAATGAAAAGAAAACACAACCAGCATCACACATTTACAACATTGTTCTGGACCACGAAATAGCCTACTTTTTAAAATTCTGCTTTCTTAACTGCAAAACTGAGACTCACCCAAGTCAAATATGAAGGAAGATACTAATGACAGCTTTGAGAGATAGGTATGTGGTTTATGGCAAAAGAAGGCAGAACCATAATTAAAGATTCAGTTTCCTCAACAGTTTGTTCTACGAGTGATGTAATAATAATAGCCAGCATTTGTCAAGCACGTATACCAGACACCAATTCTTACACAGTACATCATTAACTCTTTAACTCTCATTACAGCCCCTGAAATAGGTGATCTTATTATTCTCACTTTTACAGTGGCACAGAGAGGTTAAATACTGGCTAAGGTGAAACAGCTGGGAAGTGGAAGAGCCAGGATACACACCCAGGAAAGTGTGACGTCTGATAAACCTCTTCACCTCTGTTACACTGCTTCCCGGAATGCAGTGACCACGTAGACTTCTCACTTCTCTCCTTGTCTCTTCAAGTATGGCTGCCCTCATGGCTAGTTCCACAAGACAAACCTGGGGTGGGGAGCCTGGTTGTCCACAGTGAAGGCTCAGGAAGTAGAATTTCCATTTATTCCCACATTCCAGAGCTTTTGTTACTGGAAAATCAAGAGTCACAGAATCTGGTACCTATGCTGGTTAGCAGGTGAATTTGAACAAGCCTCTCCAGACCACAGTTTCCTCGTTTAAACAAAATAATTACATTAGATGATCCCTGAGGCAATTTTCCAGCTCTCTGAAAAGTTAGGGGGGAAAAGGGAAAGATTCTAGGCCTCTCCTACAGTTCTCCACATTGTCGGGTCTTACCTGCACCGCCCTCCCTGAGTTTATCAGCAGCTGCAGGCAGGTAAGTCAGTCGTGGTGAAACACGTAGGTGGCAGAAAGGAAAGCCCCTGTGCCTGGGGGCCTGGAAAGATGCAAGTCATAAAATGGCGGCAGGACTAAAGTGTGCTGACTGCACAGACGCGTATAGGACGACCTTCTTTCCTAATTCTGCAAACATTTTACATTCAGAAGATACAGAGAAAATGATAACAAGCCCTGTTTGTACATTTTCTTCAGTCTTTAAATAATCCTTGGTCTTGTACATTAAAAAATATATCAAGCCAAAGTACCGCCATTGCATTTCCTTCTCCTGGTAACAACCATGATCAAGAATTTGGTATTCATTCTTCCGGTCTTTTTTAATAAATACAAATATGGAGGTGTGGGTACGTAATCTTACCTGTGGGGCACAGAATACCTCTCAGGCACACATGTAGAACGGTAGTTATTGGGTTGCAGTGTGTGCGCACATTCCTGTCTAACTAGATGCTACCAGATTATTCTTCAAAGCGACTGTGCCAATTTGTTCTTTCATTAGCAATGTGAGTTCTTGTTTCCTCACAGGCTCACCCACATTGAGGAGTTTTTTATTTGGTTCTGGTTCAGGTTTTGGTAGGGTGTTTGTTTCTTTTGGCCACATTGATGGGTAAGAGTGGTAGCTCATTTTGTATTTATTATTATTTCCTTAAAGACTTGTTTTGTTTTTTTCCTTAAAGACTTGTAAAGTCGAAGACTCAAGTTTCGTCTTCTACAATCTACCAGTTTATAGCCTTTGCCCAATTTTCTATTGGATTGCCATTTTCTTATTTACTCATAGAATACGAATATGCCTAATTTCCTAAGACTAGAGGGTCAGAGATTACAGACTAATTTGGGAGCCCCTGGTTGCCCCCAAATGGGTCAAGGAGCTACGTGCTTGGCTGGCAGGCTTGTAACAGAACCAGCATTCAACAGGAGAAAGAGTGAGGTGATTCTAGTCAGGAAACAGCTAACTAACTGGTTAATCACTGGGCAGGCAGGGGGCACCTGGGTGGCTCAGTGGGTTAAAGCCTCTGCCTTCAGCTCAGGTCATGATCCCAGGGTCCTGGGATCGAGTCCCACATCTGGCTCTCTGCTCAGCGGGGGGCCTGCTTCCTCCTCTCTCTCTGTCTGCCTCTTGTGATCTCTGTCTGTCAAATAAATAAATAAAATCTAAAAAAAAAAAAAAATCACTGGGCAGACAGGTTGTGGACAGGGCTCCTGGGGTCTTTTTCATTTGTCCAGCCATTGTCTGATCACTCTGCTATGCTGTACCTCTATGTCCTACTCATTTGGAAGGAAAAATATATGCCAGCCTTGCCATCATCTCTCACGGGGGATGAAGATCTCCTGGGCTTTCCAAAGAAAGGTTTCACATAGATGAGATGAACTGAAAATGTTTCTTCTTAGCTTACAAAGCATTTCAGAAAAAAGCAGATGAAACGAACTGCCGTGGAATTGGAGAAAGGTTTATAGCTGTATTTCTCCACACTTGAGTTTTTCTTCTGAGAAGTGGGGGGAAATCGTTTTTGTTTTCTTTGCCCTGGGGCTAACTACAGACAGCCTAGACTTGGGAATGCAACCGATGTCAAATCTTCTCTTTCTGTGAGGTGAGGGGATATGTGGCATGAACTACTTCCCCGAGAGAACTTGGGTCTTTTCACATGTAGGCCACGAGGCTGCTCCATGGCACTGTCCCTAACTTTCTCAGTGGAGAAGAGCCATGCACCCTACAGAGGTTTAGAAAGAAAACAATACTATGAAAGGGATCTTAGTCTCTTTGGGTTTTCTTGAAATAATGATCTCGTGTCAAGCTCTGACTGTTAAAATGAATTGTATTTTGATTAATGACCTTTATTCTGCTAAAAAAATAAATGACCAAAGTGTGTGTTTATATGTAGAGATGTATATTATACATATGTGTGTGTGTATCTCCTTTGTGTCCGTGTGTGTGTATACCAGGAGTGAAAGAGCCAGCTGTTCTAGCCATTTATGTTGGGGGGGGGGGTTGGGTAATACAGTAACTTCTGTTGAAAGGAAATTATGGGCAAGAATCTGATACCCTGAATCTTTCAACGAGACAGAGGTCAGGGAGCAAGTGTAGAAATAAACCTAGAAACTAGCTTCTTGTCTCTATATCAGTTTTTAAAAAGCAAACATATAATGCGCACTCTTTTTGGAGGTTGGATTCTTGTTGTTTAGAGGTGTCTGGTTTGTTTGCTTGTTCGGCTGTGCTTCTCAGTTGATTTTTCTAGCATAATTCAACTGGGACATGAATTTGGGTGGGGTATTGTCAGGTCCCTTTGTATCAAAACCACCACACTCAGCAAACCCTTCCCCCAATATGTTCAACGACTGGTTCACAGACCTGCTATTCTTCCCTCTCCCCAGTTACTCCCTGTAACTTGAAACTAAGATCTAGAAATTATCAGTTGAATTTATTTAGAATAACTGATTGAGAAGTCAGTCAACCTCTGCTTATTAGCAGATTCACTTAAACGTTGGAAAGCTTCCTGGATAAATTACTTTTAAGTGACCATGTGGGCTCCATGGAGGAAATGACTGCTGGTGTGTAATGCATGGAAACGGCAGTGTCTCAGCGATGTGGCCAAGGAAACTGCAGAACCCAGTCGTGGAGCTAATTAGCACATGCGTGGGCGCAGGAAAACTACAGCCCGGGGAGCTCGTGCTTGTACAAAGCATCCTGTGTTGCCACACAGAACTTGAGACAATGGCCCAAGTCGCAGAGAAGAAAGTGGAGCAACCCGTGGCCCTGAAATTTTTTTCTTAACCTTAACTTTTAAATAGGTTTGGGTCCATCAAAGCACTAATAATGCCAACGCTACTGCTCTTTAGAATAGCCTTTCCATGTTAAAACTAGAATTGTTTCCCTAGGTGAAATCCATTTTCCTGAGTCTTGGTTTGAAGTCTCTGGATGTCAGATGAGTCTGGTCAAGTTACAGTAGGCAGGAAGCCAGATCCTTCCCCAGCGTCAACTTTAAATGCTCCAGACTCGGTGGAACACATACACTTAATTCTAGCCCTCCATGGCTACTGATACCAATGCTGAGCAATCACATTATGGGTTTCGTTTCTATACTTAATGCAGAAATGAATTATGATGTCCTGTCCAACAGCAGCAAATGAAGGAGTAGAAAATAGAAGTCCTCGGCTTTATCATGACATTTTTTGTTTCTGTTCTTTGTTTTTCTGATACTGTTTGTCCATACACGATATTTGCTTCTTTACAGGCACATTATGGGTGTTGGAAGTACCTTCTGGACAGAAACCACACCTAAACCAAACCAGCCAGTGTTTGTTCATCTTACAGTTTAAGATATGCAGCAGGTGGTTTCAAAATTCTTTGAAAAGCAAATCCATGATCGGGTAATCAGAATCTCAGTGAAGAGGAATCTGAAAGGTCATCTAGTCCAACCTTCACCCACTATAAGAATCCTATGTGCTTGAAAAAAAATCCTTCCTCTGTACAAATGAAATGTCTAAGGCCATTTTTTTCTTAATGTACTCAGAGGAGGAGGCCCGCATCTGCCACCTTGTTCTTTATAAGAACTCTTCCTATACCTAAGTACCATTTATTTTCTCCCTTCAATCTTCTTTTCTTTAGGTTAAACACCCCACTTTCATCGTTCTTCAGAGATCTGATTTTCCATGCTTTTAATCATTTCAATTGCTTTCCACATCCTCTCAAAATGCACCGGCTCAAGCCAGGCACACTGGCTGAATGAGAGCTTTGCTACTGACATTTCATTAATGCTGACTACGGTGACTCAGTTTTTCATGCCAGGTTCCTGTTAACACAGCTACCATCAAGTTAGATTTTAAAGTTGAAAAATACACACACACACACACACACACACACACACACACATTCACAATGGATTCTCTGACCTCTTTCACTATGGTATCAAAAAATATACATATTTTTAACATTAACTTGTTTAAATGTGAAAACCCCTAAATCATTTAGAATGCTTTTTCCCCCCCTAAGGTAAAACCTAGACTTCACAGGGCTTTAACATTTAATCATAGATGTCACATGCAGCTGGTGATATACCTTGTTATCAGTCCCAAGTCTCCTCCTGGGATTCCCAAATTCCATATGCGTGTCATGCTGCTTTCTAGTGCCAAAGACAAGGATAAAACACTCTCATTCTCTGGGACTTGCAGCTTAAGCCGACTGTACTATCTTCTTAGTAGCTTGTGGTCTCCATGGGGCTGCAGGTTCCTGAAAGGGTTGAATTCTCAGATGTGTGGAGATTTTACTTAAGAATCCAGGTTATAGGTGACAGAGTGCCAACTCAAGTTGTCATGATGGGCAAAACCAAAGGTAGGGCTGCTAATGGGCCACACTTTCAAGGTAGGTGGACCAAGTGCTTGAGTGCTGATGGAATATCTTCCCCACAGTTCAGCTCTGCTTTCAGAGTGCTGGCGGTCTTCAGCAGGATTCCCCTAAGTGCTGGCTACAGGCTTACATTCTATCAGTTTAGTGACCCCAGCAGACAGAGGGGGCCCCTCTTTCCCTGTAGTTCCGGCCACACTCTTGTGGTGGATTCTCCTACCCTTAGCTTGACTCATATATTTATTCCTAAACCAATCACTGAAACTCTGCTTGGTCTGATCCAGGTTCAGAGCTAACCTCTAGAGCTGAAGGGTGACATCAGCCTCATATGAACCATACAGATAGAGATCCAGATGGAAAAACAGAGGTGCTGTTTCAAAAAAAAAAAAAAAAAAAAGGAGGATGGAAAGCTTGTCATGGGAGGCACAGCATGACTCTACTGCTAGGCCTTCAGTCTCTCCTCATGCCTTTCAGGGAGTCCACAGTGGCCTGGTCTGTGACACACAGTATGGGGTCAGTAAAGAGTGAATGAATGAATCCACTGGCTAGTGGCCTAGTCCATCACCAGCATAAGACTTCAAACACTTAAGGATAACAGTAGCATTGCCTTGCAATGCACAGAAGAAAATGCTTGCTGGGTTGGGATGGGGTGCAGGGCAAAGGGAAAAGGGCTGAGAAGATACAGTTCTTGCTATAGAATTTCAGGAAGGGCAACCCAAGAATTAGAGAAATCTCTCCTATGGATCTAAAAAAAAAGCATATAGTTGAAGTCAATAATGAGAATTCCCTTAGCATTTCTTAGATCCCCAACTCAGTGAAGTTCGGATCAGAATTTTGCAGTGACTTTAGGGCAGTGTAGTAAAATAGGATGACCACAGATATAAGGCTGGATAAAGATGTACGAGGTATATGAAAGGAGAAGGGGTCAAAGGGCTACATAGAGAAGTGGGGCACTTCTATGGGGCACTGAACAGAGGTAGGATAGCTGTTCCAGGAAATGACCTACCTTTTGAAAGTGACTTAAGGGGTTTATGCTGACTGTCATAGTAAGATGAATGAATACTGGTGAGTAACTCAAAGAGTCCACACTGTGACTTCCAGACACTGTGCTGAAATGCGCCATAATCATGTTTCCTATGGCACAGTGATTAACTTTTAAATTCCAGTTTATTTGGCCTTTTTGGAGTCACAGATATTCCTTGGCAATTATGACTCGATATTTAATTTGACTACCTTCTACTGTATTTTAATAATAATATCTTCTCAAAGATTACTATCCACTCATATTGGTTAGAACTTGAAATAATTAGAGTCTGTTTACCTTTGGTTCCTTCTTGAGTCTTAAGCTAATTATAAAAATATTTGTAAGCAATAAAAATAGCCTTGTTGGGTAATACAGGCCTTGGTATTAAAAGCAAACGGGAACCAGGAAGTTTAGTTGGGTTCCCAAAGGAGTTTTTGGCTGAGAAAGGTTTGGGAAGCATCATGCTAGAAGTCTCCAAATGTAATATACTCTTGGCCTAAGCATAGTAGGAGAAAGCAGTGAAGAGGAGGGGAAATGAAGCAACTCTCTTTGTAAAAAGAATCTCTGAAGAATAGCATTTTTATTCTCTGTGCACTCTGGAAGAAAACAAGCTAATTTATACACAATTCTCCCCAACCCCCCAATGGGCTAAACTAATAAGACACTGAGAAAAATAACTGAGATCATCAAATTGATGAGGTAGTAACTATGGCAGAAATACTTTGTAGCCTATTAAAAATGTAGCTTGCCAAAACAGATAAAATTGAAATATACACTCCCACCTCTAAAATCAAACATGCAAACATGTCTTCCGGGTATACTCCTGGGGGTCACTCCAGATTTAGTCTCCATCCTTCTTCACCCTGCTGTCTGCTTTGGAATCTGACCTGGGTGGACCACATAAACAGGACTCTTTCTTGGTGCTGGCCACTGGGGGGCGCTAGCTGGGGACTGGAGGGGGTATAATGGCCTTGGGCTGTGGGGTTGCCCAGGCCTTTTGACAGAAAGTCTCAGATCCTGCCCATCAGCCTCCCTGTCTCCTGTTTCCAGCCCATTTTCTTGCCCTTTCAGTCTAGGGGTACTGACGAGACAATGATTATTGGCCCCAGAATACTGCACAAGTCCTGTGGTCTCCCTGCACCTCTGTCCATTCCATTACAAGGGCTTTTTTTTAGTATTCAGGTTTTCTGAATGATCCGAATTAAGGTGCCATCCTGATGGGATCCTGGCTGATACAATATGTAATGTACTCAGTTGGAGGAAAAGTTGTAGAAAAAGTTCTAGTAAGTAACCTGTGCCTCCTTTTATTTCTAGTCCTAACATTTACTGCTATTTTTATTAGAGTTGAACGCAGGCCAAGCCTAGGCATAAGGAGGTTTATGACAAAAACTGCCTGTAGTCCTCTCCTAACGATCTAGACACAGATACAGAGTGCACTGGAACAAGGACTGCTTGGCTTTCATCACACTGACACAAACCTGCTGCTTCCTCCCCACTGTCTTCAAAAATCCTGACCTCATCCTTACAACCTGGCACCCTTTGCTTCTATTGGGTAGTGCTGGGACAAACAGCAGTGTTTGTGAGAGTGTCCAGGGCAGTACTAACACACAGTAAGAACAACTGGGGAGATAAGTCTTACTTATTAATGAGTAATAAAATTATTCAGTTAGTGTTTCATAAAAGATAAAAAGAATTTGCTCTAACCCTGAGCACCTCCATGGCAGGAACCATGTCTCAGTCATGGTTCCAGTCCCAGACCTAGCTCAGTGCCTGGCACTTAGTAGAGGCCCGTGAAAACACTGAGACGTGTCAGTGTTACATTCTAAGGGGCGGTAGGATGGTAACCGCTGTCGAGAGCCCCACTTGTGTGTCCAGGGTGTACATTTCTGCTATGTACACAGTTCCTCTCACTCTTCTTCACAGAAATATCATCAATGGCTCCCTCAGTGGTGGCTAACCAATCTGGGTCATGGACATCCCCCTTTGAGAATCTGACACACCAACAGATACACAGAGGTCAAGGACAAAAAGTAAAACAAAACAAAACAAAACAAAACAAAACAACATCTTAGTTAAGATGTTCTCCACAGTCTTGAAGCAGACATGTTCCCTGTGTAGAAAAAGGGCAGGGCACAAGGTACTCCATGAGGAATCCAAGAAGGCCCATTCCAGTCCAGACTTCATAAGACTATAACCCAGAGGAACTTAACTTTCTTTAGCCAGACTCCAACTTCTGATACAGAATACCTACGGCTGGTGGTGGTGATGGCGATGACAGCTGTCCCTATGGGCCCAGGTGCTGTGCTAAGCCTCATAGCATCTTTATTATGTAGGCACTAATATTATCCTCATTGTAAAGATGAAGAAGTTGAGATACAGGGAAGTTTAGCAGATGGTTCCAAGTCATAAAAGTCCCTCATGAGGATCTCAGGATTAGAATCCAGGTAGTTTCAGGGTGCCTGGGTGTCTCAGTCCATTAAGCATCTGCCTTTCAGCTCAGGTCACGATCCTGGGATCCTGGGATCATGCCCCGCATTGGGCTCCCTGCTCAGCAGGGAGTCTGCTTCTCCCTCTCCCTCTGCTGCTCCCCCCACCCCTGCTCATGCTCTCTCTGGCTTGTTCACTCTCTCTCTCAAGTAAATAAATAAAATCTTAAAAAAAAAAAAAAAGAGTCCAGGTAGTCCCACAAAATGCTTGAGCATTTGCTCACATCTGCTATTGCTCCTTAATGAGCTAATACCTGCTACTAATTACTTCAACTCACTAATGGGACCTCATGAGCACAAGTTTGTCGAGCATCTACTGGAGTGTAAGGCAGTGCTAACTGCGCTGGGAGAGGCAGAGATGCAGGAACCAGTTTCACCTGAAGAAGACAGAAATGCTAGGAGAGGAGGAAGGTTCGGTGCCTCATTTGCAATAAGAACATGGTACGGCAGAGCTGTGAGGAATAACTGTGGCAGGGCACAAGGATGAGGGAGGTAAAGCACTGACTAACGGGTCTAAAGTAGCCAGTAAAGTGACATAAACTTCAAGGGAAAAGGAAACTTGACAATCTGAAAAAAATTATTGGTAGGAATGAAAATGTGAAGTAACCGGTAAAAAGGATAGTCACACTCTAGGAGGAAAAAGTACGTTCAACATTAATCTACACCATGAAACACAAAAGTCTGTATCTAAAATATATTATTTGCATGATATAAAAGGAAAATAAGTTATGAAGAGTCTTTTCTATCATTAGAAGATGCCACTTGAAAGCAGGGAGGTACAGAAGGGAATGTGTGTCAAGTGAGCCCAGGGTCAGCTTGGGTGGGACACCCGCATCTCCAAAATGGACAGTCCTGATTCTGGGGCTCACCATGTGCCAGGCCCCATGCTAGGTGCTGGAGATGACCAGGATAGGATGTCTACCCTAAAAAAGCACATAATATACCGGGAAAGACAAACTGCTTTGCAATTCACTATAAAGACTTTGTGATTCCACAATTACAGGGGATGAACAGAGAGTCTAGAAGATGAGGCCTGGAAATTTCATCAAGAGTATTCCCTGCCCACAAATGTCAACTGGGAGCAGACAGTTTGTTCAGTCTACCTGGGTTCAGATGGTCCAGCCTAACACTGTCTGAGTAGACTTTAGAACACAGAACAAGGGCGCCTGGGTGGCTCAGTCGGTTAAGCATCCAACTCTGGATCCAGGCTCAGGTCATGATCTCGGGGTTGTGAGATCAAGCCCCATGTTGGACTCTGAACTCAGTGCGGAGTCTGCTTGTTCCTCTCCCTCCCCCTTGCTCATGTGCTCTCTCTCTCTCAAAAATAAATAAGTAAATAAGTAAAACCTATAAAAAAAGAGAGAACATCAAATAAGAGATTACTTGAGATCGACCCAAACAGCACTGTAGGTAAACTACATGTAACTTGCTGATCTCTCCGGCACTTGTAAATTGAGTGACAATGTGTAAAACTATGGGGGCGGTTTTACTCCTGCTCCTCTAGGAGGTTAGTAAACTATTCCGGCTGCTGGTGACTGCAGGTGCCCGCGCTAGCTCCTTCTCTCGCTTCTTTTCCTGCCGCTCCTTGCTGGCTTCAATGGCACATCCCGGTCAGCAGGGTCACTGAACTCCCATGTTCTCTTAGTAAATGAACGTTGCAGTTGAAGGTCAAGCTCGGCCTCTCAGAAAACTGTCTCTGCTCCCACTTTCGCTCTCTGGAGGTGGAGCATTGGGACATCACTTCCTCGGCCACGGAGCTCAGTTTCTCCAGGGCTATTTTGTTTGCACTGTGCCGTCTCTCTGGCAGGCCTCCCAGTTCTCTAAGGAACGCCACCCTTCACAGCCTAGGCCTTGGACTCAAGGCCCAGTGAGGTCACAAGTCGGGGCTCAGCCCAGGATCTGGCACATAATAAGGGCTCAGTAAAAGTCTGCAGCAGAATGAAGACGTAAGTGAACGAATGCCCACATCTCTGGGCCTCTAAGGGGTCCTGCCCTAGGCTGCACAGGCAGCCAGGCTCAACTGCCATAGGCTGACTGGCTGGCCTTAGCAAGCGCCGGTCTCACCAAACATTTCACCCTCCCGTCTGCTTCCGCTCCCAGAGCCCATAGTCTCCCTGGGTATTCCTGTCTTCAGTCAGGAAAGCCTATTCATCTTGTTCCTGGGCTCTCCTGGGGGGAGGAACAGCTTTTGCGCGGAGGGCTGCTGGGAAGACAAGCCCCGAGAAACAATAGATGGTCCTCCTCTCTGTATTCTTGCTTCCCGTTTTGAAATTCTCACCGTTGCCACATCTACTGGTCAAGGCTACTAAAACCATACATCTCCCCAAATCAAACACTACCCACAAATGGGGAAAGAAAAACCTGTAGTATTTTTTTATTCTTCCGCTGTCTTTGCCAATTGTATCTCTAACACATGAGAGCATCATGGTCATGGAGGTCCATGTAAATAGATTCATAAAAGTGTGGACATACGTACTACTGTGCTGAAGGGCCAGAATTCACTCACAGAAAACAGTTTTTCCCATGTAATTTTATATTTCCACCCAACAAAAACTTGCCCAGGATATGCATGACAACACTCCGCTGCCTCGCTTTAGAGAGTGCCTCTGAGTGATGTGCTGATTTCTCCGTTGTGCACCTTTCAGCCATGTGACTATGCTTTTCCCAGCTCTGTGTTTAGTCCTTCACCCACTACACCTGCAAAGCTGGGACATTTTCAGAGGCAGCGCTTTGCATAATAAAAAGATGTATTTTAACTGTCCCTTTTTAACTCTTTCACAAGGTGCTAATTAAAAAACGTTCCTGGTAGTCATGGCAAGCCAATGCCTGCAGCCTTCTGCTTATAGGCATACCTCCTTTCAGCCCCCATTAAAATCCCAGCACAGGACCAACCCCCCTTTGCCCCTGCATACACCTGACAATGGCTTTGTCCCCCCTGGCCTGTCCTGGGGGTTCCCATCAACCTAACACAAAACAGGGAGATAATGGGCTTTCAACAGAACACATGGATGAGGCCTAGAGACAGGATTCTACGAGGTGCCACTTGCCTCTAGGCCAACAATTTCCTAGTCTGCAAAAGCTCAAATGAGCCAATCAAAACACACTGATATGATAGATGGCCATTTATGCACAGGGCATGAAGAATGATACATAACCATCAGAAATGTGGCCCTCATTCCCCCAAAGAAGCTTATGATCTAGAAGAGGAAAAAGACTTTGCCCTTAAATCGATGTCCAGTAACACTTGGGCCACACAGGCTGACAGCCAGTATGAGGTAAGGGCAGCAAGGGCAGATGGATACAGGGGAGGGGAGGGAGGAAGGGCTTCTGAATGAATTGGAAAGGCAAATAATAATTCTGGCCAAATACAGGAGAGAAGAGGTATACTAAGACCAGACTGTCAAAGTCCTTGAGTGAAATTATGGAATGTGTTATTGTGCAGTCCTTGCAAAATGCCACTTGGACTTATTTTGGGCCTTGAAGGTGTCAGACAGGACGTTATGGTTTGTTTGTTTGTTTGTTTGTTTTGGGGGTGGTTTCTTTTTGCTTTATTATATTTACTTATCTAATATCATGCTTACTATATGCTAAGCGCTGTTCTAAGTGAGTTGTAAATGTCAACTCACTGAATCCTCACAACAAATGTTACAAAGTCAGGATGATTTTTTTACCCTTCTTACAGATGGGGAAACAAGAATACAGGATTTATTCTCTTGCTCCCAAGGAAGAGCAGATTATAGGCCAAATGCTTCTGTTTTCTGAGCCCCTCAGAGACAATGAAATGCCAAGGGCACGGACTAACCAATAATGTCTTTCCAGAGCTTCTTCTGAAATCTTCTAAGACTATCACTTACTGAATTGTTCCGGAAAGTCCCATTGGCAGCAGCATTCCATCACCCAAAAGGAAGGAGATAAAAAATGTCCAAGTGTATGAATTGACGAAGTTAGATGTGCAGTGGGGAGAGGGGTTCCAAAAGGGCAGAGGAATGTGAGGAGTGGGGAATGGCTGGGGCTGCCCTCCTCTCGGAGAAGAGAACAAGATGATTTTTCTCAGACTTGTAGGGCTGAGGAAGATTCTAACAGTATACCCCTTTCAGTTTGATCTGCTGTTTTCCTAGTTTACCATTTTTTAAAATTTCCTTTTAGAATTAGAATTAGAATTAGAATTATCTGATTTTGGAAACTTTGAGGAGTACGTGGTGAAAGGAAACAGGAAGTAGGAGAAATGTAGTGTGAGGGGGATGTGAAGCCAGATGAAGAGAGAGGCGAAGAGAAGAAAGGAGACCCGGACACGACGACCAGGGGGTAGGAAGATGAGAGGTGTGTTAGAAGTCAGAGGAGGGAAGGTGGGATAACTTTTCACCAGAGGCAGTGTTCCAGTGTGACCCTAGGAAAGACATTCTTCCAGACCCCTGGGTCCATCACACATGGTTTGAAAAATGCCATTGGGATGTTTGGTAGACCACACCCATAGAGATATTTTACACTTAACAACTGTGGCCACAGCAGATGATGGGAATGGAATGGATAAATTCATGAACTTTCCCAGCTGGAACAAGTAAAGCTTTACTTGACGAGCTCAAAATGCTGACAAATCATTTTGTGTAAAGAAGTGAACCAGGAGGAGCAAGCGTTGGTTCAAAAAGAAAATGGTGAGGGGCTGTATCTTTGCCACTTCTTTACCAAGTGGAAAGCCGTGAGGGGGGAACCCGTGGGAAAGAGGAGTCTCTGTCTTTGTCACGACAATTGGCTAAGCACTATGGCAGCCCTGCGGAACGTAGACAAATGGCCATTTCGGAGCAATCATGTGATTCCTATGTAAGCCCATCTTGGAGCTGTTAGCTATTTACAGTCTAATGCTTTAAAGTCTCTTCAGGCTCTTTAAAGATATTAAAATGATGACACATTTTAAAACTGTGGTAATAAAGTTCCTGGGCTCTTTTCCCCTATTGGTTTAATCATTTTCATATAAAATAGGAAACATCCAAAGTTAACATCTCCCCTTGCCCAAATTTCTGTGTCTATTGCAATGCCGCACGACATGAACAAAGATTACTCAGGGCCAATTTCAGATGCAAAAGTGCTCTATCAACTCCAGCTAGTGAGGAACAAGGAGAGAAAGGGATGACTCCAATGCCAAGTCAAACTGGGGGCCCAGGAGGCAGTGGAAAAGTGGGGATCTAGGGGTACCACGTGTGGTAGCACAGAGATTAAATAAAGGGGTTTTGGAGTCAGAGGGAACTGAATGCTAATCCCAGGTCTGCCTTTCCTTGGCTCTGGGAACTGTAGCATGGCACTCAATCTCTCTGGGCCTTCATTTCTTCATTTGTAACAGAAAGATAACAAACCTGTCCCCTAGGGTTGCTGGGCAGCACGAACTCATGTAGGTAATGAAGGTAAAGGCATGGTACCTTGAGGCACTCGGTACATGATGGCTTTTCTTATTTTCAGACACGTGCCTAAGCAGAGCCCACTTCACTAGGCCAGACAGGAATTTTATACAAGTAAGAATTCAAGAGAGTCCAAAGTTACCCTGTGGAGGCCAAGGACTTCTGACCTCATCATCTGAATTAGAGCCAGAACAAAGAAGTCATCCAGGTGGTTTACAAAGTATGACTTTGAGCTCCACTAGAGCTAGGAGGGTCACTCCCAACAGAAAGGGATCCTGGCACTAGCCACACAAAGATAAAGAAATGGGAAAGGACGACGCCTTCCACCTTTGTATGACTAATCTGATTCTATTTCCAGTCTGATCTCCTAGATTGTTCTGTCTGGGTTCAAAACTGATAGTGACCTTCAATAATCATAAAAACTCCCAGGTTTCTTGTGCAGCCTTTTTTATTATAGAAGTAAGTTAGGGTCACCAGATTTAGCAACTAAAATGACAAGATGCTCAATTAAGTTTAAATTTCTGATAAAAAATGAATCTTTTTTACTATAAGTGTGTCCCAGTGCAATACGCACAACGAACTCATACTAAAAAATTATTGGTCGTTTATTAAAAATGCAAATTTAACTGAGCATCCTGGTACCTTTTCTAACCCAGAGAGTAGCAAAGCAAAGTCACCTCCCATCCATAATTAGTAATGCATTGGAAAATACCAAAAGAGAAAAAAAAGTCCCACAGTTTCTAAATTTACAGACTTAAAAAAATAATAATAATAATATCATTTCCCCACTCAGGGATTTTTTTTTAAAATATCTCAGTCTAGAACAAAAAAATAACAATGGGAGGGGACTTCCCCTCAGATGGCATGTAAGTGATTATTGGTAGACAGACGTTTGAGACGTGATGCTTATAAGAGCACTGACCTCTTGCTGTTTTAGCTTGTCTAACAAGGCCAGAAAGCTAAGTTATGTTCTTCCAAAAATCTCTCCTCTTTTTCCCTCATGAAAAAAAAAATACACATACAGAAATTATATTTCCCTAAATGAAGCAGCATTTTCTTTGGCAGTTTCAATGCCACAAAAGACTATGAAATTAACCTCTGGGGCCTACAGGGCAAGGCCCAGCAGTGCTGGCCATTGTCTCTAGCTACAGCTACAGCCTGGCTGTTCACACTGACCTCAGAGAGAGAGGTGGGCCCTGTTGCAAACACGACCACACAGTAGGTGGACCGCCCATGCAAACAAACAAATGCAAAACTCCCTCTTCTTTGGTTATATCAAAACCAACTGGGTTCTTTCCTTCCTGATTGAATGCCAACAATATTCCTTACTTTTCAAAATATGCCCAAGCAACCCCAGGTTCAAGGTTCTCAGCAACCTAAATTTAGAGGTAGGTTTACCCTGTGGAGTCCTGGGAATTTTAAGCAAATGCTACCACTCTTCTTCTGTTTCTTCTCAAACCTCTAATCCACTCCCTGAGTCTACTTAGGTACAGCAATTACCCCTTCGAAGGTTAGCAGCCAAAGTTTCAAGGAGCTGTTTTTTTAATCATCTTACAAGTATTACATTGAACTTCTGGGCCAGGGTACAAGAGGCCAATGGCCAGGTTGAACTGGACACACAAATGGAACGGGTTCCAGCTCACCAACCTGGCCCCAGAATGTGCTGGTCCAAGAAGTGCTTTTTAAATCATGGAGAACCACTAGTGAAAATCCACTGGTGCTTTGATGGTGGCCCAGTAGGTGGTGGCTTCATGGTGAATCATAAAAGAAGAAATTGAAGAAGGAAACGAATCATCATATCATCTTGGCATAAAGCTACATAAGGGGATGAACTGCCTCTCTAGGAAGCCTTCCTTGATACAGCCAAGGGAAGTGATAGTGTGTGATTTACTTAATTTCCCTGTTTCTGACATAGATATATACAAATAGTGTAGACTGTATGACACATGTGTCAACCTATCTTGGATGACTCACTGTTTTCGGAACATAGCTCTCCCACCTCAGAGCCTCCACTCACACCTTTCTTCTGAACGTTTTCCCAAAGCTTGCCCATGCCTGCTGAAATCCTACTTTTTGTCAAATTTCCACTTTTGAGCTTTTTGAGCTTTTGAAATAGCCCGTGGGCTACTTCTTCTAAAAAGACTTCTTGAGATGGTTTCTCTTTTGCCTCTAAATTCCTGGTATATTTTGCTTTTTCCACCCATACGTAGTTATCACATGTAACTGGAAGTAATAGTAGACTTGTTTCCCCCACTAATTACAAAAGTCCCTTGGAGGCAGGGACCAGATCTCACAGAGCCTCGTTCAAATGGAGCAAAGGACAGGTGTTCAATTCATGTCAGCAGGATTGATGCAATTATTAACCATGTCTTTGATTTCTTAGTAACATCTTCTCTAGGAAATTGTTGCTTTGATGACCTTTCTGTCATCAGTATCTTTCTGATACTACGCAGCACTTGTCTCTATCACAGAACTTATGACATCATAGTGAAACTATCATATTACCTCTGAGCCAACAGACTCTAAATTTTCAAGGTAGGGACCTTGTTTCACTCATCTGTGTGTCTGCAGTGCCTAACATAATATCTGAAAATGAGGCGGCATGTAAACAAATCTTTGATGAGATGTTAAAGTGGGCTATGAGTTTTTTGAGGGAAGGATCCACACATTCTCATCTTGTGCACCTTCTCTTTATAATCAAGAAACAGTCACTGATGTTGATATATGAGGTAGGTTCTAGAGCAAGTGGTTACTCAGTTCTTTCAAGTCGTACTATCTGATGAGCAAAAATATGGAAAAGTGGGGACGCCTGGGTGGCTCAGTGGGTTAAGCCTCTGCCTTCAGCTCAGGTCATGATCTCAGGGTGCTGGGATCGAGCCCCACATCAAGCTCTCTGCTCAGCGGAGAGCCTGTTTCCCCTCTCTCTGCCTGCCTCTCTGCCTACTTGTGATCTTTCTCTTTCTGTCAAATAAATACATAAAATCTTTTTTAAAAAATATGGAAAAGTCTTCTGAAATATAAATGCTAATCTCAAAGCGTCACATACTTTGAGAAACTCGAGACTTAGATGTCTCCAGTGACTTGTTGGGTGTCCTTCCCTAGCCCAAGAGCACCTCAAAAATTTATTTTGCACTTCAACAGGACCTACATTCCAATTATGATTATTTGGTATTTTCAAAATAACTCCAGCTAAGGTTGTAGAACTAGATTGTGGTGATGGTGATATAATTCTCCAAATTTCTAAAAATCATTGAATTATATACTTACAATGAGTGAATTTATATTATGTAAATTACACCTCAATAAATCTGTAAAAAAATTACTTTAGACTATTCAACAACAGGGATGACATCTTATTTTTCATTTTGCCGTCCGGGGTCTACCATCCTAACAGATAGCATGGCTGTTTGGCTGTTCCTTGTTAGCCAGGAGGTGCGTCCAGGCCGGCAGAAGTGCTCAGTCAGGTCACCAAATGTAAACAGCTCTGCAGAGGTCACCACAAAGGCACTGTTGTTCTATCTCATAGCCGAGAAGGAAAGGAGAGTCGCCATGGAATATCTACTCTCTCTTGCATCCCTAATTAGAAACATGTGGAAGAGGGCCCACCCACGGGTCAAATCAGCCAGAAAGGCCTCCTTTCTTCTGCCTAATGTTGCATGTTGGCTGAAGAAAGAGCTCTCCCTGGGCCTGCCATAGGAAAGGTTTCAAATTATAAAAGTATCTACGAAGGCCACAGTCAAAGCACCAATGGATTTTCACCAGTGCCCCTCCCCCCCATGTTTTAAAAAACACTTCCTCGACTGGTACATAATTAGTGCCAGGTTGGTGCATATGACATATGGTAGCTTGTCCAGTTCAGCCTGACCGTGGGCCTGTTGCACCCTGGCCCAAATCATACACTGCTCAAAACACTCACGGGTAGGTGAAATGCAGAAGTCACAAATATATAAGCTCTAGGCAGTGCCTTGGCAATTCCCATCACACATATGTCTGAACTTTTTTTTTTTTTAAGATTATTTATTTATTTATTTATTTGACAGAGAGAGAGAGAGAGCTAGAGAGGGAACACAAGCAGGGGGAGTGGGAAAGGGGGAAGCAGGCTTCCTGCTGAGCAAGGAGCCCGACGCGGGGCTCGATCCCAGGACCCCGGGATCATGACCTGAGCCAAAGGCAGACGCTTAATGGACTGAGCCACCCAGGTGTCCCAGATTTCTGCATTCTTTCTTGTGATTCATCTATATCGAACTTAATACTTTGGTTCTTTTCATTTTATGGCTGCACCAGTATCTAAACTGTCTCAGTGAGATACGAAGAAAGTGAATGAGAGATTATATAAACTTTGTTTGTTAATGTCCTAAAGAAAATGTCATATTAGTCGAAGATGCTATTTATTGTAATTCTCCCCAAAAGCAATACTCTGTTCTCATTCAGAAAAGCCCAGTAAATATTCACCTTTCTTCAAACTCTAGGAGATAGTGACTTGTCTTAGTAGTAGTAAATTGATATAAAGTCAGCACAAATAAAACTAAAGTTTCCTTTGGATCTAAAGAGCTACAAAAGCTGGCAGACCAAATTATTTAAACACACTAAAATGGTCTTTTTTTTTTTTTTTTTTTTTTTTTAAACACAAGGAGTAATCTACTCTAAGACTGTTGTGCTGGCCCAACATGGGGCCTTTCACAAAGATCAGATAGTCCAAGAGGCTCTCTTTGATCTGACTAAAGATGGGTATTTAATCTCCTATGCAGAAGAAAGCTATAGTTTTTAGATTAATTGCCTGACCACAGATCTGCTGCCAAGCTGCTCCAAGTTTCTCCTCCTAATGTGAAATAAAATGTCCATTTACTTTAAACATGTAGTAGAGCCAGCTCGTGCCAGAGAATATACATTTCTTCTGCACTCATTTACCAATTAGGTAAAAGGTCAGTGCATCATTCACGTGCATCAGGAACAACAATCAGTCTGTACTCCACTGTCTCTTCTAAGTTTGCCAGACAGAGCACTGGGGGCTGACAGTGGGTGATTCGTGGAAACTAAAAAACAGAGAGTTCATTTTGCATAGGAAGAGTTATCTTCTTGGTTGAGATGCTCATCTAAAATGAGACAAAGGTTGAAAGGCCTTCTGGGGGAACCCACACAAAGTACCCACTACAGAAAACTGAGTGGGTTCCAGCAGCTAGATGGTGGTGTCAGTAGGTGGGGAGAGGGAGTCATATTTAGAACCCATGGTTCCAGTGACAGTGGTTGTATGCGCTACAGGAAAGTGACCACCACTGCCTGTCACGAAGACCAAAGGATCAAAACTTGGACTCACTGGCTGATCCTGAATGAATTTCCAACCCTGCCTGTGTCTGCTGCCTCAACCATTAAAACATAAATAAATACACCCACCCACTTTGGTGTGAAATGAGGTTGCATCACATTTTTGGCTCCGTAATCAAGATGTGTCTTGTTAATATTACACTGCTCTGTAGAATGAAGCATGTGGAAGCTTTGGGTTTCCAATATATGAATGAATGCCAGTAACCATGTGGTCAACAGCCAAATATGAAATCAGATTCTCTGAAAAGAGGCAAGCATTTTAGGTCTGCCTTTCAAGAAGCTGCAGCCCCACCCAACTACTAAGGTCTAAACGGAAGTGACTTAACACCATTTGGCCGTGTTTTCTTTGGCTGGCCAGTGCCTCAGTGACCACCTCCAAGAGAGATCTGCACAAGGCAAGCAACCTGAATGAGTACACAGGGGTCAGAAGGCTGGGGGTAGGGACAAGAGAGGACATGGTGGAGGGGGAGTAAACTAGGCAGTGAATTGTCCTTTGAGCGAATGCTTCTTTGTCTCCAGGCAGAATGATTATAGGGAACTTGCTGTCAGCACTCTTGGATAATCTTTCCAGACACGTCTCTGAAGAGTGAATGACTCTGATCAAACCCAAATCAGCAGTTGAGGAGGTAGAGGAGGAATTTTAGAAGCCGGTGGTTCACTCCTCTGGCACACGGCCCTTGCTGGCCCCTAAGCTTAGGCAGCTAGGCCTCGAGAGGCTACGGCCATCAGAGGCCACAGGGTCTTTATGCTCCTTGCTCCCTGACTTCAAAATAGCCAACAGAAAAAGGAGGAAATCCGTAGCTAGGAAACCTGGTCCTGAACACTCCTAGCGATCATCACACCATTCTGTAGGCCTTCTATCAACAAAACCATTGCTATCACTCCAGACCTATCCCACCTCACAATCTCCTCTTCACTCAACCTATGATGGTTCCAGGGGAACTACAGGCCCAAAGTGAAGGACTCCTTTGTTCCCATCTCTGTGATAGGACAACATGTGGTCCTGAGTGCCAAGGTACTAAGATAAGAGGGGTGCTCAAAATGCCCAGATGGCTAGAGAACAAAAACCCTGAGAAGAGAGCCAAATTTGCACAGCAGACAAGGGCCACTGTGGCCAGGGCTGGAAGCACAGTGCTTGTAGTCCACAGGCAGCAGCGGAACTAAAGGGAAGCCATCCCCCAACTCAGCTGGTGGGAGTTGGGCAACTTCCCAGCTGGAAGGAGCTCTCAAACACATCCCTGTAAGCTACCCACGAAAGACAGAGATGCCGTTAAAAACAACAAACAAAAGGAGCCGCTAATCAAGAGGAACTTTAGATTTAAGAATGGGATTCAGTCATCCTTCCAGAAAGATGCATGTCTGGACCAAGGCCCAAGAGCATGACATTCAGCTGCCGTACCCCTCTCTGGGGCCCAAGTTTGGAGGCGCTGAAAGAAGAAGAGATTCACAAAGGAGGCAGATGGGAAGGCTCCCATCCACATGCAGTGTGGTTCCAATACAGAAGATTAGAATTCACCAGGTATAAGCAATCGCAATTGTAATCAGCTGCTTGGAACTGAAGTCACATTTTGAATAAGAAACCAGCAAAGACCTCAAAACTCCTATCATTCCCTTTCCCTCTGCACTTTGAAACAGTTCTAGATGTTTGGCGGTTGACGCACAGTGCTGGAAAACAGCGACCACTGAGCTTGGAATCGCCCCAGGTTCTGACTCCTCAAGACACCCCAAGCAAGGGCTTTTTCTATGGTTAGTAAAACAAAGGCATTTTGCATAGATAACCCCAATGACTTAATTTTCTGTTCCAAGCTTAATACTTATAACTAGGCTATTCTGTTAATAATGGCCCTGCCCTCCATTTCTTTCCTAATATTTTCAGTACTATCCAAATTGCTCCTAGCGATATTTTATCTTCCATTAATTCTTCAGCCAGAAAGGCTATGACATTGCCAAGCGAATCAAACAGAACAAGACAGTGAAAAAGAGAAAGTGTAACAGCTTCATGATACGGCTGGCAAAATCCATATGCTGTGGAAGGAACTGATAACCAGACATCCTAGTTTAATTGGGCCTTGAGAACTATTTAAGCGGTTTCTACATTTTTGTTTTTTTGTTTTTTTGTTTTTTTCCCTGAATGTCCAACCAACTGCCTTAGCTCAAGGGGAAAGAGAGGTACACCTGTTGACCGAACCACTGTCAGACGGCAGCGGGTTTAAGACTGAAGGGTCTTGGCTTTCCTACCAACTTTGCTTTGATGGCTAGACAGAACAAAGGCAAAGCAACAGAGTCTTCTTCCCTTAGACTTTAGTTTACGACATGTTTTCAGCTGGAAGACAACAGGAAAACAGAATGGTGGATTGGTTCTACTTTGGCTACGAAGCAACGAAGAGGCTCCAGGGAACCCAATTTTGCTCTTCCTGCTTGTCTGGGTAGTGTCAGTGCCGACCAGTGACTCAGTCTTCCTCATCAGAAGCAGCTGCTCTGTATCTAACTTACCCGTGGGTGCAACGCCTTTTGTCAGCATTTGTTTTCTTAAAACACATTTCTCCTTCATGGCATTGTTATTCTATATGGACTGGGGCCTTTGTGGATGAACAGCACTCAGTTAACCCAACAAATGACAAAATACTATTTGATTTCTACAGCGTGAGTTGAAATCACAGAGCTGAGTTTCAATGGGTCGCTTTGCTGAATTATAATATGTTTGGGGCCAATATCCACTTTGTTTTTTTATCCAGCCCTTGTCTCCGCCACCCCTCCCCACCCCCACCCCCCGGCCATGACATCAACATCTATGTGTAGAGTCTTCTAAACACCACTGGTGCTATTTTAAGTATGATAACAGAGGGGGGAAAGATGATCTTGAGCTGAGATAGCACAAGGATTGCAATAGGAACAGGATACCCTTTGAAAAGAGAATGCAAGCTCTTCATAAGAGCAAGAATTCAGGATGTCCTAGGTCACTGTTGGTGGCATTGTCATTTATCACTGGCTGCAGAACACAGAGGCCAGATTTCCTGGGAATAAAAAAAAAGGATTTTTTCCCCTGAATTTTCTCTTGACATAAACCACTATCTATCTGCAAGAGATGAGGGAAAAAGGGCATAGACATATGCTAGAACTTCGAGCCTTTAAAATAGTAATCGTCTGCTTCCCAAATGGCCTACTTAAGTCTCCTTTTTAAAAAAAATAATAATTTCCTCTTCAGACAAAGCTGCCTAGAGGTGGTCTGTTAAAATTGATTTTGTTGGTCTTGTCTTTTTTTCCCTACTAGATTGCATATTGGGCTGCAGTTAATAAAGTGGACATGGCACCAACACCCTAGTCTGCATTCCTCCACGCACAGAACCTTCCTGGAGGGAGTGAGTTTCATGTATACAAAGATGAGGTGTCCAGGGCTGGACAAATGGGAGGTGAGGAGGTACGAGGTAACGGAAGAAAGGCCACTCTATCTAAATGGGTACATCTCCAATACACTGACAGAGACAGGGGCTCCCAGCTCGGGGAACAACTTACTGCAACTTACTCCACAGAAGAGGCTGTGCCATGACTGTAGTGTCTTGAAAAAGTCTGTGAGAGAGGAAGTGAAACGGCTCACAAAGGAGTTAAGAGGGGAAAAGCTAAAGAAAAGGCTAGAACCGGGTTCGAAAAAGCAAGGCTGCTCACCACCCTATAGTTTCTTTTGTTTTAGACAAACTCGCTTTCCTTAGGGAGAAAGGCCATCTGCTTTTTAAAAAGACTGCCCTCTTCCCCCTCACCTTCAGCCTGACTGGTCCTCCCTCTGGCACTCAGACCTGTATTGTCCTGACAACAGCGTAGAGTTGTCCACTATGTTGGGTTCAGAGACTTCAGGTGGCTCACAGGCTTCTTGGCTTCCTAAAGAGCACAAGCAGGCAGGATGAAAATACAGAACATTTAAAAATTCATCGGGTGATAGGAAATCAGGCTTGGGTGCCTGAGGGGCAAACAGCTCACAGAGTTTTGATGGGATCCATTCCACCCTGGAGTGAACACGGTGTCTTGTGCCCAGGTTCTGCCAGAGGACAAAGAGATTTACACAGGACAGACAGGGCAACCTCGTGACGTTTACAAGTCTCCCCAGGAGCCTCTACGGGGCAACCGGCTGATTCAAAACTTATTAATTTTTAAAGCCTTGAATTACAGAAAACAGGAATCTAAATGAAAGATATCCACGCCTGACCATGGTCTCAAACTAACACAAAATATAGCAGAATAAAATAAAATTACCAAAAAAAAAATCATATTAATCAAATTATGTTTTGCATGATCGACAGTCAAGTTGATTTACATATACTGTCTTGGTGTGTCTAAGAATAGTCCTTATGTAATGTCTTCACACTCTCTTGAATTTCCGGAAGCATCACAGCTAGAAGTATTCATTTCTTTTGGTTAGAGGAACTAGTTAGTGGCCAACACCAGAGGCTCTGTGGCCATCCCCTCACAAGCTCTCAGGCAGAGAGCCTGACTCTCCCAGAAGTTGCAGTGTTTTACAACAAACAACACTGCATTTAAAAATGCTTCTTTAGGAAGATGTGATAAAAGCAACTACACTCTTTACTACTGTTGTTGTTAGGAAAATACTGCGGAAGCTTCCAAGCACAGACAGAGACCTCCACGTCCCTTGCATGGAGCGGCCTGGAAGAACCACTCGCACCTTCATCCACCCTCTGATTTTCATCTCCAGATAAAATGAAAGCTAAATCTAGCAGGAACCATTTGGCTCTCTGCTCTTGGAAGATGCAGTGTTGTTTCCTGCCCAGCTGGATTCGTCTTTGCCTTTCACATCTCTCTACCTCTTTGTGATTCTCCTTTCTTCCTACCTGAAAATAAATGCTCTTTACCCTTGAGCCTGCCATTTTCTGATGCACGACCCTCTGAATCATGAGGCTGACGATGAGTGATGACCTTGCTCGGTTCCTTTCACAGCCAGTGCCAGTGGCACTGATGTTGGCTTCTACTTCAGTATCTGGGAAGAGGGCTGCTCTGTCTCCAACACACCCCATCAGACAGATGACACAGAGTTGCCTTCCTAGGTGAGGCACGTGTGCTATTTTGTGCACTCTCTTAGTTAATGAAGGGTCTCGCTGTAAGAATAGCTTTCCTAGTCCATTAGAAAGATAATTCGCTAAAGGATCTGTGAACATTTCTAAGAACTAAATATGGAGCACTGATCTTTAAGTGGCAGGAACAAAATAATATAGAGCTGCATCTGAGGGCTGGCAGAGAGATTGCTGGTGTGTCACACGACAGCAAGGATGTCCCCTCTGTTTTACGAGTACCCTCCCGCTCAGTACTGCCCATGAGCTCAGATCAATGGCAGCTTTTCCAATAGAAAGTACATTTGGTTTCAATTCACTTTCATAACAACAGAAACTAATGCTTAGCAAGATGGAGAACACTAAACGCTATTGTTCCAGCTGAGGAATGACTGGCTTGGGTGGCAGGAAGCAGAATAGTCTCTTCCCTGGAGAAGAAAATGCCTGTGGCAACCCTCATTCCCAAACAGCTTTCTTCTTCTTCTTCTTCTTCTTTTTTTAAGTGACAGTGAAAGAAAATCAAAGAATCATCTCAAATCATAGAAGTGGAAGGGATCTCAAAAAAAAAAAAAAATTGTCATGTGACTCAGCCTCTTCTAGAAGGTTTTTGTTTCTTAAATAATTATATAAACCCCAAGGCATTGTGATTTAATAAGGTCTAAGGGCACAGCAAAGTATTTTATAAATTATTTTCCTAAGCCCCTTGTGGAGCCTTTTATTATCTTAAATAATGAGAAAATGAATAAGATTCTTTAAGATTTACAGCTTTCGGATTCTAGAGGTTGTTAAGTGGAAAAGGTAGGCATAGGATCCAAGTTGTATTCTTTTGGCAAAAGAAAATGCCCATGCCACTGGTTTATGTCTCAAACAACCAGAAACTCCCTCTCCATCGCTGTAATTAATCAGAAATACTCTGCCAGTTACATTCCCTTTTCTCTCACCGATGGAAAGAAAGGTGCATTAGATAAGCTAATACAATGGAAGAATTCTGATGTACGAGATGTCCTAATGAAGGGTCCTTCAGGAACCCCCCCCCAAAAAATCCAACAACCACCCAAATAGGAAATTATGTAATCTATCTTTGTATTATTTAGAACATGGCAAGGGGAATAACACTGTCCACCGTACATTCCTTGAGAACCTCCAATCAAGGGCGCTAGCCATTTAAAAACATGTTTCCTGGCTTCAGACTGGCTATAAATACATTTAATAAGGATGAAAAAAAAAAATCACTGCATCATTTACAGTTCTCTCTCAACTCCAGCTGACAAAAATCCAGTCCAGATGTTTGTTTTGCAAGAATAACAGCAAGAGGGTGAACTTCAATTGTGAGCATGAAAGCCCCAGGAGGAGGGGGTGTGTTTGCAGAGAAAGGGACAGGGAGGTTGGCAGAGAGGGTGTGGACAGACCTGGTTTGATACTGATTTAACAGAAACACAGTAATTAATTTATTTTGTGTGTAAGAAATCCAGTTTACTAGCCTTGCCCCTGTCTCATCGCCCCTTTCAAAGCCACAGGGCCTTGGCTGGTGAAGCCTGAAATGGTTGTTTCATAACCTTTGCTTTTAAATTAAACAAATGACCTCAGATTTTTGGAACAGTTGTTGACTCAGGGGAAAGTATGCCATTAAAAGTGTGCCAGAATCAGATTTAATTGGTACAAGTCCCAAAAAGTGCTCGAAAGAGAACAGGCTTCCCGCATATAGATTTCAGGGAAATTACTCAAAGGCCGCACAGCTTTGTCAGAATTCGAGATGTGAAACAAGGCAGCTGAAAGACTCCATATCAAAAGGGTAAATTCAATTCAGGAGATATTAATCTGATTACCTAAGTGAGGCCGCGAATCGGATATGCTCTATTGTGCACCCTGTTCAACCTGGACAGCTGGAGGAGCCAATGGCTTCCTTTTCCCCGACATATAATTAAGTTTTAAGAGATGATCGAGTTACGGATACAAAGTTTTAAGAAATATTTCATTCAGGAGTGGCATTTACAGTGCTCGCCTGTTGCAAGAGACATTGTTCACTTTATTTCCTTGAGCCATGCTGGAGAGTGTGTGGATCGGGGCCTAGGGGCTCGGTGTTTGTGTTTCGAGCTACAATAAATGCCCTCTGTGCACCTGCCTGGAGGAAAAACCAGTCCAGCCGCCTCCCTAGACAAAAGGGCCCTGTATTAAGTGCTGAAAACCCAGACGTGAACTGACCCTGTCAAATTCCAGATAGAAAAAACAAAAAAGAATCAATATTTTTGTCCAATCCAAAAAAGAAGCTGTCATGTAGGTTTCTGGCTTTCCTTTCTCATCCTCACTGAGTCAGAACAATAGTGACCTGTCAAGAGAAGTCACCTTCTTTCTCACGAGTCTCCTCACCTTTCTAGATTCCTTTCCTGATGGCGCAATCCACGGCCTGGTGCTCAGTAAGCTGTCCTCCAGTGATCAACATACACACTCCTAGCTCCTTCTCCACCAGGCCCTTGCCCTGGAATCTCATTTCAGTCTCTAAGTTCCTACGTCTTCCCAAAGAGATTGCATTACTAACTTACATGTTTTCAAAGATCTCACTAATACACGCTTATCACAAATTCCACCTGCACTTAGAATTGCAAGAATGTTTATCTGTAGGGCAAAATATCAAGATCCTAGTTCCTCCATGCCCGCCATAGTTCCCGATGCTTGTTGGGCAAAGGCCAGGCTGGGTCATGCGTACCCATCTCAATGACTCCTTCAGAGTGCGGTTCAGCTTGGGCTTCTTCTAGAATCAGTCATGCTAGTCTCAGCTGACCTGTGAATCCTCATGAAGGAAAGTGATTTCCCACAAAATTTGAAACCCAACTAAATGAGGTTTTCTTTGTGAATTTCACCAAGGCATGGGCAACTTTACCCCAGTTCACTGATGAATAAACGAAGATGTGCGACGTGACTAGTTCAACCTAAGAACGCAGCTTGGTTACAAAACCAGAAAAGGATCCATCAGCTGCAATCTCCAACTTCTCTAAGCCAGCCCGGAATAGACGGTAAAATTAATGAAATCGTGATTTTGGTAATTATTGAAAACCACCATACATGGTAAGGCTTTGGCTGCAAACCATTTTCAAATATATCTAGTGAACAGCTAAACCCCTTTTAAGGGTTAACAGCTCAACCAGGTACTCCAGGTTGCCTCAACCACCTCTCCAAACTCTGACCCTGAGGGGCAGGAAAACTAGATGATCAGCACAGGAAAGCCAGGTTCCCTAACACGACTGTTCGCAGGATGTGCTTAATTGTTTGTGTCTGGAGAGAGCATAGGAACCAAGCACAGTTTATCTGATTTGGTGCTCATGAAACAGCTGGCCAAGAAAAACAGTCCCCCACCACAGGTGCTAAGTTACACAGAGCTACCTTGGCCAGCCTGGCGAGTTCTCAGCGAAACATGCGGCTGATGTGCCGCCTGTACCTTTATGAGCGATGGAGGCTGTCCGCGGGCTGATACATAGGGTCCTACATACACTGTGATTCAGGACAGACAGGTCAGGGAGCCCATCTTCATTGTGTCCTACTCTCCTAAGATGGTGGCCCACGCCACTGCAAGATCGTGATGGTCTCTCCTTTCCACGAGTGCCCCAGACATTTAAAAATCTGCCGCCCTCATCCTGGCAATTCACTAAGTGCCACGCTCAGTGGGACTTTCACTGTCTAGTATGTGTGGACCTCACACGCTGGCCTTTCCTTCTTTTCTTATCTTTTCCCGTCCTATTCATTGTAGTGCAACAGGTACAACCCATTTAGATGTAGGTTTGGCTTCATTACAGTACGCAGGAATTCTAGGATTCCGAGATAAGGCTGACAAAAATTAGAATTAGCCTTTAGGTTCTGGAGGGCAGAGGCCAAGCCTGATACTGTTCTTGTGGCCCTTGAACACCCGGCAAGCTTTTTACCTGATAGATGCTTCATATGTGAATGAACGAACAATTGAAAGAATGGAGCCGATGCTTAAGTTTTGGGCTCAGTCTCCTTCTTTTCGGGACAAGAGAGCTTTGCAATGAAAACAAGGAAGGGAGAAATTTCTTTCTTTCTTTTTTTTTTTTTTTTGAGATTTTTATTATTTATTTATTTGACTGACAGAGATCACAAGTAGGCAGAGAGGCAGACAGAGAGAGAGAGAGGACGAAGCAGGCTCCCTGCTGAGCAGAGAGCCCTATGCGGGACTCGATCCCAGGATCCCGGGATCATGACCTGAGCCAAAGGCAGAGGCTTTAACCCACTGAGCCACCCAGGCACCCCAAGGAAGGGAGAAATTTGAACTGTCCCCATGACATCAGTGGCAGGCATACATATGATGACTCACTGGGATGTGGGATGAAAGTATTAGAATCTATTTCATTTTTTTTAAACCTCTATTTCTGGTGTGTTTTATATAACCTAATGGCATAGTAGCTCTATATTTTACAGAGCAGTTTTTCATATTTTGGGCAGTGTGCTTAAAGACGATTGGTTTGCGGATTCAAAAAAATGTGAAGATTGCTGCTCTACATAACCAATGTAATAATAACAGTGACGAAGGAATGTGCCAAAATGTACACAGAGGGTTTAGTCCAGCCTAGGGTTTTGCTTTGTTCATCTTTAAAGAAGAAACAGAGAAGCTTGTCTGAAACTTGAAAAAGAAAGTATCAGTTGCCCTTTGAAGAAGCCAGCTTTGCAAGACATCACCCACTACTACACTCTACACATCCGGATGAGGGAGCCGAGGCCCTTGAACACAGGTCTCCTCATTCCGAAGGCAGGGGCTTGTCTGCTGTTTAAAAACACCTCTTCCCTAATGTCTGTCTGTAAAGAGACTTCAGGGTGCTTACAAAGAAATGGCCATAATTATCATATCACTTAGCATGGGACCCTCTCTACTCTGGCAACGGCAGGCAGAGATCTGTGACCAGAAGCTCAGTGAGGCAGCGGTATGATCATCTTGTAGAATTGAGTATAACGTGAGACACCTGGGTGGCTCCGTCGGTTAAGCCTCTGCCTTCAGCTCAGGTCATGATCTCAGGGCTCTGGGGTTGAGTCCTGCATCTGGCTTCTTGCTTAGCAGGGAGCTTGCTTCTGCCTCTGCCTGCTGTTCCCCCTGCTTTACTCTCTCTCTGTCTCTGACAAATAAATAAACGAAATCTTAAAAAAAAAAAGGAAGATTAAAAAAAAAGAAGAACTGAGTATAATGTACTGATCAAGGACACAGACCCCGAGCCAGATTCTCTGGGTTTGAATCCCAGCTAATCGCTAGTTAGCTGGCCATCAGCAGCTTATGTAAATGTTCCATGCTTCAGTTTCTTTGTTTCTGAAGTGGAGGTAACAAATGAACCCCACAAAGCTGTTGGGAATTTTCATGCTCAGTACAATGTCTGACACATAATGGACGCTCCTTACTCTTGCTAGCAAAAAGGAACACGAAACAGATACTAATTTCCATAGGGCCATTTAAACCATTGGCTATTTTCTCTCACCACCTAGCAAAAACATGACAGATAAGCCGTGTCTACTTATAAGACGCCTTGATAGAGGGAGAGCTCACCTGATGCTACTCAGGTGCCCCAGTGCACCAAGAAATCCCCCCCAGGCTGATGAGTGGGAAACCAAAGCCACACCTGGCCACCCAGACTTCAAAATGGTTAATTAAAGCTTATTATAAAGTTCCCATTACCTTGAGAAATCTAAAGCTATCCCCACCCAAAAGTAATTCCCCTCAAAGAGATCAAAATCCTAATTCTCTAGTTTCATCCCCATTTCCTCTAACCTGTACATCACTCCCTGCGAAATCTCTTGGAACCACAAAATCATCCTGTCTCTGGCCTGTTTCAGTGGCTCCCTGCTCCCCCTCAAGAAAGAATTCAAAGTGGCCAATATGATGAGAAGCACCTTTCACAACCCACCCCTGCCTATCTCAACAGACGGACCTCTTCCCTGCCAGCCATAGCACCCCTCCCACAGGGCTCCTTGTGGCAGCCTAGAGTGTGGCACACTTTACATGGGTTTTTCTCAAGGCCAGGAGCACCTTCCCGTCCTCTTTCTTCTCTTGGAAACCGCTACGGGTCCTTCAAGATACAGCTCAAGGGTCTCCTCACTGGAAAGCGTTCCTGGAGAACTCTCATTCCCAAACCAGGACTCCCGTGTACCGCCCAGCAGTATCCAGCACCCACGGTCATCAGAGCACACTTTGCTTACTTGTCCATCACACTTCCTCCCACCTGACTGCGAGCTTCGGAAAGAGCAGGGACTGTAGCTTCTGCCTCTGTACCCTTAGCACCTGCCGAGCACAGGACCCAGTAGGTAGTAAGCCCCTCAGAAATACCCATACTGTATATCAGACTCAACAGCTTCCATTACCACGCTGCTGTAAATGGGAGAGAGTTCCTCTTCAAAGGCAGAGTTATTGGGCTCCAGTTCTTTCCCTTCTGACACTTTCCCTGCACTGCCCAATGTTACTTATCATGCACACTCAGTGCAGGTACATAGTTAAAGCTGACTGCACTTTGGAGGAATTTTAGAGCATATACGATTATGTCCGGTGAGAAAAATCACAATAGTGGTTTCATGCTTCTTTAAGGTAAATACATATCTAAAGCTTTAAATAATTCTTTGATTGCCCTCACTTTGCAGCTGTAGGTGCCTCAATCAGTCATCAAGTATTTATTGAGTAACTACTATACCAGGCATTATTGTAGGCTCTGATGATCCAGTAGTGAACAAAGGAGACAAAGGCTCTTATCCTGAAGCAGTTTACCTTCTAATGAACACAAGATAACACAAGCTATTTCCCTTGGTTCCAGGCTGGTCCCTGAAGGAGTCAGGAGGATCTTTCTGGTTGGGCCTTGGATTTACCCCTTCAACTCTAGCAGCCACTTATTCATTGACCTTTATTTCCTGGGCTCTACCTTTAAAGATTTCAATCACTGATTCTATCTCTTGTCTATAGCTTTCTTGGGGGTATATTCTCTTTGTCACTTAACTTAGAAGCAATTTATTTTGCTTCTGGCCTCATTTATCCATATATTGTATTTAAAAACAAAAAGAAGTTTGTCTCCTTATTCCTCAGCCCGCTGGGGTACCATCCATCCTCTATGACTAGAAGTAATACTCTCTTAGCTGCTTGTGTGGGTCTATTAGTTTAGAAATATGGTTAAGAAAATCAATATCAGAACCCAGAAAGACCTCACTGTCTTCTGTTAAAACACAGAAACCCCTCCCCAACACACACACACACACACACACATTTAACCCATAAAACTCAGACCCTCTCCTGAGTGTAGGGAGTAATTCTGTTCTAGCATATCATAAATTGTGGAAAGGATGTTCCACTGAACATTTTTCTATTACCCAGCTGCCATCTTGGCTTCTCTGGCTTATCTTGTCTTAAGCAGTGTGGTAAATGTTGGCCAAGCACAGGATATAGTCTGCACTAATGTGCTGGTCACATGTCCCTGAACAGGAGGTGACTTGTACACAGGCAGGATTAGGCCTCATGTCTCATCAGATAATATTATTTCAAATAGGCAGTAGATTCCAGATAAATAGAAGAGACCTCTCTCATCCCTGAAAAAAAATTCTAGGGTTGACTGTAGTTATAAAGAAAATTAAGGAGGAATCAGATGGTTATCTGGGACTGGAAAAAAATATTTTCAAATGTTATTGTTTTTTTTGTTTTTGTTTTTAAGCAGTGTATTGGCACAAAGGCATAGACAAGCAATAGGTAAATAATACCAAAAGTTGATCAAGAAGGAGAGGATTCTGAGAATGGATGTGACTGATGGGATTGACAGAGGTACGTACACCTCTGGGTTTATAAGCAAACTGCTTAGTTGGACAAAGTTCTTTAACTTGATATTATGTTGGGGTGGGGAAATCTGCCCTTCATCCATAACCTGTTGTAAGAGAAGAGTGCCCCTTATCCATACACTCACTGAAAAGATAGGTGTACTCGCCACATTCATATGACTTCTCGGCCATGGGTGACAGGACCAAAGGACCACTCATCGCAGAATTACCAGGTGTAAAAAGGTAAACTGGACCAATCAGATCATAAGGTCAAGGGCCAGTGCATTAAAGCTGAGGTAGGGATGAGAAAAATGAAGAGAATGACCTGTTTCCAATTCCTGTGTAATCAGGCCATATTTAGTTCCTATTTGCACGTAGCCATGTATCCTTGCAGAAGAACCTAGTGGAGAAAAATGTAAGTTCTTGAGCCAGACTTCTGAGTTGGAATCCTGACTCTGTCAAGTAATTGTGTTGCTTTCTAAGTCTCAGTTTATCTATAAAATAGGATAATGATTACCATCCACCTCAGAGGGTTGTTGTAAGGGTTAAATGCAACAATGGATGCACAAGCCAGACATACAATATGTGGCGCATACTTTTAGCTACTGTTATTAAAAGTCCTAACTTTTTGTAAGCAAACTTGACTGGGTTTCTGTTTCTTGCTACCAAAAGGGCCCTGAATAGTCTAGTAACTACACAGTCACAGACCCGAGACAAAGCCTGGTGACCCAATTAAAGGCATATGGCTACCATGAGTCCTTCCAGCATGCCTATCTCCACTCTTAAGATAGTCTCCTTGAGAGCTCAGATGGAGACACATTAATCTTGATATTTTTGGTGCCTTACACAGATAAGAGATTTACTGAATAAAGAGTGGTTATCCAAGTATGCTCCCTAGACCAGTAGTAACAACAACTCCTGAGAATCTGTTAGAAATGCGAATTATCTGGCCCCTCCCAAAACTGAATGAAACTCTTAGAGAGGGAGCCCCGCAATGTATAGGTTAATACCCACCCCATCCACCCCCCCATCCCCGCACGGTGGTTCTGATGAATGCTGAAGTTTGAGAACCACTGGAATAAAGGTTCTGGTGTGGAAACACAACGACTCCATATCCTTGACTAAAGAACAGCCCTTTTCTATCTAGGGAGATCATCCATCTTCTCTGACTGAGCCTGTGGCTTTGGAAGGGATGCACATGGAACTGTAAGGGAGGAAAGAAACGTTCCTCGCCAGTCAAATAAGCCTCATCAATCATGTTGATCAAGGAAATGACGTGTTGCCAATGGATTATCCTCACATTCTTCTCACAGGGGCTTTGGGAAAAATCATAAACTCCCTAACGCGGCATGCCAGATGTCCACGATCCACGCTGCGTACTTCTCAAGTCTCATCACTTGCATTTCTCTAACATCACCCCTGCGCTCCCAGCCATAGGAATTATTGCAGTTCTTCATATGACCATGCTTTTCCCAGCATATCTTTGATAATGATATATCCTCTATCCAGAATGCCATTCTTCCATCTCTGTATTCTTAGCACTAAGTCTAGTTCCTGGTACATACTGAGTGCCCCCATTTCCCTAAATGAATGAGTTCATTGTCTCCCTACTTCCAATCTCCCTATCTCTAAAACCATCCTACACATCTCATCTAGATAGTATTGAGAGCATATAGTTACGATCATTTCAGCATAAAATCTAAATTCATTCTGGCATTCAAAGTCTGGTCCCAATCTACTTCTAGGTTTATTATAAGAGACTTCCCCAGGCAAATTAGGCTCCTTTGTCCTCTTCCCAGCATATCCTGCATTTTCCTACAGCACAGATTCCATATTTATCTGGTACTCGCCAGGAACTACAGAATACAGGAGTGATCTAGACAAAGTCCCTGCCTTTGACGAGATTATATGAAAGCAAAGGAGGACAGTGAACCCACAGACAAATTTATAATATGAGGTCAGGTAGTGATAAGGGCAATGAAGAAAAATGAAGCATGCTTGGGGGTAGAAGAGGATGGGATAGGGGTAGGGGCCCCATCTTAGATAGAGAGGTGAGGGAAGACATCTCTGAGATGACACTTGAGCAAGACTGAACATAGTGAGGGAGGAGCCCAAGAAGAGATCTGGACCAGAGCTCCAGTCAGTAGGAATAACAAATGGAAAAGCCCAGAGGCAGAAACACTTTGGTGAATTTGAAAAACAGGAGAGTGGGCTTTGAGGCTAGAACAAATGGGGGGGGGGGGGCAGAGAAGGACAAAAGATAAGGGCAGGGCATGGCCCATTTTGAACTTAATGCCTTAGTTCACAGCATTTCCTGATCTCTACTCTTCTTTGCCTGTTGAAATCCTACCTATCCCTTAAGGGCTGTCCTTACATTTTTCCTCCCTGGACCCTTCAGGTTCCCCTCTGCTGAAAGAGATGTGCTCCTCTTCCTAAATCTTGGAAGCTCTGGTGCATACTTTCTCATCTGAAAGCACCACCCACATTCTACCTAATAATATTCACCTTTAGAACTATTCTCAATCTACACTGTAAATATCTTGTGGGCAAGGACCATATCTTGCTCATTTCTGGATTTCCTGTAACATTAACATCGTGCATATAGTAGGGGCTCCACAACTCATAAAATCATCAGCTGGAAGGCACTTGAAAGTCTCTTCATCTAGCCAAAAAGTTTTTTTTGGAGGGGCCATAGCTCTAAAACTATGCTAATATATGCAGGAATGCCGCTATTGCATAGGAAATGTCAGTATGACTGAATGAAATGCAGCTTAATCCAACTAGAATTTATTTAGTGGCTTATCAGAAAAATGAGGAAAAGCAAAGCCCTCAGAGAGATCTGAGCCTAGGTCAGAGCTCAGCAGGACTGTCCTTGGGCTAGACCACCTTGCCAGACCTTGTTATAATCCTCCCCAAATCCTAGTAAACATTACAAATGCATTCTGAAAGTTTTTCATGCCACATTACAATGCAAACCAAGTTATTCTCTGGGCACCACTCCTAGAAACCAGCCATTCATCCCTCCTCTATGATCTCTGACCTAGAGGCCTCTCATATTTGGTACTGAATTCTCTTTGATGATGGTAAACATGGATCTTGTCTCAGAAAATCCTTCCAACTTGAAGCCCTCTGGGATCACACCCCCTCTTGGCATCCCATTCTTGGGCTTTTGGCCCCGTCATCTCTGTAGTTGAGACAATTGACAAAACTGGCTTTGGTGCTCTCGTCCCTTCTGCCTTCATGACACTGAGATGTTAACAGGAACATGTGCAGGTCTGGGAAACTAGCCAGTAAATCCTAAGTAGTGAAGAAGTCTGAGGGTAAGAGGAAAATACTTTCAAAACATCTAGTCCAGCCCTCCCACGAACCACCTCAAAGACTGCACCCCAAGAAAACTCTCTCTCATCTCATTTGATCGTAATGTACCTCATGCTTCAAATGTGTCTCTCTTTGGCAGACTACTGCTAGCAAAACAGAGCTCCGGACCAAGAAATACTTCCTGGTGGCTGACTTCAATGTTCCCTTTCTCCTGTTGGTCCCTCTGTCTTGATCCTGTTACTCCTGGTCTCCCTGCTGGACATATTCAACAAGTTCCTCTCCCTTTTGAGATTTACAGCTTGTCAGACCTTTGTAGGATCTGCCCACCCTCTCTCAACTCTAGCTGCCCCTACCTCACATAATAGTAAGTAGACTTTCTTTAGCTAAAAACACAGGGTTTGGGTGCTCTTAATCTTTTTCTATAAATTAGGCCTTTCATGGCATCTGAACAGTTGCTGGAAGTAAAATACACCCAGCTAAGTGCCATGGATTCTTGAATACTAGGGAGGGTGGAGTATGGGTAGGTGTGTGTCCCTTGTGAACAGAAGGATGTGAGGTTGTATGTTGGTATATGTCTGTGACTTTGGAATCAGAAATCGAAAGGTTACCAGGACATTTAAACATTTTTATCCAAAACTCCCAAGAGGCAGCTGTAGCCAAATCTAGGAATTTGCAGGAGGGGCTCTAACTTCTGTTCCTGGCACCACCACTTCTCACTTATTGTGTGGCCTTTGAGCAGTTCCCTTCTCTCCTTCATGCTTCGTTTGCTTGAGGTGGTTTAAGTGATTTGTCATTTTAGGACATTTCAAAATACTATAAAAATGTTAAGGTCGGCAATACTGATCACAGTCGTTAACATTAACCTCATTGTCACGTGGTGACATTTTATGTTTTCAAAGCAGTAATTAGAGCCAACCTGTACCATACCCCTGAGAGGTGGATTTTTAAAGCTGCCCCACCCATACTCATTTGTACATGGTCCTACCCAAACCGAGGCACATTTTTAGTTTGGGATTGGGCTGTGGAAGGGCCTCGGAACTAAAGTGTGGAGAGAGCTCTGCTAACTTGACCAACCCACCCCAAAGTCTGTGGTTAATGGATTACAAATTTGGGTAATGCTGGACAATAAATTACAACTATAATAATAAAGCTGAAAGTACACACAATTTAAGCAGAAACACCAGTGTTTTTTATCGGAAATGAAAGAAACCATTGATCATAGCAACTGTCTGAGATTAGCAGGGAGCCACATTTTCAAACATCCTGCAGTAAATCCAGAGCAGATCCAGCTGGAAAGCAAGAGTGGAAATAAAACTTGAAAATTCATACCATGCTTTGAAGTCTGCTTCTTTCACAACCATGAGACCCTGATTCGGCCCAACCATTCCGAGCTGCTCTTGCTTGTTGAATTTATTTTAGAAGAGACACAAGCCATGCACTGGCATATAATCTTTCAAATGGACTCCAGCTTTTTGCAGGGATGGTTTGTTAAGGAGTATGAATCCCAAAATACTTTCTCTTGCACATGAAATCAGCCATCAATTCAATTGGAACAGAAAGGCTTCTACTGCTAAAACTAGAAAGCACTCTTGGTTCTAGTGAGTACTGCTTTTTCTCTTGTGTTCTTTCCTTTACCCATCCACGCACTTTCAAGTTTTAGTTTTTGAGTGCTATTATCTATCAAAAACTATTAATGCAGATAAAAGGATACTAACATGCCAGATGCTGGAAATGCCAGGATGGCAGCCTGATAATGTCTTCCTTTCCATGAAGCCATCTGGGGCTCCTGAAACGGGCCATGTCACCACACTGAAGTGACTGCTATCCCATTAAGTCATCAGAGGAGAGAAAGCCGATGGTGTGCGTTGAGCAGAGCTTCAATCTTGCACAGGGCCCACTGTCGCCATACGTCAACCTCACCTACCAACTGTGCTTATGTGGACAGGAGCCCAGCCGGTCCTTCAGCCCAAATCCCAGGTGACTTCAGAACAGGGTATGGAGTCGTAGGCCAGCTGGACTGTTAGATCCTTTCTCTACTGATCATTATGGGGAACAGAGATACTCCCTAGGAGAGAGATCCAGTCATCCTTAGTATTTTTGATGACCACCAGGAAGAATTGGCAAGGGCATCTAAGAAACATGTCCTTGGCCACAGAACAGTCATAGTAACCTAGTCAATAATCAGTCACTCAACTTTGTAATAATCTAGTTGCCTGAGTTTCTGTCAACAAAACAAAAAACTAAAGAAGAAAATACTTTGATTCACAGTGCCTGGTCAAGAACAATGTAGATTCTAAAACCAGAAATCTGGATTTCTGCCCTTAGGTTCACAGGGCAGTGAATTTTGGTCAGTTTGTGTAAGTCTTGAAGGTTCCATTCTCCCCACTGAATGAAATAATGTTTGTGAGAGGCAGGCTGAAAACTGACAAGCACACTGCACCTAAGGGAAGTTATTTCAGTTAAATAGAAAAAAAAATCAATTTGCCCTCATTCCTTCTCTGGACACAAAACTACGGGGCAGGAATGATGTTGAGAAAAGTCCTTGACCTCTGGGGTCCACTCTTCTCTTCTTTGGCTCTCCTACCTGGGAGCTGGATAATCCAACAGCAGAATGAAACTCCAATGAAGGGAATCATACCTTGGACCCAAGCAGTGAACATGGTCTACATCATCCAAGCAACAACTCAGCCGTAAGCTTAATAAAGAGGGAAAAAAAAACAACCCAAAAAACTAGCAACACAAAAACAAAGAACTCTCAACTTTACAGACACTGGGAGGGCAACAGCTGGTCAGCCGAGATTAAAGGAGCGTGAGAGAACACCTCCCCATCTCCTGACTTCTCCTCCCCCATAGGGGTTCCTGCAGCCAGCCAGGGCTCGGCTTTTACAGCTCTGTGAAGATGACCTTGTTCCAGCTAAGATAGGGGCTCTTTTGATCTCAGCAGGGGGATGCTCTGGGCCTGCAGCTGGCAGATATTAATAGTACAGGATCCGCTGGGGTGGAAGAGATCTCTCCGATGGGCCAGGTCACTTATATTCCCAGCTCTGCATCAGAGCAGAAGGGACTTCATCTCCCTGAATTGGCCCCTGCTGGGTATACCCCTTAGGTCAACTCAGATCATTTTATCGCTGGCTGCTCTTGGCTGCTTGTTCTCACCCCACAACTGTTTTCAAGGGAGCACTGTTGAAGCTGTGCCCTCTGCTCTGCGGCTGAACTCTATTACACGACAGGGTGGACCTGGAGCTCACCTCTCCAGTGTTTCTCACTCTCACTGGTTTGTGCATGCGTCTTCTTGTGTACACGTCCATGCGGGAGAGAGCAGAGAGCACGAGAGACAGATGGACGAGACCAGAATGGTTTACAGAGTGAGGAGATGGTAATGTGGGGCAAGGAGGCTCTTCCAGGTATGCTGAAGTATCAGCGCTGAGATTCCTGTAGATCCTTTCTACCAAGCGTAGTCTAGGAAATGCAAGGCCATTCTGCCCACTCCATAGGTCAGAATTCTAAGACCCTGTCAACAAGTGAGTGCTCCTGATCTTCAGATGGGAGAGCTAGAAAAGACTTAGGCAATTTTGTATTTCCATCCTGAGGCCCAAAGTCACAGAAAGACCTGCCCAAGATCACAGGGCTAGTAACACAAAAGCAAAGTTGGTACAATGGATCCCGGAAATAACAAAGTAACTGATACCTATTAACCACAGTGGTATTAACAACCATTGCAATGTATTTGGATAGGTATAAATGCTTTAAGAAAATTGTCCATTTTAGTTCACTGGTAAGGAACTTCATTATAGACTTCAGGAAAAATATTTCTATAGCCTCTTTACCTGCTCAGCTATGCACAGGAAAGATCTAGAAAAATCAATTGTTTCCATTCTCCCTAGGATTTCATAATTTTAAAAAGTTGTCTAAGGATGAGCTGGTAAGTCTTCCCTTGTCATGAGAACAACTTTACCATTTTCTGGAAGCGGTTACACAGAGCCCCCAAACAATTACCTCTGTATCTGTCCTGTTCCCCTTCTTTGCTTGAGATAAACCAGGAAGCCAAGACAAAGCAAAATGCTGTTACTGACTGGTTTTTAAATAAGGAAACAAGATATTTTTTTTCTCCTCAAACCTAAATAAATATGTGTGTATGTGTGTGTGAAATAATTACAACAATTTTTAATGAGGTGCTTTATGTGAATCTCATGGTTCCTATTTACAAAGTATTTACTATGGTACCCATTTAGCATTTATTTACTGCCTATTACGTGCCTAGAACTTAGCTAGTCACTCAGGATACAAAAAGAATCCAAGATAGCCCATGCCCTTAAAAAATCTGCCAATCTAGTCAGGAAACCATGAAAAGTTAAATTAATTTTCCTGGACCTTTTCTCTATAAAGCAAAGCAGGTAGAAGGGCCACAGAGGAGGAAGAGGGAGCGAGACCAGTGCAGACTGGAACAAACAAGGAGGTTTTGTGGGAAGAGGTGGTCTTTAAATAAACTTTGACTGAGTTGGAGGATTTGGGAAGAGAGGAAGCGGTAGAAGTAAAAAAGGGAAATGCTATTCTAGATAGGACAAGCCGTCCCTGCAGTGGCTAGGGGCAGGAATGGGGAGGGGCAGGCAGAAAGTCAGCATGCTTGATGTGGGAGCTTCCTGGAAGGCACTGGCAAGAACCAAGGGGAATGGTGGGACAGGGCAGACTGTGAGGAGTGAGGAAGCACCGTATGTAGTGGTGTTTTGGAAACTAATCCACACAAAAGAAAAGAAAGCGAAAAAACAAAAATCCTGATTTTTAGCATGTGCAGATTCCCATGGTGTAAATATTTCTACCCTGGCTGATTTCAGGCTCACAAACCACAAATTCCTGAATATTTTAAAACTGAATCTAGCCCATTCTCAGAAAACAGGCTGATACAGTTTCCAGACTTCTGGGTAGGAGAGTGACACGGTAAAACTAAGCCAGATTAGGAGAGTTTCATTTGTAGTGGCAGAACGGAGATGGTAGAGGCTGGAGTTGGGAGGGCCATTTTGGAATTTATATAAGTAATCCCACTGTGAGTTTAATAAGTCAGCTGATCACAATACAAATCACAAAGAAGAGGTACCTGGCTGGCTCCGTTGGTGGAGCAGGCCACTCTTGATCTCAGAGTCATGAGTTCAAGCCCTACACTGGGCAAGGAGCCTACTTTAAAAAAATGTGTATTATCCATAGACTTTTTTTTTTTTTTTTAAATTATAAAGAAGAGGGGGCAGAGGAAGAATACATTTGGAAAGAAGAACCAAGAAGACTAGAGGAGAGGAATTCAGGGAGGGAGGAAGAGTAAATGATTTGGGTTTTTAGTCCCGGTGATGACGGGGAGGGATGATATAACACTAAATGTGGAAATAGAGGACACAGAGCATTTTACAGGTTTTATAAATAAGTAGTTTCTCACTCTGAAAAACACCCCCAAGAAGCAGGGCTGTGGCCCTTCCAGTTTTTGAGTCCATAGACTGCGGCCAATCCACGGAAGACCACCTGGGCGGTCAGGAGCCTTACAAGCCTACAAAATGCCATCTGCTCCCTCATGAACACTTCTCAGAAAATGGAAGTGCAGAGGGGTCTATCACAGCTATGCACGTGTATCCAACCCACAGCCAGCAGAACTCAGAAATGTCACATAAGAACTTTCAATAAAGCTAGAAACCACCCACTGGCTCGGTGGTGTAATTCCCCTAGCTACGTAAACCATAGCCAGCCTGACCTTTGCTAGCATGGGAGGGTGGAGAAAATTTTGCTGATTTACCAACGTAGAGAGTTTCTCTTAACCCTTCGGTAACGCTGGTCAGGAACGTCACATCTCTAACACATGACAATGGTGTACATTTTTAGCCAGTCTAAAAGCACCCAGCACAGACAAAAGGCTGAACTCCTATGCAAACACCAGTAAAGCAACCTGTGAGCATCCGTCTCAAGTCACTTAGCAGTTGGCCTTATACTAAGGACCCAAAATCAACGTATGGAGGTGTGACAGTCTTCAAGGTGGAGGTTACGGATGTCTGTGAGGGCGACGCACTCGGATGAAAAAGGAAGCTGGCCTGTAGAGACAGGGCATGAGCCTCTCCAAATGCAGGGAATCAGATGCCTCGGAAGTTGGCTAAGCCTGAATCGCCAGGCTCCGGCTGGGTTCACTGGCCAGGGCCCCTCCGCCCAGTCTCCCAGTGCCACAGGGGGCAGAGAGGAGAGGCGGTGGGGATATACGTCAGTGTCAAGTTTCCGCCCCTCTAGGACAGATCCCTTACCTTCAGACAGGGACAAATCATCAGCTGGAGACACCAGGTCTGCCTGAGAAGCTAGGGCTCCGCTTAGATGCGTAGTAATTTGATTCGTCAAGATAACCTGTGAACAGACAGGGAGAAAGTGGGGGAAGGGAGAAGAAAGAGACCAAATTAATTATTAGAGCTCTCGAAAGAACAGACTGTGGTTCAGGGGAGGACTGATAAGCACAGGTAGGAAAACCCCAGTTCTGACTTTCATCAGTTTCATCTGCGGGGCAAATTATCTGGCAAAACCTACAGGTCATTCAAAACACAGAAAAGAGGAAACGGGCTTCTTTTGGAGCTTAAACCACTAATTGGTTCCTTCTAAGTGCTGAGTAAATTGGGTCTGAGAGGTGTTAGCTAAATAATGGAAGGCTAACCAGAGAATTAAGATGCATCTGAACATATTTGATCAAGCTTCAATTATTAGGATTATATCCACAGCCCAAGATATTGCTAGTGCTAAATAAAACCAGTAATCTGAAACTGGGATGCCTGTGGCTTCTTCCATATTAACTCCAAGTCAGAGTTTTATTTCCAAATTTGTGAAACTGTAATAAGATTCATCTGTAAAGGAACAACCCTCTTCTTACAGATTCGTTGAACTCCAACAAAAACATTCCAGTCTCATTATGCATTTAAAACACAAATTAATATAATCCTACCTATTCAAAATATGGTTCATAACACCGAAAATTCCTATGATTCACTGCCACACTGTGATATCTGATTCAGTCAAGAAACTATTCTTTCCCTTAAAAATCTTCATTTATAAAATTTACTATATTGTTTAGAAGCCTGAAGGAAGAATAAAATACAGATTCTCTCCTGCAACATTACACCGACTAACACCACAATTGTTTCCCAAGGTTTGGTGGGGGTTCCCATCATGCGGAAAAACTGTGGGCATCTTGGTCACTCGGAGGAAACGTCCCTTATGAAAACAGTACTAGGCACTTAGTATCTGGAATAAGCATCTAGTTGGACCATCTTGGTCTGTCCTGAGGGTCAGCTATGGTTTTGCTGCCCCCGAATTTGAAGAGAAATGGAAACGATCTCTATTCTTCAGTGTCCAGCTTTTCAGCCACACCTCTGTCATTGTCTCTTGAACAAACCAGGGACACATTATAAATCCTCTACCAATGGCAGCTTAATTGGGGGCTGAGAGGGGAGCATGATGGCAGGGTCAGGCAAAGAAATGAAGTACTCTATTAGCAAATACAACCTTTGCAAGGTCCGTGTGTGTGACCAAGGCTTATGAGTGTCCAGCTGCTCTGAAGTGACAGTCAGACCCTGCAGCGTTCTGCTAAGTACACGCTCATCTCCTCTGCATCCTTCTGCTTCCCTGCTTTTCCTCTGGACTGGTAAGAATCACACTTACCAGTCCAGAGGAAAAGCAGACACGTGTCTGCATTACAATGGCTTTACAGAGTCGAATAACAGCCTGCTCTTCCAAGAACAAATGTGCATTTGTAGGAGTATGAATACAAATTATGGTCATTTCTCTCTTTATAATATAGGGCGTGGGCTTTGGAGTTGTATTAAACTGGGCTCAAATCTTGACTCTGACACCACGCATGCTGGGAAAGTCACTTCAACGTTTGAATTAAGTAGCTTTATTTGTTCACAGGTAAAATCTACCCATCTTACAGAACTGTTACAAGAATTAAGTGAGATAAACAATGTGAGGCACCTAACATAATGTCCGGCACGTAGTAAATAATCAATAAATGGGAGCCATTGTTATTAGTGTTGTTTTCTTCAGAAACAATGCTATATGTTAAATATCTATTTAATCTATAGTAAATGCCATGTGCTTCAGACAATTAGATCTAACAGGAGAACTCTAAACCACAATTTTCTACACTAGGATACACTTTAGGATCTGATCATTCCTCCCAATCTTAGTCCTTCTTAAGTTTTATTCAATGATCTCAGTAAGAAAAAGAGAGCAATCATTTAAAGGCAGGCCAATCAGGTACTGGTATTACTCTGAAAATACTATGTGCTTTATTTACCAAACTACAAAACAATGTATCTGTTTGTCCTAGTTTTTAAAAATGTGAAGCTTCTGAGAGATTAAAATAGGAAAGCTCTACTTTTTTTAGAGGATTCTTCTGAAAGATGGCTTGGTAAAAATGGAAGAACTTTAATGATATGGCAATAATAATACAAAAAAAAATGTACTGAATACCGCCCATGCAAGGCCTGTCACCATATTCACAGGGGGAAATAAAGAGTAAGGGCTCTGTATGTCTTCTCTAGAAACTTGTAAGTTAAGAGATGAGCCACCTACTAAAATATTCAGATCATTTTTCCCCCTCAATTTTAATATTTCACTGGTCCTTCATGGAAACCTGTCCTGAGATGGTTTTATTATACAGAACCAGTAAAGTTATGTCTAGCAGAACCTCAAACCAAACTCCAGATGTCCCTCAGAAGGTACTCAGCCGCATTTCCACATCCAATGAAAGACGAGGTAGAGAAGATGACATTTCACCTTCCAAGGACAAAAGTGGTTTTGCTAATAATCCTCTCCTTTCGCATTACGCACCCGAAAGCCAAATCACTGAAGGACACATAGGAACCAAACTCGGGGCTTTGTTAATCACACCGTCGTACTAAATTGTTGTGGTTTTCTAAATCCGTGTTCAGCAAAATGATAGAATGGAAACATTTTCAAATAGCATTGCTGACAAATAACCCCAGCTTGGGCCGAAGCCTTAGATGGGTTGTCCCCTGGAGACCGGAAAACTACACCCCTAAAATAACCTATAAAATACTATTACATGTTATAAACAGAGTCTTAACACTACCTGTTTCTGAAAATTTTTCCGACTGACACTTCAAAAGGGCTTCCTTGCCACTTTGCTCCATTGGATAGATCAGGGCTTCCGATGCTTGGCACTCTATTTGTGGGAGAGCAGTCTGCACTGTAGTTAGGTGAGGGCTTGGGAGTCAGACAGACCGGAGTTAAGATCTTGGGCTCCAGCACTTTCTAGCTGTATGACATTGGCCAAGTCCCATACCTCTCTGGCATGGTAATTCTGAACTCACAGGGTTTCATGCCACTGGATAATGTATATAAGATCCCTAGCATTAGCGCCTGACCAGTGGTAAATGCTAAAATGTTACTACTCGTCACTGTCTTTAGCTATCCTTTGCTGTCTGGTACCTTCCTTTTTAGGTAGAGAACACACCTGATTCCCTTTTCTATGTCATATAGCCCACTGCTGACAAAGAACAAACACTGATATTTCAAAAAGCCATGACAATTTAAATGAAATTACATCAACTATTTTTGCCATTTCTCTGAAAGTATGGCTTATTGAAAACACACCACCCCCCCAGCCCTACCCCCATGAACTACAGATCAAAGGCCAGAATGGGACTCTTGGGCTAAGGGGAAGATATGCTGGTTTTGTTTGTTTGTTTGTTTGTTTGTTTTAATGGTCAGGATCACATCTGAAGCCAGTAGAAGACGGAGTCTAGCTTCAAGTTTATTCTTCAGGAAGGAGAATACCATCCGCCTACTGAAGAGGAGGCTTTGTAAGTTGGATAAAGTAACTATTGTCTCCACTCAACTCTGTATGTAGAGAGACCACTCACTCCCAGGGCTTCTCCATACTGCCTCTGGGTTGCAGGAAGCTTCGGGTACACTTGGCTTGCAGATGGCCCTCTCGTCATGCCACAGAGGCCTTGAGTCTCATTTTTAGTGCTCCTCTCCCAAGGCAACACTGGGGTGAGGCTTCTCCCTCTAAAGACCATGTCCCTGGGTTCCAAGTTTTCTCTGGCATTATCTGACTTCTCTAAGTGTGCCTACTCAGTCCTTTTAGGTACAACGTCTATGCTCAGTTTAAGGGTACAATCAAGTTCTTTAAAAAAGAAGAAACTGTAGGGTACATATTCATAAATAACCCAGTAAGTCCTGCTTTCACAGTGAACAGGACTTAGAGAAAAAATGTGGAGAGACAGGAAATAGTTAAAGATCAGGTAAACTAATAAGGCAGATGGGTATGAAGGAATATCATTTTGGTCAGAAGACAGGGTCCTATGGATGAAAAAGCCTGACTAACACACAAACAGAAATATGACTCATTTCTGTTAAGTATTAAAAACAAATAGCTTAAGAGAGCAAATAACTGGAGATAAGAAGGTAGGAGCAGAATAAACTGATCAGAGCCATTAGCCCCAAGGCGCAGGGGGTTGGGGAGGTGCAGCCCAGTGGGCAATTGGCCTGCCTCTCCACGAGTCTCTGTGTCCAGTGCACACCACTTGCCTTCAGTGGACCCATCCTTCCTGGGCTATGCTATGACCAGGCTCTACCTATGCTGTACCCACGCCCCATATCCTACTCACACTTCCTGGTCCACAATATATTCTACCTTAGGGGCCACTGTATGTCTGGTCTGATCTACCCTCCAGTGAAGTATTAGAAGTATTTCTGCTGGGGCCTCCAGGAGCAGCCCATGGGAATACTGGAAAAAGGGGCACAGAAGAGAAAGTGGGACAGCCTTGTAGAAATCAGGGTGGAGAACTGTCAGATCTAAAGGCACAGCCTTTGGCAGAAGCAGCTCCTTTTTATTGGACTGTTGAAAGGTGGCAGAGAAGAAGGACTTCATGGTAAGCCTGGGACAGAATAGGTTGGAACGGAGTATCCGGCCCTCTTTGGTCAGCAAAAGAAATATTCATGGTCAGCAAATCTATAACTCAATATTTACAAGTTGGATTTTTTTTTAAGGACCTGAATATATGGTACATGCCCTCGTTCAACTTTCTGTGGGGGCAAGTAAGAGGCAAAATCTGCAAGGCTCACTTTCCACCAGGTGAACTGGAGTTACCTGCCTGAGGCCAGAAGCTCAGATAAGATGAGGGATGCGCAGGCTTCCCTGCCTGTCCTTTCTCCTAAGGCAGCAGTGGGCAGAGGAGAGGAGAGAGGAGCTCTCAGCTCGGACCTCAGGATGGGTGACTTCTCCAGGCCTGCATGTCCCGGTCTAGAAATGAGAAGATTATCGAAGTGCTGCATTGTAACAAGCCCGATCTTGTGGCAAGAGTCCTCTTGGACTCCGATGCTACAAAATAACCATAAGTCAAGTCGGAAAGTAGAGGCAGCTTCTACAAAGGAGCCAAGTGTTTGAGGCGGTCTGAGTCGAACTCTGCCTATCATTTTGGTGGTGTTCAGTGGCCCTGGATGCACGTGGCACGTCATTTCCGAGGCCCATAGAAGGCCTGGGATCTAAAGCTCTTCATGGAACTCATGTCTGTGTACAAGAGTTTAGGGGGGAGGCTGGGCTAGAGGAATCGCGAGGCCCCTCCAGGTCATTTCTATGCCCATAAAAACACCCACTTCCTCCTCCTACCCACTCTCTGTCAGAAACCTGCTACAATCTAACACAGAGAATCAGACAAGTTCTAAAATAGCTTTAATTGGGCCTGGAGCGCTAGGTGCCTCGGTGGTCCTGATCCTCCCGGTTACTCAGGAAAACCGGCAGAGAAAGGGCATCGCCTATGCGATGGACAAGAGGGCTGGGAGATGACTCCACTCAAACTGACTGCCCGAAGCCCAGTCGAGCACTCTCAAAATGACAGGCTCTGCTTTTCATAGGTTCTGAAGTCATAGTTCATTTTTCCTTCTTTTTGTACTAAAAATGGTCTATCTTTCGAAGGTATGCTTTTTTAAACTGTTATTTTTGGTATCTAAAATGATCCTTATTGCCAGATAAGTGGGAGATCGAGCCTTTCTATCTAAACATAGGCCTTGGTTGGATAAGTCAGAAATTCTGGGTTTTAATCCTGGCTCTGTTAAGGGTTGCTGAATGTCCGGCTTATAAGAAGACAGAGGCCGGAATTTTCCTGTGAGAAATTGTTAAGGTTCATTGAGTCCTTTCATCACCGAGGCTTGAGAGAAAGGCCCTGGAATGGTTTTCACCATACTCTCCTCTTGATTCCCAACCATGACGGTGTCTGCCCAACCCATTCTGCTGTATAGGAGCTGGGAGTGAGAGGGAAAGGAGGAGGGCCCCCCTCCCTCCTCCTCAAGAAAGTGGGGGAGCGCACGAGGCGGGGGGAGGGCAGCTCCGGGTGCAGTACAGGAACAGAGGGAGTACCCCCAAGAGAGGCCTAGAGGCCCACACTCACAGACACATGCCTCTTCCCTGACTCTCCCCATCCCAACCCTTTCCTGTCACTTCCAGCTTTGAAAAGAGATATCCAGTATTTGTTGTGAAGTAAAGTCAGACCAAATATTTTGGCGTTTGAGCGTCACAGTTCTGGTTTTACTATTCACTGGCTTAATTTTGCCAAGGTCTGGAAAATTATAAATCATTCCATTATGAAAAAATAATCATTCTTCTTTAGTGTCAGCCCAGAGAATATCAACTGTTGGTTCTGAAAGAAAGAACTGATAAGGTTTTAGTATTCCAGCCTGCTTGAAGGTCTGTAGGACAATTGTTTTCTGGGAAAATCTGAAAGGCCGTGGGGGATTTTCCTTTCAAAATATTTGTGGTAAAAGGACCAAACTTCAATTTGGCCTGAAGAAAACACTGTTGTGGGAGTCAGGCATCCTGCCTCGTATTTCTGGCTCTGTCACTAGCCTGCTGTGCAATTCTGGAAAATGCTCCTAACTTCTCTGAATCTAAAAAGTGTTGAGTCCATAAAAGACATAAAGAAAATGAATCTTTTACGGCTATAAATGTAGCAGGCTGCTATGAAAAATGTTACACATTTCAATTCGCATCGTGATGAGTGTTATACTTAAAATTTCACCTCATCATTGATTCTCATCATCTCTACCCTCGAGAAATCCATTTTACACAGAACCACTTGGCAGTAGCAGAGGAAGAGAGAAGGAAAAGAAAAGAACAAAGGCCACAACTTCAAATAATTTGGTATTTATTGTGAGAATACTTTCAAAGCTTGATAAAAATTCACATCTCTTATTATGAATCTGGGGGGAAAAAAAAATCTCTCTCGGAGGTCTCACTGTGGAAATTCACAGGCGATGCTCAAAAGACACTGCTTAGGAGGACAGTCCCTAGAGTAGGAGAGTCCCAATCGAAGACACGGGCTCAGGACGAGGCCACAGAGATGGAGGAAGAGAAATGAGTCTCCACAGCTTCGCACAAACACACACTCAATCACACAGAGACTGATGACACTACTGCTTCTATGTCAGCCGTTATCTAGACCACTGAGTTCAGAGGCAACGAACGCAAGTAAAACTGCGTCTGCCATTTGGTCAAAATAAAGATACAAGAAAACTGCAGCACGGTAGGGTGGCTTTCTCTTTGGCCCACTTCTGCAGGGGTGCACATGCAAGGGGATGCGGTGGAAACCCGGGGCGGGGGGCAGCTGCTGTGTGGGCGTGAACGCTCTGGTTCCACTCTCACCGTGCTGCTCCACGGCTCCAGTGGGGCTGAGGTTAACACATGCCGGTTCCGGGTCTCAAATGGGGTGACAGTTGTTGTGAGGCCACAAACAGCAGCCCGGTATGCTGTTTCCACCTGCAGCCCAACCTGGGCGACATCCTGTCAGTGATCTTGGGCTCGTTGCAGGAAATAACACACAGCGTTGGTGAACTGCAACAGTGGGCTCACAGCACCTTCAAACGGCGCCTTCCCCAACTGTGGGCCATTTTGCCCTTAGCTTGGGATCCGAGAGGTCTGTGGCCAGCTGAGGCTTGGAAGCGAACAAGGCCAAGTGCTGGATGACTCTGAGGCTTGCAGATGTGGAAGGAACCTTCCTACCAGCCTTCACCGCGCTGTACATTTCTTGCGGCTGAGTCGATTTGGGTGGTTTGTTTGGTTGTCCTCGCCCACTCCCTTACTGCCCACTGAGCCCCATAGAAAGGCAGGGGAGGTGAATTTCCAACAGCCCCCTGAGTTTCTGCTGACCTTTTTAGGTGTTTTTGTTAATTGATGGTGCTTTCTATTCACGTGTTTGCCTGGGCTCTGGGGATTCCCCTCCTTTTGATTTGCAAGGAGGGTTAGAAAGACACAGCTTCGTGATCAGTCCATCACAGGCAGCTACTATTGACTGATTTCCCCTCCTTAGACTCATTTGAGACCAAGAAATTAGTTCTGTTGAGTCACTTGCTCCCCAGGGGTCTGAAAGTATAGCTCTTGGGGGAGTCCAGCCTGATAAACACCGACTTTGCTGTTCTCCAGCCCCAGCCAAAGTTATAGCGGCCTATCACGGGGAGGAGCTGAAGCCCAGAGGGGCCTCTGATCTCACCCTGCCTCTGAAAAACCTCCAAAGAAGAACAAGCCAACACTAATCTGACTTCTGTATCTCTATGCCACTCAAGCAAATGGCATTCCAAGGGCTCTCTGAACTCAGAAACTGGGTGCGTGCATTCAATTCTATCTCCACAGTCAATCTGTAGCATAAAATGAGAGCAAAGATCGTTCACAACCTGTTCAAAAGGAGGTCAGAACATCTGCCTAGGAACAAATTTCCAAGACAGCAGCCTAATCAGAGAAGTCTTTGAACAAAAACTATGTATTTGATATTCTCAAAGAAGGGATACTGTGTAAAGCATTGGTTTGTTTTTTTTTTTTTTAAAGAAGTGGGAGAGTTGAAGCTATCTGTCTATATCCATACTTAAATAAATGACATCAACATCCACAAACAATAATAACCTATAATTAAACAAAGTCAACATAAAAAAGACAGAAGAAGAATAGGCCCAAAACAAATACATTAAAATGGCTAAATATTTACATGGCAAGTGAGGATGGGAAATGTCCTTCCATGGCAATGTCCTTGGAGTGGAGATCTTTGATCGTGGCCACTAATGAGCCAATCCTATCATGTGCTACAGGCCCGTAAAACAATGTCCTAGCCAAGGGCAGATCACACTCAAGGCGCGAGCCCCAGTGCCAGATGTCAGGTAGGTTTTCAGTCTCCAGTATCTATTCTGGTGGCTTGGGAATGGCCACTGGGAGCTCTGTCCCAAGAGAAAGTGTGAGGTTGCGTCGGGCCCCCATGGCTGCTGGAGGGGACGGTGAGGGACATGAGCTGCTAACCGGAACCGCACAAGAGCGCTATTCTGTCACGTTTCCCCCTCATTTTCGTTTGCCTGGCTTTTCACCTCTCACCTCACGTCATTAACAGGAATAGCGACCGCATTTGATGTGTGCATGGTGCTTTATACTTTTCGGAGGACGCTCACAGAGGGGTCTTAGCCGCTCCTCACTGCCTCACGAGGGAAATGGTTCTTGTGTGTTAAGACAGTGGGCTCTGGGGTCAGACCTCCTGGGTTTCTGCCTCAGCTCTACAACCACCCAGCTGTAGAATTCCAGGTAGATGACGTAATCTCTCTGAGACTCATTTTCTTCAGCTGCATAATGAGAGAACGATTATACCAGTTTTGAGGATAAATGAGTTGACACAGAAAGCACTCAAGACGGAGCCTGATAACTAGCAGGTGCCTAACAACTATCTGCCTATCTGCTTTTTACTTATTATTCTACCCACTTCCATTTTTTCCAGTGGGAACACTGAAGCTTGTGACATTCTCAGTCTTCTCTGGATTTCTCGTGGTTCACTCACTCTGGCTCTCATCCCCACACCAAGTGTCCCCTGCCAAAGCTGAAATGTCATCCTTCACTCTTCTTCCAGCTTCCATCTCTCAGGACCAGTTCAAATCCCACCTCTTCCAAAAAGTCTTTCCTCACCATGCCAGCTGCAACAGACTCATCTCTCGGTTCCTAATGCTCCCACTTGACAACCGGTCCCAAGGAATTTAGTACGAGAATTTTTTTCTCTGTGTCATGGGTGTGATTCTTACCTCTCTACCCACAGTGTAAATGTTCTGAGATTCCATGTGTCTCTGCCTCCCTGTCCGCATTCTAAAGGCGGGAAGGGAGAAGGAAGAGGACTAATGTCTACTTCCTGTGGATCCAAGACGGTACCAAGTGCTTTACATACATGAGTTCATTTCATCCTCACACCTCAGTGAGACAAAGGTTACTCCCCTGGTTTTGAAGATGAGGAAACAGAGGCTCAGAGGAGTTGAGCCATTTTCAGAGACAGAACAGCTAGCACATACATGGCAGAGCCAAGTTCAAACCAGGTCTGTCTACACCTGCAGTGTGTGCTGGCTCTACCACGTAAAAGCTCCTTGACACAAACACTCATGTCCTCCTGGATATTTGTGGATTAGTTTCCTCAGAGCATGGCATTTGCTGAGATCGGACGGACCAAGGGCCATGTGATTTAATGCAAAATCACATGTAAAGGAAAACTGAACAAGATGTTGAAGACTTAGACCAACTTTCAGTAGCAAGAAGAAACCAGTCGACTGTCAGAATGCTGTTTGGTGGCACTGGAAACACTGAGTCTTCAGCGCGGGGAGGAACCATGCTCCAGCAGGTATGGCGAAAGAAAAGACACAGACTCCTGGATTCTATTTCTGTCTTGGCCACTAACCTCTCTGCTAATATTTTCACTTCTGCTAACATGTAATGACAAGAGTTTCAGAAGAAAGGCTGCCGCATGAGAGCAGAAGAGGACGGGCAGTCGGCTGGTTAGATGTGGTAGGGCCGCAAACGGCACTGGGATCTGGAGAAGGAGCTTGCAGCCCGGATGAATCCCATGGGGGCCTTTATCTTTCTAGCTCCGCTTCAACTCACAGGGGACAGCCCTGGGTAGCTGCCCTCCTTAAATATAAATACCCTAAAGGGACTGTCTTCAGTTTAGTTAGGATCCGCGTGAGCCATTCAAAAAGTTTGTTCTTGTTTTCTGACTTGAAATGATGTTTGCATGCATTTTCTGACTGGTTACACCATACACTGGCGGTGCTAAATAAGAAAAAAAAATCAGTCGATTCTTCATGTTTGGTAATTGATTCATGAGGTATATTAGTGCTGGTGTTTGTCACGGAAGCTCTGGTCTGTCTATGGTGGAGACACAGCTGGGATGGAGCCGGTAGGATCAGAGCTTTGTTCTTGACATCATCCAGCCAAGAGGCCGGGCCTGGAAGCATTGGTAAACCAGGCAGGTTCGTGGTTATGGTGGCAAAGATTTAAGGGGCACGATGAGCCCTTTGAAAATAAGAAACATGGGAGCTGTGGATGGTGGCTTTCCATTTCCACATATCTGAAGTCCCACTGACTTCAGAATCCTGGGGCTGGGGGCAAGTCTTGTGGACGATTTCCTGCTCAGATCGAGGCCTAGAAAGGGATCACGGCTGAAAAGGAAGAGCCAGCTGCTTTGGAATGGGAGGACAAGGAAGCTCTTCTCTGTCTGGTTATTTACAACACAGTGTTCAGGCTCATGGACTCCTCCTGCCCTCCCCAGGACCACACTGAAATGACTAAATCTGCCTGTTACTCCAGTGAATCCAGTCAAATAAATAAGTCAATTCTCTTTAAGTTTGTGGTCTCAACTCCTTGTTGGTTTATTGCAAAATTAAAGGGCACACAGAGTAGAACCATCAATCAGTAACCAGCAGAGGAATAAGCTCTTTGTGGAATGTACTGAGAAGCAGGAAAGAAGAAGGGGAAAAAAATGAGAAGAAACCTCATGAAATGGTCATTTGTTAGGAGAACAGAGGGGGGGAAATCCACATTTCACATGCAGCATCATTTAGGAAAAGCCTTATTAAAGGTTTCCCATCTCGCCAGGAGAGCAAGCACAGGAACGCAAACAAAAATCCCTCAAAATGATCTACCATTTATCAGTGTTGGTTTCCTGTGGCCTCTGCTGTGTTTCATAGACACAGCCAGAGATCATGGGCCATGGGGCTGGAACAGTGACTCAGCAGGCTCAGGACCAGGGCAAGGAGACGAGATACCACTAAGACCACTATGGTTTATACAAGGCAACCATAACTGGCCCCCTCCATGCTTCATGTCAACCTGATGGTCCCTTAGTACCCCGTTATTAAAGCACCTTCAAGGGGCACCTGGGTGGCTCAGTCAGTTAGGCAGCTGCCTTCAGGTCAGATCAAGATCCTGAGGTTCTAGGATTGAGCCCCACATCGGGCTCCCTGCTCAGCAGGCAGTCTACTTCTCCTTCTCTCTGCCCCCGTGACTGCTTGTGCTCTTGCTCTCTCAAATAAATAAAACTCTCAAAAAAAAAAAAAAAAGAAAAAAGCACCTCCTTAGTATCATGCCTTATTCGAAATGTATAATAAATGTGATTTGATGAGGGTAAAAACTGAAGAGCATATATATAATCTAGAGGAAAATATCTAACCCTCACTGAGTGCCCACTGGGTGCCAAACAGTATGCTCAGTGGCTTATTAACATAACTTGCTTTAACCCTCACTGCAGCCCTACGTGGTAGGTCACATTGCTCCTCCACCTTGAGGATAAATGTATTCTGTAACTGGCATAGCTTGCAGCAAGCAGCCACATCTACGTGACTCCAGAATCACTTCTTTCAGCCAGAATCACCACGCTCAAGCACGGCACTAGGAAACCTACTGCAGATTTTCAATTCTGCTGGAAGAAATGAAGTAGGTAGAATTGGAAATAGCAGAATGGAAACTCACCAGTCCTATGTCTACCTTGCACATTTTCTGCTTCAAATAACTTCCTTCTCTGGACAACTGATACTCTTTCCTCCCCACCCCCTCTTTTTTTTTTTTTTCTTATTAACATATAATACATTATTTGTTTCAGGGGTACAGATCTGTGATCCATCACTCTTACATAATACACAGCGCTCACCATAGCACATGCCCTCCCCAATGTCCATCATCCAGCCACCCTATCCCTACCCCCCCACCCCCAGCAACCCTCAGTTTGTTTCCTGAGATTAAGAGTCTCTTACAGATTGTCTCCCTCTCTGGTTCCATCTTGTTTCATTTTTTCCTCTCTTCCCTTATGATCCTCTGCCTTGTAGACAAATGATATTCTTGACCATTTCACAAGAGAGGAAAACAAGGTGCCAAGAGGTGGAGGGAATTGCTCATGCTAGTAAGCAGACGAGCCATTAGACCACAATGTGGTTCTGATTCTTGCCCACAACAAGATGTACCTTTTGAAATAACGGTAATAGGGAAGAATAGGGAAGAATTTTATGTTGCTTTAGAAAAAATAAAGGGGCTATACACACACACATACATAAATACAGAATCTCCTTATCATCTAGTGGTAAGGTCGGTATTACATCTCTTTCCACATCAGAGAGGAAAAGTGAGTAGCCTAAAGTTTACAGCATATATATGGATCCAAACCTAGGTCCACTGACTCCTATGCTCTTTGCACTCCTTGCCCCTGAAGGGGAGAGTGCCTCCCAGAGAGAGGCAGATTGATGGTAAAGGAGTAACTCTCATGAGAAAGCTGGTCTTGGTATCTTTCTGAAAGAAGAAGCTGTGTATGAAGTTGTGATGCCCAATGCAATGGGATCTTGGTTTTATTTTCTCTCGCATCAGAGGTGACTATCCATAGTGCTAGAGCCTTTATGCTCTCTTTGAAGGTGGTCCTCTGTTACTAATGTGAGGCTCAGTTAAGTGCTGGTTATGGTTTATTAGAAGTGGCCCGATTCATGAATTCAGCAAAGGAGGTCCTAAGAGAGAACAGCAGAAGCAAGAAGTGAAAGAAAGCTATACCTGGGACTAGGTAGCTCTGGGGCAAGATTGCAAGGAGTTAAAGAGTAAAGTGTATTTTACGGCTTCCCTCCCCAACCCCACCATCTTCTTTCCGCTGTGAACCCCATGGGCTTTGTATGCTCATCCCGTGCCACGCAGCTAGAGCGGAACCCCTCCCAGAAGTCCTTCCCCAGCCAGCACCACCTTGCAGCACTTTGAAAGCCCAAGACTCCATTCCTGTACCAACCACTACTACTCATAAATCCACACAGTCTCTTCTCCTCTTCTCTCTTTCTAATGAGCTAAATCTTAAGTCTTAAGTGACTTTTGCTACATCTCTTTCTGCTACCAGGGAGGGTGCCCAATGATGTACCAATTGCTCTAATGCAGTGACTCCGAAGTGCTTGAGGTGGGTGTTGAATCTAATCTTCTGACTCCAAATTCCATGTTAATTCCTCTACACATTCTTTCCCTCCCCCTTCTGAGATAGAATATTTAGCTCCACATCTGACTGGCGGGGCCCCCTGTAGGTACTGAAGCATAACTCAGGTATCAGCTGAATATCTGACAAAATAAAACTACTCAAGTCTCTTTATTTATCACAATCTGAAATGCAGATAAAATAGTTGTTAAATACTAACTAGGTCAAAACAAAGCGAAGATATGACTGCTATTTTTCTGGCAAAGGGAGGAGTAGTATGAGTATTACTCCACAAACTATAATGAAAGGGAGCAAATAATCCTTGTCATCCGGAGGGTGAAGAGAGAGAGCCACTGGGGTCTAGAAGATGGGAAGAGATGGCTTCTCACTGGGGGACTCAGGGAAGGTGTCATTTGATCTGGGCCTTGAAAGAAGGGTGCGATTTTGTCATTGAGAGTTATGTGGAAGGTTCTTATAAATGGTAGAAGAGGCCCTAATATTATAAGAACTTGAGCTACAGAGTATTTTAGAGGAGGGCCTTAAACTCTGGAATACTGGCAGGCACTAAAAAGGTAATCAGTCTGTGTCAAAATAGACCAGGCATTTATTCTAGGAATTCCTTTTAATCCAAAGAGGTCTTTGAAAGGCATGGAAAAAGTACCCCACCCCCACCCCCCGCCCAGGCAAGAGACACTAGAGGGAACAACCTTGCAGGAAGGAGATGCAAGATGCCTTCATCGTTTCATCCTGCCACTGAAGTTGGCTCCTACAGGGCAGGTTCTCACAGTAAAATAACAATACTACTAATATGGCAATTGAGAAAATCTCAAGTGTTGCGTGCATGTGTGTGTTTCTCAAATTGCATGTAGAAGCTAAATTCTGCTAAAACACATCAAGGGGACCAATCCCCATTACAGAGCATTACAGAGGAAAGGAAAAGCCCTAATCATATGCAAACAGGGCTTAGGAAAAATCTTTATGAAAGACTTAGCAACTAGGGGAGTAGGAACTAAAGTACAACAGCAACCAAAAAGTCCTCACACAACTATGTGTCCTGTGTCTGTTCTGGTAGCTTCCCCCAATCCCCTCACAGGCAGAAGAGATTCCAGCAGACTGCAGAGCTTTCCTGCCCTGGGGAAAGAAGGCATTAGAAACTAAAGCAGACTCTTCTTAAAAATCTGTTTTTTTCCTGCCAGTTACTTTTCAACATGACTGACAAGAAAGCTTTCCACTTTTCTGTTTATGTTTTCTAAGCCAACAGCAAACCTCAACTAGACGTTCAAGTAAAAACATTAATCAACACAACATAGGAGCATATTACTTCCAGGTGAATTCAGTCAGCTATCTGGTAGGACTTGGAGTTACACTGGAGTCAAACTAGGTAATCAGCACTTACTGTGAATGACACAATGAAAGGACAGAATATGTGACCCATAACATGAAGGGTCTAGGTAATAATCATCAATAGATTAGGTGATAAGCCAATAGGGAACTTGGCAATGGAATGACCAGCTGCCATCATCTGAACCCACTGATCAATTTAATCAGTGTTAAAGGTGGCATGACAAGACATTATTGTCTTATGGCATGATAAAATAGGAAGTAAACAGCACCACCTATAGAATATTTTTGCTTTAAAAAGTCTAAATCCCTATCTAATAGGATATAGAAGAACAAGTTAAATGACACTGAGGGGGGCGCCTGGGTGGCTCAGTGGGTTAAAGCCTCTGCCTTCGGCTCGGGTCATTATCCCAGGGTCCTGGGATCGAGCCCCATTTCGGGCTCTCTGCTTAGCAAGGAGCCTGCTTCCCTTCCTCTCTCTGCCTGCCTCTCTGTCTACTTGTAATCTGTCTGTCAAATAAATAAATAAAATCTTTAAAAAAAAAAATAAATGACACTGAGGAAACCATCCACCAAATCAAGAATGTGAGATATTCTACATCCAATTTCTCCAACAAATCTATGTCAAATGAAAGAGGGGTGGGAGTGTGCTATTACAGAATAAAAGAAAGGGAATATAACAACCAAATACAATTTGTGGGCCTTATTTAGGTCCTTATTCTAATTAACCAACTATAAAAGGACATCTTTGAGACAATCAGGGAAATTTGAACGTAGGCTAGGTGCTGGATGATATCAATGACTTGTTACTTCTGCTAGTTGTGGTTTCAAATGCCCTTTTTAATTTAAAAATGGAGAACAGGTGGAGAAATATGTTCCAAAGAGAAATTTAAAAATACAAGGAAGGGAGAAAAGGAGGGAGGGAGGGAGGGAGGGAGGAAGGGAGAGAGAGAAAGGAAAAAAGAGAGGGAGAGAGGAAGGAAAGAAGGAAGGAAGGAAGGAGGGAAACATAATCATAGGACATTTAGTAGCTGTCTGTGAGTTCTTCCATTGGCACAATAACGTAAGTACTAAATACGGTTTTAAATAAATGTTAAGAGGAGACCACACTGGGAAGAAGGGAAGAGCGAAACTAACGGGGAGAATGGTGACTCAGTGGTCATCTTTCATAGAATCATCTTCAACAGAAACATCAAGAAATAGCAATTCAAGCATATCATTTAGAAATAGGGAGGTAACTAGCAAAATCAACAATTCAATGGTTTGAAGTTGCTCCTCCCAGAGAGTAAGAATCAAATGGGAGAAGCAGACTTAGGGCTGGGAAATGCTGTTTTCAGTTTAAGTATTATGATTATTAGATTTATAAAAATAATATCTATGTTTTACTTTGATGAGAACTAAAATTTAAATTAAAGAAAATGGACAAGAAGTATGTGAGGAGGAAGTTAGTCAGCCAAAAAATGAACAGAAAGGATAGCCAGAGAGGCAAATGATGGCAATGTAGACTTGAACCCCAGCTAGGGCTGCCAGGGGCCCTGTGGGACTCAGGTGAGTGCATGGATCGCCTGGCAGGTAGATCTGGGCTGCGGAGACAGACGCAGCAGGATACCAGCCACCCACCAGAAACATCTGAATCACGGAGCTCCCTTATTGTCAACTCCATACTTAAACAAGTAACTTCCCAATAACTTGATTTCACATTTAACTTGCTTTGAAGGGGAAATGCACTGTTAGAACAGCGTGCCTGTCCAGTGCACAGAACAGCTGTCTTTTTCACTGTAAAATTAACAATCTGGCATTCTGCTTTTAGAGCTCAGTCTGGACTGAGAGCTTTGGGACCATAAACAGGGCCAGGTCCACCTGAGTGTGATAAGCTCTGGGTCAAAACTTGGGCCGAGGCCAGATCACCAGGTAAAACCCCTCTTGTGAGACCTTCCTGACTGGGCCAGCAGCTTCCTCTCTGAGGGCTGCCCTGACCTCAGGGTCTTCCCCACATTGCCCTGAGCTCCCCCATAACGACCCTGTTGGTGCCTATCATTTCCCTACATTACACTGAATAAATGAGAGGCAACTACATCCGGATCGCTTCTCAGAAGACACTGTGGACATCTGTGGGTCTTCTCAAGCAAAGATACTCTTCACCACATGCTTTCAGGACCCCACAGGACACTATGGGCAGAAGCTGCAGTTCCCAGGCTTTTAAAATATAGAAAGTGTTCATAAACTTAAAATACAGTACCAGATTACTTCAATTTTTTAGTAAAGGACATAATAATAAATATTATTGAGTACTTTTAGAGTACTCTTTACATGTAATAGCTCATTCAATCCTCACAAAACCCTATGGAATGGTGTAGGACCATTTCATTTTTTATTTCTTTTCCTTTTTTTTTTTTAAGATTTTGTTTATTTATTTGACACACACAGAAAGATCACAAGTAGGCAGAGAGGCAGGCAGAGAGAGAGGGGGGGGGAGGCAGGCTCCCCGCTAAGCAGAGAGCCCGATGCAGGGCTTGATCCCAGGACCCTGAGATCATGACCTGAGCCGAAGGCAGAGGCTTTAACCCACTGAGCCACCCAGATGCCCCCCATTTTTTATTTCTGTCTGTCATTTGTCTATCTGTCTATGGAGAAGGTACAGTGAAGTTGTCTAATTTGGCCAGGGTCACACAGCAAGACAGACCATGGATTCATGCCTGGGTTGTACAGTGAGGGGTTCTGGTTGAGGTGAAGTGTCTTGCCAAGACTCACACAGCGCATGAGCAGAGCTGGAAAGAGGCATCTCTTCTTACAGAAGGAAGTGGAAGCCAATCAAACCCCCTAGATATCACCATCTCCCCAAACCTGTGTCATTGCCTCTGAACAAGCTAGCCAACACCCAAGTTATATAAAGTCCTCCCAATGGTCACCTGATGGGACAGAGCCCCTGTGGCGACTCAGTCCTCCAAAATTCAAAAATAACCCCTGAGATCATAATGGAACTGTCTCATTAAAGAACAAAGAAAGGAGTATGGCACATAAAAATTGTTCGCCATTCCATTTTCAATTTGAAACAAAAAACTCACAGAGATAGCAGCTATCTATCTTTGCTATCTTTGCTTTACTTCCCCTGGAGAAGACAGAATTGGAGGAAAACAGTGTCATTAATTTAGGAGGCTCCCAGAGTCCTAGTATTATTCTTTTCTCAAACCTACCATTTATTGGAATGAATGAAACAAGATGGGATCAGGAGCGAGACAAACCATAAAAGACTCTTAATCTCACAAAACAAACTGAGGGTTGCCGGGGGGAGGGGGCTAGGAAGAGGGTGGTTGGGTTATGGACATTGGGGAGGGTATGTGCTATGGTGAGTGCTGTGAAGTGTGTAAACATGGCAAGTCACAGACCTGTACCCCTGGGGCTAATAATACATTATATGTTAATAAAAAAATAAAAAGTTAAAAAAAAAACCCTACCACTTATTGAGCAGTTACTCTGTATAAGCAATGAGGCTGACTTCCAACACTACCGTCACTGTTCTCACAAGAGCTCAGGGTAATGGATCCCTTCCTATGAGCTGGTCAGTCTGGTAAACCCTGCTCATGGATATCTTTAATCCTGACCACTGTCCTATTCATCAGGCCATAGTATTATATCCATTTTACAGGTAAAGAAAGTGAGCTCACAGAGTTCATAAACATCGCAAAAGGTCATGGGAGAGCTGGAACTTGAAGCTAAAGCCCAGATCCCAGATTTACTGGAATGCAAAGTCTTCTTAGCCACTATGCTATACTACCTCTTTTGGTCTTTACAACACACCTTCAAGGCCAGTGCTATACTCCTTATTTTACAAATGAGAAAACTGAGGCTCAGAGAGGCTTAATCACTTTCTGAAGACACACAGCTGCTAAGGGGCAAAGCTGGGATTCACATCCAGGATCCTGTGACTCCAGAGCCCAAGCTATTTATCACCACATGGTATCAGCTCTCCTTTCTCTGGGACATTAGCTCATTCTTTCTGGGCATATTTACCAAGGGCTTAACTATGCACCAGGCACTGTTCTAGGCACTTAGGCATACCATGTGAACAAAAGAGCAAGAAATCCTTGCCCGTGGAGTCTGTATTCTACCAGTGGGAGGCAAACAATCAACATAAGAAGTGTTAAGCTAAGGGTCAAGAAGTGACTATTTCCAGGGAAAACAAGTTAGAGTAAAAAGATTTGGTATAATGTGTGAGAACAGGTTGCAATTTTAAACAGAGTGGGCAAGAGGGGCTTCAGGAAAGGAGAAGTCTGAATACAGACTTGAAGCTGAGGGCAGCAGGCATGTGGCTATCAGTCAGTCTTTATCCCCTCCCGAGAAATCTTTAAAGAGAAATCCTCTAACCTCTTAATATCCTATCAATGTGGAAATACCAAGGAAGAAGAAAAGTTTAAAAACTAAGGGCCTTTGCTTGCCCAAACTGCATACGGCAAGGTGATAAGAAACTATGCACATGGCTCACCCACCATTACAGATGGGAACTGTTAAGGTTGAGCAACTGTGCCCAGGCAAGGACGGGAAAAGTGCTACATATTTTACTCATTAAGAATTAGCTCCCAAGGTACAAGGTCTTTTCCAGCAGTCCAGCTCTTGGTCTATAGATGTTAACATTATACGACTATTCCCATAAAATGGCTCTGCGTGACAGAGACTGGCTGAACCCCTGTAACCCAAATGTGCTATCTCTAGAAAAACCAACAAGGTGAGCTATGTTGCACTCTCCATGAGTACACAGGGCCCAGGCCATCCCCCTGCGAGAGTCGTTACACCTCAGGGGTCATCCAGGAGTTCAGCCTGTGACTGTGGGAAGTAACAGAGATAATCTCTCAAAATCCAAATAAAAATAGAATTCCTCTCTTAGGAAAATCCTGAGAACTCATCCTTCTAGTCCAGACTTTCTGATAAAATAGAGCTAAACCTAGGCACTCAACTTTGGTACTTGGCCTCCTCTATAAATGGTCCCTGGGTGAGCCATCTTCCTCTTCCTCTTCCCAGGCACATTTCTCTGGCCCCATCAGAAGACTCAGCAATCTATATATCTTACAGGGCCCCTCTCATATTGGGCTAGGTCACAGGGCATCTCACAAATAAAGGAACTAAAGAAGCAGTTCAGTAATGGAAATTAAGGTTGAAAGGTGTTATCAGAGTTAATGTTAGTAAAGTATTAAGGATTATTTGAAATTTCTTTGTGGTTTGGATTTACTTATTGACCGATAGCAACAGAGAGGTTCTATAATAGTTGTTTCCAATTGTGCAAGCCCAGAAGCTTCAGATCAAGTGAACAGGGATGCCCAGGGCTCTGGGGCAAGGGCTGTGGTCCAGCATTAGATCCCTCTGCTTTCCCTGATGCAGGTTCTGCACAATAAACAAGAGAGAATCAGAAAGAGAAAGAGGGAGAAGGAAAAGCCGAGAGAGGTCAATAATGAAGGATTCCCTCCCTCACCTGTTCTACAAGTTACATGTTTATTGAGCAGACACTGGGTGACAGGCACTGTTCTAAGTTCTGGAATAACAAAGAACAGGACTAATAACACCTGGGTGCCTTAAGAAGTGAGTGTACACACACACTGCCAGAGTCCAGCAGTGTATAAGGAGACCAAGAGATGGGCCAGTCAATTTCAGATACGGTGAGTGACATGAAGAAATCAAGAACAATGTGTGGGCTACTGACAGGACAGTCAGGGAAGTCCTGTCCGAGAAAGGATGTGTGGGCTGAGATCTGAGCCCCAGATCTGGGGTGCCATGGAGTTCGGGGCACAGACTGAGGTAGAAGAGTCAAACATCAAGGTTCTGAGGCAGAAACAAGCTTTGCGGTGCTCTAAGGACCCGAAGAAGACCGACCTGGCCAGAGGCAAGCGAGTGAGGAGAGGAATCAGGGAGGTGGGCCAGGCTGAGTCAGGCAGTGACTGGGAAGCCCCGGACAGAGGCTTCAGGTTTGGTTCCAAGCATAGTGGGAGGCCCCTGGCAGGTTTCAAACAGGAGACTGATGTGATCTGGTTTGTTTCAAAATCTGCTTATTCTGAGGAATTAAAACTCCAATATTTAATCCCCCTTGTGAAGGTACAGATTTTGTGTTCGGTGAAACCCACTTAAAATATTCATGAGGGTTCAATCCCTCTTGGCCAAAGAAAGGGATGAAGAAAGAAGGGGAGAAAAAAAAAAAAACAGAGGGAGGGGGAGAGAGAGAAAGGGGCAGAGAGAGAAATAGAAAGGAAGAGAGGGAAAAAGAGAGAGAGGGAGAAGGAGGGAAGGAGGGACTGTCCAGCGAGGTTCTACTTCTTCAGGCTGCTAAGAGTTGGGAGCAGGGTAGACAGTGTAACACAAGGCCCCGGAAAGACAGTGCAGTAGAAACGACCCAGTAAGGGCCTAGGCTGAAGCTGGGGAGTGTGCTCACAGCCCTGTTTTCTGGGTGACCAGAGACCCAAAGGAAGAAGGTATGTGATCCCAATGCACCAGCTGAATCTTAACAGTGGCGACGGCACAGAAGAAAAGTATTTCTAGCTGGAAACACTTTCAAATAGGATTCCAGTTCACCCAAGGCAGGATGTGGTCCCACTGTGTCCGTCAGCAAGTACTTATTACATCTCTACCAAATGCAGTGCAGGAACAGAAAAAGATGACAAAGCGAATATCGTGTAAATTACAGATGCAGTGCGCCTTTGAGGACTTGAGAGTCTCGGAAGGAAGCTGGGAGAGAAGGGGGAAATTCTCTGTAGTGGTAGTCAGAGCTATCTTCACATAAATGTGGGTATTCAGAGGTAAAGCTCCAACCCAGATCTTCGGATTCTGGGTTCAACAATGTCTCAGGTGAGCGGACTCACAAAGCCCATGGTTTATGATTCGAACTGTAATGGGATGTGATCAGACACTCTGCCAGCTACTTCCCCCAAGAAGACAAAGGTCATCCATAAACAGCCACTTGGCTGAATCCACTTCAGCAAATTCAATCTCTTCCAAACCACCATCAGTTTCATTTCCCTATGGGGAAGCTACAAAATGTACATGGGAGGAAGTGAGAGTAACCGGCTGGTGATCATTTGTCTTTTTTGAAAATGTGCCATGTACACATGACATGTATGCATACGCAGAGACAAATGGCAGCTTCGGGGGGAGGGGGAGGTGTGTGTGCACACGCACGCACACACACACGTGTATGTGCATATATACGCATTCTAACAGCTCGTCCAGGAAAAATAAGCATGACCTGAATATGTCAGGTGTGTCTACAGAGGATCTAAAGTGGTACCTCCCAGAGCGAGGATAAAAATTGGCCTGGTTTTTCTAGCTAGCAAGGAACGCAATTGTCTCCTCGCTGCCCAGAGAGAAATGCTAGCTCCATCAGAGAGTTTGTTTTTACGTTAGTCTCTGCCCTCCACTCAAACTACTTACAATAAACGTGGCATTTAGTTCACCTGTTTAAGACAACAGTGATTTATAACAGTAGCTGATACACCACGTGGAACCCTCTGGCATATTCCATGACATCTGAAAACTTCGGTTTCTATCCATGTAAAACGGGAACCGTGAGACTCGAGTGGCTCCGAGTCAGGGCGGTAGGAGCTTCAGCACGGAATCGACTGTGTGAGGTATTAGGAGAAAGCCCTGTGAACATCTTTGATGCTATATTCATACCCAAAGTGATATATATGATTAATCTGATGTTAACTCAGAACTATCAGCTGGAGAGACATGAGGCTCACTTGCGGGCCGGTGAGCCAACCATTCCAAAGAGAATTTCCTCTACAACCACAGGAGGACTCTCCTTCAGGGGATCTCCAGGCACCCAGGAAGCTCTGGCACAGAACTCCTCTGTGAAATGGCTCGTATCTACGAGGGCCTTCCTTTTGATCGACATTAATATTTGCTAAATGACGCATCAAGTCCTAAACACCTACTTTTCATCTACTATCTCTTTGGATTTTTATAGCAACCTTCTGAGGTGTATAGGAAAGTCATTATTGTCCTCATTAATATGATTAAACCGAGGCTCAGAGAAGTTATTGGAATTGCATTTTCTAGAGGAGGTAGGATCTAATCTTAAATTTTGATGATGTCCAGCTATCATTATTTCTGTTAAGCAGTAAATTAAAATTAAACTTTAGCAAAACCATAGCAAATCAGAAAGCAAATCAGTGTTCGCCTGGGGCTAGGGAAGAGAGGGGATTGATCGCAAGGGAACACTCTGGAAATTTGGGGGATGATGGAAATATGATTACAGGTACACCTATTTGCCAAAACTCATCAAACTATGTACTTCACGTAAATTAAAATTTAAAAAATTTGATGTTAATGTAGGCTCCCAATTGTTTTGCATAAACAAGAGAAATGATTGATTATCATGACTCCTTCTACTGCCTTTGTCCAGAAGATTCATCATTTCATTTGAAATCTTCTTATGGTAAATATATCCTCTGTTGTTATCTCTTTGATGTTAAATGCAATGACATTAAATTTTTTTTCATATAATACCATATGTATTTATCTTATCTTGGTTGCTTAGATTGAGATATGTTTTTAATATTTGTGGTTGTCACAGTGTTTCTATTATTAGGGTTACTCTGGGGATCAGAATTAGCTGAATTGTTCACATGGAGAGCTCAAAACCAAAATAGTAAACCTTTCTAAAGAGTAAAAAATGTAATGTCCTTCCTGAAAGCACAATATTCTCCCCCTTTTCAAATTTCCTTTTACCCAGCAGAAGAGCATACCAGGTCCATAGAGGCAGTGAGGTAGACCAGCAAGTCTACTTTTCAGGGTGAGCCCCTAGTGAGGACTCAAGGCTTTGTTCTCCCACTTTGGAGTTGATACAGAATCCTGATTCTGTGTTCCTAGAACACAGACCTATATCTCTGTGGCTCTGCATAGTACATAGAACTACATTAAAAATGGTTTGCTGATGTTTTTGATAAAATAATAAAATTTCGGGGCACCTGCGTGACTCAATGGGTTGGGCCTCTGCCTTCGGCTCCAGTCATGATCTCAGGGTCCTGGGATCGAGCCCTACATCGGGCTCCCTGCTCAGTGGGGAGCCTGCTTCTCACCCCCCACCCCCGCCTGCCTTTCTGCCTACTTGTGATCTCTCTCTGTCAAATAAATAAAAATTTTAAAAATCTAAAAAAAAATATTGAAAATCATAATAGTAATAACATTTACATCTTTTCACAACTCTTTACACAGTGCTTTCACATTTGTTACTGCACTTGAAGTGACAATCTTGGAGACTGGTACTATTATTAATCCTATTTCATAGAGGTATCAAAATCACCATGAATATATGTAACTTGTCAAAAGACACTCAGCTTTTAGGTGGTAGAGTAAGAATTTTGTCTTATAGCCTGTCCTCTACTCTTTCATACCACTCACTCTAATAACTCCATGTAGATCAAAACTCCACCCTCCTTCCAGAGAAGGAAGTATCTAGAGTCTATTTTCAAGAGTGCAAACACTGATCATTTTGCTAGGCAAGGACTTCCTTATAAGTAGGGAAAGAAAGAAGGAACAAACATGATGAGATCATCCATCTACCACTTATGAGCCCCAAATGTACACTTCATCCAATTTGGTGGTCCTACATCTTACTAACTGTGTATAACCAACCATATGTAAAATTCATATTTTCCTGGGGTGCCTGGGGGGTTCAGTTGGTTAAGTGGCTACCTTCGATTCAGGTCCACATCAGGGTCCCTGCTCAGCGGGGAGTCTGCTTCTCCCTTTGCCCCTCACCCTGCTCTTGTGGAGCACGCTCTGTCTCTCACTCACTCAAATAAATAAATAAAATTAAAAAAATAAATTAACTAGATAATATTCATATTTTCTTGAGCATAATATTCATCCCTCAAAACACTAGCCATCCATTCCGTCCTCTATTAGATCTTGTGTGCTCTTCCAGAGCAAACTGTTTTCTTCCTCTGTGCTACTTGAGTCACACCAATAAAATAGCACTTACTCTCTTATATAGCATAGTTAATTATTTTCATACCAGTATGTCCCACTGGTCTGGGACTACCTTATGAACAAGGCCCATGTGGGGCATGAGGCTGGCTCAGTGGGTGGAGCATGTGACTCTTGATCTTGGGGTTGTGAGTCCAACGCCCATGTTGGGTGCAGACCTTAAATAAATAAATAAATAAATAAATATTTCTAAAAGCAAAACTAAACAAAAAACAAGGTCCATGTGTCATTCAGCTTATTGCCATTGGCACAGCACCTGATACATAGCAGATCCCAAGGAAATTATTGCTGAAAACTCACTATGGAACCTAACACTTATGTGTGACATTCTTAGCCATAAATAACTGATCAATTTTAAGAGACCAAGCTTTACTAAGGCCTAACCACTGTCCCAAAGACATAGAAATTCTGCTATTATAATCCTGTCTCCAAATCTAGTTTAAGAATTCTATTTTAACCACTGATGAAAATTATCACAGATCTCTAGATCATAAGGGTCCATTCACTCCAGACATCAGGGTAATAGGAAATCCTATCAGTTAAGTGAACCAGATATAGGACAGGATGCTGAAATCCAAGACTATCCCACTCATTCCAAGGCATCCAGTCACTTGGCCAGTATTCCACCTAATCCACTTGACCTAGATTATCCCATTTATTTCCCATCAGACTTTGTGGTAAGCTAATGCAGAGGTACAGTTCAGAGAGATGAAGATCTTTAGATACTA